>NC_065557.1:17852505-18483130 GCF_022605725.1 Anthonomus grandis grandis
TGGGAGATATAAAAATATTTTTGTTGTTTTGTTGATACGAAGTGGTTGGAATAGGAGACTCGATATTTAGGTTTTTCTCGATACCATCTGGTTAATTGGATATAGTAGCTTTTTCTTTTGACATGTCAGGTTGTGAAGTGTTTGTGTTTTCTTCAATATCATCTCTGTCATCTGGGTTTCCATTTTCCACCTCTTGGTCCAAAATATATAGGTTTCGATCCCCAGGGTCAGGTCTATCGGTGACGGAGCTAGGCATAAAGTCAACTTCTGAAAAAATGTAATTTATAAATAGAATGATGCTAATTCATAAATAGTAACGGGAATCCCAGGATTTCTCAGCATCCAAGAATCAATAGAGGCATTATAATATTCTTTAAACGGCTTCATTATACCAACATCTAATGGTTGGGTTTTCTGCGTTGTATGGGGTGGAAGGGTTAAAATATTAACACCGTTTTCCTTTGCAATATCAATAGTTCTGATTATCAGGTGCGATTCGTGGTTGTCCATAATCAATATGGATGGATTCTCTTTTGAAGATGAGCTATGCTTGACAAAATGAAGCATCACCTCGCTAAAGAGATCTGAATTCATCCAGCCACTGGACGTTGCCAAGCCCAAAGAGCCTGGTGGAGCTCCATTAAGCATATGCAATTTAAAATGCACTCTGGGAAATATTAAAGCTGGCGGTAGACTTTGCCCACTTGCACTTACGATACAACATGTAGTAACTAATGTTCCCTTTTCTCCACTGGGTACTTTGGACAAGCATCTTATACCCTTGGGTGCCAAGACTCTTTGAGGTTTTTGCACGGTAGTAGTGGAAGTTTCGTCCAAATTAAAGATTCGCGTCCCATCGGCAAACCGTGGATCTCTTTACAAAATATTATAAAGATTATCAAAAAATTTTCCCACATTTGATCGATTAAAAGAGGTTGCTCTGGCTAGACTACAACGCTCTGGGCATCTTAGCGTCAAGGTTGGATGTCTTTGGCGAAAAGAACGCAGCCATTCTATTCCAGCTAACTCCTGTTTTGACCATGAAGCAGGCATTTTTATATTATTTCTTTTGCCATTTGGTAAGCAATCCTACGACAATTTTTATTTGTTACGCCGTAAAAAGCATAAGCACATTCATATATGTAATCCACTAACGACTTTTCTTGCTCCACTGTAAATACTTTGTTAACCTCATAGTTTGGAGTAAGTCGAACATCGTCTCCTAACTGTTGCTGCTTCATGAAGTATCTCCGAAGTGTTGAATAGGGAATAGATTTCCTTCTAGAAGCTTCTCGTAGGCTAATTCCCGTATTCTTGAGAGCAAGAGCGTCAGCCATTTGTGTCTCAGTGTGCTTTCGTTTTACGTTCTCGTTTTTTGCGAGCCATGATGCTAAAAGTCAATTTTTTTATAAATATCATTTTATAGATAATACGGTCCACAGTGAACCGATTTACTGTGTAAATTTGCTACTATCCAATAAAAAAATTAATAACAAAATAGCAATAATGAAAAACAAAAGAATTATTATTTATAAGTTGGCTAAAAAGAATCAACAATAGATGACACTATCAAACATTTCAAAATATTTGAGCAAACACCCCAAAAACATTGGGTAAATGAACAAACGAAATTTAGTTTGCTTACCTGAAAACACACAATTGCACGTGGCGCGTTTAAAATAATACTGATCGACGAGAATCGATTAGCATAAGTTAGAGATGCTTTAAGCGGTCCCCACCACACACACTAACGACCGTTGGTAAATGTAGTTGCGCCAAATTTGAAAATGGTTCTCTGTGTACTGTGGTTCACTGTTGGACAGTTTACCCTATATTAATTTTATGGTGATTTGTAAAATGATTTCTGAAGCTGTACACCGTGATTTAAAATTAATTTTTTGACACTTAGCATCCGAATTTGAAATAGCAAGTTTGTTTTTTCTTAATACTGTTTACGACTATATTGTATATAATGCAAATTGCATGTATACAATATTTATTCTATTAAACAGTTATCTTTTTAATTATCAGTTATTTTAAACAGTTGTTATATTAAAACGTTGTACAGTTTAATTCCTGAAAGGTAAATTGTAGAGAACTTAATTATCCTCATTTTTCGGTCTCATGTTTTTCTGTTCGATTCATAGTTTAGCGACAAAATCTAATTTAAAATCGACAAGAGATGCGGATTTTTGTTTCAAGGATTTTGTCATAGGCCACTAACGAATGATAAAAAATTGCGGTAGCATAAATCTTTTTAACAGACACTTTTAGATCCCACATTTTTTTTTAAATCTCTTAAAAATAAAAAATGATTAAATTAGTTTTTTTATATTATTTAAACTAAATTATTACAAGTTGGCCTGTAATTCGTAAACCGATAAAGATTTTACAACGCTGTAAACAGATTTAGAATAAGTTGTTCAGTAGGTAAATCTTTTCTAATTTATCGCCCTCGTAGATTTTTCTGGAACAGTAATGGTGTGCACTATTAAACACACTCTGCATATTAATCAATAGATTTATGAAAAAATATGTAAACCTATTTTTTGTAAATATTAACTCATCTGAATTTTAAATTGTCAAATATGCATGAAAATCAATTTACAAAACTTTAACTGTCAATATCTTCAAAATTACTATACTACTAAGCTAATTAGATCAAATAGCTTTTTGAATCATCATACCTACCCACGATTTTTATCTGCTAAACACCATATATATTTTTCAATAAAAGGAAAAAATTAATAGTAGAAAACTGCTGAATTCGTTTTGCACTGTTAAGTATACAACACAATAGTTTCACTTTTTTCATTAAATAGGCATATTTCATTGATGAAATAAATGATGTAAAAAAATATGACATTTATACAAGTTATGATTTATATTTTGAAACATTTCTTCAATTAGGATAATTGCAAGCAAATTATTCAAAGAGGTATACTAAAAAAATTGTTCCCAAGAACTGTTTGTGAAGTAATTACTCTTCTATAGTAACAGCAAAAATCTATTAGAAAATATATTTACTTTAAAAAATCAAGGTTATCTCATCCAGGTTATTCACTACTAGTCAAATTATTTTACCCCAAAACCCGGGGTAAAAACTAGTTAATACTTTTAGATATAAATTTTACTTGTAAGACATATTATATTTAGAAAACCTACTATTTATTGAAGTTTTACATATTTAAAAATATGTAGTTTGATGCGATGCATTTTAATATTTGAATTTTTGGCTAAAAATCGTGCAATATTTTTACAGAACGACTGAAATATCGTTAGAAAGGAAAATAGTTGTAGATCTCTGATTTGTTAATTAGTTTTTTTTTTATTTGTTTGCTTGAGGGTGCATTGGAAACGTGGCAAGAAGCATATCATTTTTGTTTTAAATTGCTTGAAATCTACTAGAGATTGAATAATTATATTTTGTTCTTACAACACGTGATATACTACAACTAGTTAAACCAAAAAAAAAATGGTATGTTCAGTAGAGAGTTAAACTTAAGGAATTCAACGTACTTGTATTATTACCGAGAAACACTTAATTTTTTTTCTTTTCTTTTTTTCTGCAACTTAATACCCGCAGTCGGTATCAATAATTTCTCTTACCAATTCTAATTCTAAGTTAAAATTTGTGGAACTATTACTACGTAGATTGAAATTTGAATTATAATAAAGGAATTAAATTATATTTGCAATTGTTACAGGGGTTTTCAAAAAAAGTTTTTCAAAATTTGGTACTCGTTAAAGTCCCACTAAATAATAATAGGGTTAAAGATCTAATATTGCAATTCAATCAAATTTAAAGTTATTATGTCTCAAAAAGTATTCATCGATATAAAATTAATTAATATTTTTTACATCATCTCAGAAAATTGTATATCTTCTGACAATTTCCGTTTTAATTTAAAACAAACTGCAAATAAATTATTCTCTATAGATAGAAGATACTAATCTTGATATAAAATATATCTAGCAATTAATCTTACAGTTATAAATATAAGGCCTGCTAAAATATAAATTTTAAGCCTAATAATAAAAAGACTTTGTATGGCTTTTCGTAGTAGTCTCTAGGGTGATCAAAAACGTTGGCCACGAAATTTGTTCTTGACAAGCGAAAATAAAAAGAATTATAGTAAATCAGCACCAACTTACTTCCTCAGGGATCACCCATTAATTGAAAATGTCGGTCAGCCAATTAGGCAGTTGCTTCACCCGATGTATAAGAGCTTGCATTGCTATGATACAGAATAATCGTTTTTGCTTCTTTTTTCCTATTTTACCAAGTAGTTCTGGCAAACAAATGCTCGTGTACCACTCAAAATTCTGTTGCTGTAACGGTACAAGAGCCTTGGAAAATAGCGATAGAGTGGATTGCTGTTTTGTTGTGGGCTTCATCTTAAATTATGCAAGATTCGTGAAGGCCATTATTTCATAGCTAAATGTTCGTGCAATATCCCCAAGGATATCTTATTCTCACGATAATTCACAGGACAATTCTTCTTTAATAGTTGCTTGCACAGCCTCAATATTGTCTGGAGCCACAACTGATTTTGATTCTACTTCAATTCAATTCAAACTTTTTGTCGCTTGGCGAACGACAGTCTCGGTACACCAGCATTTCAGAGCAGATGAAGCAGCAAAAGTGGCAGTAAGTTGGATGACTTGTAGAGAGTAGTAGAATTTGTTAAAAATGATCGCCCTAAAGTGTACACGAGTAAGGTTCGCTTCTTCTTTATGACAAAATTCGTGAGTGTCTGTAACAATACGTTATGTTCAAGTAATAAAATGCTCTGAAGAGGATAGATGACAAAGGGGTCAAACTTCTGACATCAAATTGTGCCTAAAGTGTTAGTTATAAATAGCGACCCTCTAAGAGTTTTGGCAAATTATTGCTCCACTAATGGCTTCTAATTAAACAAAATTATTTATTCATTTCTTTTGGGCTCCATGAATTCCATGAATTTTAAAATCTTTCTATGAGTGCACTACAGAAGTATCTGTTAATAATGTTCATGTATATTTTAATTGATTTAAAACATTAATATATCTTCATTAAATCTCTGTATATATCTATTTGTGGCATATATCCAAAAGGGAAAACCGCGATGGTTTCTGACGATCTTTGTGATTTTCTGCTACATATTGTACGGAATCTATTATATTGATTGTACTAGTTACTATATTGTCCTAGTTAAAAATATAGGAACAGATATTAATGTAGAGTTGCATATTCATAGAGAATTGTTGGAAGTGTACCCTAGACTAAACTAATTTTCATTCATTGATATAAATTACGAAAGAGTTTAGGGCCTGCTTATAATTTTCAATAAATGATCTTACAGGAGATAATTTGTAATCACTCTATCTTTGTTATTTTCTTACATGATCGAAAAAAACACCGTAAAATATTTAAAAATTAATGGATCGATTTGAAAGTTATTAATCTGCCAGCTTTGACATTAATTTCACACATAATTTATTGCATCACAAATAACTACTAAAACACCAGTAGTTTTTTGATATTTCCTGACACCTGGCAAATTGTTTTGTAATATTATTTAAACACGTTGATATAAAGGAAACTTGTACTATGTCGATGCATTTCTCTTGTCATTTTAAATTCTGAAATTGTTAGTCCAATATTTTCCTATTTACAATATAAATCTTCTATTGTATTATTCTTCCCCCAACCAGTTTCTGCTCATTTTCAACAAAAAGAACACTAAATGTCCTCGCTTTCTGAATTGATCATGTCAGTATGAGCCTATAGAACTTTAAATCTGTGACTGTTGAAACTTTTATCTCGTGTTATATTTAAGATAAAAAAATGTCAGATTAAAATATAATTACAAAAAAGTTGGTATACCTTACATTTTTACGTGTTCATATAAACATATAAAAATGAGCTTTTAAATGCCATTATCTTTATTAAATTATTATAAATCATAGGAAATTTACCTAGTACGCTATTAAAAATGATATATTCGATTTTTTTAGGCATACATACATATTTAACACAATATTGTTAAAAAAAGAAAATTCAATTGCTATGAAGCAAAAAAACTATGCTTGTCCACATAAGTTTCTCAGTAATAATAAAAATACGTCTAATGTAAATAATATAACTCTGAATATGATATAATAAAATTATTTATTTACCAGCTTCATTATACGCATATGTATATTATTGCAAGTTACAAGATCAACGTTACAAGACAATAACTTACCCAGCCGTAATTGTAAAACAAAAATTATGATGCTTTTATAGCAAATTCCTGTCCGACAGCTCTTATATTTACAGTTATTTTGGAAAATTTCTTCTTCTGATGTGTATTGATCCTATTTATTTTAGGCATTTGAATATTTCATTAAATAAAGGAAAATAAAGAGTAGATTTTATTTGGATTTTTTAGAGTAGTTTTTCGCACTAAATTTGAATAGCTTTTGTTGTTTACTCACTCCTTACGTTAAATGGAACTGGCTTCTATTCCAACTGAAGTTACCTTTAATTAAATGAGAACAGAAAATTGATATTATGTCTTTTCAATATTGAGTTGTTTAGGTCAATTTATATAACCTCAAGATTTCAATTCACCCTCATTATATTCTCATGATAAAGAATTATTATTTTTCGTTGCTGTACTGTATTTCGTCGATAACTTATGTCGAAATATTGAATTGCCCTTATATTTCTTTGTTCTGGTGGTACTGTTGGCATAAAATACTACCAAAGAATCCAGAATCTAATTGGAACAAATATGTAGAAGTGATCGAACAATAAAAAAGTGGTAAATTTCTCAATTAAAAATGGGCCAGAAAGCAAATTACAGGTATTATTGTGCCTAGTCATTTATCCATGGTTCGCTTTCAGTTGTGGAAGGATTAAATTCTAAAAAGAACATTTTGGACTGAAACAGCTACTAGGACATTTAAACACTATCAACTTTAGATTTGCTATTTAAAAAGTTGTCATGCGGCCATGGCATGAAAATGCAATATGAATTTCATTGGAAAATATGAACCACTTTTGGTTCGTATCAGAATTCTCTGAAATCTGAATAACTTGATTAACATGGAAGTTTTCTGAAAAATGTTTTTTGCCAAAATAAAGCAAACTGATGTGAACTTATTAATACTGCAGCTAATTATCCCAATGAAATTGAAAATCATACTAAATCCAGTTGCTTATTTTTGTTCGTTTCAACAGTCATTTTCATATGCTTGAACATCTAATAAGAAATCACGAAATTCTCTAAAACTGATATGACTATTTTCTTAATTTTTAACTATGTAAAAGTGCAACATTTTTTCCCGATATTGAATCATATTCAGTCAATTTAGCATGTATATTTCGTTTTTCATTTTCAAGTATTCGTCATTCTTCTTTAAAGTGCCGGAGACTTTCCATTACATGTCGTCGCCATAAAGAATGGTTGAGGGCCGTTGTTTAACGATTTTGTTGGTACCACGATTTTTTTATCATCATTTAAATTCACAGTAAAAATTTTATTTAGCGGTCATCTAGTATCTGGACGCATGACGTTAAGAGTCCATCGTTTCTAATGGTAGATCTGGTTTTTGCTATTTTGTATAATTTACTGATGTTTGTTGATCAATCCTACCATTTATTCCTATTATCTGCTTAAAACAAATTTGGATACATTTCTCAAGTGTTTAATATGCTTTCCGTGGGTTCTGTAGGTCGTTATGTTAACGTTAGTAGTATGGCAGCATTCTAGAGCTTAGTTTAATTTCGAACTTAAGGTTATCGTAGGCTCGTTTCAGCAGGCGGCCAGAGGCAGCACTGCTACATCTCAGTGAATGTTGAATTTCAAAATTAATTTATGAACTTGATAAAGGGTGGCTACCGAGGTATGGGAAGAGTTCGAAGTTCTTTATGGTTTGACAGTTATCGTAAAAGGTCATGGTTCGGTATTTGGACCTTGCTAATACAGCATTTGCGTTGGATTAATATTTATCTTTAGCCCTTAACAATTGTATGCCTCAATAAATGCATTAGGAACTATCTGCAAACCTTCTTTTTTTTTTGCTAGAATCATGTTATCATTGTTGGCGCTATTACGCAACCCTTCTTGACGCCTGTTCTAGTCTTTTAGGGTTCGTCAGGTTTTCTGAAGAACAGTAGCGCTTACGTTTTAGTGCTATTATTGGGACATCCAGTTACGGTTATTATTGTAAATAGCTGTTAATAACCCAAAGTTTTGACAAGATTTATGAAGACCGTATTCTATAATTTTCGGTGATTAGTAGTACATAAATGTTACTTACACATTTGACGAGTCCCAATGAATTATTTACATGACCACATCCAAATGTCTTATGCACTTATTTCTTTTACTAATTTCGATCAGTTTTTAATCAATTTATGTAATTTCTGTTAGATGTAATGATATCTATTAAAAAAATTAGGAAGTTACCTTATTTCGTAAAGAGAGAAATAGAATAATAAGAGAAGATGCTTGGGTTACTAAATTACTCCTGTTGTGCAATATGAGTTACACTTAGTTTATTGAACAAAACCTTATATTAATTGTAATATTATGTGCAATTTATTATTAGAATACATTTAAAAGAGGAATGTTTCTATCAAGTATGAGGAGTTTAAATAGGATTCATACACAGCAGACTTAGAAAATATGCGTTTTTAGATCTACCTACCTGATTTAAGTAAACTATTGCCTATAAAGCATTTGGTTGCCTAAATTCTAGCGCTATTAATAAGGTTTTAAAAGTGTATATACTAAGCTTTAGATATTTTTTATAAGACAAACAACTTTAGAGTAAACAATTTGAGAATGCAAGACGTAACTAGTAATGTTGACGCTACTTGAACAATATTAATTTTGTTTTCAGTATTATTGTACTTATGTAATATAACAAAAAATAAATAGTTTTGTTGAAGCTAATATAGTACAAATACTATAGAAAGAAGTAAAATATATGAGGGAAAGAGCACAAAACTGCGGTATATGAAGCACACAGAATTGCAGGCAGGATTTTATTAGATAGCTAAAAAAAATAAATATAAATGAAAATACCCTATATATTAATATATTTAATAAAGTAGGAACAATGCTTCAATTTAGGAAACCAAAAAGCTACATCGTCTCTGCGAAAACCGCTTATATGTTTTACAATAATATTGTTAACGAAAATTCGCTTTAATTTTTAATCGCGATCTTAGACTTATAAAATAACACTTACTAAACAAATAGAAAAATACAAAACATTTTAAGTTTTATCTTTTCAATTTCTAAAAAAGAAACTCTATAGCAAACATCTCATTTTTTATGTTTATCGTCATTAATAATCTAAATAATTTATTACAGTTTACCTCACTTCTAATAAAGATAAATCTTAAAATTATATTTTTCTATTTATTTTCTAAAAGTGTGATAACAAGAGGGCAACATATTTTTTAACTATTGGTGGTAAATTAAGGCCTACTTGAGTCACAACACATTTATAATGACATAATTACGTTTTCACAAGTAATATAAATCTATGCCCACTTGTAAATAGTTCATTTATTTTGCTATAGTGATTTAAAGGATACAGGGTATGTTTTGCAATTATATACTAAAATATGTCATTTTAAGGCGGCCAAATTCCCGTTTTTCGCGTTGGCCGTTTAAGGACCCTTTAATTTGAATGTTTATACGTATACAAAATTGGAACCAATAATTGTAAATTTCAACTGTTGTAATCAAAAAACAAACTATAATTTTTTTTTTATTTAAATGAAAAGGTTGTAAAGGGGTAGAAATAAGACAAGTAGTATATTTTTTCAGCTATACGATAATTATAAATTGTAAAAACATTTAACTATTAAATTATTCTATTGGAATTTGTATACATCTAAATATTCTCATTCTATTTTTGTAAATATACTTGGGTCCATCACTAAAATACGAACTCAGGCGCGAAATTCTCTCGCTCTACGAGTATTTTAGTTGATATCTGCTATTTGTTTATAGAATATCTTACAAAGGTAAGCTAATAACATTTTATTTTAAGAGCTTAACTCATGTTTAAAATACTGAACAAAACCCAAGCTAATGTTCAACCCTGCCAATATCCGAATATCATATTCTAAAAAAAAACTAAAGGAAACTATTATTTTATATATTTAGTAGACATTTAGATATTAGGTTTTAGAGGTAGAACCAATTAATTGCATTTGGTAGAACAAGTATGGCACAAGAACAAAAATAATGTTTTAAATAAGTAACTAAGATTTTTACCTAACAATATAAAAATTACATAGGCGATTCATAAAGTAATTCATCACGAATAAAGTTTTCTGTCATGGTACTCATAAAAAACCCAAACAAAGTGATTTAATCCAATTTAGTGGTATACTTAATTAATCATAGTTAAAACTAGTCAAAGCGCACGATAATAAGTATATAACATTATTTTTAAGTGATATAACATTTTGTATCGACCATACGTACATTAACTGCTTTAGGCTCTTGAACTTGCCGTTAAATAAATTATATTAGTTTTCGATGTTAACTTAACGGGTAACATTATATTTAGTGCTTTGAACTAAATAACTTTAACAATTTTTCTCTGCTGTGTTAAGTTAAGTATTTTCATTGATTCTAGTCGCAACGTACTTAAAAAAATATATTTTTGTACTTATTTTTCTCACTATACAAACCCCTTTTTGGGCTTATATGATCTCTTATACTATTTCTTAGATTTAGTTATTTATTTTTATTTATGCTTACACAGATTTATTATTTATCTTGTCTCACTAGAATATAATTAAAACTAAATTATTTTACTTAATACTACTTGTATAACTAATTTATTCACTTATATTTGTATAATTATTTACAGTATTAGCCAACGCTACGGTTGCAATTAATTTAAAAGATCTTAATGTATATTAAAAATAACATTCGCAATATTTAATGCTTACAAATGAAATGCCTAACTTTAATGTACACTATCTAATATATAATTTAAAATTGGAATAAAATTTATAACAATTTTATTTTTGATTTGCGCTATAATTTATTTTTAATTTTTACACATCTTTTTTCAGGATTTTCTAAAGAAAAAATTAACAATAACGTAAATAAAATCAATATATAAAATTATTTCAAATTTTTTGGCCTATACCTACATTAAACACTATAACAATCAATATTTCAACCGATGCAAAAGGCTAACCATAGTTTTAATTAAATTATTAATTAAATAGTTTTAAGGCAGTATTTATATTAGATTTAAGCGAAAATAGTTGATTTAGTTAATATTTTTTGGATTATAAAAAGTCAACAGTATTACTTAAAATGTGAGTACCATTACTAAATAATTATTTAGACGTGTAAAAAGGAAAACTGTAACAACAAAAAATTCAAAAATAAACCTAAGAATGCTTCAGCTTATTCTCAGATAGTTCATTGTTATAAAGTTTTTAAAACTTGTGGATGAATAATAATATTTTTGTTCGTGGTTTTATTCACAGTGTTGTATTTTTATTACAAATAAAATGTGATATTCCATTTGTTATAAGGCCGTAATTGTTATTCAATGTAATGTTAAGAACTATTGAAAATAAGCTCGTGGGGTTTCTTCAGGTTAAAAATAATAGGGCCATACTTTGTTACTCAAAACATTATTATATTTTAATAAATTTATCATAAAAAGTATTTATGATTATACTTATATTCTATTAACAGTAGAGATAAAGAAAATGTAGCGTTTATAATCCGCTAAATTGTAAAACAGTACTGTAAAAACATATGATTAAGTTAGGACAATGAATGCGTAAAACTTTCTATTCCTCTAGGAAATTTATAAAATATTCAACTTTTTCTTTCTAACATCGTCAATTTTGCTGATCTTTTATATTTGTATCACTATAACGCTTAATTCTAACAATATTTGTTATAAACAACAATACTAATTAAATGAAAAATAAATCGTTGTAAGCTCGGTATAACTATGTTATGAAAAATCATATTGTCCTATTACAGACGAGCCATAACTCAAATTGTATCAATAAACTCATATACTTATGCATAAAACTCATTTTAGCAAATTTATTCTAACCGGATTTGATTTTACCTTTCTGCTAAATTGACTTAAACATTTAATTTTTTAATTGGTAAGATAACAGGTAACAGGAATTTTGAAAATTTAATACATAGTACACTATATTACTACTAACTTTTGTAACTCCCAAATGAGTTGAAGCACCACTAAAATTATATACTTTGTAGTAATATAAAATTAAAATTACATGAATTTATTAAGATTACTTAAACGCCGTTAGAACTGCGTTAACTCATTTGGCAGGCTAATTAAATTCATATAAATCTTTATGAGAAAAATATAAATAAATAAAGTTAATTATAATTAATCGTATTTTATTTTTTATTAACTTTAATAAGCTTTTATAATAAATAATAAAGATGTTTCTGGAATAAAATACTCAATTAGATACCTTTCATTGAAAGGTTACGTTGGAAGAAACACTTGTATCAGGTGGATTTTCAATACATAAAAGTGCACAAGATGTCAAAATTAAGAGTATTGTGACAAGAGGTTGTCCGCTGTGAAGGTATCGTCAACTCTATCTATTGTGAAGTACCCTATACTAGATAGTCTCATCGTCTGCCTAAATAATAATTTTGAATGCAAAATAGCTTATGTAGAAGACTTTTCCTGTAAACAGGTAAGTTCAACCATACACTTTGCAAAGTGCATGTCTTTCTTTCATCTGCTCTTTAAATAAAGGAGAAAATTAAAAAAAAATTGTGTGGAGTACTCCATTAACCTCAAAGATATTGAAAACTATACACTATAAAAATTGTATTTTTTTTTTATGGTTAACACAAGCACAAGAGGAAAGTCCTATGTCACTCTTGGAGTGGTGCTTGCGCGAAGATATTTGTGGGCATTTATCTTGAATCGCTGTAGGTTGTATGCGTCGGAAAATATGTGAGGTGGAAGCCCGTTCCACAAAGAAGATGTTCTCCAGATGAATGAGTCCCGATACAGCGACGTCCTTGGGGTAGGCAGGTGGACTCGATGTTGATGAGCCGCAACTGCTAGACGCGTCCTTCTTGCCGGAACAGCCCTGAGTGGAATCAGGCCTGCCAGCTCAGAGGAGCATTTACCATAATAATAACGGTAGAATAAACAAAGATCAGCCACCTTTCTCCTGTGCTCCAGACTATCCAGACTCTTTGTCAGTTCTGGTTTGTCGATAAGACGAATAGCTCTCTTCTGTATAGAATCCAGCAGGTTTAAACTATGCTTCGGTGCAGAGCTCCAGACATGCGAGCAATACTCGAGGGAAAGGCGTATTTGAGCCTTATAAAGAGTCAGCAGCTGTTCTGGTGTATATAGTTTTTTCGTTTTGAAAAGCACTCCGAGTTTTTTGGAAGCCGCCCTGGCGACCTCGGTAACGTGGTCGTGCCAGGACACACTGTTGGTGACCTCGACTCCTAGAAGATGTAAAGATGATTTCATTGGCAATGTTTTCCCTGCCATAACCAGCTCCGGGCCACCAAGGTTAGTCTTCATCGTAAATACTGCAGCCTGCGTTTTTTTAGCATTAAAATTGACCAGATTGTTACCGCCCCACTCCAAGATTGCTCTAATATCGTTGTTGGTTGAAGCTACTTGTTGCTGCCTAAGATTCTGAGAACTTGCGGCTGTCGTTGGTTTGGCGGACTTAAATGTGGAAATAAGTGTGCTATCGTCCGCAAAGCTGTAGATTGGATTGACAGTGGTTCCTAGCAAATCGTTGATATATATCAAGAAAAGGGTACGTGATAGAATGCATCTTTGAGGGACTCCAGCGTTAATGTTAAATTTGTCGAAGAGGTATCCATCGACGGCTACTTGGATTGTTCGTTGTTTAAGAAAACTTTTGATCCAATTCAATAATGAGTTTTGTATGCCGATTGAGGAGAGCTTGATTAGTAGTCCCTCATGCCACACTCTGTCAAATGCCTTGGAAATGTCAAGAGCGACTGAGCGGGACTCGCCGTGCTTCTCCATGGCCTCCGTCCACAAGTGTGTGACGTAAGCAAGAAGATCGCCGGTGGATCTAAGCTTTCGGAAGCCGTATTGATGATCGTTGATTAGTCCAGATGATTCCAGATATCTTAACAGTTGTTGGTTGACTGCTTTCTCCATAATCTTCGATATTACTGGAACTAGTGCAATCGGGCGGTAATTGGAGGGCATCGTCTTCTTACTCTTTTTAGGTACAGCTTGCACTCGAGCAGTTTTCCAGCTTGTTGGAAATTGGCCCTGCTTATACGATGCCGTGAACAGTCTACATAAGGGAGGAGTCAATTCGTCTGCATAACGTTTTAATATTAGGGCTGGAATTCCATCGGGTCCAGAAGCTTTGTTGGTGTCTACGCTTTTAAGAATTTTATTTATAATTCGTTGGGGAAACGAAATTTTTCCCCATCGATGAATTCACCCTTGGCAAATATGGCGGTGTTTTGCCTTGCAAGTGCAGAGTAGAATTGGACGCGAAGAGTTTACCCAGTAAGTTGGCTTTTTCCCAGTTGGTATTTACTATCTAGATATCACTAAATGTATTCACTAGAAGAAAAAGCATCTCTACCGGCACGTAAACTATCAGGTACCTCACGAACTTATGTTTCGGAAATCGAGTACCTTGTTGTGAAACTCGATAGCAAACTAACTCTCATTGAAGCGTCTGTTTCAAAATAACCAACAAAAAAACTTAAAATTACAAACGGCACATATACATATTTCAGTGCGCGTTAATGTTTTTTTTGAAGGGAACCTACTTTCTGAGTAGGCCAGGGATATAATTTGATACATTTAGAGTTCTGACCTTTACTACTCGAACCCGTTTGTCTGAACCTGGCATTACTTCTACCACTCTAGCTAAAGGCCATTGGAAAGGAACTGAGTTATCTTCCTTTAAGAGAACTACGTCATTAATTTTAAGATTCGATGACGGAGTTAACCATTTTGGTCTATTTTGCAGAAGATTTAAATAGTCAATGGACCATCTCTTCCAAAATGATTGTGGAATTTGAGTCAGGTGTTGATAAAATGTTAACCTATTTTTAGGAATATGTGCGACATCCGGCTCGAAGGACCAAATATTCGGGGGAGAACTACTGCCTGACTTCTTCCCCAAATAGAGGGGGACACAATTGTTTAATTGTGCCACTGGAGAGTACTAGTGGACTCTACTTATTTATTTTGTATGTTTATCGAAGGACCACAGCTTATATAGCGCTGAACCAATCAACTTAATAAATAAAACAAAACTTACAATACAAAATATGCTCATCTAATTGATCCGAAGACAGGAAAATGGAACAGTTATTCATTAAAGCAGTTGTAAACTATGAATTGTCTTTGCTGCTGTCCTTTTGTATACTTAATTTTACCTTATTTACACTCACTTTGCTTCGTAGCAAGTAACTTTACTTACTTCTTACTAACTACTAACAATGGTGCTTATACTCTAATTACAAAGTGTTAATTACTTTAACTTATTGTATCAAAACACGACCACCAAACTCATAACTAGCGACAATAATACAGGTAGTTTTAACTGGGTTTAGAGTATGAGGGTACTTACGGACTTTCCTTAGTAAAGGTCACTAAAAGTATAGAGAGAGAAAGAGAAAACCCCATCTGGTGTATTAGTGGTAACAGGGAAAACTTCCATGAGCAATTTCTCACACCGATCGCGACTACGACTAGCGACTCGACTCACACACTGCTTCTCGAGGACGTGACCCAACCTGACTTTTGCAACAACTGAGATTGACTGTGTATCCTTTTTACCAACTTGTTTTACTTAATGGATGTAGAGATGTTCAATAAGTGAATCTTTCATCAACAAGGGATGTTAAAATGGGCTTAAGACCTAAGAACCTGAGAGTTTCATATCAATTCATGGGTTATATTTGTTTTCTTTAAAAGTTTGAAACGTTTAAAAGTAACCACTTCAATTTGATTATTTTCTGACCTGTGGGAACCTTCTAGGAATCGATGATGTCCTTAAAATTATGAACATAGACCAATTAAAAATAAATACATCTCGACGACAGAAACGGGTGTTGTTGGGTTATTTCCCAACACTCATATCACAAAGAGATTACAAAAAGCCTTAATCTCATATGAACAACTTAGCAGACAATTGGTAAGACCTGGAACATTAGACCCTCAGGGTCGTTGTGGATCTATACAGCTATCTTTTAAGGCCAGAAGGTAAATTAATTCAAAAACTGGCATTTAACAAATAAAAATATAATATACTTTAACCAACAACAAGGGGACAAAATCTGAGATGGTTCCAAAAATAAAACGAGTTCGGGCTATGGCATATACTCCAAAGACCTCGAATTAAATATAATGTTATCATTTAATTATTTATAATGCATCAACAGCGAAAAGGCCAATTACAGATACGATTCTAGTAACTAATATTAAAATTCGAATAGTACAAAAAACTAACTATAAGTAAATACTATTGAAAGCAAGTCATATAATATCTACGCAACCAAAACGACCCAATTATCTAGCAAAAAAAAATAATGCAAACTATACCTCCAAAGCTTGTATCTGAGAATCAAACATTCTATCATTTGTTTTGTGATTCTATCCGAGCTAATTAAGTCAAAGTTTAAGTTACTAGCATAAATATTAAAAAATTTGTACATTTTATAGTTGATACCGTGAACCCATAAAAATGTTTGTCCTGAGAAAATCAAAATTTAGAGTTTCTTTGTCTAGTGCTACCAGTATTGATAAAGAATGGAAGCATTGAAAGTATTTCTAGAGAAATTATTTTATTGGTTAAAATCTTGTACATATATGTTAAAACTTGAAAAACTCTTTTATATTTTTAAAAACAATATTTTTACTTTAAATTATATTTATTCAAAAATTAAATGGACAGAGTAACGTGCTTAAATTTATTATAATACTACTGTACTTTTTATTGAAAAACATCCTATTTATATTTAAAATTGATTGCTTAATTGGCATATCTCACGGTAAATTCCATATTTCCAAATATGCTGAGTAAGTTCCGGCGGTCGTTGCTATTGCGACACCGTGGGATCGTGACCTGCTACATAAGGTCAATATAATCGCATATAACATATATATAAGACAAATTTTGGGGTAACAATTTTTTAAAAAAAGACTATTAAACTCCCGCAATAATAATAAGTGATTATAGCCTTGATGCGGATAATAACTATGCTTCTTTACAGAAATATATTTCAGGATTTTACGTTGTACACGTTCTATAATTTTCCCAGTTAGTAACCATACACCCTCGCGGTAGGGAAACACACCACAGTTTTCCGGTGTGTTTGCTATACTCTAAGCAGAGGTGTTTGCTATACTCGAAGTAGCGAACAAAAGAGAGGCATTAACAGGGGGATTTGCATCTACTCCGATAGTCAAGCTGCCCTCAAGGCGATTCAGAAACCCAGGGCCAGCTCAGTGCTAGTCCAGGATTGCAGAGACGTATTGGAAAGGCTTGCAGCACACAAGGAAGTGAGACTGAGGTGGGTCCCAGGACACCAAGGTGTTGAGGGCAATGAGCGGGCCGGCGAACTAGCGAGACAAGGTTCCGTTAACCCCTTCGTAGGCCCCGAACCTTGTCTCCTTCTTAGCAAAAAACAAATCTCCCAGGCACTTAATAATTGGGCCTGGGAAAAAACAAGGAAGAATTGGACAGACGGATGTAGTCAGGCCAAGAAAATGATACTAGACCATGTCGGCTCTAAAGCAAGGCGACCGCTAACAAAGACCCGACAAAGTATTAAAGACTTGGTGGGAATCCTGACCGGGCATGACAGTCTAAACAGGCATC
Source organism: Anthonomus grandis grandis (assembly GCF_022605725.1). Lineage (NCBI taxonomy): Eukaryota > Metazoa > Arthropoda > Insecta > Coleoptera > Curculionidae > Anthonomus > Anthonomus grandis. The sequence continues at coordinate 17,870,390 of NC_065557.1, forward strand.
TACACCTTCTTGGTATAAGAGAAAGCCCACTCTCCCTGTACCGCACTGTCCGAATTGCGGTACAGGGGAGGAAACTTCATACCACATATTAGGTATCTGTGATAAACGCCTGAGAAGGAAAATTTTCGGAGCAACGACACTCCAGCGGGAAGATCTTAAAGATCTGGACTGGGACAACGTGCAAGCCTTTATTAAAAGGACGAGCCGACTCAGTGGAGACCGCGCATTGGGAGTGGAGGCATAAGGGTGGGTGATTCTGGGGTTGGCGAAAAGGGACTGCTCAGGCCTACTTGCCGAGCTTTAGCTCCCCCACCCTTACTACTACTACTACTACTACTACTACTAGTAACCATACAACGCAACCGTATCTAAGCACCGGCAACACCAGACTGTCAAACAATCTTAAACAACACTCAATGCTTAGACCCTTAGTGGATAAATCAATTTCTTTCTCAATTTCATTTATGCCATATTAACCAACTTAATAATGTTATCTTAAATGCTATACCTCTATAGTAAATAGTCTACTATATGACACCCAAGTCTTTCTCATGCTTACAGTCTTGTAATTGTGCACCAATAATACTGTAAGTACATTTGATTACATTTTTATTAAGAGTTAAAGAAACACAGCAAAATTTTTTTCATGAAAACTAAAATGTTTCATATAATACCAGCTTACAACTCTTTCCAAATTTCTTCGTAAATTATGACAATCCGCCATTTTGAACGTATTTGCATGTACATTTTAAAGTCATCAGCGAAACATAAAGTCTTTGAATTATCTACAGAACTTAACATGGCATTTGTAGCAATTGAAAACCACAGAAGCCCCAAATTGGAGCTTTGGGGAACCACAGTGGTGCTAGAATAAATATTAGATTTAGCACCTTTGACTACAACATATTGCTGCCTATCATTTGAATAGGAGGTAAATAATTTAATTAAAATATTTCTCACATCACTTTTATAGAGAGAATTTACTATCTGCCATACTTTATCAAAAGTTTTCTTCATATCAGTATAAACTCCAACAACCTATTTTCTTTTATTAAAAGCATTATGTACATATTGCAAATTGATTCGTTAAGGGTGTGACCAAGTAGCATATTTCAGAATCTGTATAATATGTGGCATAAATATACATGGATGTAGCCATATTTGCTGATTGATTATTATTTTTTTGTAGTTCTGAACATATTTAATTTTATATCTAAAAACAATATTGCTGTTTTTCTGCTGTTAAATATAATATTAAATTAAAGGACTTTTGAATTACCACACTTACGATACATTAGGAAGTTTTATTAGTCCAATAATAAAAATTTGTTCTCGTATTTTTTGTATTATTAAAACTGCAGCCAGAATCGAATGCAAATCGGGAAAAGCCATGGTAAAAAATGGACTCTACCCATCGGGGAATTATTGAAGTAAGACAGCTTCTGTAATGTACGGCAAATCGATGACGTGCCGCGCCATCTTTCGATCAAGCGAACAAGTCAAAACAATTCGACACATTCGTTCCATTCACTTTCAGTTGTAAAGGGGATGTTCTGTGCAAGTAATTAACAATAACGTTACTAATTTGATCATTGACAAAATGGTTTCATATATTCACTTTGATTGCAGACAGGCAGTTCTCGTGCTATCTAGACTTCGCCTCACGTCAGAGCTAGGACTGCAATGGCTTCGCAGCCTTATCGAAGCTTCATAAAAAAACGAGTAGGAGTTAATTATATTAATGACGGTTACATCCACATCGGGCCTCCGATTCCCTAACGAAAAGGGCCGTCGCTCTTCAAGTATTATCGCGGGTCTGATTATAACAAAACTCAGAGAGCTTATCAAAAATCTCTTATATGCTTTTTAAAAAGCAGTGAGGACAATACCCATATGGATATAATTTGTCAAAAAGAGCTTTTCAGCCAACCGGACAAATTGGAAGCAAGTCGCCTATTGTCTATGACTAGAAGGAAACTACGCCTATCAACGGATATCCTTATTAGCACTGTCTATTAAATGGTCATTTGTTCTAATTAAAACTAAGCACGAGTGCGCTAGGAAGGGTTATCAACCACGACGACGAGATAACTGAGAACATTCTTTGCGATTGCCCTGCTTTCTCGTCAATACGCGGCAGAATTCTCGGTGTATCTCATCCATTCTTTGGAGTTTAATAAAGGATCTACCCTCGGCAACATCGCTCTCGTTGATTCATTGTTCGTCTCTTCATCACTTTCGACCGAGGCGAGCAAGAGGTGTTGAGTGTTTAATGCAAAGCACGTACAGATGCAGATGGTTACAGCGGTTGCAAAGCCTGTTTATTATTTTTTTTTAATAAATAAAGTCTTACCGAAAACCAATTTTAATTTATTGTAGCATTTTTACCCATTTGTTAGGTGTAAATTAAAACACTCGATGCACAATAATAGTTAACTGATTTCTTTTATACGTACATTAAATACGAGCAGGTAAAACTACAAAAAATATTTATTTACACTGTCGGTTTAAAAGTCGCGCCAATATTCCTACTTGAACTGACATCCTTGTTTTTTCTTAACGTGGCCTTGACTTCTGGGTTAAAAGCTAGAGTGCTATGTCTGTACCCCCGTTCAATGAGCCGCTAAAGCAGATCATGAGTTAATGCAGCATTGCATGCCACTGCGGTGAGTGTGGCTCCTAGATCTCTGGCCTCGGTTTTGCAACAAAACAGAACCACTTATTCCACCACAAAAGTGTCTAAAGTTAATAGTTGATTTGTTTTTAAGATTTCCAATGCATTCTGAGTACCATAATGATAAAAAAAATTTATAACATAATACTTAACTTTCTTTGTATAGTATCTAAGTAGTATTGCTGTGGTTTCTAATGCTTGTCATAGTTTAGAATAATATTAATAATAATATCATAGGTATTAATCTTGACATCATGGAGTATACGTGTGTTGAATATTCTGATATGATATATTCTGACAGATTCCCTAATAGACACTTGCCAAATATGTTTCAACGAATCGATCAGCGGTTTCGAGAAACTGGTAAAAAATGATTATAGCCTTATGTTGAGTCAAGTTTGGACTCCAAATATGGACCGACATAGTGGAGCTACCAGAACTGTAAGTACAGCTGAAGTTGAAGAAATTGTTGAATATTTTAGATGCTGTCGTTCAAAATCCTACAGTTGCGATTAGGAATGTAGCTTGAGAATTTCAAGTTTCCAAATATACAGTAAATACCAATTTTCAAGAGGAACTGCCACATTCATACCATCTGCAAAAAGTACATGGTTTAACCGCGAATCACACCGCAAGGGTAAACTTTTGTACATGGTCCTTAAGGAAGTTTAACCACGATGATGGATTTACTTAATATTATTTTTGGAAGAAGCAGGAAGAGCGAAAGAATGGGCCGATTAACACACATAATCAGACACTTTTAACAAGTGGACCTTTTTTGTTGTGCAAATACGAGAAAATAATATTTCGTCAATTGTTGATACAGTGTAGCACAAGAAAGTTATGATAAGTTATTTACCGAAATAGTGCTGTAAGTGGCGCCCTCTAGAAGGTTAGCCATAAAAAGTAACAGAGTCTTGATTCTCATACTAGAGAACCTTTCTATACCGAGTTTTTCGCCAAAATAGAAAAAAAAGAAAAAATATAAAATAAAATTCTAACTTTTACACCCTGTATATACAAACTATCAACTTTTATACAGGGTGTTTCAGAACTATGGGATCAAACTTCTGGGGTTGTTCAGTGCAACAGAAGAATCCATTTGAGTATAGGAATCCATGTCCGGAAATGCGTTACTACGCCACTACGGCCCTAAGACGCGTTAAAATTTATAAAAAACATTAATTACCTAAATAGGATCTGCTGCATTTATTTTTACCTTTTGTACATGATACCACAACAACAATTGTTTAAAATCAACGCTTATCAATGTCAATACTCAATGTCATTTTTTAAAATTTTATAGCTTACAATTTTTAAACATTTATTGCTAATGGAAAACTTTACCAATCAAGAATTGGCAGATATGCATTTGGCATACGGCGGCTCGCTGAGGCAGGCATATTGCTCGAACCGTAAGAACGGTCGAATTTGAAGAAAAGGTGCTTCAGCGAGTTGCCGATGAACCATCAAATAGCACACGTGACGTCGCTAAGAATATGAATACGAGTAACGCTTCTGTCTGGCGGGTACTACACGAGCAACAACTCCATCCTTACCACTTTCAGAAAATTCAAGGTATGGCTGCAGCCGATTATCATCCTAGAATTCAATTTTGTCGATGGCTTCTGGATCAGGATGCGATCATTGCACAACCAATTTTTTTATGATATGTTTTGTGGACCGATGAAGCTTCTCTCATAAGAGACGGTATTTATAATAGTAGTAATAGCCATATTTGGGACGAAGAAAATCCTTATGCAATTTTTCCAAGAAAACATCAGAATCGTTGGTCTGTCAACGTATGGGCAGGCATTGTTAATGATTATTTAATTGGGCCATACCTTTTACCGGAACGGTTAACAGGACCTATTTATCTGCATTTCTTGGAGGAAGTTCTCCCAGAACTCCTTGAAAATATACCACTAAACGTTAGTCAGCAAATGTGGTTTCAGCATGATGGAGCGCCGCCTCACTTGGCTGTACAAGTACGCGAGTATTTGGCTCAGCGGTTTGGGCACCGTTGGATTGTCGGAGGTGGAGCAGTTTCTTGGCTTCCTAGATCACCCGATTTAACGTCGCTCCCTTTTTTTCTTGTGCGGACATGTAAACTCTTTAGTCTACGAAACTCCAGTAGAATCAGAGCTAAACTTAATTGGATGAATAACAGCAGCATTTGAAATCATTCAAAACGAGGATCAAAATTTTAGTGTAGTCCGCCGAACTCATGTGGGGCGCTTAAATCGGTGTATTGAGGTTGGAGGAAGACATTAAAGAACAATTTTTGTGATGGTATCATATACAAAAGGTAAAAATAAATACATCAGATCCTATTTAGGTAATTTTTTCTAAATTTAAACGCGCTTTAGGGCCGTAGTGGCGTAGTGACACATTTCCGGACATGGGTTCCTATACTCAAATGGATTCTACTGTTGCACTGAACAACCCCTAAAAGTTGGATCCCATAGTTCTGAAATACCCTGTACTAAGGCAATCCCATAATACAACAAAATTGACGTTGCACCTCGGGTGAAAATTGGTTATTTAGAAAACGACTTTTTTCAAACCACTGGAAACATCATCTTACTGATGATCTTGACTTTAATTAAGCTACGTCGTCATTACAACGTTTACCCAATCGGAATAGTAAATATTTTGGGAATAAAACGAAAACGTTTTGATGGCGTCGAATGGCTTTTGGCAACGATTTTTCTTTATAATAATTGAATTCCAATCTAACCTCAATATCATATTTATAATAATATTGGAATATGAAGAATAGAATTCTCTTATTTCTTTTTACTAGCATACTGGTCTTAGCTATCCGGCAGCTCCAACCGTCATTTCCTAGTGGTAGAACCACTAGGATTACGAAAGTCGGGACCGGGAAGAGTAAAAATACAAACAAAACAGAATTATAATTCAACATTTGTTTTTTTAAATTGTGATACCAGAAAATAGAAACATTTATTTGCTATTTGCCGAACACAAATTTCCACACGAAAATCAGGAATATCAAATATGTAAATACGGTTAATTCATAAATAAAAAAGACTGTAAAATGTCACTTACGTCAACAAATATAATTTTATTATTTATTGGGAGTGGCAACTGTACTAGAACGATTATCGTAATTTTCTGTCGTGTCTCATTATAGGTAAGTGTTTGTTTATTTATATAATCATAATATATGCTTATGGGGCGGTAGCCCCCTGTGCACGTACAAGACGGGCAGACATGATGCGGCAGCCTGGAACCTTGACTTGGCGCTAAATAGTGGCTTAGGTAGTCGTTTGAGCCCTATTTATGGAATGGGATAATAGTTAGGAAATGGAAATTATAGATTATAAAATAATATTAACCCGGGGCGCCACCCCATGTGGGTGTGCTAGTATATGCGTGTATACATATAAGCTTACGCCCCATTTGCATGTCCCAATCTAATATCTTTGACATGCGGGAGGTAGCCTGGTAATCATTGGATTATAGTTTAAATATTATAAATATATAGTTAATTATTAGATTATAGTTTTGGATATAAATTCTGTAATGGAACCATATTGTAACCATAGTTACGCTTAGTTATTTATATCAATGTTTTATTAATCAAGCTATTTATTGTTTTGGCTAAAAGGTTTTAATTTACGTTAAACCTCATCGTTATTATTTACCTATTAATAATTAAATATCCGAAATTATGTTTTTTTTTTCAAAATTTATACTTATAATATATTAAATTACGTGAAATATCAAATAATTTAAATAAATAATACATATTTCTAACACCCGATAAATGTGTTTTGTTCATGTAATGTAAAATCTATATGCCTTGATTATCTAAAATTGAGTCCACATCCTAACTAAGTCCACAACTGAAAAGTGTTCCAGACAAAACAAAAAATACTACTGAGGACATAGTGAAGCCACTCCCATTTTTGTCAATAAATCGAACAAATATCAAAACAAAAATATACCTAATATATAAGTTACAGACAAAAGAAAGCAACAAAACACGTATTTTTTTAAGCAGCCAAACATAATAAACCTCTATTATTTATTTAACTGCCCCAAAGAATTGAAATAAACATTAATTAATCGTTAATTGTTTTTATATAAAGGCTAGTTTAAACTAAAGAATCCTTATATGAAAATTATGAATAAATATCTATATAAGATGATAAAGTCTCTAGGAGAAACCAATCATTACGAGTTAATAACTGGAGTCTTGAAGCAAAAGTACAAAGAAACTCGTGATTAAATAGCCATGTACACACAATAGAAACTCAATAAAAAGAAAAACAAATTTGAATAAAAGCATATCCTACTCATTGTAAAAAAAAAGGAAGAGAAAAACCATACTTCAATAATTAAAGGTCCAAAAAAAAAAATACTCATATTGTTAGTTAAAAATTTGGAATTATACCTACATTATACATATTACCCTAGAAAAGTACCTATATTAAAGAGATATAAATATAATCTATAAACTGTTAATTTAAAGTTAATAGTGAAATTATTAGCAGGTAATATAAGATGTTTGTCTTTATTATTATATGTGTAAATGTCCAAAATAAAATATGTACATTTAAAACACCATACCATTTTACTCGAGAATTTTTTGGTAGCCGCGGTTAGAAGGCCAACGCGATACTGCGTTAGGTCCTCTTTGATTTGTATGTTTGTTGATTTTAAGTGTTTTCGGTTTTTTAAAACTGCACTCCGCACGGCATCGTCTGAGAATTTGAGAAGTACAGCCGGTGGGTTGTTACTAGGATTTTGGGAGGCAACACGACGACATATTATAACTGATTGTCTTTCAAATCATTGATGTACATTTTTTTGAGGACATCCACAATTTTGCCACGAAGATTTTCATTTTCGGTTTGTGGAATACCAAAAACTCTAACATTAGGAGACCTTGATACCTGCTCCTGATTGTCCAAGGCTTCAAAGAATTTAGAATTTTTACTCTTTAAGTCGGCTACTTCCCTTTTTAAATCACGGATGGCTTCCTCTTGTCTTTTAAGTCTTTTCTCGAATTTCGCCATGATTTTCTGGGAGACTTTATCTGCAATTTCTTGTAGGAGGTTCTCTGTAAATATTCCTTTGATGTTTTCAAGATCAGCTCTTGACAGTACCATTCTAACCTCAAATTATCTTCAATCGGTATTAGCCGAATTACTGTGAAATTATTTTCAAGGTTCCTTACAACAGGCACGTCTTGATGTTAAAACTGTACTTTTTAGTAATGTTTCGGTATATAAAAAATGCTGTTTGCAGTTAAAAAACTTAATATTCTTAACAGCTACTTAAAACGCGTTCGTTTACTTGTAAAGTGCCATCTATCCATGGTTGTTAATAGGTTATTGTTTTATTTTTCGTGTGTGTAAATTACAGAATATATAATATTAGGGGTACAAAGCGATAAAAAATCCTATAAATTTACAATTTTAGCCCCCAAAAAGTTCCAAAATTACTTCAATATATATATTTTTTAATTGTAGCAAAACGAAGAGCTAAAAAGCCTTGTGCAAGCTGGCAATAATTACGTATTTAACGTATGTAGCAAAATCTTCATAATTTCCAAAGCTTTGTATTTTTCCAATCATCCTCACTTTTTTATCGATATTTTGACCACAGTCAACATTCTATGTAAAAATTAAAAAAAAATTCGGTTTTAGACGTCCCTTTAACTTTACCGGACTCTGCAAGTCGACAACAGTATCTGCATTTGCCTTACCGGACGTTCGCTGAAGATACGCTTTAAAAAGCGGAATCCGCCTTTTCGTTCCGTTACGCCTTTTTATTGTCATCGGAATCGACCATCAGCCGCCGAGATCGGCGGCCCTCAAGTACACACTTTTTGCATCTGTCAATGCTGTCAATTGCCAATAATTGACTGTTTTCTGATTTTTACTTTTTTGAAAATATTATTTAAATAAACAAATATTAAATATAATTGTATTAATTTATGTGATAAAAATTATACATTTTCACAATTTTTAAAAACTTAAAAAGTATAAGAAATCAATTTAATTATCGCGTCTAAAATGGTAAGTTAAATATTAGTTATTATTATTGTATTTGATTCTCATGGAGTATATCTATATACTACAAATTTTTAGGAGCTTTTTGGTAATAAGCAAGAAAGTATCCGAAAAGCTCACCTAAAAAGCTTGGAGGAAGACAAGTTTCTTAGATGCAAAGTTAACATGGAAGAGAAAACGAGGTTTGGGAATCTCAACAGATTTATGAATAAGCAACACATAGAATTTGAAGATCAGCAAGAAATACAAAAAGGGAATGAAAAAGCTGCACTCAATGAGTATCAGCATGAGCAAGAGAATAATTTAGCTCGAGAATTGGCAGAAGTTAAAGTAAATGATATTAGGCAGCTTAAATTACGGTAAAAACCTAAATGATCTGATATAAAATTCAAAAATAATTCTCTAAAAATAATTCTTTTCACAGAGGGACAAAGTATGGCCATCAAATACAATTGATGCATATATTAAGTACATAATCATAGGGCTTATGTAGGAGATATCTTGCTAAATTTTTATATAAAAATATATTATATATATTTTTTTATATTGCTTTTTTAGAATTTTCTCGAACAGCCGAAAATCGAATTAATGTAGACTCCTCCAATTTTTGGAACTATGTGCAGAATAAGAAAGGAATTTCACATATTCCCAGAGTAATGCTGTTTCAGGATCGTACAATAAAAGATCCACAGCAAATTGTTAAAGCATTTGGAACTTTCTTTCAAAGCGTATATATTGAGTTGGACCCATCTAGTATTAATGTTGGTATTGAATTGAGCCAGACTATTAATAACTCTCTAAATTGCTCTTATAATTTTTCGGAATATGAAATTGTCACCTCCTGCTAGGGCCTGTTGACACATTGCTTTCCGCATTGGGCTACATGTATGACTATATTATCTTAACAGGAGATATTAATGTAAATTTACTCTTAGAGACTAGTCACAAAAAATTATTTTTTAAATCAATCTTAGAAACCCACAACTTAGTCTAGGTGATTGACGAACCAACTCGAGTATGTCAATTTTCTGAAACTCTGATAAGTGTGGATTGAGGTATGCAGGTTATTACGTCGGGAACTGGAAATGTACAATGTAACAGACCATAGGCTTGTTTATTCTTTCTTAAATTTAAGCCTCAATGTTCATAAACCTAAACTCATAACTTTTCGAAATTTTAGACATTTTGATAAAGATTTGTTTAATGCTTTTATGAGTAATACTGATTTTGGCCAAATATTGACCCAAGGCTCTATTTATAACTCTGTCAAAATATTGAAAAGGCAACTAATTGAAATTTTTGATTACTTTGCGCCTTTACAAACTATAAAGCTTAGAACACGACCTAAACCATATATAACTGACACAATCAAAGAAACTATAAATCTAAAGAAAAAATCATATAATAGATACAATCACTCACTTGCTTTGTCTGATAAAAATTACTATGTGGATCTTAATCATTACTTATCAACTGCAATAAAAAATGAAAAAAGGCTACCTGACCTTTCAATAGAATAAGATTAAAAATAATTCTAAAAAGATTTGGTCAAAGCTTGATAGTTGGAATGTTCATTCTAGGGCTTCATTTGAAATCCCTGGTAGCCTGAAAGGTGTCACAAGAATTAGCTATTACTTTGCCAGCCTAAGCGATAGGGCCATCCCAGTGGACCCGGAGCTGGTCAAATATTACTCGTACAACACTATATTACCTTTATCGCATAACACCTTCAAATTATCAATTGTTACAGAGTATGATATTTATAAATCATTTTCGCAGATTAAATCAAAATTTATGGGTATTGATGAGATAAGTTACGATATGCTTCTGTTTACCATTGATTTTTTACAATAACTGTTTACAGAATGGCGAATATCCTATCATGTGGTAAACGGCATTAGTAAAGCCACTGCCCAAGACTACACATGTCAGTAGTCTGGATGAATTACGACCAATTAGCCTCTTGACGATCCTTGGGAAAATGCTTGAACGACTGGTTTCTGACATGATGAACAATTTTGTTCACTCTCAACACATACTGCCAGATGTTCACTCTAAATTTAGAGCTTGTCATAGCACGGTAACGGCACTTAGCAGGGTTACTAGTTGCATATCTAAAAACATGGATGAATCAAAGGTCTCCTGTCTGGTACTTTTAGATTATAGTAAGGCATTTGACCTTATTAACCATGATATGCTGATTGCTAAGCTAAACTTTTTTGGATTTTCTGATCAAGGTTGTGGCTGGTGCTCATCATATCTAAAGCATAGAAGGCAGGTGGTGGACCTTGATGGGGCTAGGTCTGACATACTCAATATCTTCAACATGGAGTGCCTCAGGGGTCCATTCTTGGTCCCGTACTTTTTGCCCTTTTTACCGCTGACTTACCATCTCAGATTTATCAATGCTCATCACATCTATATGCTGATGACACTCAGCTTCTATGTTCATTTTATCCTGAAGATTATTGCTGGTGTCAATGTTGATCTGGACAATGTCTCCGACTGGTCTTCTGGGCGTGGTTTGTTGCTTAATACCAAAAAAAGTGTACACCTGATTATTGGGTCCGAGGCCGTCCGGGCCAAGTTCATTAGGTTCAATTTTACAACCATTCATATAAAAGGAGTAATTATCCCGTCTGTTAAATATGCTAGAAATCTGGGCCTTGTAATGGATGTTGCGATGAATTTTCGGCAGCATGTTTTGAAGAAGCTGTGGTCTGTTTACTTAAAATTGAAGAGCCTTTATTCTTTTAAACACTTAAACACCTCTTGGTGGAATCCTTAATCCTGCCAGAGCTAGACTACTGTAACTCGGTTTACTACAGCTACCTTACAGAAGAGTATAAAACTAAAATACAATTGGCTCAAAATATGTGTATGCGTTTTGCTTATGGAGGTCGTAAGTTTGACCAAATTACTCCATTATATATCAATAATAAACATTTAAAATACAATTTTCGTGTTGACCTCCACTTTGCTATATTTGTATATCGAATTGTAAAACACAACTCTCCATTTTATTTTACAGAATATTTGACTGCAAGGGGCACTTTACATAACCCTAACCTTACAAATGTGGCTCATTTTGATATTCCCTTTCATCGCACAACAAAATTTGAGAACTGTTTTGCCTACCGTGCGGTGGAATATCTCAATTCAAATTATTTGTTGGTGGCTGGCTCTGGTCATTATTCTTTTAAAAATCAATACACCAAGTTTTTACAACAGATGATGTCTTAATTTTTTTTTTGCTCTTCTCAATACTCTACGTCTGGGTTGAGTTAGTAAGCTTAAGTTGTCTGTATATTTATTTTTATTCAACTGTTTGCTTCTTATTATTGCTTTTTAACAGTACCGTAATTGTATGTATAATGTATGGTGTTATGGAAAATCGTTTTACGCGAATAACACCTTTTGTGTATATATGCTATATTAATGCACAATAAATCAGTTTGGTTTCGTCAAAAATCGCTATTGTACAGTAAACCTGGTTTGCCTAAATGAGTATTTGTGTCAGCATTTGGATAATAGAGGTTAGGTTGAGGTAATATACCTTGATTTCTGCAAAGCTTCTGACCAAATTGACCACTTTGTACTTCTTCATAACCTAACATTTTTTGGTTTTTCTAAGGATTTAGTTGTTTTAATAAAATCTTACTTACGAGGTCGTAAACAATTTGTTGTGACAATATGAAGGCTTTAAGTCTCCTATATATGAAGTGTGTTCGGGAGTTCCGCAAGGATCTAATTTGGGCCCGCTTCTCTTTTTATTGTTTATAAACGATCTTGCCAAATTACTGTCTTGTCAGAGTTTACTATTTACGGATGATATAAAATTGTTCACAAAAATAGATACTAAAGACGATTGCGAATTCCTTTCTTGATAAAGTAGAGAATTGTTGCAATGTCAATAGACATTTATTTAAATATTAATAAATGCTCTATTCTCTCATTTTTTTAGCAAACTGTTGCCAATCAATTTTGACTATAGAGCAAATAATGTTGTGTTAGCCAGAGTGGATGAGGCGGTTGATCTGGGAATTACTTATGATGCGAAATTAAGTTTCGCCAAGCATGTAGCAAGAATAGTTTCTCACTCTGCCAAATTGTTGGGTTTTATTTATTGAAACTGTCGGCATTTTGAAAATATTTATACTTTAAAACTACTTTTCTTCTCTTACATATGCTCAAAAATAGAATACGGATCTCTAATGTGGGACCCAATTTATCTACCTGATCTCTGGTTTAATTAAATATTTTTTTTTTATATAAAGAAACCTTTTATGTTTAATGCAGTTAACAAAAATTTACTGTAGCACCACAATTTAATTGAGCTCCTGCTCTCTTTGTCTACATCTCTCAATACAATATTCCACTGCCTATTTAAAGGTAATCTGTCAAATTCTTTCAAAAGTAAATAATAGTCATATCCTTCTTGTGGATAATATCCATTGTTTTTATGAAACATTTATTTCAAAAATTGAATATGTATTCAGTGTAAAAAAGAATGTATTAATATGCTTTCAGCCATAGGCCATCATTAGATCTATGACTAGAAAAAACATGAACAGGTTAAAATCATTAAAATGAAATTACCAAATTATTTTATTTTCATTAAGAAAACAATATTTGTATTGTTTTCTTAACAAAACATTTGTAAAAAATATGGTAAAAACCATCAAATTAGTGTTGAGTTAAAGATATTGTAGGACCATATCAGTCATGTAATACCTCGTTTTGTTTTTAATGATATTTTAAATGAAAATTATGATTTTATCCCCTTAAAGAGGGACTTAAAATATAGAAAGTTAGATACAAAAACTTCATAATTTACTTTTACAGAAGCAAAGACATATATGCCCCTTAGACTTAAATGCCCCTTTTTATTCTGACCATTCTTTTCATAAGGAGGTAATTAATTTATCTAATTGTAATTTGGATTAGGATCAGGATTTAAGTTTGCTGTTAGTAAGGATATGACAAAGAAATCATTAGGTAATTTTCATACTAAAATAGACTCAATTATTGATCAAATTACTGATGATTTTAATATCTAGTCAACTCTAAAATCTGTAAGAATTTGATAAAATTAACAAAAACTATCTACCTTCCTTTATAACTAAACTTAAAACACTTTTCAAACAATGGTCTCCATTTATATCCTAGTTTAAACAATACCCAAATAACTTAATTACCCCCAACCCTTCTATACCAAAATTATATGGTCTATCCAAAATACATAAGGCCAATTAAAATAAAGCCTAAATAAAGTAAATGTTGCATTTACTAAGAATTTTTACTTCACTTAAAATTTGTTGTTGAATATTGTTTCTTGATAAAATTTTATTCTAAAATTAAAATCTAAGTCCAATCTTGGTGTTGCCTTAGTTTATCAATGCTGAAAATAGATAAATATAAAAATAAATATATATTATAGCCTTGAATGAAACTGACCATTAAACTTTTAATCTAATAATAATGTCTTTTTGTCATGTTTGGTTGATTTTGATATCCCAAATAGATTTCTGATCAAGTGACAAGAGACTAGTGTATAGTAAACTAATCAAATTTTAATTTTATACCAAGTGATATTTTATACAAACTGATAGAGGAGCTTTCAAAACAGATTCAATAGTTTTGCTATTAAAGCTCTGCTTTTGTCAAATTAATGATTAATTCATACAAGATTTACCTTTTATTTTTAGACAACAGCTTAGAGAAAATTCCCACGAATTAAGGGAATTAGAGAGAAAATTAAAAGCAGCATACATCAATAAGGAACTAGCAGCCCAAATAGCTCAAAAAGAAGCTGAGAGAATAAATGAAAAGGTATGCTTTTAATATTTTCTTCTACAATTATATTCATAAACTCTTATTATTTTTACTACTGGCAGTTGTTATTAACATCTAAATTTTGTGTCTAATAAGAAGAAAAAAATATTTTTTTTTTAATTTTTGTATAAAAATAACTTGTTTTTTATATAGATTCAAGAAAAAAGGACTCACAACATATGGGTGGAAGCTCTAATGAAGGAAGAAGAGTTAAAAAGAATGTTGGCAGAAGAAGATATAATAAAAAAAGCACAATACAAGCAAGAACTTCAAGAGCAAATAATATTAGGCGAAAAATCAAAAAGATTTTTATATGAAGAATTTTTGAGAGAAAAGAAAATGATTGATGATGTCATCCAAAGGATACATGATGAAGATGAAAGAGAAATGCAAGAAAGGATGTGCAGAGTAAGTAATACACACACTGTTTACTAAGGACGTTTTCAAAATACATAAAGAAATTAAATTTTTATTTACTTAATAGTTTTTATTTTCAAAATTTAAATTTAATTTTGATTTGTTACTTTTTTCTTGCAAATTTTTTCCAATACATAGTTAATAAAATCTCGCACTTAAATAATTTTTCTTTCATAATTTTTTTCTTTATCATATTTTTTATTTCATCTCATGGCTTATATAGTAATTTTTGGAGGTATTGTTTGTGGGAAAATTCAATTTACAAGGAGGATTTTACATTATTAAAAATAAACTGTAACTATTAAGACTTAACCTGTTTAGTAAATTATTTTTTTGTGTAATACCTAGATGCAAAAGACCCGTGAAGAAATGATGGATTTCAAGGCCGCACAAGATGAGTGGAAACAGAGACGAAAACGAGAAATCGAAGATGAAAATAGAAAGATTCAAGAATTTTTGCAAAAGAAAAGTGCAGACTCATCAGCAAGGTAACAAAAATAATATGATATGATAATAAGGGTGTCACTACTAGTTTAATGAACTTAAATCATATTTAGTGTTACATTCCGTTTTTAGAAACTGATCGGATGATTTTATTTAGATTACAGGAAAAGAAACGAAGGGAAGAAGTCAAAGCTAAAATTCAAGAAAACCTTGCCAAACAGATTCATGAAGAAACGGTAAGTTGCATAAACTTTACTGATTTTATAAAATGTATAAAATTATAATAATAGGCAATCCAGTTTGAAAAGAAACTTTTTAATTAGACATATATGGATGTGAGCAAATTTTGCTGACACGGTCACGTCACGGTCATATTGAAAATGACGCTCACGTCATTTATTTTTGTATCAATTAAAATTAATCAATTAAAATCTTACTGTCGCAAAAATAAATGACGGTCATCCAAATAAACGACCATCATTAAAAAAAATGACAGTCACAAAAAATAAATTACTGTCACGAAAATATCAGCTAATTTTCAATGTTTACTGCTTAAGACAAGCTGCAACCTGCTTATTGCATTGGCTTGGCTGGCTTGCTTGCTTCTTCTCACGATCGGCGCGTCAATTCAGTTGTTCGGCGGCATTACTACCTTTACGATAAGAGCTATTTTATATTTTCAAAGTTTTTTCCTGTGCCTATTTATTTTTTGTTGTGTTTTGTTTTTTAAACATCAAGAAAATGGGTAGAACTAAAAGTATTGTATATAAATACTTTAATACTCTAAAAAAGCCAGGACAGAAATTGAAATGTTAAGAGTGCAAATTTTGTAAAAAACAGGTTGCACACCATGCAACTAGAATGGGCTTACATCTTGTTACATGTGAAATGTGCCCTGACAATGTTAAAGTAATGTTAAAAAGTGAACTAAAGCTGAATGAGTCAGAAAAATCAAACAAGAGGAAACTGGATGTGTCGGTGGCTGAATCAGCAAAACAGCAAGCAGAGTTAGAAGAGGTAAGGAGTAGTTCATTGGCATCGGGGCCTTCGGCATCTAAAGTCCAGAGAATGAGTAGTCGTAGTCAATGTAGCTCAATTAGTACCCTAAGCACTCTAATCAGTTTTATTGACAACATTAAACCCGACGATCAAGATGAAATTTGGTTGATGCTAGCATAGGCAATTTATGCTATAGGTCTGCCCTTAAATATAACAGAAAATATATATTGGATAGACCTTTTTAAAAAAATCAGACCGTCCTTGACGTTGCCTTCACGTTTTGTTTTATCAAATTCGCTTTTAAATGCTGTATTTAATCAAGTTGAAATCAGTGACAGATAATTTAACAAATCCTAAAGTCCTGGGCATTCAATGCGATGCATGGACAAACATAAGGAATGAGAGCATAATTAATTTTGTTATAACCACACCCCAACCTGTTTTTTACAAATCATTGTCTACTGAAGAAAGTAGACATACAGGTGAGTTGTACATGGCAGATCAAATAGAAATGGTATACAATAAGGTGGGAATTAACAAAATAATCGGCTTTTGCTCAGACAATGCCGCTAATATGAAGAAATCTTGGGATTTGCTACAAAGTAGATATCCAGACAAACCAATTTCATTTTACGGTTGCGCAGCACATACACTTAATTTATTGGTTACTGATATAATGAAATTAAAGACCACAGAAACTCTTCTTAATGCCTCGACGTCCATAATAAAGGCAATAAAAAATAAATCGGTTTTAACTTCTGCATTTAAAAGAATTTCAAAGGAAAAGCAAAAAGGTGAATCCTGCACCCTTAAACTTCCAGTGGCAACAAGATGGGCTTCCATAGTTACACGTTTTGAGAGCCTACAAAAAAACAAAAGCACTCTTCAAGTAATGGCAATCATAGAAGAGTATCAGACATTGCTTGAAAAAAGAAATAAACATGATATTCTTGATGATATATTCTGGACGAAAATCGAATATTTTTTAACTTTATTACAACCAATAAAGAAATGGATTTTGCATTTGGAGTCAGACAAGTGCAACATTAGTAAAGTAACTGTTGCATTTTATGAAATTGCTATTGTATTTTAAAAACCAATTGTCTACCTCACCCTTATTGAAGCTGAAGGAAAAAAAAATAACAGAAAGTCTACCTTTCAAGTAAGGCAACAGATGTGCCTTAGAGAAATACACTTTGCTGCAAACATTTTGGATCCTCGATATAAAGGTAATTTTTTTTGATACTTAAACAAAACTCAATACCTAAAAAAATTAATAAACTTAACGTAACTTAACTTTAATATGTAGTGTAAGTATACTTTTATACTTATAATTAAATTATAAGTTAATAATTTTTTTTTTTGTTTTTTAGGAAAGCAACTATCGCAAAAGGAAATTGTAGGTGGTTAACTTACATCCATTCTGTTGCCAGTACTTAGATTATGTTGATGATGGCAAAGTACTTGAAAATTTAGCCACCTATAGGAGCAGCGAAGGTTTTTGGGGATTAAAATTTGTGCAGGATTGTGAAAAAAATTTTAACATTTTACCTTTGATATACTGGAAAGGTATTTGTACTGAAATGCCACGTCGACATGTGGCTGAAGCTGTACTTGGCATGCCAGCTACTTCAGCAGCTACTGAGAGAACTTTCAGTTCTTATGGATTTATACATTCTAAAACTAGGAATCATCTAACAACAAAAAGAGCTGGTATGCTAACTTATATACATCACAATCTAAAACTATTTTCTCATAAAAGCGTTAAACCGAGCAAAGATATAAGTTTCGGATTAGGATTAGTTGACAAGGAGAGACATGTCAGACATGTGTATTCTAGGATAGAACAAAATCGTTTAGGTATTAACATTATTATTTTTATTTTAAGAAATATAGAAAAAACAGTATTATTCTAGAAACTATTCCCGATGCCGATGAGGAACCGTCTGGAGCATCAAAATCACCATTACCCTCTACCTCCACCTCTAAAACCTTACTTGATAACGGAAATGAACATGTAAGCTGTACCAGTGACCAAGAAGGTAGTACCACTGACAAAAGCATTAGTCTTATTGAAGAGTTGGAAGGTATACTTTCCAAATCTTAAAATGAACTTGATATTAGCTTCAGTGATATCTATAATTATGAGACTGAAGAAGAAGAAGAAAATTACGAATTTTAGTTAAATCCAGTTTTATTACTTTTATTACCTACCTTTATAAGCATTTAGTTTGAATTTACATATTTATATAATTTTTTAATAATACAACTTTGTATTTTTTATTATGAGAATTTAATGTTTTGTTTTACGTTGTATTATATTTGTTTGTTTGAAATGTGTGTTTTTATTGCTATAATAAGTACCTAGGCTGATATTGAAAATAAGAAAATATAAATGACCGTCATTTTACATCCCTAAAGACATATTATAATTACTAAGTCATTACATTCTTTTGGCGATAACACTATATAGTCTTTGAACTAGAAAGACAATTCTGTTTAAAATTTTGATTTATTTATCGAAATATATTGAATTTTGAGTTACGTTTTCTGAAGCCCTTAAACAATTCAAATCTCTTACAAGGTCGAATCCGTAAACGTAAAGGTAGATAGAAAAGCATAAACGGCATGTCTGGTAGGTAAACATTGGCCAAAAGCTTCCAAAAGCATCGGATTTCTTAGGACAGACTGCCGGTAATCGTGATAAGATATTTTTCCGTCTCTGTCAATGTCCATTTTTTTCGTTACAACTTCTATCATATCCTACAATAAAAACGTCATTTATGAAAATGGGTAGATGATATAATAAAATGTATGTTTTTAAATTGTCATTTATTTTAAGACGTATCTTTTTCAGTATGTTGTCTATACCCGTGTATGATTCTGTAATAATAGTTCTGGTGAATAAACATGTTTTCTAAAACTTACTTCAAATTATTATTATCGAAGCAAAGTTACAATGCAAATCAAAAAATATCGTAATTTTTGCAAAAAGATCGATATGCCACTTTACGAGACTGGCTATTTATATTTTGAGTCTAATGAAAGAAAGTTATTTATTATTGAAATGGCTTTATTGTTTTTTTAGAGTATTCTCTATGAAGTCGCTTTTGCACGCGCTTGAACCAATTTTCGTAACGTTTCTATTCCTATTGAGGCACCTCCAAAAAATTGGTTCGAAACAACTTTTTTGTGTACTGAAAAACGTTGGACATGCAATTTTTTTTTGATAAACAAAGTTAAAAAGAAGTCACTTGGTACTAAATCAGGACTATTGGGAGGGTGCTCCATCAATTTAACATTTTGGCCAATCAAATAGGCAGTTGCTTCAGTGGATGAATGATCCTGTTTACCAAGCACTTCTGACAAACAAAGTCTTGGGTACCATTCAGAATTCACTATTCTACGTTGTTCTAATGGTAAAGCTGCCTCATGTCCAGTCATTCGAAAGGAACAGGCAATTATTTGCTTGCAAGAATCACTTTTGTCGCAATTCTTCATTTTTGGCCCGTCTTGGAAGACCGATACTTAATTTAGCTAGTTTGATTTTATTGATTAATGTGTTAATTAGGTTGAGGTCATAGTTGTTTAAAAATTTGTCTATAAAACACTCTGATTATATCTGGTTTGATTATTTTATACTGTCCTGTGAGCAACACGGCTACTTTCCTCTTTTAACTTACAAAGAAGGCTTATATTAAGCAAAAAGTAGTAATCGAGAAATAATTTGTAGTAGAAGCTAGAAAATGTAATAAAAAAATTAAGGTCATAACACATCTCAGACTAAAATGCCATTAAATACCATTGAGTATCGCTATAAAATTAAGCTCTTATCAGAAAAGCATATAAGAACGTCTGCAAGACCTAAAATCTGATTGTTTTTGAAAAATCACACCAAACTGAACAGTGTTAATTCATATTAAGCCTAGGTAACATTAAGAATCTGTAACTAACATATGTAATTAAAAAACTATAATGTAAAAGTTAATTTGAATCAAAGATGACAAATCGAGTCAAATGCGATATTTTAGCATTAGTTTAAAAAAAATATGCATAACCAACCGTACTTTATAACCTTAGTTAATATTTCTTATACATAATAAACTTAGATTCATATAAAATTGAATCTATAATTTATTTTTTAATATTCAGTACGTAAGGTTTGTGCTACTCCCTCAATTTAAATAACATCAGGTCAATTTTTTTTTACGTTGCATCCTTATACAAGATGTTCAGTAAATTGCTATTTTGTTTCTAACTCTTATGATCTGAATATATGTTATTCATAGCTTTTGATGCTTTGCAATTATATTTCTTGAGCATTTCTTTACATCAATTGATCCTAACTTTATTTTAAATTATGTGAATCCAACCCAAACAATTATTTTTTCGAAGCTAACAGCAGTTATTGATGCCCATCATACTAAACTTTAGCTAGTTTTGATCGGCCTACACGAGTTTCGGTGAACGTTGGCCACGATGGAGTTTGTTATCCTATCGTTTTACAGGCGTTATGGAGTTTCATCTCCAACTAAGGAAGTAATTTGATCGATCGACAAGTCGAAAATCGTAAAAATCATGCCAGAAAGAGTTTTTTCTCATCTCAAACTCAATTCTTTTCGTTGAGACAAAATTTTTGGGTTATTCGAAACAATACAAGTTGTGCTTAAATGATAAATTGAGAATTGTCAAAAATTGTCAAATCCTCCTAAAGAACTTAGTGTTGCCAAATTTAAATAGCACCCTGTATTCAAGAAACATACAAAAAAAAACAATTGCAGGGGCTAGTCTTCGATCCAAATATATTCTGTTTTCAGAAATTTACTTTAAAATCTTAAAATAAATTTAGCTCTATTGGCTTTAAATAAAAATGTATAAATTTCACATAAATATTTTGACCAAATATACTACCCTTGCTGATTCTTCAGCGTCTTCTTCCCCACTCTGACTGATTAGCGAGGTTCGAAGTAGGTGAAATATGGAATCTCTTGCTAAAATGCCATCACCCATTATGTCATAAACCTGTAACCAACGTAGATATAAGATTTAAACAATTGCGAAATAAAACACCCAATCAGAACGCAACTTTTTTGTAGAAGCTTAGTATTTTTGTTTTCGAACTATTACAGAAAAATTTGATAATTTTTAATTATTATTCAACTATAAAAAAATTAACAGAAAATGCAAAACATCTTAAATAACTGAATGTTATATATTTGTAGTTAGAATATTAAAATGCTTAACGTTAATGGTTCTAGTCGTATAAAAGTTGTTGAAAACAGAAGAATGTTTATGTAGCATAGCTAAAGATTAAATTAACAGAATTAGACTGATAATTCATCCATCATGCTTTTTATGGGTTTTAATTTTTAAGTTTAACCTTTTTTGACTTAATATTGATGAATACAGTTTAAAACATGTTCAAGTAAGTGAAAATATCTTTAGGTTATGTTTTACACAAATTTAAAAACTATTTAAAAGATTTTGCATAAAATCCAATATACAGTGTGGCCTGAATTGGGTATGGGTATCTTGGAAACTAAAAACTTTAAAATCTGTAAAAACTGCATCCCGGCATTCAGTTTAGATTTTTGACGTTTCAATTGTGAGGTACCACGATCAACGTTTTTTCTTATGGTGGTGTCGCGAAAAGGTGTTGGTTCAATGCGTCAGCTTAAGGATGGAAGGGTATAAGTTTGAATGAAAGTCTTCTTCCCGGTCCTAAATTTCAACCTGATATCAATAGTATTCTCCTAAAATTTCGCTTTTATGCTGTGGTATTTTCGGCTGATATAAAACAAATGTATTTACAAATTCTATTGACTCCTAAGGATAGAGATTTTCAACGGTTGCTTTGGCGTTTTGATTCCCAAGGCCCTCTTCAGGAAATCACTTGAACACCGTTACTTTTGGCGTAAGTTCCAGTCCATTTTTGGCCATACGTACTGTTCAAGAGCTAGCTTGTCAGGAGTCTCATAGATATCCAAATGCCTATGAAATTTTACGCAAACAAATGTTTATCGACGAATCTGTCCTGCTAATAAGATAAGCCCCAGCTTGCTCTATACATGAGGCTGTTTCTCTTCAGAAGGATCTTATTGGAATTTTGAAGTCAGGAGGATTCGAATTAAGAAAATGGGCGAGCAATTGCCGCACCCTCTTGAAGTCCTTTTTGCAAGAGGAATGTCAGATTCCCATAACCTTTGACAAAGAAAATTCTTCACCCTTAAAGGTTCTTGGCCTCCAATGGAACCCTTC
This sequence comes from Anthonomus grandis grandis, assembly GCF_022605725.1. NCBI lineage: Eukaryota > Metazoa > Arthropoda > Insecta > Coleoptera > Curculionidae > Anthonomus > Anthonomus grandis. Next base: position 17,893,064 of record NC_065557.1, read on the forward strand.
AACTGATACTTTTTCATATACATGTCAACCATTCGACAAAAGTTGCACCAAAAGATACATTTTGTCAGAGATTGCCAGAATTTTTGACCCCTTGGGTTTTCTTTCTCCGGTTACTTTTTTCGCTAAGTGTTTGATGTAAAAGCTATGGTTGTCTAATTCAGGGTGGGATGATATCCCTGATTCTCATATCATCAATTCTTAGATGCGATTCAAGCTAGAGTTACCTGCTACATCAAACATTGTCTTGCCCAGACAGATTTTCGCTCAAAATAGTGTATGCTGTGAAATTCATGGATTTTCTGATGCCTCTGAAGCGGGATATGCCGCTGCTGTGTATCTGCGCACCAAGTTATGTAATAATACAATTGAAACGTTCCTAATAACTGGAAAATCGCGAGTCGCACCTCTTAAATCACAAAGCCTACCTCGATTGGAGCTTTTAGGAGCTACTCTTCTACCAGATCTTCTCGCTTTCGTAATAAGAACTTACTCATCTTCTCTCATCTAATTTCTATAAATGCTATTTTTGCATATACCGATTCCGCCGTAGTCCTCGCCTGGGTTTCGAGTTCTCCTCATCGTTGGAAGACTTTTGTCGCCAATCGCGTAGGCCATATTCAAGAAAATATCCCTAATGTTTCGTGGTTTCACGTTTCATCAGATGACAGTCCTGTAGATTGCGCAAGTAGAGGCTTAACGCCAAATAATTTAGTTAATCATCCATTGTGGTTTAGTGGTCCCACATGGCTTAAACTACCCAAATCGGACTGAAAATTAAATTCAAATTTTGCCAAGTCTCTTGATATTACCCAACAGATGTCTTGCAAGGAAAAACCCCTTGTTCTCTCAGTTGTAATCGAAGCCAACATTGTAGACGTACTTCTAGAAAACAAATCAAATTTACTTCAAATTCAGCGTATTGAATTAATATTATAAATTAATATCATATTCAGGCTATTGCAATCGATTAATTTTTAATTGTCGCAATAAATCGATTCGAATTTGTGCCTCTAAACTATCATCTGACGAAATGCAAGACGCTCTGCTTACTTTAGTAAAAAGATGTCAGGAGTCTTCTTTTGATCAATTAATATCGAATATATACGACAATAAACTTTTACTAAAGCCAAGTTTGCGATAAACTTGCCCCTTTTTTAGACCAAAAAGGTTATCTCAGGGTGGGCGGACGTTTACGTCATGCCAATATCCCGTTTGAGATAAAGTATCCTCTTCTACTTCCCCGTACTCATCGACTTACTGACCTTTTAATTGAAAATATTCATAAAGAACATTTTCACCCTGGATTTAATACTGTTTTGTATTTACTTCGTCAACAGTATTGGATACTTTCAGCTCGCAGGACCATCCAGTCTGTTTTATCAAAATGCATTCGCTGCTTTCGCCTTAAACCAAAATCGTATACCCCCTATATGGGAGATCTACCCTAATTTCGTATTTCACAATTGAAGTGTTTTTCGCATGTCACGTTAGACTATGCAGGTCCCATTAACATCTTTAGGAAGATATCGTGGTTCCAAGTTGTCTAAGACCTATATTTGCCTTTTCGTCTGCTGTGCTGTAAAAGCAGTACACATTGAGTTAGTATCGACCATATAAAAAAATCCCAAATTGTTGCAGCGACAGGCGGCCCTTTTGTTTTTTTGCTTAAATAAAAAGAAAATGGCTTTTTCCTTTAACAAGATGCATGACACTTAAAAATATTTGATTTTTATATAAAGAAATTATAAAATTAATTATTTGCTGAATTGGCCATCACTACGAAGACCTTTTGCCGTACAATTAATTTATTTATTAACTTCTTAACTATTATTCTATCGACGCTTATATAATTACAATTTTTTTTACTATTAGATAGCCAAAATGACGACCATTTTGATTAATGCATATTTCACGTTTTTTTTAAAACAGTTTAAGTTACAAGTTTTAGTATTGCATGTCCATTTTTGAAAATCAAAAGTTACTAAAATACTACCAAATTCAAACAAAAACTACAAAATACTAACAACAACTACATATAGTAAGTACGTATATAAAATTAATACCAAAGAACTCAATATTAACAAGGTAAAAAATAAAATCAAATGATTATATCAATATTTTGCAGAACTGTCAGCAAAATAACGTAGAAAACAAATAGGCAATTGTTGACGTCCGTAGTCATGGCTTTTTTAACATAAAAATAAAATATTTTTATGAAGTATCATATATTTCAAAAGAAAAAAAGTAGTTGATGCATTGCTCTCCAAAAGTTATCCTAATAATGTTTTTACAGATTTTAAAAATATAAAAAAAAAAATACAGCACTTTTTCGAAAATGCAACTTTTTGGTTTTTTCAAAATAATTTAAAAACGAAAAAAGATAAAATCATTAAATTCCCTACAACTTTCCCCATTTAACCAATTTTTTATCTCCCATAGTTTCCAAGACACCCCAAACATGTATACCCAATTTAGAAAATAGATTTGGAATCCCTAAAAGGAAAGTTGACTAAATACATAGGTAGGTGAAATTTCACATTCGATTCTTTATCGTTTCTGCTTTAATATTGTTAGGTCCAGGAGATTTTTTGCCTCAAATACTGACACGTCGAAAAACGTTTAAACTTCTTTTATCCCTTTCCGTCTGCTTATTGTATTCCAAGCCCGGAGGTTTTTGGTTTGGCAGATTTTGACATTCATTTGTAAATCGATTTATGTCTTAAAAATTGTTGTTAACATTATTTGTTGTTTTATGAGAAACGTTGAAAATTTGGTTTTCTTGAAACTTATTATTCTTAATTATGGTTTTGTTTTGTGTTTTATTAAAAAATATTTATTGAAGCTTGCCACAAACTAGTTGAATTATTCTTATCTCTTAAGTTAAGTTTTTTTAAATATTTACTCTATTTTAAATCTTACTGAGAAACAAAACTGAATTTTTTCCTCCAAAGTGCCTCTTAGGAATAATGAAAAGGCTTGTGCCCAAGTCTCCATTGATATGCATGCACTAGGGCCTTTGTCTAGAGCTAAAAACACTCGGTCCATTAAAGTATCGTCTGTCATATCTAAAGCGCAGTGGAGTACGTCCCGAAACTGGACTTTGGTTACACCTTCCTAAAAAGTTCGTACTTGTAGACTATACTTATTGAAGTTGCAAAGAAGAACGTTATTTCTCAAAAAACTATTTATCTTACAACATTGAATACACTAGAATAAACATTGGCTGCTTTGGATTGAGTGCAACATCTACACAGGGGGTAGAGGGATTATATTTTTGATTTATTTTTGATATATTAGATAAACATGTAAAAATAAAGTAATATAATAAATTATTGTAATTAGCAGAAACTGTATTGCATTCTTTAGTATAAAGCACAAGAAATAGTGAAATCCGTTTAATAACCAAAACTAGTTTGTACTAATAATTAATATTTTTAATTTGCCTTCTTCAAATCGTCAAATTTCTATACACACCGGCCACGCTGTAAATTTCGCTCAGAAATATTCTCTAGATAAAGCTATCTGGCAGCTGCGCTTGTTGTTTACGTTTAGATGGTGTACATTTTCGTTATAATATATTCGTACGTTTTGTTTTAGTATTAGAGGGATATTTTGAGTGATTTCACTGGTTTGTGTTAGAGTCTGATGATGATGAGTGAACTCATCGAAATGCATAACTCTTGACAAAAAATTGGCATTTTCATTTGTTAATTTAATTTAAAGTAAATTATAAAAGACGACATATCTCTGAAGTATCTATTGAGTATTGGATATCAAAATTATGCTTTTTTCCTTCTTTTTAGGAAGATATTAATAAAAATGTATAATTAAATATCTTTTTATAATGTGGTAAATTTTTCGCTTATTCAAACCAGTAAACACCGCAAAAATAATGTTTGTGAAGCTAGTGACCGATCAATATCCAGCACCTAAAATTGAGATCGCAGCATACATATGTCGTATGTCAGCAGCCTATTTATAGTCCGCGCTACATGTTATTTAATCGATATAATGCCCGTATCTCCTAGGCGCAATTCACACAGAACGGGCGTATGGCGGTGGCATGGGACTGGCATGAAGCTGGAATGGAGCGGACGTGGCGCGCACAATTCACATAGAAAGGGATTCAATGTGATTATTGTCATTTATTTGTTACGTACATAACTGTGTAGTAAAGTTACAATGCTTTCGGATGACGAAGATGATCAAGATATGTTGAACCTTGTAAATTTAGCTAACATTCAAAGGTAAAGGAGTTACTGAATACATCCCTTGTGGTTAGATAAAGAAAAAACTGGTGGTTCGTTTAATGTTATGCGGGAACTCAATATGTACCCTGAATGTTTTCAAAGTTTCTATCGAATATCTGTTCAATGTTTTTATAAAATACTAGTAAGGGTTTAGTAAGGGTTAATATCGAGAAGAAACCTACAAATTGAAGAGAACTTGTCAGTTCAGAGGAAAACTTGTTAATAACGCTGAGGTAAGTTGAAGAAAATATATTTAAGTGAATCTATTTCTGTTTAATCTAAAACAAAAAAAATAACGATAATGTTATCCTAATATTAATTATGGTATTGTATAAATTTACTCAAATGAAATTCATCCGTGTTTCTGTGCGGTACTGAATCTAGATTTCTATTTACCGAATCTTCAATCCAAGATTGAGAACTATCCATTGGGATAGTAGAGGCTTCAGGAATGGTTGAGGATAGTATTTGCTCGGCTAAATTCAAAATTTCAATTTTGAAACGCCGTTTCTGAACAGAATTCATGGACTTAAAAACGCCAAGTCTGGGTCAGGAGGATCGATTGTGGCATTCGTTTTCGTGCTGTTTTGGATCTCCAGCAATTGTTGCTTTTTTTCAAAGTACTGGTAAGCTTGCTGGTTGAGCTCATTCTGTAGTAGTGTTTTAGGTGCTCTCATTGCTATCAGTTGATCTTCGATAGACGTACTGGAAGATGGTAGAGGTGACCGAGAGGAACTACTGGATTGTCTTTAAACTCATTAGATTGTGACCCCGTTTCAGCTGCGTGGTGGCTCGATGATGCGTCGGCAGTCTTGATCCACGTTGCTCTTACAAGACTTCAAGAAAGGATCCAAAAAGGAGAGACGTGGGGCCAAATAATATTCATTGACTCGTTTTGTTCCTTGTCCTGATTTTATTTTTAATTTGGCCTTATATTTTGAGTAGCTTCCTCGTATGTTTTTCCAGCGGTCTTTACACTCGGTTACTGAAACAAAAGTATAATTTCTAATGTAAATACTAATTTAAACATCTTTTGTTAATAAACACGTACATACTTACCATTTTCATTGAATTTATTTGATATTTTTTCCCGTGCTTGATCTTGTGCACTTCTATTATACTATGCTTGATCTTGTGACCTTTTATGGTCGTATAGAACTGCATACTGTTGCACGTCTTCACAGAACTCGTATTAAATAAATATTCATCTCGCATTTTACCAAATAGACAAAAAGAAGCAATATAAACCGCTGTTTGGTATATGGCATTTACCACTAGTGTAGGCCACTCGTGGCGTCGAAGTGACGTTGCGGTGGCGTGACTTATCACGCCTGTGCCACGCCATTTCTATCTGTATTGCCCCATAAGCGAACATGCAAGTGGCACATGCGTCTACCACGCCACCCCCATACGCCCGTTGTGTGTGAATTCCGCCCTAGAATTCCCAAGAAATTTTAATATTTTTTTTGTCCAAACATTAACAATCAATAGCTAAATCGATTTATGGTGGTTACAAACCTCTACAAACTAAGGTTTTTTTATAAACATTAATTAATAAGGTCGAATGTTAAATAAATAAAAAAGGCACTAACTCCCAAAGGATTTGGATAACTTTTTTATAATACATAATAAATTTTAAACCGATTTGAGATGCTTGCAAATCTCTACAAACGAGTTTTTGGATTAAAAATTCTTCAATTGTTTAAGTATTCAACTTCTAAAGGAAGTTTATAAAAGTTAATTAGTGACCATTCTATTATATCAATTTCTATAGACCAATCGAATCGAAGGAATAGCCATTGGATATAGTAATTTATACTAGATCTTTTAAAAACCTATAGATGCAATAAACTTCAGGAAGAACTGCTTACATGCAATTGGAATAGAAATAGTTTAGATGTTGACTTACTAGCTAGTACTTTTGTCACAGATATTAGAACAATTCTTGACAGTATGTGCCCAAGGATTAAAATTATGCAAAAACAGAAATATGTCGATAAAAAATGGATAATTCAAGATATAAGGGAGCAAATGCCGGAGAGGGATCGATTATATAAAAGGGCTGCTATAGAAAATAACGACAACATTTGGAATGAATAATATAAGAAATAACATAGTAAGCAAGATAAGAGTAGAAAAGGACAGATTTTTTGCGAGGACCGTAGATTTAAATAAAAATAATCAAAAAGAACTCTGGAAAAATCTGAAGACGCTTTTGCCAGAAAAAAAAACGAAAACATGCCTAATGAAATAAAGTTTGAAAATTAAATCATTACACAGGAGGATGATATTGCACATAGATTTAATAATTATGTCGTGAATAGTATTGATCTTATTCTTGCAGATATTCCACCAGCAGCAAATGGTCAAACATATTTCATTGGACCACCTACAGTCCATAATACCTTGACACAATTTAATAAAGTTTCTATGACTAAAATAAAAGAAATACTTAAAAATCTAAAAAACGTTGGTGGTGGGGAGAGTGGCATTTCTAAGCAGGTTCTTTGCGATGTTGCTTATGTTGTAGGTGATCGTCTTTTGGATATTATCAATACATCTTTAAGTACTGGGTTTTTTTTTACCGTTGTTCCTGTTCCAAAAGTGCAAAACACTAAATTGTGTCATGAATTTTGGTAAATTAACACCGTACCTATTTATGAGAATCTCCTTGAAGTATGTGTTAAGGAACAGCTACTCGAACATTGTAATATAAATAAAATAGTTGTACCTAACCAATCGGGGTTCCGTGAGAATCACTCATGTGAGTCTATCATTATTAATATAGTTGATAATTTTCTCAGGGTCCTTGACTCTGATAATCTAGTACTTGCTGTGTTTTTGGATTTTAAGAGAGCGTTTGAAACCGTGAGTAGAGAAATGTTAATTAGGAAATTAGAACTGTTAGGCCTTAAACATAATGTATTGAAGTGGTTTCAATGTTATCTAAGTGGTAGAGTTCAGCGAGTCATGTACAAAAATAGTTCATCTGAAAGTGTTAATGTAAAAAAAAAGCATGGTGTGCTGCAGGGAACGGTCTTGGGCTCCTAGCTATTTTTATTGTATGTCAACGATATGATGGAGGTAGTCAGGGGGTGTAATGTGGTGTTGTTTGCGGACGATATAATGTTTTATGTGGTGGGTAAAGACATTCATCAACTGCAACAGGTCATGAACGTTAAACTCAATAACTTATTCATCTGGCTTTGTAGAAATAAACTAAGTTTAAATACAAGTAAATCCAAGTTTTGTATATTTGGCAAGAGATCTTGATTAAGTTCTATAGACATGGGCAATATACAGATTTCTGTGAATGGTGAAAGTATTATGTATGCCAAAGAAATTAAACATTTGGGAACAATTTTCGATGCCAATCTGAATTTCCATGCTCATGCAGATTATGTAATGAGAAAATTTTCAAAAAAAGTTTATCACAAGAATTGGAAAAAATTTGTCAATGTACATCAAACTAAAATATTACAATGCCATTGCTCTTCCTCATTTACACTTCTGTTCAATATTATTGTTTAACTTGCCATAGTATAGAATTGACCAACTGGAAAGAATTCAAAATAGGGCTATGAGACTGATTCTAAATTGTAATCGTTACACGCCTATTGTCTCTATGTTGGGTGTCACAGATATGTTGTCTATACATCAAAGAATTTTGTATAACATCTATTTGTTTATTTTTAAATTAAAACATCAGATGCTCCCCGATTATATTTTGTAATAAATTAAGAGTTTTTGAAGATATACATAACTGTAATACGAGAAATCGTATAGACTTCATACTGGTCGACAGATGTTGCACAATCCAAATGCATAGTTCAGTTCTATACAAAGGTTTAATTCTATTTGACAACTTGCCTGCTAACATCAAAAATTGTATTACTCTGAATCAATTCAGAGGGCTCTTGAGAGAATTTATTATGAATAAGTAATATTGTGTTTATGTTATTTTAATTATGTAGTGTATTAAGTTTTACTATAGTGTGCATTGTTTCCGTTCCAATCATCATCTTGATTGTGGGTTTATCTGTTGACTGGGTATTTTTGGGCCAACCGGGATACTGGTTACAGCTTCTTGGAACTACCGAAGCGTTTCTAAGTGTTACACGTGGGGACCAATGTGTCTGGTCAGCAAGGTCAACCAAGCTCCAAATGTGTGTCATCGACTGCTTGCAACCGAACCGACTCGATCAACCTGAGTCGACATTATTTTTATTATTATAAGGCAAGGCAACATCAATTAACTGTGCTTTTAATAAGTGGGGCAAGGAAATAATGTTTAGGTTAAGTCTAGTTTTAATTTATGGTCTACCTCTGGCAGGATATTTCTGGAACCGGGATGCTGTTTCTGGATTACCGAGACCATCCATGGACAAACCGGAGTGTCCTGATACAGTTATGGCCAACTTATACTTTTACTTTATTTTTCATTTATGTTTTTATTGAATGTAGCTTTTTGTGCTAAATAAAGATATTATAGATATTATTTATTTATTTATAAATAACACCGGGCGCAGATTATAAATAGGATACTGGCAAATATTTAATATTTTTTTATTCTTAAAAGTTTGTTGATTAGTCTCAAAGTATATATTATTAGTTAGCAAATAAAAGAAAATTTTAAAGAGCATATTTTTTAGCTACTTCCAAATTCAACACATTAAAACAATATTAAGTCGATTAAAAAAAATATAGATTGTATGCAAAATTGGAAAATCAATTTGACAAATTGTCTGAGAGATGATGCACTCAAACACCACGCCTATGGTCTTTAGTATTTAAGCTTATTCTAGGCATTCAATATTCTAGGGGGCCAGACGTAAACAATTGATCAACTAAATTAAGATAAAAGGTTGTTTAAGCCTGAGTTCTTTTTGTATTGTGAATGCTATATCTAAATATCTTTTATTTTATGAGCTTACCTGCTTTGGGTTAGTTGCTTTTCCCTCTTTCCACATTTTATAGTAGATTAAAAGTAAACATTCAAGTTCCATAAAAGAAAAGTGAAGTTTTTTTTCAAGCCTTTGTATTAGGTATTGCTGTTTTTTCTTAAACCGAGTTTCTTCCATTGAGTCCATGGAAAGATCCAATTGTCCAGACATTCCTATAAATATTTTAAGTAGGTACCCCGAGATTGTATAACCGATCCTAAAGACTCGTTTACATACAAGCCTGTGTAAAGTAGCCCTTTTTTCAATAATATAAAATTTTAGATCCGACTTAACATATAAAATAAAATATAATTCTATTAAGCATGAAAAGCGAGAACTGATATCGAAAAAATAAAAAATGTATTACATAATTTATAGAACGAAAGTTAGCACGGTGAGTTAAATGAAAAAACTTATCATTTTATAAAGTAAGAGGATTTTTTAAATTTTGCAGGCAAATATTTTTTTAAATAGTTTATTTTTCTTAAACGCATTTATGCTTTACTATGTTTATGTTTAATGTACGTTTAAAATGAAAGAGCATTATTACAAAACATTCTAATTTGTTCAAGCGTATATTTTGTTCATCTAATGGTTACATTTACTTTATTTGAAAAATGTTCAATTTCTTTTTAAATATGTACTTGTAGCTTACCTCTGGCGACATTTTCCCTTCTTTGTCTTGCGACTTTTTTTCGTAAAAAGGCTTCTCTTGCTGTAGAGACAATTTTAAAGACATTTAGGAAGTTAGCCATGATAACGTAATTTATTAAGTTTTGGGAGTTTTTCTATGAAACTAATAAAAAAAAAATTATTAAATGAATGTCAGATTATCAAGTAGTGACATTCAAGACGTCATTTATATGCTTGTCATGTAAATTCGTAGGGTTCATAAAAATCTTTTAAATGGGGTGTTATGGTTATTATGCTAGGCTATTTTAAAATTAAATTTATTTGGAAAGGTGGTTTGCTTTTTTAATATATTACTATACTTTTCAAGTAATTAAGTTTATTTAGTAAAAAATTAAAATAAAGGACATTTTAATGTAGCTACTGAAATATCCATTATATAACAATAGTTTTATTTTAATTAAAATGGTCAATTAAACTCTTTTTTTTTTAATATTTGTCAAAGAATCCGTAGCTAATTTTAAGCAGATGCATATCTAATTTCAAAATTTTTTCAAATATTTTTGAATAGTTTACATTTAGAAATAGTTAGGACCTAAGAAATTTTGCATAAAATATATATTGTTTCTATTATGTATTAGTTTAGTCGCTCTCGATTTCCATTAATTGAGAAAAATTCTCGAGAATCTACTTTAAAAAAAAATCGATTTTGCATCTTTTAAACATTTTATCTTTAAAAGTTAATTTATCAATTGTCTTGAAATATATCACCAAACAGTTAAAACTCATCTAAATTAAGTATTAAAAGATATTAATGCTTAGTAAATATTGGGACATGATATTAGTTTTAAATATTATAATTCAGAAAGACACAGAGGTCTTATCATTCAGGAAAAATATGGAAGGTAATGCAGAGAAACCTAAAATATAAAACTTGATTTCATAGTTGGCAATTTTTTTTCCGAAGAAAGGCATAAGGTTGATTATATTGGGGCCCTTAATTTCAATGAAAATTTTATTGGAAATGAATATGTTTTTTATGAGTTTAATAAACTAGTGGTGATGGAACGAACTATCTTCTATTGAGCTACGTTATCATCTTTTAAAACATGTTAGAAAATTTCAAGTTATACAATAATGCACGCATGATAATATTTAAGTTAATTACAATTTATACAGTTATGTATAAATTCAATTAAATGTAGATACTTCAATCCTCGATTTATATTAAATTAGACCTAATAAGAATATTAACTATAAGAGTAGTAACGTTGTCATTAATCTTTAATTACATTATAAAGTTTTTTTAAGAGAATATGCAGAATCCAAATTATTGAGTCCAAAAATCGAAAAAATAATCGAAATGTTGCCCCATTTTTTACTTATAATTTTTTTAGACCTGGAAAGATCATTCTCAATTTAAATAAAAATAAAATTCCCCGTATTTCTTTCAAAACTGGTTTTCTAGTGAAGCTTGTATATTCTGTCAAATATTTTTTTGATTAAGTTTTATTAATGCCTTAATTTTAAATTAAAGGTAGTGAATAATAGAAATTTTTTTAATACTTTATATCCAATATTAGGAAAGAAAAAAAGAGCGGGACGAAATATTGCAAGAGCTTATGCTTGAAGAGCAAAAGGAGGCTGCCGATCAAAGATTTAGAGAAGATGTGGAGAAGCAAGTACGTTTGAAACTGGAAATAAGGAAATCTCTAGACGCTCAACTGAGAGAGAAAGAAGAAAAGATAAAACAAGAAGCTGCTGAAGATGCTAAATACAAAGAACAGGTAACGCATACAATAATACAAGCTTATGTACATATAATTGTACCCAATTTTTTTAACAATTTTCTTCCTTCTTAATATCATTTTGATTATTCTTTCTTACGACCTTAAAGTCAGTAGAGTCTAAGTGTGATTGAAAATTTGCAATTGGAAGTTATTTACCGATTAAGTATTAAGTACAGTGATAATGTAGATTTGGATGCCAAACAGACTACACAGAATGCTAGGCATAATTTACTTTGGACACCTGTCAAACTCCTGTTTTTTTACTTGTCACAACTATATTGCCACCTGCTATTTACATTGTCAGGTTCTTTGACAGATCGCCAATAAATTATGTCTGGCGGCGACTATACCCTTATACCATCTTTAATCATCAAGATATTTTCTATAGCTTAAATGTAAATACGAAAAACAAATGAAAGGGAATGTATGCTGCTCGCTGCTTTCAATAATACACTAATTCAATTTACAGTCGCAGTCATAAATCACTGGTGACGAAGTATAGTGTGCAAAAAGTTAACCTTAAGAGGAATATATTAATCACGTCGTACGTAACAGTAATTTTAGTTAATGAAAACTTAATTACTTTCTTCTCTAAAACGGAAATAAGAGAAAGCACAATATGCTCTTGTGACAACAGGAGCATGGATGACTTGCATTATTGGCTTTTAACGAGAGGACATATAAAAGTTAGATGTCTTTCGTAATATATAATATATAATATACAGATCGTGTTATCGTGAGCTACGTATTACCCAAAATAATGACAACACCGCTTCGTTGCGGCTTGCAGGCGGCGGAATTTTTCGTTTTTATTTTTTGAACCGGGAGTCAGCAGACTGTAGCGGGGGTACTTACGTACTCGCCGTATGTCCACCCTCTAACCTTTGACGCCGCAGGGTATCCGTCAACCCCCCTCACTATTTCTTTACAGTTATAGGAGAAAAAGTTGACAAAATGCCTCGGGCGTCACTCTAAGTAATTAAAGGAGCTTAGAGTCCCCTCTAGCCTCTCGGGTAAGCCTTTAGACAGTGAAGAAACCAGGTAGAGATTGAAAGTAGACTGTCCGGTTATAATGAGATCTTATTGCTCTTAATATTTATTATTACAAATACTAATAAGTAACAGGTTTGGTTGCTTAAAACTAAATGAACAAAAGTGTCCTTAAAATCTAACAATCCCCATTACCAATTTCTATGATTAAGCACAGGCAGTTATTTGGAAAAAATGTACCGGAAAATTCGGCATTCTATTAATGACGCAAAATAGTATGATTTAAGGGACGGGGTTATGATGTTTTGTACAAGCGGTTACGGATGACATTCGTTAAGCAAAGCCGGAAACTCAACACCAATCAAGCGAAGCAATCTCAATCAATCGGTCAACATTTACCTCTGCTCTGTTGCTATACGGATAGTAATTATGACATCACGGACTCGGTTATTACTTGTCTCTCACCACTTTGCGAAGCCAAGGAATAATTAATAAACGCGGCTACTGCCTGCCCTACAAAACACGAAGAAAGATAATGTCCAAGCAGTAGTTTTCATCAATTAAACGGAACGGTACGGCCGCGGACAGAGCAGAAAATAAAAAGTCAACAGTAAAAATTATCAATTAAATACAAAATAAATCCGCAGTGAATATTTCTCTGGCTGCAAACAAGAATGTAACTTTTCGCGAACGGAACTAATGAAACGTTGGTTTAATCACTCATTTACTACCTGCCCTACAAAACATGAAAAAAGATAGTGTCCAAACCACAGTTTTAAAAGTTCATAAAGCGGAACGGAATCAATATGAATATTCTAATAATTAATCACAGATAAAAACTCACAGCCGAAAAATAAAATACCACCGTCTTCCAAGCTTGTAAAAATGGTAACTAAAATACCGTAACGCGGGTAATTTTACGATAATTTCATTAATGTAACCCGCTTACTACCTGCCCTACAAAACACGAAGAAAGATAGTGTCCAGGTAGTAATTTAACAAAAACGCGCTGCTGTCTGCCCTACAAAACACGAAGAAAGATAGTGTCCAGGCACCAGATAATAATATTCGCGACTTTGGCTTGCCCTACAAAACACAAAGAAAGATAGTGTCAGCTCTCAAAACCGGGTATTTCTAGGTGAAAACAGCGGGACAAAAGCTGGCTACATGTGTACAAGAAAACCGGCTTTTCAGGAAAACCGCGGGAAACTGGAACATGATTTATATTACATTTTGCCACACCGGGCATGCCCCTTCATTTAACAGGGCTTCCCAAGGTAGGTAAACCTTGAAACTTGCAAAATAGAACATGTAAAAAATGCAACAGCATGAAAGGAAAATTTCATGAAAATAACCGGAAAACTGGAAGCATAGTGATGAAAACCGTCTCAGTTTTAGGCATTTGTGGTTCTTTATTATCCTAAGAATAACCAGGGCTGAAAACAATAAGACCAGAGACTACAACATAGTCAACGGAGAACTAGACATAACCTATAAGAAATCAAACCTTTCCAGGATACTATCAGGCTAGAAACCTCTTTAAGTTGGTTTCTTTATGTATATTTACAATTATAAACCCCTCATGACTCACAGGTAAAGCTTAAAATGTATCTTTTTGTTATGTAAATTATAAATTTAGAGGTTAAAATGTTAACAGAACAAAATTATCTAAGTTGCCTTATAAAAGACTGCCTGGGCTTACCCTTATTACTATAAAATAAAGACAAAATCTTGTAACTTCGTTACAAGACCTCACTTTGCTGTGTTACTGCACGTTGTAATAATAATTTTTGAGCGTTATTTTCGTGTTTTTTTCACTATGGCTGTTTATACCCCTTCCGAAAGAGTTCAACTAATTAAATGGTTTTATGGAGGCAATTCGGCAGTACAATGTAGAGATTTGTTTTCAGTGACATTTGAGAATAGACCGATTCCTTGTGCAAAAACGGTTTTAAATGTGGTTACAAATTTTGAGACATCTTTTGGTCTTCAAAATTGTAAAAAATGCCACACAAAACGTCAAGAACCATCTGTTGAAGTGGTCCAGGATATAGAACGGCGGGAAGAAATGGTTTGCCTAGAACTTGATTCGACACGGTCCACTAGAAGTGTTGGAGAGGAACTGGGAATGAGCAATAAAACTGTTGCTCGTATCTGGAAAAAATATGGGTACAAATGTTTCAAGTATTCAAAAACTCAGGAAATATTTCCTGAAGACCAGTGGCGAAGAATGGAATTTTGTGAAACCATGATGGAAAAGGCAAATGAAAACGAATATTTTTTTTTAAATATTTTGTTTTTTGATGAATTTTCTTTTCCATTACATGGCAAGCACAATCCTTCCATTGTTCGTTATTGGTCTCAGGAAAACGAGCACAGAAGTTTTCAGTTTCGTACCCAGTATCGTCAGACATTGAATGTTTGCGCAGGTATTTTGGGCGACAATGTTATAGGGCCATTTTTTATTGATGGCACTTTAAACGCCCAAAAGTACCTTGAGTTGCTGCAAAACCAAGTTCTTCCTCCATTCAAATCCTACCTGATGTAGACGTGGGATCGGTTTATTTTCAGCAAGATGGATGTCCTGCTCATAACGCGGCTAGGGTAAAAGAATTTTTAACAAATACTTTTCCTAACCGCCTTATTAGTGGGACTGGCGATATTAAATGGCCTCCTAGATCTCCAGATTTGTCTCCAAATATCTGTGGGGTTACCTTAAGCAGATCATTTACAAGCATGAATTTAGTAGGCCAACAAATTTAGAGGAGTTGCGAAATAAAATTGTCGAAGGCGCCAATTCCATTTTACCTGAAACTCTTTTGGAGGTACGAAATAGCTTTTACGATAGGTTAAGTTTTTGTTTTACGAAAGAAAGTGGTTTATTTGAGCCTTTTATTTAAAAAATGATATGTTGTTAAGTTTGTTTATTAGACTTTTATTTCGGATTTTTTATTATATTTTTATCAGAGTTGATATTTTATTTTTTATTAGAATAACGCTTTAATTTTCATTATGCAAAACACAGCATAATAAACATTTTAAGATTACAATTCTATGCGGGTTTTACACATTGTCTGTAAAACCCGCATTAGAATAAATATTTTAAAAATGCCTGGATTTTCGCGTAATATTTTGGGACATTTTGTCGCCAAACGACAGCTCCCACGAAAGTCAGATGTTTACTAATCCCGTCCTCGGGGCGGTGCTCTGTCGCAGGCACTCGTACACGCGCGACGTTGCAAAATTTCGCCTCTATGCGGTTTCCTATAAGTAACGAACGAAAACACGATCGGTATAAGGGTATTTAGCGGCGAAAAAATTAACCTTTTTATTAAAAAAGGTTTTTCTCCGTCAATATATTTGTACCTATATTGTTCTAAGCTAATTTTAATTTTTTGTTTATGGTCCAATCCTAAGAAAAACGCTTTTTTTTTTAATTGCTACATTTTTGTACACTGTAATATTTGTATATTGTTTCTGTAAATATGGATCATAATCAAAAAAATTGGAATTTTCATGATTTCATTCTCTTCGGAATTATGCCAATTGTACAATATAACAAACTTCTTACTAAAGCCTATCCATTAAATACAAATGACATGCGTATATGAACAAACGGCATATAATTTGGTTTTCTATATTCATGTTTTACTCATCTAATAGTTGTAGAAAAAATATAGCCTAATATATGTGCGTAATTCAAAATTTTACACTCGTAGAAACCTCTTTGCTTGTCTAGAATTTTGCTTATTCTGCACTTGTTATAGAATATACTATTTTTACATCGCAAGCAGACAATTAATTCAATTCCATTTCCATTACATTTACTGCTACAATTCCTTTAATATTTGCATAATATTTTTTTTTATTTTTAAAGCTGCTTAATAAACTAGCAGAGGATGAAAAAATAGAACAAATGTCAGCGCAAAAACGAAGAATGAAAATGCTACAACTAAGAAGGGACGTTGAACAGATGATGACTGACAGACGGCAAAAGAGAGCTGAAGAAATGCAGTTGATGATTCGATTACAGGAGCAAGAAGAAAAAGAAATGGAAGATAGGTACAGTATTATTTTGGTTTATTACGTCGTTTAAGTTTTAAAACTGGTTTAAACTTTATATTTTATTAAGATAAAATATATATTTTTTTACAATAAATTATTAATCTATCAGCCATTTTTAGCTAAAAAATACGCAGCTTTATTGTTTTATTAAATTCGATTGCCACTATTTCAATTGTAACTGACTTATTAGATGATGATAACATCAATATGAACAACAAGAATTATTTTATAGTAGGTTAAAATGCCTTTAGGGCAATATTTATAATTGTGTAAATAGTAAAAGCAAAAAATTAGGAAAATTAAATGCAGTCTCTTCACTCACTAATATACTTAAAAATAGTTTTTTTTTTACAAAAATCTGGAAGTTATTTTACAAATGTTAGAAAAAATATGTTATTTACATAACGAACGAAAATAAACTTTTATATTAAATGCTTCAAACAAAAATAAAACTTAAAAACGTAATAAATAATTATGTAAAGTCTCCTAAAATAACAGAGAACATTTTGCAGTAAATGATGATTTTTTCCCTTAACTTACTTTTGAAAAAAAACTTGCTTGTATAAGGTTTTATAAAACAATGTTAACTAAAATCCCTTTATGATTAAAAAAATAATATAATTAATTTGTTAATTGAGAAGTGTCAATATTCCTCAATAAAGATATTCAATTCACCTTCATATAATTATAGACACTAGAAGCCCTCTTACGGAGTTAGAAGTAATCATCTATGTGTTATTAGTTATCCTGGTGAAAGTATAGGACTTTCCAAATCAATTTCACGATATAACTGAAGTTAGGCATTTTTACTTGTCACTTTTCCTCTAGATAAGCGATCTACATTATTTACCTTAACAACCAACCAAATGATTGGATTTTTTTTCATTCATTTCAGGAGGAAGATAATTGAAGAAGAAAGAATTGTGCTGCTTAAGGACCATGTTAAAAATCTCATTGGGTACTTACCTAAAGGACTGCTTAAACCTGAAGATTTGCCATATATTTGCGGTGACTATTCCCAGTATGCTGGAAAATCTACCTAACGAACTACTACTTATTAATTTACGACTGGTTTTTATGCACAAAGCTACAAAGTTGCATTTTTTATGTTTTGTATTAAAATCGCCTGTGATGTTACTATTTTAAAATTATTTATTAAACATTCTACTATATATCAGTTTTAGTATCTTTTTAGCTTATTGGTGATAAACCGAATGATTTACAATTAATTTGAGGCCACGCTTGGGAGTATGTTTGGCATTAATTAATAAAATGTTTTACCGAATAACATCGGTTTAATGGTTAATTTAATAATTTGTAAGCATTCCAGCTATCGGCCACTTACACTACATTTTCCCACAGATATAACGAGACAAATAAAATAAGTTGTTATTCTCGGTGTATCTGGGATTTTTTTCAATAATAGGGTTTTTAGAAACTACATACATATGACTATTACTTAACAAATGATGCTTATTTAAATAGTAATCATTATTAACAATGATGATTACTAAACTAAAAATACTATTTCTTTTGGTTTAAATGAGTTAAAAATCTTTTAGGTTGATCCGGTAGATTAAAAAATAGGCAGGCAGTAATTATCATAGAGCTGTCGTTATAGGGACTATGAGTGGAACTTAGTAAATTTATGAAGAAATTTATTTAAATTAAAATTTACCCACTATTACTTAAAAGTACGAACTTAACCCTATCCAGTTATCGGCCTACCATGTTGCGTCTAATAAGCCCTCTGCCTATTTTAAATCGTTGACAATTAAAAAGGGAGAGGGACAACAGTGACCGATAGTACGAATTTACCAACTGATATACTGAAAGTTCATTTATTATTTATTTTAGGATAATATAAGTATTAGAAAACGATCTTTTAGCTTTTTGTATTTCGTAGTCTTCTAGTTTAAATGTTGCTTTAGCATTAACATGGCCATTATATACACAAGTTATATCAATTTTGATTAAAATGTTTTTGACAATGAAAATAATTAACCATTTTAACCAAACCAACTTTAAAAATTAAAAGGTCAAAAAGCCTAACAGAATTAAACATACATTAAAACTACAAAATAAACTAATAAAACAGAGGGAAAAAATAAAAAAGTCTCGGTCTCAAAATATTTTTTTATATGTTGCGAAGGTTACATGTTTCGCTTAAAAAAGCATCATCAGACCTTATAAACTAGTAATAACACTCACGAGATCACCTGCGCAGTACTGACAGTATGATATCTGATAATGCTTTTTTTAAGCGAAACATGGGACCTAAAAAAATATTTTAGACCAGACTTAGGGTTTTTTATTTTTTCTCTACTTACGTAGGTCTCTTTGAGATAATGGACGAGTTCTTTTAATTTAATAAAACAGTCGAAAAAAATGCCAAAGATCAGGTGTCTACTATTAAAAAGGTATTAAGGATACTAATTAGTTTTGCCGTGGACCTATCGAACCAACAATTGGACAATAGCAAATAATAACTTTTCATTCTTATTAAATAAAATGTCTTTTTATGTTTATAAATCTTTAAATTTTAATTGCTTCATAATTGATTGAATTAAGGTCGTAAAATCTTTTGAATTAAATAAAGAGGTCTTTAATTTTTTTAGAATTTTGTTAAATATACAAGCTGAGTGTAATTGCCTTCGCCCGACCATATTAAACGATTGTCATGTAGTTGGTGAGAAATATAAGATTTTCATTACTTCCAGACATTAAACCAAGACAACTGTAACAACTTTAAATACTATGTAGTCCTATAATTTAAACTATACATTAATAGATCTGGACAAATTAAAATACAAACACTATAACCTATATAATATTTCGTGTTGTTTCATGTAGCATTTTTTTTTAAATTGAAGATGACGTGAGAAGCAATCAACAATAAACAAACAATGCACAATTCTATTTGTTTTTTAGGTTAACTGTATTGTAAGTATATATACAGGGTGATTCATTAATATTGCACGAAAATGAAATGCCGGTTTTTTTGGGTTAAATTATGACGAAAAGTTCCTATAAACATATGTCCGAAAGTGCTTCGTTTCCGAGATACAGGGTGTTCAAATTTTCTTAAAAAATCGATTTTTTATTAATATCTAAGAAATGCCTTTGCTGTTTGCAATGTCATTCACACCATTTCTGGATATCTTAATGATGTATCTTTTTGACATATGACAGTTGATTTGTTATTCCAGGGACGTGCCCAAGGGGTAAGCGGGTTAGGTTTTTTGTACAAAAAATAGCACCTAGTAGATTTTTTGAACCTCCTGTACATTTTTTGGATGACGCAACTAAAGATGGAATTGTTTCAACTCTTGGGTGTTTTTCGTATCTCCCTCCGTTTTCGATAAAAAAATTAGTTTAATGCAAACGTTTGAAAAAACTTGAATAAACATAATAAAATGCCTACTTATCGATTTACAGGGTGAAGAATAGTAAATACGGTAATTTGGAATTTTGACATGACATTAACTGTACTACCTGTTGAAAAATAGTTTTAATTAAACTTAGGTACATTAATTAAATTCTTAGAATAAACTTTAGTAAATTGATGAAGGTAATGAAAAGCTATGGACTAAGAAACGTACGCTATAAGAGTTGTTCAAAATGAGTTCCTCCAACTGCAATGCATGCGTCTGTCCTGCGACGCATTGACTGGCGAACACGTTCAAAGATCCCTGGCGTGTTTCGAATAATATCGCAATTTGCAATAATACGATTTCTTAATTCTTCAACATTTTCGATGGGGGTGGTATAAACTAATTGCTTGAGGTGGCCCCAGAGGAAAAAGTCTATTGAATTTAGATCGGGAGATCGCGCAGGCCAGGGTTGTATACCTCCACGACCTATCCAACGATTGGGATATACTCTATCTAAATACTGTCGAGCAATTAAGCTGAAATGCGCCGGAGCGCCATCATGCATGAAAAACATTTGGTACCTTAAGTCAAGCGGGACGTTTTCTAATAGTGTTGGGAACTCCTCTTGAAGAAAACGCCGATACACTTCTCCACTTAACCTTTGTTGCAAAAAGAAAGGACCAATTAAGTGGTCTTCAATGATTCCAACCCAAACATTCAGTGAAAATTGGTGTTGATGGCGACTTTCACTTATTCCATGTGGATTTTCATCTGCCCAAATGTGATTATTATGGAAATTCATTATCGAATTCCTGGAGAAATTAGCTTCGTCCGTGAAAAGTATTTTTGATAAAAAAGGAGGATTTTCTACAATGTTTTGTTGTAACCATCGACAGAAAGCCACTCTATGAGGATAGTCGTCTGGCAAAAGTGCTTGTACCCGCTGGATGTGATACGGGTACAAAAGCTGATTTTTCAGTATTCTAAACACTGTTGGCTGACTAATGTTTAAAGTGGCAGCAATCTGTCTTGTACTCGTTAAAGGATTATCCTCGATTTCGTGGAGCACTGCTTCTTCAGCTTCTGCGGTTGCAACTGTGCGGGGTCGTCCATTGTCGACTGTAAGTTTTTTAAAACTTCCACTTTCTCTGAGACGTTGATGGAGGCGAGTAAACATTTGACTATGAGGAAGTACTCGGTTAGGGTATTTGTCCGCGTAAATACGCCTCGCTGCTTGTGAATTACCATTAGCAAGACCATACACAAAGTGCATATCGCACATTTCACTATAAGTGTACTCCATTTTAGACAAAAATGAGGAAATTGTCTACTTGACAGGAAAAAAACAACACCTTATCACTGAGCCACACCTAGTAATGTTAAATGAACTGGTATTTTATTTATTGCATTTTCAAAGCAACGAAAAGAATGCGACAAAAACTAAAACGATAATAGTATTTACTAAATTTTGTTTAATACGTATTTACAATTTCAACATTCCGCAGTATTTTTTAGATCAGCAGTTGTTAATGCTGTACTTGATATTCGACACTATGAATAGGTAAGTATTACATTTTAGGAAGAAAATTATTTCTTTGCTTTCGCGTGATTTAAAAGCATTTACTTGTATTTTTACAGAGGGATGCAAAAAAGCAATTCTTAATTTTTTTATCGAAAACGGAGGGAGATACGAAAAACACCCAAGAGTTGAAACAATTCCATCTTTAGTTGCGTCATCCAAAAAATGTACAGGAGGTTCAAAAAATCTACTAGGTGCTATTTTTTGTACAAAAAACCTAACCCGCTTACCCCGTGGGCACGTCCCTGGAATAACAAATCAACTGTCATATGTCAAAAAGATACATCATTAAGATATCCAGAAATGGTGTGAATGACATTGCAAACAGCAAAGGCATTTCTTAGATATTAATAAAAAATCGATTTTTTAAGAAAATTTGAACACCCTGTATCTCGGAAACGAAGCACTTTCGGACATATGTTTATAGGAACTTTTCGTCATAATTTAACCCAAAAAAAACGGCATTTCATTTTCGTGCAATATTAATGAATCACCCTGTATAGGTGCTATTGTTAATATTTATATGGCGTGTAACGTATTAAGAAAAAATTGTTTTTTGATTTATTTAATTATATAAAATTGGGAAATAATTTAAATTTAACAGTAATTTTAAGTGAGCATATTATTTTCTTTAAACAAAACTTGTATAAGTTCTAAATTATTTAGGTAGGGTCCTCTGTTGACAAAATGTCAAATTTTAAAATAACTATTAGGGTCGTAATTATAATTGCAATCTAATGATTGATTGAATGAATGATTGCAAATATATACTAAATTTTGATACATTGGTTAACGCCTTTGTTTTAATTTTAAAATCCTATAAGCTCTATCATATGATATACCCCACTTCTTTCCATTTTGTGTCTGTTGTCGATTGCTTCTTACGTGATACTCAATTCTGTTTTAAATTAATAACGGTCGTCACTAAATAAAACAAAAAAAACTCAAAAAAAATTATGCTTCATAAAAAAACATGTGCTATGGGCTAGACTCTAGGTTATTATGTTTGTAATTTAATTTGTCCATGTCTATTAATGTATAGTTTTAATTATAAGACCACGCATAGCATTTTAAGTTGTTATGTCTTGTTGCTCTTAAAACTTTAGAATTTTTAAACATGATAACTGCTTTAGAATTTTAAGTAACCAATATCTTATTAAAGTCGTTAAATTTAATTTTTATTTTAATTAATTGTCAGTAATACTCATAAGTCTGTATTTGTACTCTTGTATCTCTCGGAAATGCTTTAGGAGACCTCATGATGAGGTTTTACTAGTAGCCATTAAAAAGGATTATGAGAAACGACCGGACGTGTTTCATTTGTAAATCACATTTAAAAAAACATCATTCAACATTTAAAAAAAAAATATTTTAACTTATATAAACTACGTATTGCCTAGCTTGATACACAGTCGTAAGGTTGAGATATATGGATTTTATGCAGTTGTTTTTTTTAATTTATTAAATGTGCATGTGCCATTAGCATTCTACTAAATTTTGAATTGCATCAAGGCCTAAAATAATTATTGGGCGTGAGTTATTTGTTGGATGTCAGCTAAAAGAGAAATGCATATTATATGTATTGATAATACAAGTATATGAACATATATTATTAATAATATATGAATTATAGGAACAATTCTAAATTAGATATCTGTGGTACTGCTGTTACAAGTTGAAAAAACTTTAAAAATGTATTCGACTTTTCAACAGCCTTTAAAATGACATGAAGAAGTAGGTGATTAATGGTATCAAAAGCTTTCGAAAAAGCGATGAAGACAAAAGCAGCTAATTCAATTTTATCTGTAGCCTCCCATGTCATTTATTGGTTTTAAAATAGAATAAAGTAATTTTAAGGTCTTCCATGTTGGTTTAATGTTAGCCTGCCTTACATCTATATTCGAAATAAGCTCTTTTATTTTTAATTACAAAATTAATGGAATTGAAAAGTATGTATTATATGATCGAAAAATGTCCAAGTACCTAATTTAGTCTGCCCTTTTTATTTTTTTACATTAACAAGTGACACCTTTCTTAGACATGCATATTTATGTGTGCCTAACAAGGGCTTCCCTATCTGGTAACCCCTGATTCAACATTCCAGTTATTTTATCTATTTATTATTATTATACGGGATCAACCCTATTACAAAAAAGAATAATACAACATAATAATTCATTTAACCTAACCACAACAATTAACTATTAAATTCTAACAGAATTAACAATCATATTAACCACTTAATTGTCATTAACACTGATTTGGCTCTGATAACTTAACTACAACCCATAAATGAATATAAAAAAGAATAATAGCTAAAAGCTAATTTCACAAATATTAAAAATTAAAATACCTTCCATAATCAAAAGGAAAAAAATTGGAAAAAAAATTAACAAAAAGATTCAAATAATTTCTCTAATTTGATGCCTAAACTGAGACAAGCTAATGCTTAAAATATCCACTTCACCTGAGTTTAACAATCATAATGTCCTCTCAATTAGGGAGTGAGATGAATAACTAGTACCACGAAAAGGCAGGGAAAACAAACGATTATGTCTTAGGTTTCTAGTTAGCACATTAAAGAAAACATCTTCAGGAGCTCAGGGCCATTTATATAGCCATTTAACAACTTGAATATAAAAATAAGATCTGAATGTAAACGTGTTTGTTTTAAAGTTTTTAGATTTAGCATCTCCAATGCATGGTCATATATATGATTATCAGGGATTCTCATATTTCAGGAAACAGACAAAATCTAACGAACTTGTTCTGAAACCGTTCCAAGGCTAAACAGCTGTTCATATAAAATGGCGACCAAACCGTTGAACCATAATCAAGCAGAGAAACTACAAGTGAGATATTAACTTTCTTGCAGGTCTCCAGTGAGAAAGCCCTACACTTGCGAACCACAAAGCCAAGAACCCTGGACGACTTTAAGATTATATTATTAATGTGTGTATTAAAGGTTAGTTGTTCATCAAACCATATCTTAAGGTCCTTTATTGTGCTGCAGAACAGGAGGCAATATCATTAATAAATATATTAAACAGCAGAGAAGAACAATGGCCACCCTGCGGAACACCAGAGTAGACAACAATGTTGTCTGACCTAGCATTACCAATGCGAACTTGCTGGAGCTCCTTCCAGACAAGAAATCAGAAAACCAAGCTAATTATATGTCATGATTAACTCTATTAAAAGCCTTGGATAAGTCAGTGTAGATGACATCCACCTGACACCCCTTCCCCAAGGCAGTTAGTAAATCCTGATGAAATATCAGCAAATTTGTCAATGTTGATTTTTCAGATGTGAACCCATGCTGCGCACCCACCAATAACTCCTTACAATGAAAATGCAACTGATTATAAATAATTCATATACAGTGGAAAAAAATTGAGCAAAACCCTTTGCAATTTCCTCACATCCCAAGAATTCATTATCTCTGTAATTCGTCAAATTAGGTATTCCATTTACCTCCCGATCCTTATTAAAATTAAACCAAAAACTTTTAGGGTTAGTATAAAGCTGCTGATCCAACTTCAAAAGGTGATTTTAATAGCAAATATCACTCAAAGTTTTACATCTCTTTCTGAAATTAGAAAATTTTAAATAGTCAGCTGCTCGATTACTAGTCCTTTAACACTTATGAGCACCTTTCTTCAACTTAACCAATGTTCTCAGTTCAGCTGAAAATCAAGAAGGAAACTGGGATGTTTTATACCTTTTTAATGGCACAACGAGTGCTATAACCATTCCTAAAATATGATAAAATTAAGAGACTACGACATTAATATCATTTGACACCAATAAAGTATCCCAGTTAGCTGCACCTAGATAATTATTGATACCATTATAATTTGCCATTTTAAAGTCATAGTAAAAATCAACAAATTTAATGCTCTTCCTATCAGCACTACCAGGGACTATTGAAAAACAATATCCTTTATTATGAATAGACTCCTTAAAAAGATAATCAGTGGCCTTATTAACCAAAAGATTAGATATATTAGCGAAAATCAGATCTAAAAAGACCAGTCTATTGTTAGGAATTGTTATCTGCCGATAAAAATTCAGGTATGAGTAACATTGATCTAATATTAACCCATGTGAATTGAAAGGGCAAAAAACAGCTACCCCTGAGTCACCATTCCTCCAGCTGGCTTCAGGTATATATAAATCGCCAAAAATATAAAAATCAGTTCCTGAATACTCCTGCCTCAGAATTTCGACTGAGAGGTCCTTCATACAAACTCGCCTGTGAATTTGGTGGAATATATACCTCACCAAGTAAAAAATTTCTAACACCTAATTTACATAATAAAAATAACTGTTCAACAGAATCATATGCCAATTTAAGCTTTCTAACATGAACAAAGTCTCTGACATGAATTAAAATTCCAATTATGTCAAAATTATGACAAGGTTTTTTTCTGTGTTAAAAGTTAGAACATTATATTTCGTCTTACACATCTCAAAGGCCCTAGCCTAAGTCGGATTTGAATTAAGACGACAGAATCATCTGCAAAGCATATTATTTTGCCAGTTCTTATTAAGTATATCTGATTAACCATTAACAGACCCAAGACAGAATAGATTCAAGCATGGAGCACCACACTCGATTCATTGAGGTTGACTATTTGTACTTTTAATTTATACCACTACACATGACAAAAAAAAAAGGTTACCGTCATCCCTTGACATCAATATTTTTAGACTTTTAAAGTAGGGGTACAACAATGTGAAATGGTTTAGGCAAGGCAAGAAAAACTGCCAGAGGCTTACACCTATCATTAAAACTACAAAATCAAAACAAAAATCGAACCATTTAAATCATCATCAGAATCCCTGGCTATATCTAGAAGAAATCAGAACTAATCAGGAATCTGGAATTAAAGCTATGTATACAGAGAAAAAGAAAAGAATGCTTAAAATTGCATGCAATTGTATATGCAATTTTTATTTTTTATGTGGTTAATATACTTTTTTTTGCAAGAAAAGTAGCAAATGTTGATTTTCATAGGAAGACGAATGTCTCAATAAAATAATTAACTTTTGTACTATTATTCGCTTCAGGTAGCTTCTATACTTTTATTCAAACGTTACAAATAATACCTACCTCTCTTTGCAAATCATCTCCTAAACAGTACTTAACTGCTCTTATCCTGCTAGTACAAAAAACTTGAACTTTACTGAAAGTGATAGAGGTGCGCAAGCGATTGGGATAAAACTCAAATTAGTTAAATTAGTGCAAGAATTCTAATTTCTTGATTTTTTTTAATACCTTTATTTTTTTTAGTTCATATTCTGTCTCGTTAATGTGGTTATAAATCCAAGATGCTATTCTCAATAAATTATCTTAACTTATTGATATTTTGGTGAGAATTGTACAGTGTCTCAATACACATGATTTAGGATCGATCACCGTGTTACATACATGGAGTATATACTTAGTAATCAAGTTTTCATTAATTAACTATTAAGCTGCTTTACAATAAGATCTAGTTGATATGAATAAGTCAAGCAATTTAATATTACCACTGAATTGATACTCGCATGGATTTATTTATTGAAAAATCGGTGATAACAATAAATTTACCTTTGACATATAGTTTGATAAGATGAAAAAGTTTTTATGTTTATTCTGTAATAAAAAAGTATTCTCCTCTCGAATCACCATGGCCTCTCTTGTGCTACAATGTTTTTTTGCGTTATCGTACATCTAATGATATGAATAAAAATGGCTGCATTTGGTGGTCCCAATTTTCAAGCACTCTCTGCATATCTACATGAATTCCATTAATGACACGTGTTATATTCAATTACAAAACAATAATCCATTGTGGTTTGTCGACATAGAAATTTGATTCACTTAGAGTAGAAAAAATAGTCTAATGAAATGTTTGTCGACCTGTGATTTCACATAGTCTAATAAAACCGTACCATAAACGTATTTTTCGAGAAAAATACGGGTCAATAGCAAGCTGTTCCAATGCCCATTGATCGAATTGTACGAATCGTGGGGTCGTACTTGGTTGCAACATTTTTTTGCTAGTTTTCTTGGCAATATTTGTAAATATTTTTACAAAATAACTGAAATATTCTTCAATTGGTTTTGGACAAAGTAAGACATAATATTTTTCTTCTGTAGTAGTAATAGTGGGGGGACAGTGTCCGGCAGGTAGACCTTAAAATCCCTTTCCGCCATGTAGTAGCTGTAATCGCTTTAGACGACGCGCCTTATATCATGTGGATCGAACTAGGTAAGTTTGTAATATTTTCCTTGCAGTTTTTGGCGATCAAGTCAATACTATGACTGGATTTCTGGAATATCCCATATACATTATGGTTCAAAATTGCCAAAAGAATTTTAGAAGATATTATGTGCTTTTGTATAATCTAGTAGATTTAAGAGGTCTGAACACAAACTAAACGGAGTGCTCCAAAATCTTCAAATAAACAGACAGCGGTACACACTACACAAGACTTTTCACCTGTTCAGAATTTCAACTGGTTAACGTATTATAAACAGTGTGGGGTGATGATGAGGGGCGCCAAGCAGAGGACTTTGAGATTTGTCACGGTCTAACGCAGCAGATACGGGAGCCAACCAGAATCCCTGATAGACAAGGAGACTGCTAGACTTCTGGATCTGTTTTTCGCGACGGATTATGACTCGTACAATATTACCGTACATGCACCACTAAAAACATCACATCACAAATTAATAACCGCAATATATGAACTAGAAATAAAAGCTCAGGATCCACCGATACCACGAAGTGTTTAGCACTGTAGCATTGTAACTGGAGACATTTAAAACAGTTCCTCTTTTTGTTTCCATGACGTCTGCTCCAAGACCAATTATCCTGCAGAGTGTGCGAGCGAGCTCTTACAGATGGTTTTGGCAGGTAAGGAGGTTTATAATCCGAACACCTTGAAAAGCTTATCAAACAGCAAGCTGTGGTTTGACAAAATTTGCACCAGTCAGTCAACAACAAAAATGCTGCTTATCGCAAATGGCGCCATCACCCAAGCCTTGCAAATCGTCAACTTTCAACAATCTTATCAACTTTATTGCCTTAAGAAATGTGTACAAGCATGCGATCGATACCTGCACAGGAAAATATAATAGGAGAGTGAAGAACAAACTTCCTAATATCCCAAATGTGTCAAGATTGTTCTGGTCTAATAATTCCACCATTGACTAGGAAAGTTCCATTGCAATAATCCCAATGGAAAAGGCAGACTTGCTGTGTCAGATGTTCCCATCGCATAAAAGAAAATAAAGACAATAGAAATATTAAGGTTACCAACATCGTTAGCGACCGTCAGTAAGGTTTTCGAAAAGACATGCCTACTGGTGATCTGTTGACTTACGACAGGCATGATTAGACCAAGGCTATCGAGAAATATAATAAATCTCATGCAACAGCTTTGGATATTTCAGAGGCAGTTGATAGGGCCTGTCATGAAAACTTCTAAAACAAACTGTATTCTTATGGTTTACCACCAACTCTCGTTGCTTGGCTGGGAAGCTTGTTGCAGAACAGACCATCCAGGTTGTCATTGATAAGCACACCTTGCAGAGGTTTCAAATTAACGCTGGTATCCTAACGCAGCGATACATCTTGTTCCCTACTTTCTTTCTGTTATATATCAACGACTATCGTGACAAAACTTCTAATATAATTTGCTGCTTTGCTGATGACAGTACATTGGTGTCTTCGTTCAAGTCGCCCAATCTGCTGCCAATTGACACTGCAGCAATCAAAGATAACGAAAAGCTTGAGCAGTTTGGCGCCTAGAAGAAAGGTGGCGGACCTGACTTTGTTTTGTACAGCACATATCAGCAGAGTATTCTCGGTAAGGGTCCATGCTACTGTCTTTCAGGCTGAAGTTTTTGCTGTGTTGAAATGTGAATAAGAAATCCTAAACTGTGGACATCACAATACAACACAGTCGTGTCAATCTGCTCTGACAGTAGGGCTGCCATTGAGGCTATTACGGACGAAAAGCTAAGCTCCAAGCTCGTACTGAAGTGCATAAAGGTCCCAGAGAAACTGATAAAGGTGGGCTGCAGAGTTTGGCTTGTCTGGGTACCTGGGCACCCAGGCCAGGCTGAAAACGAGGAGGCGGATTCTCTTGCTAGACTAGGATCTGCGAAACAGCCGGTGGGGCCTAAACCCATTATCAGCTGTCATATAGCAGCTGTACCAATAAAGAGTATGCTGAGCAAGTGGACTTTCCGAAGATGGACTAATGCACCTGGCATGAGACAAGCTAAGGCACTCGTAGACAAGTCGTTTGTTTGCCTCGCCAGAAATCTCCTGCACTTAAAAATATGCAAAATTCGGCTAGTAACGGGTCTCTTAACCGGACACTGGCTTACATGCCAACAATTCCCCGCTCACCACTTTTGACATTGTGGACAATCCGGACTGCCGGTGGTATTGGAAGGAGGACGAAACTGCAGACTACGTTATCGGGAAGTGCCCAACGCTCACGCGCGCTAAGTTAAAACTCTTGGGTAACACCTGTAGTGTACCAAGCGACTTTAAGTCCTTCAAACCAGAGAGCCTTATTGCTTTTTCCAAGGCACGAAAAATCTACTCGACAGGCAGGTGCGACTCATGAATATCGAATGCATCTGCAGACGCCTAGAAGGTCGCAATATTGGGACTCTTTTTTATGGGGAACTGCAAGCCCGTGGAATCAACTCCCAGAGCATATCTTTCCTGCAGAATTTTAAGAAAAATATTTACAGATACCTTCGTAGCAATGGCGCTACTCGTGATACTCGAGTACCAAAGGGTTCTTGTCAATGTCAAAAAAAAAACTAAAAAAAACACACCTACAAACAAGTTAGAAAATAAAAATAATTAAAAATGCGAAAAATAAGATTTTGAAAGGCTGTAATTTTGCTATGGGTAGAAGTAGTGACTTAATATTCTAGGACTATGAAGCATTCAGTGGGAGCTTTCAAGCGATGTATTGCATAACCTTCTTTTCTGTTTAATTTTATTTTCAAAAATGACGTCCTGCTGCCATTTTTAAGTTAATGATGTGTTCCAAACTTCAAATTTTTATATAAACGCATTCAAAAGATAAGAGGCGACAATTAAGAGCCGCACTGCACATATTATAATAAAAAGGCAAATATTCAAAAGCAAAATTTGAATAGCCATAGCAACATAGACCATTGCCTTTCTGAGAGCACTCAAATTTTATTCAAGACTTACTTCTGTTACCTGAGATGACTAATCAAGTTAATTCCATGAGAGCGTTATAGGACAGAACGTAAATCAGCCAATCCGAGTGTCGCCGGGTCTGAATTTTATTCAAGCTATCCCACTATCTTGTAATACGCCACTGATTTTGGCGCGAAATGTATTCTCAAACTCGCTGCTGTTATTATTCATACTAACAGCGCCATCTATCGTCTTCCTATGGTAATTTCATTTTCCATCCTCCACAGAAAATCCGACCCCTTTTAAAAGACGCAACGCATGGCCTTGTTCTGGCGGTCGGTCCTACGAGCCGACAATATGGCATCGAAACGTGTCGATCGTTTCGCGGATCAGCTGATGGCCGTCTAGCCATTACCCAAATTTCTGACCAGTTTTTCTGATAATTACAAGAAAACGATGGCAGCTGCTGCTGACCTGTGGCAGCCGAAGGATAAAAAGACAAAACACCGTACGTACAGGTAGGAGTAACCTGTCTCAGGTGCACCAATGAGGAAATACAGGTGGCGTCCAATGGCAAATAGGCGGCTCTGTTTACATCGCAACACCGGCGAACTTGATATGAATATGAGTTTTCGCGTAGCTGTCGCGTGTGAGGGTTGTTTAAACGGGATTTTCGCAGGAAAGTTAAACTCTTCTCGATATACCAGATCGTTGCATCGTTATATTCTTATCATAATGATCGTGCCATAGGCATTGAGCTTCGAACTATCTGTTGAACATTTCCAAGATATGTAGTTTCCTTTAAAATTCTTGCATAGAAATGCATTAAAAATTGTTATGAGGATGTCTGCTGTAGAAAATGGTATGCCTAGAAGAAAACAAGTGAATCCAAAACGTAAAGGTAGGAAAGCAAATTCTTCTACTTTTGATTACTAGTGTAGTTGCCATACTTTTATAATACTCCCACGTGGGATTGTACGTAATACGCATGTTCTTAGCATTGCATTACCATAGCAACTCTACGGATATATCATACTTCAAATTCAAAAATAATTTATGTGCCATTAACCATGTGTACATCGCTAAAAAAAATGTTTTTTCAAGTTTAAAAAAATAATAATAAAATACTCTAGACAGAAATGACTGTCTTGCGATTTTGAGTATGTTTTCTATTTACATGTTATATAAAAAACTGATGTGTGGGCAAGCCCCTTAATATAATAGTTGAAATAAATATATATTTATAGCTATAAAATATAAATTAGACATATTGCTACTAAATTGGAGATATATTTTCTTCAAAATTATATAAAGGAAGGAAAAAGTGGTTTGTTTCTCTCAAAGACAATCCGAAACAGCATGCCGACGGAGCCGCCATAAGAAGGACTAGTGGGCCGATAAAAAGTGAGTGATTGATAATAATTTTAACCTTAACGTATTTATTAAAATCACAATATTTAAGCATTTTTTGATTTTGTGGAAGATCATTTCATATTTTAGGAGCTACATATGGAAACGATTTTTTCTAATTATTTGCCCGAATAATTTTTAAAGGGTATAAAAAATTCTGCGTTCCAATCAGTTTAGATATGCCGGTGAAAATTAAATATCATATTTGAATAATAACCTCCAGTTAACTTTACGTGAATATATCTCACTGTCCTACATTGTGATATATAAAATTTTCTATCCAACCGTACTACAAAATGTAAACTCAGTGAACGTAGGCTCTCTTTATTTACACCAGGAAATTAATTATTATCATATTTATATAATCATATTATATATTTAAGATCTATGGGCACATACCAGAACTTTCTAATATAAAAAAGAAAAAAAAACTATTCCAGATGCCCTTTTTTCTACTAAATACTTTTCATGACTGTGTTTATTGTTACTGTTGCGTATATTGAGTTAAAAACTAAGTGTGCATTAGTGAAGAAATAAAGACATTTAATATTACATACGGTTTTTTTTATTAGTTTTTGAAATTTGCCTTTAGAATTCCTTGTTAAATTGTTTAGCAGCCTTTCCAGAAATATTTAATTTTCTTTCAACATAGCATTTAAGGAATATTATCCAAATTAACTCTGTAATCTCTGGATGGATTTTCTGGATGATCAGAATGCTCTTTATGAACATCATGGAGAAACTACGGTAAATTAATACCGACATAAAGAAAATAATGTTAACGGCCCGTAATGGTTTAAAATTCACTTTTACAGTTTAGAACAGGCAACTCAATTCATGTTTTTTTATTTACCTTGTAAAATTTATTTGAACTTGGAAGTGTAGGAGAAAAAATGTGATTAAAACCATAAAAAAATACATAATTGCATTAAATAATCAAGAACTAAAGAAAATGTGAGCTGCCTTAAATAAATAAAAATTAGTTTCTATTATCTGTAAGGATGTATAATGAAGTTGTTTATAGAACAAATTTTGGTTTAGACAGGTTAGACAGTAATGTTATTTTAACGGCCTAGGGAGGATTCTATTAATTTTTCCAAAAGACATTAGTAAAAATGTCTTCTTTCTCTGCCTCATCTTCCCTTCCCCTCATGTTTTTTTCGTATCCTGATCCTCTTCCCATGCTCTCGTTAGATATGTTCTTTCTTTTTTCAGCAGAATATTTATTATTAAATTTTTAAATTATTGTCTTTTTTAAATTTTTTTTTGGTCTCAACAGAATTTAGGGAGCCGTTTGTGTAAGGGATATCTCTGTAAATCTGCATATTATAGCCTATTGGTCACCTTGTATTATTAGCTTTTTTATTTACTTACTAATTCTTCGATTTTTTTTTGTTATTGGTAAATGATGAAATACTCAATATTTTGTGGAATTTTGTAATATTTGAAATTAATACAGTTACCTATTAGTATTCTTTGTGCTTAATTGCTGTAATTTCTTGGTGCCTAATAAACGTCTTATTATTATTATTATTATTAACAGAATAAACTAATCGAATATTATTATATGCCGAAAACCTAATTTAAAAATTAGTAAAACTACTTAGATGAGGTTCAAATATTTCAAAATGTTGTATTTAGATTGTTAGTTTGAATATCTAACAAATATATATTTTTAATAAGCATGATTATCATTGCCTAGAAAATATGAAGATTTACTGGATGTAATCCTAACTAGCTTAACTTGAAAAAAGCATTAACTTTAATCGCCTAGAGCGGACTTTAACAAAAAAATTTCTGTTAAAGCCTTGCGAAATAAATAATTCTAAACTACGTAGAATAGAAATAATTAGAACTGCCTGGAAAATTTAAATAATTACTGAAAATTCTAGAGATAATATTGTTAAAGAAGTGTGGGTAGTTATATTCCTATCTTATTGCTGGAAAAATTGTTTTAAACCTCGAGGTTTTGGTATTAAAACAATTGTTTATAATATTTCAAGTCAGAAAAGTATTAACGAAATTTGTGAATTGGTGAAATATCAATCCAAAAACACGCAACTAGAAAATAAATAGAAACGGATCAAGCTGATCAAGAGAAAAGCTGACAAGTAATGCAGGCTCATCTGTGAAAATCAAAAGATTTTATAGTAAGACAAGGGAAAAGACAAAAACGAATTATATACATTTATTTCAAATCAAAGTTGTCTATAGCTAATCAATTTTATAATTATTTTAATCGGCGTCAGCCTTACCGATGTTGCCTCTAACTATACAGTGCTTTTATTTCAAAACGATCCACCCTTAATAACTTTCTTAAAAAAAAAAAAAGAAAAAAACGCGTCAAATTAGATATACAGGGGGACGTTTAATTATGCATTTACTGAAGTTCTGTCAATCACCTCCTCACCTCCAGCTAACCTCACTTTAATATGTCAAATGGGAAGCTCCATCGTGTGATACATCATAGTAAAATTCTCTATTCAACGGTACCAAAAAAAATGAAATCGGTAAATGTGTAAGTAAATAATTAGCGAAAATGTCTGGAAATAATGAATATTTTATTTACGCCAAACTTTGGTATGTCAAATGGCTACCCCATGGTGTGATACATTATTTTAAAGAGCATTCATTATGCTATCAATGGTTGTAAAAAAAAATAAAATTGATTGACCAAGAAGCAATTTAAGTGTAAATCGGTAGGGTAGAAAAATAAATTTAATTAGTTTAACAAATTTATTTTATTAAATATTCAAAATGCGCGTTATTAGCAAGACAATAAAAAAGCCTATTTTCAAACTCCTTACGAACATTGGCAAGGGTCTGCCCACTAATTTCTCTGCATTCTTGAAATATTCTATTTTTTAAATTCTCAATACTCTCAGGTGAGGTTTTATAATCTTTGCTTTTTAAGTAGCCCCAAAGAAAAAAGTCTAGTGGGGTTAGGCCCGGAGACCGCGCAGGCCATTCGATTGCAACACGTCTGCCAATCCACTTTTCTCGAAAATTTTCATCAAGCCACTCTCGAACTACCAAAGTGTAGTGCGCGGGAGCTCCAACCTGCTGAAAATGTATATTATTTTCATTCATTAATATAGCACTATGTTGATCTACTTGATTTTCCATAGATTAGATGATGGAAGGGTATATTGCATTTTCTAAAAGGTTTAAATAAATTTCGCCAGTCAATTTTCTTCCAAAAAAAATGGCCCGATTATTTCATTCCCATAAATTCCTGCCCAAACATTAATTTTTTGGGGATATTGGGTATGGCCTTCCCGAAAAACATGCGGATTTTCATTATCCCAGTATCTACAGTTATGTCTCTTCACCAGGCCATTTAAAAAAAAAGTCGATTCGTCACTGAAGCAAATGTTCTTCAATAATTGGGATGATTGATCGTCGTCAATTCGCTGGCACATCACTTCACAAAATTGAATTCTTCTATCAAAATCATCTTCTCCGAGTTCATAAAGAATATGAATTTTAAAAGGAAAGAACTTTTTTTTTTAAACTTTATGTACGGAACCAGTGGAAATATTTGTTAGTTTTGCGGTCTTTGGTATAGACAAAGTTGGATCCATAGCAAATTGTCCTAGTACTTCAACTTGGCATGCTTCATCGACAACTCTATTTTCATATTTTTTCTTATTGCAAATCGATCCCGTCTCTTCAAATTTTCGTATCAATTCTAATACGTATTTATGGCTCACGTTTTTATCTTGATACCTTTCATTAAATGCTCTCGCGGTTCTGCGAGCACACCGATCTTGAGCTCCATAAAGGAAAATTATTTCTATTCTTTGGCTAGCGTATACAGTATACATTTCTGTATACAGTACATTTTATTAACTCACTGTTTTAACTAAAATTGAAAAATTGCACGCGTCAAACTGACAGTTTTAACAATAATAAATCGCCTGCTTTTTAAACGCCTTAAAAATGTAAGGTATTGCAGTGTTTTTTTGTACCTATTAGGTAGGTTTCGCAAAAAATATAAGTGAAATAAATACACATACAAAGTAATAAGACTGCAAAGATTTTTGCAAAAAATTTGAAGACACTCTTTTTTCTCGCAAATAACGGTACACATTCTTTACTTAAAAAAATAAATAATTTGCTTGAACTAAATGTACTGTTTGTTACCACACATTTTAACTTCTAAATTGCTTGTGTTTTTTTTTTGATGATCTACTATAAAAAATGTAAGAATTTTAAAATGATGTAGGTACCACACTAAAAGTATTCATTTAAAATACCAAAGTTTGGCGTAAATAAAATATTCATTATTTCTAGACATTTTCGCTACCTATTTGCTTACACATTTACCGATTTCATTTTTTTTTTGATACCGTTGAATAGAGAATTTTACGCTGCTTACTATGATATATTACACGATGGGGTTCCCATTTGACATATTAAAGTGAAGTTAGCTGGAGGTAAGGAGGTGACAGAACTTCAGTAAATGCATAATTAAACGTCCCCCTGTATATCTAATTTGACGTGTTTTAAGAAAGTTATTAAGGGTGGATCGTTTTAAAATGAAAGCACTGTATTTTAATTTAAAGAAAATGCATTTAAAGGGCTTGATGATGGCAAGTAGAGTCATCAAACTGTGACAAGAAGAAGTAGTGGCCACGAATGGGTGAATAATTACTTGACTGATAATTAATATGAATATTTATAATGTCTAAGACTTTTAATCACTTACACCAACATATTACAAGTTATCTTTAAAAGTATTTCTTTTATTGCTTTTTAGTTCATATTTTGTTATTTTGCTTAAAAATTAAAAATTGGTGTTTTATGTGTTTTAATATAATAATGATTTAAACATGAACTAAAATATGAGTGTGTGAAGTTTACGATATATGATATTTTAATATTTATTTTTTTGGTCGGATAATTATTTTTTTATACACAGGGTGACAGTTTAAAAACAAACAGCATTTAATATTGCCTCTACCAATAACCAGTTCAATTTCCAATATCGGTTTAGGAAAAAATATACTACTTTTAAATAATTTTTAATTCTGAAAAAACGACAGTATTAATATTATAATTTTAAGATTTTTTTAAGATTTTTTCGTACCGTAGTAAAGTATTAATTAAATTCTTCTCATATTTTTTAATTAGTAAGTTACAACGTTTTCGGGTTTTGTTTACAAGTTTCAAAAATTTGCTTAAAATATCTAGTTTTGCCCAGTACTTTTGCCAAAAGATTTTTAAGATTTATCAATATTTATTTATGATTTAAATTATTTGGGTTAATTGCTGATAATTTTTTTATCCTATCTCTCTCTTATAATTACACGTTAATAGTTTACCTGTCAACCAAGATTCCTTCTTTCTATAGTTATATATTATGGAAATTTTTACAAATACATAGTCCACTTTATAAACACAACATAAAAGTTATAATATAATTTATAGATATTTTAATAATAATTAATGTGTCTAATGAAACGAAAAATTTTACTTCACTACAAATTAGGCCTGTGTTCAAAATTTTTCAATTCTTTGTAGTTTCTGTTTGCATGATAGTTTTTGCAGTTTTACTATACATTAATATAGAAACAAAATTTTTTTTTCCTAAATGAAGAAGTATATTATTATACTATAAAGATCAGAGGAGCGGAGGAGGCACAAGAAGTAACAAAAATTAAAAAAAAATTGCAAAACAAGAGATACGACTATCAGGGAATTATAATTGTGATAAATAGCAACTACCTAAGCTGATAATTAAAAATAATTAACAAATGTACTTTAAATTACTTTATCAGTAACTTTTTAAGACTATTATAGTTTCGTGTAATAAAATGTATTAGTGTTAGATATTAAAATTTTTCTAATTATGATTTTTCTCAATTTTTGGGGTAAGATATAAGGTATTCAGTTATTATAATTCATTATTTCTTTTATAACCGATGGTATATTAATGATCAACCTCAGTGAAAATAAGTTTTATTTTTTGTATAAATAAAGACCTTTAACATAAGAATCTTCTGGATAAACTACTGTATCATATTAATTTTCCAATAAGTAAATAACCATATTTACTTGGTTCTTTTTCTACAAGTTTTCCAGTTGTCTGATCACCAATTTTCTTTATGTACTTGTTTTTATTTAAATTTTTTTCTTTTAAGATGATATTCAGGAAAACGTGTGTTCGGCCCTACAAATATTTGCATAAGTTTTTTGCTGATTTTATAAAATAGTAATTTAAACATCAATTATGTAGCCAATCCATTCTAGTAAATTTATATATTTTGCTTCTTAATCCTAGAGATAAGAATAAATTTAAATAAAGGCATTTATGCAATATAGTCTCATTTTTTTTCCTCTATTTCAATTTTCGTGTCACCAAAAATGATTTATGTTTCTAGCTTCGTTGTTAAATTATTTAAAAAAAATTTTCAAGGCATTAAACCAAGTTATATCTATATCTTCCGGTAATATTCATTTCATAGGAGTTTTTATTTAGAATTGTCCTTTCATTATAACGAAAAATATAACACGGTATATTTAGTTTTTTTTTATCTTTTAAGCTTATGGTTTTGGAGAGTGTAATTACAACAAGGTTTTTATTTGTAAAATCTAGATATATCAACGAGTTATCTAAATATAAATGTATACTCTCATAATTTAAGAAATCAGTCTTATCTATACTATTAACAATTAGTTACGTATTCTTGAATATTATCGCAGATTGTGTTAAGCGCCATTTATAAAAATGAAATATAGAATGCTCTGGTTATTTTTAACTACTTCTAGTTTTAAACTTTATTTTTGTTTACTTGTATTTTTCACAATACCTTGCAGATGACGCATATTATGTATCTTAGCAGCATCTTTCCACTGTTCGACCTTCCTTGCTCTAGATAAAATCAAACCTCATTCCCTTCAGTTTAAATTCTTCACGAAGATTTAATTATTAACTTCTTATTACCATACATGTTTCGTATATTTGGAATGCCGCACGCTTCTTCAGTAATTATTATTTATGTTCATCTTTTTTTTTTTTGAGCAAAATAGTTTTATTATTTTCATGAGCGAAAGTAACAACCATCATTGGTTTATCGGGTTTGGAATTGTGTATTTTGACTTCTGTAATATTTCTATTTTTAATACCTTTATCGATGGTATGGTAAAGTCAACGAACAAGCCTGTCATTATTAAAGCGAGTTCAATCCTTACGTTATTAGAGAGGGACATACGTAATTCCCTTAAAAATTAAATATTTGGGCGGGTATATTACGTAATAGCATCACCGGTCCCCTCTTCATCAATGGAACTCTAAATGGTGAATTTTATGTTAGACACAACTATAGAACCTCTTATAGTTCATAAGGTGAAAAATCAAAGGGACGCCAATGGAAATCTTGCTCTAGATGAATATTTGCTGCACTTCCAACAGGACGGAGATACTCATTAGAGACGGTTGGATAATCATTACGCAGATCAGCGGATTGGTAGAAAGGACCCACAGAATGGCCAGCTAGGTCGCCAGATCTGACACCGCTGGAGTTCTTTTTATAAGGTAACTTGAAATCCATTGTATTTCAAACTTAACCAGATTCAATTTAACAATAACAACAAAGAATTGCACAGGAGTGTAGAAGTATTTCACCTGAAACTTTTCAAAACGTTCGAGAACAGTTTGAATACCAGCTATACTTGTGCTTAAGGAAGAATGGAACTCATTATGAACAATTCATCAAGTAGTTAAGGTAAGGTTTCCAGTATTTCATTATCATTATCATAATGTTTCAGAGAGTTGCATAATTTAAATGTACATAAAATACATTTCTTTCATTTGCAAGGTTAAGTCAGGATTTTGAAAAAAGAAATTAAATGCAGTTTATGTAAATTTTTATAAGTATATAAGTTATAATAACACAAAAATGGTAAAAATAATAAGTTGCCATTTAAAAATTTTAGGGGTAGGTGCACTGGTGGTCAGAGGGTTGAAAGTAACACGACAAAAAATGCCTTACAAAATTTCCCTTTTATTTTATAAATTGACCTGATTCGCCTAATTTTAAGATTATCATTGGTACAGGCAATATTAAATGCTGTTCGTTTTCAAATTGTCACCCGGTATGTTGCTTTATTGCTTTGGGAATAATTAAATTAAAATAAAATTATTTACGAAAAAAACAGTAGTAAAGACTCATGTCTTTTTATTTTAAAATATTTTGTTTTTATTTTCTTGCGTAGAAATGGTTGAGTACTAACAAATAGAAAATATAATATCTTTTCATAACCCAAAATTGTGATATAGTTATAGCAGGTTTATTAGAACAAAAATTGCGACTGGTTCATGTTTATACTCGAGTTGTTATAAAATATTAAACTGAAATATATCACTAATACCATTAAGAGCAATCTCAGCATCACTTAACAAAAAGTAAAGCCCAAATTAAACCATAGCTAATAGCTAAATAATTATTCCTTCGGTTAACTTAAAATATTCAGCATCTGCTTACAACACCTAAGCATAATTTAACGGTGTTAATTTCGCATCTTATTTCCAAGCCTCTCTTCTTGAATGCGGTCTTTCGAGAAGCGGGGGAAAATTAACTTGCTTGTTACTTGTTACCTCGTCTTGCCATATACTTAATTAATCTATTAAATTAACATGCCATGTGCCAGTGTTTGTGTCACCTGCCAGGAGGCCACAGATATTTAACGCTTATTTTAATAAAGCCTCGGAGAGCGCTTCTTACATTACGTTTAGGTAAACTTCGGTGTAAAGCCACAGCGGTAATTTTCCAAGAATATGCTAATAAATACAAAGACTATTTTATTCGGTCTTGATTTTAAGCTATTTTGGTTATTTACAATACAAACATGAATTATTAATGATTATCGCAGTTTAGACAATATAACCCAGGCAGCACAAGATGACGTCTTAAGAACGTCGTTTTTCGTACTTTTTGGCCTATATAACGAGTCCTTTTGACGTCCTTACGACCTTAAAGTGATGTACAAATGTCACATCTAAAATGACGTCGATGAGACGTACTAAATAAAGACAATAAGACGTCTTAAATAAATTTTAATCTTTATAATATTTCGGTCGAACATTACCTCCTGAATAGTAAATATAACAACTTTTCTTCTCAAATTAAATCTCAAAATTAACCTAAATATAACAAGGCATACTAATAGAAATTAATGCTTTTATTTCTTAGCTTAAAATTACAAACTGTCAAAAATCTATTGAAATTAAATAACAAAACGTGAAAAGGATAATTTATTTTAACAAATAAGGCTTATGAAGACTGGTGCTGCAAAAAGCGATAAGAAGTAAATTAGTTTTATTGCACAATATGGCCGTCCAGCATGTTCATATCAACACATGGCAGAAGCAAGTACAACAGCTATTAAAAAAAACTATTTTCAGTCGATATTTAAACCATTAAAATATAATTAGCGCTTAGTGTGTGTTTGTTGTAGGTACAGCAAATATAGTGCAAGTGATCTCGGATTCAATTCTCGACATTGTTTCTTCTTTTTTATTTTTTTTTTACTTAATTTTTTTTTACCTAAATGCGAACTAAAAATGTCGCTTAACGTCATTTGACGTCATCTTGCTACCTGGGAAGATGAGGCAAAATTTATTTATTTATTGATTAATTTATATTCTTATATTTGAACATAACTATATTTTAATGACTTGCGAAAAAAAGTAATAAAAAGACTAACCTATATAATCCACTAAGAAAACCCTTCAATATTATAAAAAATAAAAAAAAAATAAAAAATTTACATAAATTAGTAACAACAAAAATCAGATGGCATAAGAATGTTGTACTTAAATTTAAAATCAGTCACTTTTCTATAAAACTATTACGCTTAGGCATCATTCCATTAACCTGAAAGCAACTCAAAAGTGAATACTGAGAGAGTTTGTTATGTGTTTATTTACAAACTCTCTCTTTTGTTGTTTCTTATATAACACTCAACCGCACTATTTTAAATTTTTCTTTGTATTGGCATACTATTATGTGTTCTTAAATACAAATATCTTAAAAATCTTTTCTACACTTTTTTAATCATAACATTATGCATCAAGATTTCTGGCGCCCACAAAACAAGTCTGGCAAGTGAATTGTATACAAATATTATTGACTTAACTTCTTATAATAAATGATATTCCTAATTATAAAACTAAGGCGCTTATATGTTTATTTACAATAGTTTCATGATGTTGTTTCAATTTCAGGTTAGTTTTAACATTAACTTTTCCTGTTTAAGAATAAATTAATAATTTTAAAATTAAAATTCATTTAGCACTTAATGATAAGCTAAACTTTTCCAATCTATTCATCAACAGACCATGATCAATCTTGTCAAAATCCTTTACACAATCTGTTCAATCAACATCTAACTGCTCTTTGTTATCAGTGGCCCCTGCAACCTCAATCAAGGTATAATAGAGACATCGTGAGGAGTTTGGTGATAGTAGAGATATCGCGCCAAAAAACCATGTTGTGGCGGAGAGAAGCTATTCAAAAAAAGATCAAAATACGCAAAATATTCTCAAAATGTTTGAATTGAAAACGCTAATTGGAGTTACTAGCTAGAGAATTGTTTTCTGATTTGAAGACTGAAGTAACTATATTTAAGGGCTTCTGGAAATGTGTTTCGTTTTCTTTTTAGATATTAGCCCTTCCAGGTCTTCATTTAACTTAATATTTTTCTTTAATTCTTGAAGAAAGTATTGGTAAATAAGTTTTTACTTTTGAAGTGCCTTTTTTACAAACTTTCTTTTTGGGTATTGTTAAATCTAAACACTCGTAATTCTTTTGATGAAATATTTGGGTGCACATGTCTCTATTATGAGCTGTTTCAGGTTTTGACAAATGAACATCCCTCAATAATTTGTACAATATATAAAAATCGTAAATATATTTATAGTTGTGATTATCCATAGGCATGTTTGACAGTTTTACTAGTTTTTTCTAATTTTCCTAAAAACTATTATTTTGG
Organism: Anthonomus grandis grandis; assembly: GCF_022605725.1. Classification (NCBI taxonomy): domain Eukaryota; kingdom Metazoa; phylum Arthropoda; class Insecta; order Coleoptera; family Curculionidae; genus Anthonomus; species Anthonomus grandis. Next base: position 17,936,281 of record NC_065557.1, read on the forward strand.
TCCAAAAAGAAAAATATTAAAAAATTATTTAATAATTTATTTTTCCTATAGCCTTCTCTTACCCAAAGTCGTAGATTAAAATAACCTTAAGTAAAATCCACTCAAAAAAATTAGAAACTTGCATATATCTATATAATATTAGTTAATTTTGGTGGAATAAACTCGCAAATAAAAAAAGTCTTTTTTATTTTAATTTATATCGGTAAGAAAACTAGAGTTCTTAGAATATTATAAGCGACAATTCCCATACCTGTTCTTTCTTGCTTATACAAGAACGCCTTTTCTGAAATTAAATATACTGATGGTAATAGAAGGGACCTAAGGGATTTAGATGTTATCGAACTAAAGGACTTTATTTGACTTTTATATTTAAATCAAATAATGAAGACTTAAATTCGATATTTGCCACCGATGCCGATGGTACTGGTTAAGAAGTTTTTAGATGCGCCATGTTAATAAAACGTTTCCAAGTACTTTTGACTGCGCCTAGATTTGATGATCAAACTACAAGAGCAGACTACTGTAAAAAACCTAATAAACTGGCCTTAATTTTATCAGTTTTTAAGAAAAAAGTTTACAGAAAACAACAGGAAAAAATTTTCCATATGGCAGTATGCTTGCATAGATGAAATACTTATTGGCTTTCGGTAAATATGAGTATTTTGCATGAACTTGCCTCAAAAACCCCGCAAAAAATGGCACTAACTAACCAGTACCAGAAGTGACGGTCAAACAATGTCAGAAAAGGAAAGAAAATTTATCAAACCAACGCAACTAGTTTTTCGTCTGGTAAGATCTATTGGTGGTACGAACCATAATCTAACAGCAGACAATTGGTTTACATTATTAGTAGATATAACTGAGATATTGTTGAATTGTTAAAAGAATAAGAAAGAGATATCTGCTTCTTTTTGCCAAATAAAAGAACACTTACGGACTCTTTCCTATTTCCATTTGGTGTTAGGGTTACAGTAGTTTCTTACGTACCCAACCCACGAAAAGCGGTACTTTTGATGTCATTAATGCACTTCAGTAAAGCATTAAATTTAATTAATTATCGAATTTTACAATGAAACCAAAGCAAGCGTCGATGCGTTAGACGAAAAATGTAAAGTGTATTCTACACATTGCAGGAGTCGAAGATAGCCTCTAACTATTTCTAGTACCATCTTGGATATTTTTTCCATTAATGCATTTAGAATATACTCATGTTTACTTGAAAATCATCAGAGACCGAGGTATGAATTTATGAAAAGTTTGGTGCAGCACCTTCTTCAGGACCTTATGGAAAGAAAATGAACTACTATTTAAATTCCAAGGCAAGTGAGACATAATATAGCCTCTATTTTACAAAAATATGTGCCTGAACAGTCAAATAATGTTTTTGAAAAAAGGTAAGGTGTCCTAAATGTCCAGGATCATTAGATAGAAAAACCAATATTTTTTTGCGCTAGTTCCAAAGCACTCAAATGCCATATGTGAAAAATACACATTTGCAAAGATTACTTGTAGGAATAGCTTGCAATTTTTGAGATAAATTTTATTTATGTTTATTTTTTATAGGGAACATTGAACCTACCAGTTTAGTTTTTAAGAAAAAAAACAAATATTTATGTTAGCACATTTTATATTGCAGGGTAATTCTTATGTAACAAAATACTGCTCACCCAATCTTTTTTCCATTTAGTACATGTTTTATTTATTTATTTATTTACGGGATGTCCCCATTTTAACAAAATTACAAAATAAATTATATCCTAGGCCTAAATGTATATAATTATTCTGCCATCAACAAATATATTAATAAGATATTGTATAATGAACTTATTCTATTAAATAACCAAATTTTCAATAAATCAATAATATATCTATCTAAATGTATATAAATATGTAGCAGCCCAAGATATACAAATAAGATAAAACTTCCAATAACTTAACCAAAAACTTCCAAAAAAAATATAAAGCAACTAAAAACATACCATTAAAATAATCAAAATAAGAAAAGTAAAAACAATCAAATTTATTTGATACTTAACATACGTACTGAACGAGTAAACTCATCGAGACACCTTTTGAAGGCTTTAAATCCACTAATCAAAGCCTGATTAAATCTATTTCCCAACATGTGGAGTCGATTAATTGGAGAAAATTTACCATAGTTTGTATGGTGATATTCAACCAGAAAAAGGGACGTCTCTCTAAGGACTTTGGTATTGCATCTAAAGTTTAACCGCGATAACAATTCAGAGCATTAATAGCAATCAATAGCATTATTATCGCCAGGCACAAGTCCTGAGAAATTTATTTTGGACCTTATCAAGACTGTAAATATGGTTAGCATAATAAGGGGACCAGACTATGGAAGAATAAGACATGACACTACAAATAAGTGTAAGATATAAAACTCTGAAGGCAGCTACTGAAAAGTCTTGAGTATTTCTAGTTATAAAACCAAGAGTACGAAGGGCTAGGGAAACCATAGCATCTTAATTTAAAAATGAGCAATGAGTGGATGACTGTGTCAAAGGCCTTTGAGAAATCAGTATAGATGGAGTCGACCTGACGACCCTTCTCGAAAGCCCTGACAATAAAGTCATGATATTATACAAGGTTTGTAGAAGTAGATTTACTCTGCCTAAACCCATGTTGCTCGTTGATCAAGAGACCTCTACAATGCCAAGTAAGATATTTGTTTAGGATAAGCTCAAAAAGCATAGGGATAGCAGATAACATAACAATGGGCCTGTAATTTTTTATATAATCGCTGTCACCATTTTTGAATACAGGAGTTATAAAGCTGTCACGCCATTTCTCAGAGAAAGTTTGTAATTTGAAAGACAAATTAAATAATGTACACAAAGGTCTAGACAAACTATAAACACATCTTTTTAGGAGATAGGTAGGAACATTATCAGGATCATAACTCAGTTTGTCCTTAAGACCAAATATAGATTCAAAAACCTCAGCAGGGTGAACTGGATAAAAGGCTTGTCGACAGAATTTGCTACTGGAAAATTAAAGTTGAGATCAACCTCATCAGAGTGATAAACACTAGAAAAATAGGTAGAAAATAATTTGCAATATCCTCCCCCGAATCTGCTGAAATATCATTTAAATGCATAGCATTTGGGATACCATGACTTTTATTAAGGGAGTTAATATGATTCCAAAATTGTGTAGTGTCAGATTGAATTGACCCATTTAAGGAAGCAATGTAAGATCTATAGCATTGCTCAGTATGAACTTTACATTGAGTACGTAGGTTAGCAAACAGGATATAATCTTTAGCTAAGTTAGTACTTTTGAATTTAGCATTATTTTTTGATAGAATAAGATTCCTTAATTCTGGGGAAAACTAACGAGGAAACTTGGAACTGTTTATATATTTTTTTTGGTACATAGAGTGAGATTGCATATAAAACTACTTCATAAAAGTTATTCACTGAATTATCGATGTCTGAATCATCAAAAATACTAATCCAGTCTGTTAAAAGTTAATTTTAACAATTTATTTTATTTTATGATTTTATGGAATCGAAGTTTATGGTTGTCAAACGAATAATACCTTTTTTCTCAAGTAAATAATTTTTGCCTGAACTTTCTCCCAAATCCCAACATGTGTTTTTACCTACTTTTTAAGAAATGCCTTTGTTACCAGTTTAGCTTAAGTGCACTTAAAAATCCATTTTTCTCCTCAAGTTCACTTAAGTGTTGGCCCCATGACACACGTGCATCCCACATTTTTACCCAACATTTCACCCCGAGTCCCACGAGAAAAAATCAGTATTCACTCCGTCGCCGCAAAAAGAAGTACCTACTCTCGCGCCCCCGAAACACAAGGTTTCTTTCACCAGTGAAGGAATTCACAAAGCTTAAAGTACCGAGAAAATAAGTTAGTCAAGAGCAAGTTGGCGCAAGCAATTCCTCTCTCTCTCACTCTCTTCCGTTTAAGTATTTGTCTAAAGTTCATATATGTATACCTAATTGTTACGATAAAGTAGTTTAAGTTATGTAAAAAGGTCTATAGTGAATAAGTGTGCGTAAAGGTGGAAAACTGAACTGAAAGTGAGTGCAACGTTGTGAGTGCAACAGTGGTTGTCAATAGCTGCACAAACCAAGGTGACGTTAGTGCTAATGCCGTTCCTGGTTCCTGCTAAGTTCCTGCTATTGGTCTTGTGATTCTGGAAGGCTGGTAACGTCAACTAATATTGTAAACCCTGGTAAATAACTAACTTCAACATTGTAAATCGTTCATTAGTCTATACCTGTTAATTATTACTAACCAAAAGGTACAATAAACCCTTATGTAATCGTAAATCACAACTGTGTAATTTATTGAACTGGACCTATGTCATCGAAGGGCTCGTCAATGCAGTAGCCGTTGCTCGAGCAGGTATAGGTAGGTTTTTTAAGAAACCCTAATCTATATTCATGGTCCTTCGAGCCGGATCTTCCCAAGTTGTGATTTTACGATTCATCTAAGCAAAAACAAAACATACTTCTTGTGTAAAAAGTATATAATTGGTTCCGACATATGTGTCGGTGGTCCTTCGAGTAAACAGTATTTTAGTTAATTACTTACTAACAAACCTTTTAGTTATTTGTCCCTTGTTATTTTGTTATTTTCACTTGTTACTTGTTATAATTGTTATTTGGAAATAAGTAGCAACTCACTTTTTACTTTTTCTTTTAAATTGTTTATTGGTAATTAGTTTATTTTCTCTTAGCAATTATTGTTTAAATTTAAAGGAAATCTATTCCCAAAAAATAAGCATCTGGTTGTCTCGTAATTTTTTGTGTTTATTCTGTAAGCCTAAAACTAAAAAATAAAATGGCTGAAGGAATAAAAATATCAGTAGAAGCGTTGGTTAAAAATCGCGGATATTTAAAGGCTAAAGTAACACGAATTGTTAATTGGTTTTTAGAAAATAATGATAGTATACATGACTTTTTAGAAATTCAGGTACGTGAAAGTATGTTAACCCACGCTTTTAAAGATTTTGAAGAGGTAGAAAAACAAATTGTAGTTTTAGATATAAGTAAAGTAGACAAGGATGATGTAGAAGACAAATACTTAACGTGTGTTGCTAAAATGCAACGTAAAATTTTAGAACTTTCCCCGCAAGCGCCAACTCAAGTAAGACATATAGTTCCCCAACACTCTCATTCCCCAAATGTTAGTTTGCCCCAAATTAGCATACCTCCATTTAACGGAGACATCACTAAATGGAATGCCTTTTTTCAACTTTTTTCTACCCTTATTCTAGATAATCAATCTCTCTCTGATATTCAAAGATTAATTTATTTAAAATCTTATTTAAGAGATGAACCCCTAAATTTGGTCGATAATTTACAATTGACCACTGACAACCTCCAAATTGCCCTAAATACCCTTAGACAAAGATATGATAATCAATTATCAATTATTTTTGCCCATATTAAAAATTTAGTTGACATTCCTATCCTAAATAATGTATCCTCACACACACTTAGGGAATTTATAGTTTGCATAAAACAGAACTTTGATTCACTGAAAAATCAAAACATTCCAGTAGACCACTGGGATTTAATTTTAATTTATATTTTTTCTCAAAAATTAGACTTTGGCACAAGAAAGGCATATATATCCGAGAGAGGTTCTCAAATGCGCTCTTCCTCACATGTGGTCCCTAAGCTTGAAGAATTTCTAAGCTTTTTAGAAAAGCGTTGTTCGGTGTTAGAAGATCTCTCTGAAAGCCCTTCAACTAAAAATTATTCCCATGGACGTTCTTCTCAACACAACACTCCCTTTGTTAAAAAAATTTCACACTATGCTCATGGTGGGCAACGCCAAGGCAACCAAGTCATACCTCAAAACTCTCCTCAAAACTCTCGCTCACATTTTGTTGCAGGACAAAGGTGTCCCTTTTGTGAGCACCCTGATCACAAAATTTATACTTGTTTTAAATTTAAAGATCTTAGTTTAAAACAGAAACAGGATTTTGTTATTCATAATAATCTATGTTTTAATTGTCTCGGTTCAAGGCATCAAGTAAAAAACTGTACATCTCAGAGGTGCCAGATTTGTCATATGAAACACCATTCTCTTTTGCATCCAATGGATGATGCAGCACAGCCCTTGCAAAGCAGAAATTCACATTGGAGGCCAAATCCTCAAACCCAAAATGAACGATCTCAAAATTTTAACAGAAATTCGCTTCTCATAAATAGCTCCCATTCTCGGAATCAAGGTTCAAGCCAAAGCTCCTCTCAGACTCAAGAACCACAAATCCCAAGCACAAGCAATGAAATTAACTCGAATCGCCCTCACGCTAATAAACCTGTGACTTTGTCAGTTTTCGCCACTGAAGATAATGAAATTTTATTAGGTACTTCATTGATTCAAATACCCGACAAGAATGGTCATTTTATTATTGCAAAGGCAATATTAGATCCCGGGAGTACTATATCAATAGTAACCCAATCGCTGGTTCAAAGACTTGATCTCTCTCCTAAGACGCAGCCAATACAAATCTCTGGTATTGGCGGCAAAATTAAGCACTCTAATCACGCAATTTCCCTGAGAATTCATTCCTGTCACAATCACGATTACTTCCTGAATGTTAACTGCTGTGTATTAGACAAAATCACAGAAAAATCCCCTCACTTTAAAGTCAACAAATTTATGTTGAACCTTCCCAATAATACACCGCTTGCAGACCCCTACTTTGATACGCCTTCTACAATAGATTTATTGTTGGGAGCAGATGTATACTACCACATTCTTTCAGGCGAATACACCAAGGTTAACAACGACTCTTTAACGTTGGTAGGTACCTACTTTGGCCACATTCTTTCAGGATTAATCCCCTCCCAAGCTCTCGTTCACAAAACCCCTTTGGCAAATTCTAAGAATTGCTTTTTAGTGCAATCATTAAATTCAGATTGCTCACTGGACTCATTAATTGAGAAATTTTGGTTACTAGAAGATGTCTCGCCCACTCACGAAAAACCCCTATCCCCTGAAGATTCTATGGTTGAACAGAATTTTCAAAATACCACGGTATTTAAAGATGGTCATTTTCAAGTCGACTTACCCCTTAAAAGGCCCCAAGAGTCACATCCGCTAGGAGAGTCATATTCATTAGCCAAGAAAAGGTTTCACCACTTAGAAAAGCGTTTTCAAAAATCTCCTGACCTTTTTCTTGAATACAAAAAATTTATCGGTGAATATATCTCACTCAATCATGCACGAATTATTCCCCTTTCCCTTAAAACTGAAAATCACAACAATCGATACTTTCTGCCTCACCACTGTGTAATTCGTGAGGACAGTACAAGCACTAAACTTCGTGTAGTGTTTGACGGATCTATGAAAACGTCTTCTGGGCTATCACTCAATGACGTAATGCATAAAGGATATACAGTTCAACCTGAACTGTTTGATATTTTACTTAGGTTTCGAAGTTTTAAATTCGCTCTCACTTCTGATATCGAAAAAATGTATAGACAGGTGCGCGTTAACCCAAATCAAACTTACCTGCAAAATATTTTATGGCGCGACCATCCCTCTCAGCCAATGCAATGCATTGAATTACTCACCGTCACTTATGGCACGAACTGTGCCCCCTATCTGGCTACACGCACCCTGAATGAACTTGCCATTATTCATAAAGACGATTATCCTCTTGCGTCTCAAGCTATTTTATCTCAATGTTACGTGGACGATGTTCTCTGTGGGCAAGATACCTATGAAAATTTGGTAGAATTACATAGGCAGCTGTTGGAACTTTGCAATATTGGAAATTTTCACTTACATAAATGGTGTTCAAATAGCAATTTATTTTTGTCCAAAACTTGTGATAATGGGTCCCAAGAAAGTTTCACCATAGAAACCGAGGGAATTTCAAATAAAGTCCTTGGTGTAGGCTGGAATCCCGACTCAGATGAGTTTTTTATCTCTTTACCTGATACTAGGTCCGAAAGCATAATTACTAAACGTATAGTTTTATCTAAAATTGCGCAAATGTACGACCCCTTAGGATTCATAGCTCCCATTGTTGTAAATGCTAAATTAATTATGCAAAACATTTGGAAAGAAAAAATTAATTGGGATGAACCCCTGAAAGAACCCATTTTAACCCAATGGACCACCTTTATTAAAGAGCTTCCCCAACTAATGTGTTTAAAAATTCCACGTTTTTTCCTAGCTAATAATAATCCCAGTTCACTTCAAATCCATGGATTTTCAGATGCCAGCAGGAAGGCATATGGTGCGTGTGTGTATATAAGAGCCCTTTATCCTAACAAAAATGTCTCTTGTCAACTTATTACTGCCAAAAGTAGAGTAGCCCCGATAAGAGAAATTACAATTCCCCGCATGGAACTCTGTGGAGCACTTTTACTTTCCAATTTAGTCACTCGTGTGTGTTCCATATTAAAAGAAAGATTTTCAGTTGACAACATTAATCTTTGGACTGACTCTGAGATTGTACTTGCTTGGTTAAATGCCCACCCTTCTCGTTTCAATGTGTTTGTAGCAAACCGCATTTCTCAAATTCAGGTTTTATCTCAAGACTGCAAACGGCGTCATATTCCAACTGCGGATAATCCAGCTGATCATCTTTCTCGCGGATTTACCGCAGACCAGATTCTCACCTCTACGCTTTGGTGGAACGGCCCAAAGTTCTTACTGGACCCGAATTTAAATTTAAAAATGTATGAAAAGGGACCTTGCTCCACTGAAGAAGAAGCAAGAAAAGCAAAAACGGTCTTGCTTGTTAACTCCGAAGATTTCTGGATAACACTTTTTAATCGGTTTTCTAACTTCTCGCGATTGCAACGAACTATTGCATTTATACATAGATTTGTAAATAATTGTAAAGGTAATGGTAAAAAATTTTATGGTGCTTTAGCTGTAACTGAATTAAAGGCTGCAGAAATTTTTATAGTAAAGCAAGTTCAACACCAAACGTTTTCAAAGGAAATCAGTGAACTAAAGTCAGAAGAAAGAAAAATTTCAAACAAGCAAGTCCTTAGGTTAAACCCCTTTATCGATACCTCCAATCTCATAAGGGTTGGAGGCAGATTATCCCAAGCACCCATATCATTTGATCAAAAATTTCCAATTTTATTGCCCTCAAAAAACCATGTTGTTGGACTCTTGCTGAAAAAAGAACACATTAGGTTAGGACATGCTGGTCCTCAAACGATATTGTCAAATATTCGTCTTAAATACTGGCCGCTAAATGGATTAAGAGAAATAAAAAAGATCTCTATAAACTGTTTACAATGCTATAAATTTAAGCTTAAAACAGGAGAACAAATTATGGCAGATCTCCCTAAATCCAGAGTTGTCCCTTCTAGACCGTTTTTAACAACAGGTGTCGATTTTGGAGGACCATTTATTATTAAATCGTCATCTCTTCGACGCGCCAAAATTGAAAAGGCGTATATCGCTTTATTTGTATGCATGGTCACTAAAGCTGTTCATTTGGAGCTAGTATCAAGTCTCTCTTCACAAGCATTTTTAGCATGCTTTAAACGTTTTATTTCAAGACGTGGATGCCCGGCAACAATTTTTAGTGACAATGGTACAAATTTCTCTGGTGCCAGCAATCAAATTAAAGAAGTTTATGACACGCTTAAGTCACAACAGACACAAGAGCAATTGACTGCATTTTTCTCATGCCATGAAATACAGTGGCAATTTATACCTCCTTTCTCTCCTCACTGGGGTGGTCTTTGGGAGGCAGCTATAAAAAGTACTAAACATCACTTACGAAGATTAATTGGAAACCAGAATTTAACCTTTGAAGATTTTTCCACTATTTTAGCACAAATTGAGGCTATTTTAAACTCCAGGCCACTTCTTCCCCTATCAGCTGATCCACTGGACTTAACTTGTCTTACCCCTGGACATTTTTTAGTTGGAAGTCCTCTCGTTTCGTACCCTGAGCCCAATGTCTCGTCAATTCCTGAAAACCGCTTAGATCGTTGGCAAAGGTTAAGTCAGATTCAACAATTCTTTTGGACTAGATGGACCAAAGAGTATCTCAACAATCTTCAGAATAGGCCTAAATGGATGTCCCCAGTCCCCAATATTGAAACAAATGACCTTGTTCTTCTTAAAGATGAGAACACCAAACCTCTTGATTGGCCGTTGGCCAGAGTAGTAGACACTTTACCTAATAAAGATGGTAAAATACGCTTGGTAAAAATTAGGACTAAAAATGGAATATTTACTAGAAATATAACCAAATTATGCCCGTTGCCCAAATCTGATAGTAACTTAGTTTAACCATAGTATTTCTTGATAAGTTTTGTCTATAAGTTATAATGTATAATGTTTGTTGAAGGCAAAGCCTTCAAAAGGGGGGAGTATGTTAAAAGTTAATTTTAACAATTTATTTTATTTTATGATTTTATGGAATCGAAGTTTATGGTTGTCAAACGAATAATACCTTTTTTCTCAAGTAAATAATTTTTGCCTGAACTTTCTCCCAAATCCCAACATGTGTTTTTACCTACTTTTTAAGAAATGCCTTTGTTACCAGTTTAGCTTAAGTGCACTTAAAAATCCATTTTTCTCCTCAAGTTCACTTAAGTGTTGGCCCCATGACACACGTGCATCCCACATTTTTACCCAACATTTCACCCCGAGTCCCACGAGAAAAAATCAGTATTCACTCCGTCGCCGCAAAAAGAAGTACCTACTCTCGCGCCCCCGAAACACAAGGTTTCTTTCACCAGTGAAGGAATTCACAAAGCTTAAAGTACCGAGAAAATAAGTTAGTCAAGAGCAAGTTGGCGCAAGCAATTCCTCTCTCTCTCACTCTCTTCCGTTTAAGTATTTGTCTAAAGTTCATATATGTATACCTAATTGTTACGATAAAGTAGTTTAAGTTATGTAAAAAGGTCTATAGTGAATAAGTGTGCGTAAAGGTGGAAAACTGAACTGAAAGTGAGTGCAACGTTGTGAGTGCAACAGTGGTTGTCAATAGCTGCACAAACCAAGGTGACGTTAGTGCTAATGCCGTTCCTGGTTCCTGCTAAGTTCCTGCTATTGGTCTTGTGATTCTGGAAGGCTGGTAACGTCAACTAATATTGTAAACCCTGGTAAATAACTAACTTCAACATTGTAAATCGTTCATTAGTCTATACCTGTTAATTATTACTAACCAAAAGGTACAATAAACCCTTATGTAATCGTAAATCACAACTGTGTAATTTATTGAACTGGACCTATGTCATCGAAGGGCTCGTCAATGCAGTAGCCGTTGCTCGAGCAGGTATAGGTAGGTTTTTTAAGAAACCCTAATCTATATTCATCCACTAAAGAAAAATAATCATTGAAACTTACAAAATCAGCATTTTTAAAATCAAAATAAGTTGTACTATAATCCAACCTTTCAATCATATCACTAACCCTAATATCGCCAATTGTTGCTAAGTGGTGAAAGTTGTTTGGAAGAAGATTGTCTAAAGCTTGTTAAACAGTTATTTTATGACACTCGTCAATACTGTTAAAAATCAGATCCAGCTATATACAGATAACAGCATTCACAAACTACCCTGGCTGGATAGGTCAGTGCGCACTCAACTAACAGACCCTCTTCAATTGAGTAATTCCAAGTGACTAAGGGTAAATTGTAATCTCCAAATAGAAATACAGGTATATTGGGAAAACTGTCCTTAATACTTTCAACTGCTGAGCAATGGGCACGAAAGACTTCTTCTGAAGAATTAGGAGGAATGTAAACACAACCTAAAATATTAGATAGCTCACCATAATCCACTTAAACAAAAATCTGCTTCACATTTAAGATATCAGCCTTGAGTTGTTTGGCTTTAAATTTATTGTGTACTAACATTATTACTCCACCACCACGTTGTTTAGTACTAGTTAAGGAATTGCGATCTAGCCTAAAAATCTGATATTCCGAATTAGCTAATTCATTGTCTGAGTAATGTTGATTTAGCCAAGTCTCAATCAAAATAATGACATCATAATCATATTGCAATATTGCACCACGAATTTGATCAAGTTTAGTACCAATGCCACCCAGATTCTGAAAATAAATAGATATGGAGGTTAATGTGTTCGATTTTTTGGTAATTGATGGAGAACCATTAATGAATTTAATAATTAAATCAGTCTCTCCTTCTTGTTCTCTGCCACGTAGCTCAGATAGAACAGCTTTGAACTGTTCTTGCTGAAGCTTTGAACAAAATTTAAAACGCATCTCCTAAACATTATATTGGATCACCATATTAATTAATTTAAAATATACGTAAGGGGACACTTTAAGCTTTTTTAATAATTTATTTTGTCATTAATTGATTTGTATGTATTTATTATTCCAATTTTTTACAATAGCGTGTAAATTTGTCTGATGCGGCCCTTTTTATTAGTCCTCAATGCCTCTAAAAATTGACTTACAAACATATTTTTTACTGATAAGCTTTTATTACTATCATATACTTATGATAAGACAAATAAAATATAGATTATTTGGTTCATGCGAAATTATATACAAGTGTTGGATATGCTTCCCAGCAGTTAATGCCTATTGGTAGTTGACTGTAAAAAGTATACTAAGGTTCGTCCCCTATTAAAATATCTGACGCAGTCATAACTCTATTTGGAACATTTTTCTGAATTGTTCTACTCATTGTTCAACTTGATCTTTGGTCAATCACCAAACAGTCATCAAGTCTTATACACTCTTTAATGAACCACTACCATAATAAACAATTATACTGCTTTATACCTTACACTCCGGATATGTTATATTGGCCCTTAATAATATGATATCTTCTATTAAAATCAGTGTATTCGTACTTCTGTTTGAGATTACTGACCAACATTTTGATTTAAATAGTCAGATGATTGCTGTTTTATCCCTTGGAAGCATCATTTAGTGCGTTAATTTTTTTATCTCTTCTTACTATCACCGTTCTCTTTCATCACGTTATACTCCATCTAATATATTAATAAATAAAAGTTAGTTATGTCAGCTAAAAAAGTTAAAATCAAAAAGATGCAAGTGCAAAAGAATCAAGTGCTAAAGGAATGGAATAGCAACTTAAGAAATAAATCGTCTAATTAAATAATTGAACTAACAATCAGTATTTTTATGGCAGTATTTTTTTCACGACAGCAATGATTATTATAATCAATACATTTAATTTAAAGGCATAAAAACATTTTTTTAGCTTAACTAAAAAAACGTATTTTTAATCGAATCGAAGAAATGGAGTCATTGCCTTAAAAAAACAAATTTTGTTTTCATAAGATACTGGAACTGACGACTGAAAAAAGTTTCTTCATTAATCTCTATGGATGGGCTTTCCTATGTCCGAAACTGGTCTGATTAAAAAAAAAATAGGTATAGAATGACTTAGAGTATATTTTTTACCATTTATTTAAATTAGGTGCAATCAGGCGATAATTTTTTTAATGGTTTTCCGAATCTTTGTTTGCTCACATCCAGAAATAGAAAAATCTTTAGGTGGTCTCATTGTTCCATCACTTTCTAATGCGACTCTCCTTTTTCACCATATAGGCTAGACAGATATAATAAAGAATAAGTATTTATCAAAAGAAGTTTACCAATCCTAATACTAATGAGAAACAATTAATTTTAAAAAATGTAAGCATACTGATTTTTAGCCTAAAAATAAATTTAGTGAGATTTATTACAAATTATAGACGATTTGGGATAACACCATCAAAGAAGTTACCTTTGGACTCATTTCAAGCTTAGTTTTAATTTAATTAATTTTTAGAACTGGAAGCTTCTCATACCTATTTCTGTTAATTTTTAATATGAAGGTTATCTAAATCCACAAAATCAATATTGTGAGTTAACTTGATCCTTAAACTGAATAAAGGTTTCTAAACAAATATTTTAATCGGCTTTCTACTATATCACAGCACTAGATTTTTGTAACGCCATATTTTTGAATTGTCATGTCTTTGAAAAATATTTCTCGTGACCTCGGTTATAGGTTAAAAGATGATTGATTTTTGTCGACGTTTCGATCTTATGAGATCATGATCTCAGGTCTATATATGACCTAAAGACCTGACGATAATCCAATAGACATCGAAAGGTCGACAAAAATATATAATTGATCATCTGAAGTAGTTTTTTTTTACCTTTATCCAATAAAAAAATAAAGGCAAACTTGCTATATTTTTTCGATCATCACACATATTTATAGATTGGTAGACAAAGTTCAGACATTTCCTAGCTAAAAATTAAGTATAATAAATTCTCTTAATTATTTTATTGCACATCCTCAATCTATTTTTAATTAAAATTAATATTTTTTTCTACCTTCTAAATGCAATCACGAAACCATCTTGTACTATCCTATCAAGCAGGGGTTAATCTCCAGCGTTTTAGTAGATGGCGAAGTTAAAGTTGTGAGAATTGGCCCGTCTTATCCACGTAACGAAGTTGTCAGGAAAGTAGTCACCGCTACTGGAAAGGTGATATGGACCTGTCGCCTTCGAACCTTATTCGTCCCCTTGTAGCTGACCCAAGCCGCAAAAGCTATTATTGCCCCCCTGCCGATTATATACAGTAACAGAGTTGAGAGGAGTTTTTGTAAAAGCAATTAAATTCGTTTTTGTATTGGAAATAATTAAATAAAATAAGATACATCGATAATTTATTGTTTCATAGAGCAGACCTGTTTATCCCTTAATTGGAATTGGCCGTGTCGGAAGTACAGAACTTGCATTGTATGCAAGAGTCTGACATAATGGCTTTTATTTACCTTTAATATTCTCTTTTTCTAAATGTCTTTTTTTCTTGATATTAAATAATAACATTTTGTTTATTATTATAATTAAATAATTTTTTTGTTCAACGCTTTAACTTCCCATATAAATCCCTTTCTAAATATTTTTTTTTAATTTGATAAGAGATTTTTCATGTTTTGTTAATCCAGCATTTGCAAATTTTGCAAGATTTGAGTTCGAAGACCAGTTCCTCTTTATTATGCATACTTCGTCGGATTTTATTAATAATGTTCGTGTATTTTTTTATTTACTACTTCTACATTCTGGAACGAGTCATCAATATCTCTATTTTGTCGACTTTTGAACTTGGATAGATTTGATGACTTGATGTGAAACTATATGGAACTTCTAATAAATCTTTTCCTTATAGATTGTCTTTATTGTAGTATGTTTAATGAAATGCTTTGGCGGAAAATACTATACCTCTCATGATGTAATGGAGAAATTAGAGTTATCCCTTAAAACGTAGTTATTAGTCAAATGTAATCTACAGTAAGACTAAGAAATTATAGACCTTACATTGGAGAAAAATGTTAAATCTACATTTAGAAAATTGACTACAAGAGTAAAAAGAAGAATTTTACAATACAATTTAACCATAAGGAGAAAGCTATTGAATTACATCAAGTTTTAAAAAAGATACTAAGCTTTGCTATTTTCGCCCAATTCTATTACTAGACGTACTGCGTTCAATGGAACCTCTTAACTGATCTTCAGCTATGACTAACCAATTTCGCTATGAGGTAAAATGTATTTTAGATCAAGTCAATTAGCAAAAAACAATAATAAGTATCGATAAGGAAACAGTATTTGCTTTAAACAACCATCTCATCTTTAATTGTTGCCCATCATTCACAAAAGCAAATACGAGAATATTTTTTAATACATCTTTAACCCTAGCATTGGAATTCTTGGATCCAGAACTTCGCCATTTTTTATATCTCCATTGGTCCTTTAACATCGGTTCTAAAGATAAGCTAGTGAGCTTCAATCTAACAAATGTTTACACCAATTTGCCTATAGGAAAATTTCTTAGCTACGAAAAGGTAAAAATAAAAACAGTTAAGCTTTTCTAGGAGAAGGTGAATATCTTTTTACACTATTTGTTACATTAAAAGTGCACTTATACTATGGTAAGAAATACCAGATCTGCTGGTCCAATTGATATAAATGTTTTGTCTGCCATCTATTCATATATAGTTCGATCAATATATCTTTGTGTTCACGTCATCATTCTTTACATCTATTCAAGATAATCAGTACACTATTGTAGTAGCTTTAATATATGTCGAAAACATAGAGAATAATGAACGTATGTCTTGAGTCGAAAAGAAATACGTATTCTAAAAACCATATGTCAAACAAGGATAAATGGCATTTGTTAAACAAAGAAAAATAATATTCGTGTTTCCGACATTCGATATTTGACACAGACCATTGGCGTTGTTGTTTTGTAGTATTATTTTTTGATATTTAGACTTTCAGCAGTTTGTCTGCTTATTTGCGGTTAAAATTTTATTTCTTTTTATTATTATATTTAAACAGTTGTTTTCATAACTTTTATTAATGTTTAAATAATAATCAGGAGTTGCTACTCTGTTATAATTATTATAACATAACCTCAACATGCCGGAAAAACGCTTGAATTCTCAAGCACGTGTCCTTATTGGGAATCTCATTGATTATTTTAAGGCTGAAAGAGATAATAATGGTCCGCTTATTTCTCTAAATGCAGTCCAAGAGGTAAATAATACTATTTTTTTTCAATATTTGATAATATGATAAACTGAAAAACTTTATAGAGTTGCTCATACCCTGAAAATCAGCTTAAGAACTGTAACCGGCATCAAAGTATCCAGAGATCAAAATGCGCTGCCTTCAACACCTGGAAAAAATAGGTCTCGAAGAAAAACCAAAACCTCGACCTGAATGAGGATACTAAAACAAAGGTTCGAAATGTATTATATAATATGTATGCACAAAGTAAGTTATATATTTTAAAAAATGGCAAAAATTGTATATTGTTATTATATTTTCAGAGAAACATGTAACCATACAACGGCTTAAAGAAGAGCTATGCCAAAAAGAAATAGTTGATATAAGCTATGGATCTCTACGAACCCTACTTTATCATTTGGGGTTTAAATACAAGAAAGATGATAACCGAAGAGCACTAATGGAGACACCTAATATAGCTTCAATGAGAGCAGCATTTTTCAGAAAATATATGAAAAATAACCATTCAGAATTTACACGTCAACTAGTTTTTCTCGATCAAACATGGATTTTCTCAAAGGACAACAAAATGAAATCATGGCATGATGATAATGTAAAGAGTGTTCGTAGACCAGGTGGATTTGATGGGAAACGCTTCATTGTATTACATGCTGGACACAAAGGTGGTTTTATAAAAAATGCCAGTTTGGTTTTTGCTAGTAAATCGAAATTGATGGATTATCATGGAGAAATGAATAGTGAGAACTTTACAAAGTGGATAAAAAATCAATTATTTCCAAATTTAGAAGAACCATCTTTAATTGTAATGAATAATGCTCTATATCATTTAGTTGAGTTGGAAAAGCAACCATCATGTTCTTGGAAAAGAGGTGAAATTGTTGAGTGGTTTGAGAAGAATGAAATTCCATTTGATAAGCAGATGTTTAAAGCATAATTGTTGAGCTTAGCAAAATTACACAAAAAACCAAAGAAATATAAAATAGATCAATAATTATTACAAGCAAATGGACATAAAGTTTTAAGATTGCTACCCTACCATTGTCCTACCATTGTCAGTTCAATGCTATTGAAATGATTTGGGCAGATACAAAACATTATTATAATACACATATTGGTGAAGTTGGGCATACAGATGAAAACGTTTTAGAAATGTGGGAAAAAGCCTTAGAAAAATGTACGCCAGAAGTATGGCAAGTGAAAGTGTGTCACACCGATAAACTAGTTCAAGATTGGTATGACCGTGAAGTCATAATCGAAGAAGTTCCAGAGCTTATTATCTACCTAACCAATGAAGAAAGTGATAGTAATGAAAGTTCTAGTGAATCCTGTGAATCATTAAATGAAAAATTATAGAAATACATCAGACGAACATTTGCACAAATGTTGAGATTTAATGTAAAATAAAATTTAAACATTACTAGAAAATATTAATAACCTAATAAGTGATTTACCCAAAGTAAAATGTTTATGTATATGTATTTTTAAAGTAGGTGATTAAATATTAAAAAATAAAATTTGTGATTAATATAATCATAACATTTTCAGTTTATTTCCAAAGAAATGCATATTTTTTTATTTGATTTAGTACTTTTAATTACTTTGGTTATAAATAAGGTATTACGAGAGCTTGATTAAATCAAATTCTGTATCCATTTATCAGTTTTATCACTAAAAATAGAAGTAACACATAGATTCAATGGTTGGTTATCATCAAGAAAAACCTCGCTAAATTTGATTAAAATATTTGGTCTTGTAGAGCTCCTCAGTACGATTATAAACCATTCAAATAATCATTCCAAAATATTTCATAATTTGAATGTTTTATAACGAGCCTGTTTTTGGAGTTATTGAGGTTAACTTAGACCATTGACAACATATCTGGTAAACATATATTTGAAATCAATATAGTCGAGTTTTTTAACTTTTTTAACTAGATACTGTAGAAAACAAAGCACTTTTTAAAACTTAATTAATAGTTTATTTGTAGTAGAAACCCTCAAACCGACGACACTGAATTGACAGCTGATTGAATCGGATGAATGTCGGCCATGTTTTAATGATGACGCGAACGCTCATCGTTCATCAAGATTCGTTGATCGAACTATACCTTCGATGACTTATACATCAGGGAATTAAAAGCTCTTAGCAGTAAGAAACATTCCGCCGCGACATTCATTACTCTAAGGTCAAAATGCTATAGAGAAAATAACATTGCAGAATAAAAAATGTTGCAGACGCTATGAACATTTATGAGCGCTCATCAGCCTTTCCATTTACTCTTTTGTTTTTGCAAATTATGATTTTGAAAACGAAATATTTTGATTGAAAAATTGCAGATTGAAATTTAGTCCCGGTTTCTGCCGTATATCTTGCAGCGAAAAAATTATCTGTCTACATACTTTTTTATACTTTCTTAGGCGTTTAAACTAAATACAGCAAAACTTATTTAGGCAAATTTATAACTACAACTAGACAATTAAATTTCAATAATTACATTATTTTCTTTATACATCGTCGATTGTATTGATCGTCGATCGGTCATGTATATAATTCTTCAATTATATACATGAATTATACAATAATTCTTTTTTTGCATAATGGTTTTTCCGCATTTGATCTTGCATTCCGTTTTTGAGGTTGCACTTAACCTATGTTAGCTGCTGTTAATATGAGGTCTTATTGATGGTCAAGACTAGTTACATCAATCCGAACTTTCTAATTGTCTAAATATATGCAGATGCCTATCTGTATATAGGCTTGTGTTTAATTTTTAATTTATACTAGATAGACAGAACGCAAACGTAAGACTGATTCAAGGTCTTAGCAAAATTTTAATTCGTTCACTGCTATTATATAAAAGATATTAGAATGGTGAGATGACTATAGTCACAAGACACAGCATACTGAAAATATATCTGAATGGATATACTGAAAAGTTATAATGCAGATTATTCATTTAAGATTAGTGTCCTATATTGAACAAAATTTATTAGAGGACTGCAAACCCAGGAAAAATTTATTATATGAATTTGTCCTTAATCTAAAGTTATGTACTAGATAGGCTAAAATCATCAACATATCCCACAATATTCTTGTCTACAAAAATTATTATTTGTAAGATATTCCTTTGAGCAAAGCATATAATATTCATTATATTAAATTATACTTGTTGATATTAAATAAATAGTTTACGTTCTTCAAAGTGTATTGGAAAAACTAAAAAATATATTCAGTACAATTTTTGCTGAAAGTCTAGTGTGAATTTGGTTTAAATGTGCGTACGTAGTCAATATGCGAAGGCAATATCTTGATCGTAAACCACAGTTACGAGCTGCTAGTATAATACAGGTGGGCGTAAACATCTGCGACGTTGCAGAAGCTGTAAATTCTGCAAACAGCATTATGGAAACATTATGGCAAAGATTTCAAGACATTGGTGATGTGACAGAAAGACATATTGACGTCACTTATGTTACCTTCGCTTAGTTGTTTTTTTTTTCTCAAACACCTACCACAGAGACCTTATATGTAGGGCAGGAAAACGCACTACTTTTAAAGCTAGTGCAAAAACCCTTGCGATAGTCTCAAGGGAAGAAATCGGGGTAAGAAGGGGACAGACTAACGCTAGCTCCTGTTATCTTTTAATAAATTAATGTTCAGCAGTGTTTCCCAAATGAAGTCATATTTTATTTGTCCCCTTGACTATTTTGATGCCTGTATTTTTGACAAGTGTATTTGGAGTTTTGGTATTTGTTACACTTTATACAAATTTCATTCTTATCCTCTCCTTTTTATTAATCCTAAATTTATGAGATCAATAGAATAACATTTTTATAAGAAATATATGAAGGAAAATATTTAAATCACAAAAATTACCTCCTTCAGATATTACATTAATTGCAGTATAGATGGAAACCGTTTATTGGCCATTTAACTAATGAAAGTTATAAATAGCATTCCTACTAATTGCAACTAACTTACCAGTTAATTCGACTATTGCCGTGTCTTATTTACCTTTAGCTTTCAAAGCTAAGTTTCAAATTAACTTCTCGGCAACCGGCCAAGAATTGCCCGATTTCGAAGTACTAAATTTTATTTAAAAGCGTTGGCACATTTACAGAAAAGGCATAATCCTATTCATCGGTAACATGTCTTAAAAACACCGCAGAATAATTATGAAGATTTATCTTGATGCAAAATGATTTAGCGCAGGTTAGGTTCAACGATCTTTTTACATAATAGCACTGAGCTATATTGGGTTGATCTATACCTTACAATTAGCATTATGGTTTCCTTTAAATAATCCATTTATATTAATATTTCCTATACGATTTGAATCTCGTACACAGTGTTGAAAAATGGAACGGTTGTATTAGTGGAATATCTACATAAATATGTGAAATGATTAATGAAGAATTTATTTTAAAAATTAGAACAAATTCTATCTGCTGAGGTAATCCAAAAGAGATATAAGAGAGATAATCAGCTCAGTCCTCTCAGGCCAATAAGTTTTAATTTAATTCAGTTAAATACTATGTACAGCATATGGATGTATTTTTCAATCGCGATTTTTCCAATACTGAGAACTCTTTCCTCCAGGAATAGAGAATTAATGCCAGTTTTCTGTTTTCTATTTTCTGAGCAAATAAAAAAAATTAGAAGGTACAGTCAACATGTGCTATCTCTCACAGTTTAGCTCTGAATAAACTTTAGGATATAAGGTCAGTATCGACTAATAATTCAGTAGTGAGAGACTTCTCCAAAGGCTAAAGAAATTACAAACCAAGATCTGAATAATTCTAAAAGAAAAAAAGTTTGATATACAAAAAATCAGTTATTAAAAATTAAAATTAAATCTCTGTAAGAAACTGTTGATGTGATGGATAATTAAATAGTATGACCAGTAAAAGAACGTAACAGTAGATGATAAAAACTGCTAATCAATTTCTGTGACTAATCGCATGGGTAAGGAGTATTCTCGTTTGCGAAAAGTGTCTGCAGACCTTAGAACATTGAAAGGCTAGAATTAGCATTGCCGTGGAACTATGGGTAGTTTGTTTGCTTGCAACATCTCTGATGCAATAATGTATTATTACACATTTCTACATATTACTTATACTATTGGCATTATTAAACATTTTTACATAGAAATGGCAAAAAAAACACTTTTTAATAATATCAAAACTTGTCACTTATTTTGACAGGTGCAAAACAATTCTACTGTTCCTCTTTAATAAAAGATGAAGTTTTTTTTAATAAAATATGATAGATAGAGTTATAATCTATACTAGTAAGTATACTAGTCTATAAAAAATTAGAGAAAAAAACAACATCGCACTGCCGCTCGATAGTATTGAGCACATGTTGAACTCAAACAAAGTTGTTTACTAATTCTAGTCTTTCAATGTTCTAAGAATTAACTTTTGTTTTTTTTTGTAGGCTCAAAATCTCATAAATCCACTTTGATGTACTTTTTTTTTGAGAGCTAACAGTGTCGCCATATCATACACCCAGATTAGATAATTCTCGTACGATGCATCATATACAAAGAAGATTAATATAACCTCAATTTGTTAGTAAGTATGTTTAGGTTTTAAAACGGTGCATACGGCCGTAAATGATGCGCATTTCATATGTGAGGCGCAGCTTTAAGCTTCCGCCACCAGTATCCGTTAAACGTCCTGAGATTTATAGGGTTCATGCCCATGATTTTGACTTTACCAGCAAGAAGACTCGAGTGAGGAGAGATATCTCCTAAAGTTTCCTCATGCATCGCGCTAAGGCCGATCTACAGTAACCAGTTCGTTTTTCCGACTCTCGCATGCGTCTCATCGTTTATCTCTTTGCCTCCCTTATTTCTCTGCCACTCCCGCCATCACATGTTCTCCGTCATCGTTCTCCGAGAATACATTATGGAGGAGCGGACTTGCCATACAGGATTTGGCCCACCCAGAACAGGGAAGATATCCCTCCTCCTTGTGGTCTTCTTGATTTTGACTCTACTAAACTACTAAGTGACATTGACTGTTGCTGGCACAAGATGACATTAGTGACATTTCGATTTATCTTCTTCACAAAAAAAAATTTGCAAATCATCTGGATTGAATGACGCTCTTAAATTAAAAGGAAACATGATTTTGGTAGAATACGACTTGGAAATGAAGAGCGCGGACAGCCCCGCAGGCCCAAAAGCAGGCGACAGGAAACGCGAAACCGATTTGTTCCGAGAGTTTACAAGAAATTCGAGTTTGAGGAGGAATTCCACGATATTGCAGAAAATAATTACACTTTGATGGATATTTGGCAGAATTTTTGTTTAAGATATGTAATTTTGAGTTCACAATTTGATATAATTTGATATTCACAAATTTTTTATTAAAATTGGTCGAAAAGAAAATAGTAGTCAGTATGAAAATATTAATAACATCCTTCTAAGGCCTTTATTTCAGTTCAATGGGTTTTTGCCAGTTATATCCATCTCCGTGTATATTGCGCATATGGACATAGTTCAATACAAATTCAATGTAAAGCTCTGTAGTGTAGTGGTAAAGGCCTCATTTTTTTTAGCGTGGACGACCCCTTATGATTCCCAATATTTTTTCTCTATTCAGTAAAAAAAAATATAAAAAACAAAACAAATATTTTGAAAATTTTTTATGATAATACATTGCTCAATGCGTCCAATAATTCGATTGTAGGAAAATTCACAAGTCAAGAAGTTTCATTTTAGATCATTGAAAGGCTAGAACTAGCATTGCCGTGAAACTAGACGCAGTTTGTTTGCTGGCAACATCTTTAATGCAATGATGCCAAATGCTTATGCAGAAATGTAATAAAAATACCTTATAATATCATAAAAATTTATTATTAACTTATTTTGACAGGCACAAAGTAATAGTTCTGTTTTTCTTTAATAAATTACCAAGCATTTTTAAAAAATAAAATATGATAAGATACTCTATAAAAAAGTAAATATTCAAAGTAAAATGAATGCAGATAACCTATATTAGAGAAAAAAACAACAACATCGCAACGCCGCTGGAAAGCATTGTTGATTTCGACGACACAACGAATCGTTACCAGTGACGTCGTAAAAAAATATTTACATGATAAATATTTTTTAATAATAGATTATACTTTAAACAATATTACCATTTATAAAATCTATATGCGTTTTTTTAACGTACTTCCTTAAAGAAAGGGAACCCATCTTATAAAAAGCATTTTTATGGAAATTAAATTTTTGGTAATTATTATAGATTTTTTCATAAGTTTTTATTAAGGTTTATTTCTATGATCCCCCAGCACAAGTTTTTACCATCGATAAGATGACAATTTTTTAGAAGCGGTTTTGGGAAATAAAATGTTAATAATTTTTTTCGCTTTTAAGATGTTATTTTTGCTCTTAGAGTAAGGTATATAATTTCTACTTTTTATTTTTAATATCAAAATCTAACACGAATAAGTTAAGTTAACATTATTATAGGTGTTTTGAAAATGTCTTCTTTTGAAAATCTGTGTAAACTTGACAACAGAGAACCGGAGAATATGTTTGTAAACAAAACATCTCCCTTGCCCCTGAGCAGATGTTAAACTTAAACAAAGTTATTGTTTGCTAATTCTAGTCTTTCAATGTTCTAAGGTGCAGACTAGCTACCTGGATGATGAGTATTACTGACAATCATGTAATTTGCGTGATAAGACAAAAAGACCAACCGTTATCAAGTGTAAACTGACGTCAGTTAACACTTGATAACTGACGTCAGTTTACACTTGATAACGGTTGGAGATACTTACCAACCGAAACGTCGTGTTACATTAAATAAATAAGACAATGCAAGTCCGACAAGATGTTTTCAATATCAAAGCATTTGACGAATATTGTTCAGAAACTATGAGATTGTTCGTTGATTTGTATCTATGGTACAACATGTCGACGACTGTCCACAAGGTGCTAATTCTATTCGGGAACTATCGGAAGAGGCACAAGAAGCCCGGAATAAGGATGTGAGAAATTACAGAGAACATTTCTCACGAAAATGTTCGCAGGAAAGTACGTTGGAAAACATTTTTCTGCAGCGCCTTCCGTCTTCCGATCCATTGATTTCAAGTTGGTAAAAATCAAAAGTAAAGCGAAGTAAAAGTTTGTTTCCAGAAGCATTTGCTCGTTTAAGTTGTACGAATAACAATGATTGTGATCAGTCTAGTGCAAGAAACAAAGAATATGAACAATTGACAGATGAAAGCGACGAAGATGACAACTATTCATAAGATTAAAATTATTATTGCAAGATAGTTGTTGATCAAATTTTATAATAAAATACTGGTTACAATACAATACAAACTGGTTTTTTACAAAAAATCCATCATTTTGTTTTCGCCATTTTGAATTTAAAAAAAATTATATCATTTATGAATTCAGCGACCCAGGAAACGTAAATAAAAGTTGATTTAACATTAAAACGCTGTTTTTTTATACGAGTCGGCCGTCATTTTGTACCCGCCATTTTGAATTCCAAAAATTTAATGAAATTTTTAAACTCCTTTACGAAAACGTAAAGGAAAGTTGATTTTAATTCAAAACGCTATTTTTTTGTACAATGTGGCCGCCATTTTGTGTATGCCAATTTGAATTTTGAGAAACAAAAATCATTTCAGCGACCCCAAAAACCTTGGGGTATGTACATTCGACTTGATTGTGCAGCTCGTTTCTTAACTGGTTGACAGTAATATTGTGATTTCGTAATGCCTAAAGGCGAATAGACCTATCATGGTGTCTGCTGCTTTTTTTGAGCCATGTGTTTCTTTCACATTATCAGTCTCTTTAAATCTCTGCCACAATCTTCCTCTACTGCTGTTGTTAAAATTTATAGCTTCTGTGACGTCGCGCATGTTTATACCGCCCAGTATCATACCGATTTGCACTCTTTAGGATAAATCTTCATTTAAGTTAAGTGAACTTTCTTTTCTTTTTACTGCACGACTCATGAATACGAGTTATGTAGCTGAATGTATAAAAGAATGGCTTAATAAAGATTGAAATAACAATATATCTATATATATATATGAAACAAACATCATTTTTTTTCGAAAACCCAAAATTTCTTGTTCTTGCCCTACAAAGCTTAGTAAAATATATTTTCCAAATTACACTTGTACTAAACATACCCAAGCCATGCCTCCAGTTGGGTCACGTGATCCATTAAGCATCGACAAACAAACGATCACGTGACAACTCTAAGATGACGGCCAAATATGATATACTGAGGGGCAGCAAGAAGTTCTTAATTAAAATCATAGGAAACAAGTACCAATAAAACGAGTATTACTATAGTAATTAGATTGCTTGAATAATAACTTAATTATTGGTAAACAATTGCCAGGAATTGTTTTGTTAACTTTAAAATTAGATTTTAAAAACAAATAATGAACTTACAAATTATTTTAAGAAATAGATTATTTTAAGAAAAGGATAAAAGGTATTAACATCAAAAATGCAAATTAAGAGAGAAGTGTATTACAATTTTGGAGTCCTTACAATATAAATATGTAAAAAAAATTAAATTCAAAAAGAATTTCATAAAATATTTTGTAATTTTCCTTTATATGTTACCGTTTTAAAATTATTGAAAAAGAGTTTTATAGCCTCTAACCCATAGTAGACCCCAAAGTTTAATATCTCAATTTTATCCCAAGAGAATACCAAAAACATTAAATTAAATAACAGTAAAAATCAATTAACGAGAATGGAAAAAGTGCCAGGAATAGTGATATGGCTTAATCTAACGAAAATGCAAAAAAAGTCGTTTTTGTCACACGCATAAAACTCGAAAGCATAAAAACTAGCATATGATCTTATGAGTTTATTATAAAAATATAAAAAAATATAAGTCAGCTGCCAAGAAAACATGGATAGATATATCAGCTGTAACATACCACACGATGAATAGTGCGCGCTATAACCCTACTCTGCACTTTGTCTTGCTTTAAGTTTTGCCACGTTCTAA
The DNA here is from genome assembly GCF_022605725.1 of Anthonomus grandis grandis. Taxonomy (NCBI): domain Eukaryota; kingdom Metazoa; phylum Arthropoda; class Insecta; order Coleoptera; family Curculionidae; genus Anthonomus; species Anthonomus grandis. Next base: position 17,962,819 of record NC_065557.1, read on the forward strand.
TACAAACTAAAAGTCATTTTTACAATTTTCAGATCTTAAATGATCATCTAAACAAGTTTAAACTTCTTCTTTTTCTATAGTGCCCTATCAAGTATAAGATTAAGCTATATTAAAATAATTGGGAATTTTATAAACGTATTTATATAGAAAATCGACAAGGGTTTTTCGATATTGATATTGACACTTGCTTTTTATAATGATTTCAAAAACGAGTTTTTAGAAGACTTTTTCTAGATTTTCATTTGCTTTAACCACTCATCTAGACCAGCTGCTAAATCTTGTTGAAAAGCTGTAAACAAACAATGTATAGCAAAAAAATAGCTTTACTGAAATGGTCCGGTTAAATTTGACGCTACCTCCCTTACTAATACTTTTATTTTAATGCACAGCGCCCTTCACATCCCTCGTCACCAAAATTAAAATGAAAATAGCCGTTCGCGGTCGAACTGTAGTTAGCGATCTGACAAAGATTTTAGTATGCAAATTGGCATCAGAGTGGTTGTCATAGTAACTGATACGTGGCTTTACAGGTGAGGGCTGTTCTTTATTGTTGTCATAGGTAAAACTTAATGAGATGAAATTTTGGAACCGTGTTACTTATACAGGGTATTCGAAAAATAGACGGAGATATTTCAATGGGTCATTGCTTGTAAAAAGATATGAGAAAAAGGTTCTATAAACATGGGTCCGGAAAGACACAGTTTTCTAGATACAGGGTGATATATTTTGTTAATAAAAAAATATTATTTTTTTATTAATATTAAAAAAAATATTTACTTGATTCTTTTGAAACTTAACAGTATTACTTGTTGTATTAAAAGGCTAATTTAGCTTTAATTAAATTAAAATTAAAAGTTCAGTGACGTCCCGGGGAACATCTTAGCAAATATTATTGGTACAAAAATGTACGCCACTGCCTTTTTTCAACATTATGTTTTGTTATTGAAGTATTTAAAAATTCAACTTTTTTGCCTTTTGTATTTTTTTCGTATTTCACATCGTTTTCGACAAAAAAAATTAATACCGTTTTATTGCATGCCACTGACCAAAATTGGTTTATTAATTTTTGGTAAAAAAATCACAGTTCTACTGGAAAAATAATTAATATTAATAAAAAATTAATATTAAAAAAAAAAATGTATCAGCCTGTATCTTAAAAACTGTGCATTTCCGGAACCATGTTTATAGAAACTTTTTCTTATATTTTTTTGAAATATCTCCGTCTATTTTACGAACACCCTGTATATTGTGTTTAAAATTGGTGATGTATGTTTTGCGAACTTGGAAATACAGAAAATGCGAAAACTTTTAGGTAGTTATATATATATAAATTAATGCTGTTCAACTTGTAATTTTGTCCGTTTTTGAGATATTTTGAAAAAAAACTAAATTATTTTAAATTGATTTTGATAAAATATTTCAATTGATTTTAAAATTTGTTAAATTTTTTTAATCCAACTTTTCAAGCAGAAAGCAATTTTGTGCTGATACTTTATTTACAAGGTTTCATTTGAATAAAACCAATAACTTTGCTTTTTGAAAATAGACGACATAATGAAAATTTCTATTTTTCAAAGAGCTAATGGAAAATATGGTATTTAAAAAAACGTCTGGCTAAACTGTTTTAAATAAAAAGTTTTATTATGTTTTTATTCCGCTACTCGTTGAATCTTAAATTGCGCTATACAGGTTGGGGAATTAAAGATTAAACGTTGTTCAAAATAATGACAACACCCCTTCTATTACCTGTGAAATACAATCGTTTCATTGTTTGATATTGGTTTTGGGAAAATGAGCTTATAAATCTTTTTACTTTGATACTTAGTATCCTGAAAAATTAACTGTTTGGGCTAGTATTTTAGGCGACCATATTACAATTATAATATTTTTTATTGATGGTACTTTAAACACCCAAAAATACCTTGTGTTGCTACAAAACCAAGTTCTTTCTTCTATTTAGACCTAAGATCAGTCTATTTTTAACAAGATTTGTGGTTAAAGAATTTTTGACAATTAATTGGAGTGATGATATTAAATACCCTCCTAGATCTCTAGATTTATCCCCAAATGACCATTATATTTATGACTATCTTAAGGAAACCATATAAGTACTCTAACAAATTTGGAGGTGTTGTGAGGAAAAATGGTTGAATGTGTGAATTCTATTTTACCAGAAACTCTTTTGTAGTATTAAAAACAAAAAATAAATAAAAGTACGAAATGGTTTTTATGATAGATTAACTTATTGCTTTGTCTATGAAGGAAGTCTGTTTAAGTCTTTTATTTAAAGAATTAATTTTCGTAAGGTTTTTAATACAGTTACAGCGAGTAAATAATTCAGTTATCCCTATCAAGGTCAGACGCATAGTAACGTCGTACTAAAAAATAATGACCTAGCAGGCGAGTAGTAAAACGCACGGTGCGTATTGATCGATTCCCCTGCCTGTATATATGATTCAACTTCATTTAAACCATTATAATATACATATGAAAAGAATTAATTTTAAAGGCGTTTTCTACACTTAAAAAGACGTCGAAACGTTGGCCTATTTTAAATAAGGAGTTTTATTTATGTGTTTAATCCGTTGCTTGCTAAATTTAAAATCACACTATAAAAATTTTTTAGATGATTAATTACTTATATGTAAACGCCAATTTTTTACTATTTAGCTTTCACAGTAAATATACCGATAAAATGTAGGTATGTACATATGATTTGTTACATTTAAGTTTATTTTTTTTTACTAGATATTAGGCGCGATTCGAGTTTTAATTTTATACCACAGGAAAGTAATAATATACGATATAATTTCGCGGTAAAATTTATTTTTATGCTACTTGGTGTAATAATATCATTCATTCGTGTTTCATTTTTAGAATAGTCATAACAAAAGTAAAAACAGACGAACTTGTAATTAACACCAATTTCGTTACAAAAATTGGCTTAAATATTTTATTTATTAATAATTATTGGATGCGTTTAAATAATTATCATTAAGTTAAAAATTTCTTTTAATATATTCTTAATAATAAGCAAAAATAGCCAATTTATTATATATTATATATTATGTTTTTGTGATTATGGGACTTCTTTTATAAGTAAGTACTCTGCATAGTTTACAATAGCATCTCAAATATTATTTTCATAACTGGCTCTTTAGCTATATTTAGCTCATAATTATTAAAATTTTGTATTAATCAGATTGCCGAGGATAACAGACAAATGAAATTTGGTATGTGATATATAGGTATGTTACGTAAGTATCAATATTTTGAGATATCCACTTATTTTCTATCATTTCCGGTTCAACCGGTTTAACCTTATTTAAATAAGATCGTTATTTTCCTTTTATGAAGTTATTTGTTGTTACAAGTTACACCAAAATTATTAAAAATTAAATCTTTTATAATGATTTTGATATTAAGATATGATTTTGATATATTGATATTAACTTATTTTGAATATTTGTGTAGAGCACATAAAAAACAAACCATGATCAAAATTATTTAGTCATGGTTACTTTAAGCAAATTTCATATTTTTAACTTATTCATAGCACCCTATTTGAAAATTAAAAATGTGATTTTTTGACGTGTATTTTTAAAATATAATTTTCTATCGAAATATGTCAAAAAATAGCGCATATTAAAATTGTAAAATTAGGATAGTATTTCGTTAAACCGGAAGTGTCAGACAATAAAGAAAACGTCATTCAAAATATTAACATTTACATAATTATGCTATGTCCGGCTAAACTTCACTTTAATCTGGCAACGACAAGATTGCAAGGGAGGTCCCTATTTATTTTTCAATCAGCCAGTTATTTTTGTCGCTGTCTCCCAGTATTGCCTATTCATATTTCTTTAGATTTTTCAATTTTTTTTTAGATTGGCTAATAGATCTAGAATCATAACTAGAATCATCCTGATATCATAATTAAATAGATACATTGGATGAAAACTCTGCTTCGTAAGTATTGTTCTATATTTGGTTTCTAAGTAGACATTAAAGTTCACTAAATCCTGCTCAAGCCAATTGTGTTCTCTGTCAAGTCAATGTCTTATTATCTCGTAGGAAACGGATAGAATCGTAATTTTAGCATATCGAAATTTTAGCTGTTTGAGTAATTTTGGTAATATTTCTCAATAACTTGCAAAGTTTTCACAGCTATTTGTTATCGTATTGTCATATATAAAGTTTGAAACCGCAACTTTCCTTATGAAAAACTTGTTAAAGCCTATTGATCATCCAGATCCGCTCTTGATAATCCGGTATATATCATATACAATATGTCAACAGTCCTGGTGTTTATGAAGACAATCGGGGAGAAGGTGTCCACTAGGGTACAAGAACACCTTCACCTTGTCATAACTTTTCGGCTCCTAAAAACGTATCTATTGTTCACCGATATCCCAAGGGTAGAAAGTTGAATCTCCCTAAAAGGTTAGAGGTTGTGGAAGCCCAAAAACTACAATTCAAATTTGTATCCATGATATTTTTACCTTCGAAGCTAGGTCTTAGCAGTTAATCACTACTAAAATTGTCTTTAATTTGTTAGTTATTGTAATGGTGTTTACTGGCGCTTACTAATTTTTTTAATCCCCTCTCGATCTTCTGGGTTATTCATAAAGTTTGTAGTTGGTTATTCAACCATTATCTCGGGTGCCACCCTCAAGTTTAATGTGGATGAGGGACCACGGCCTATCGGGTAGCCTTTAGTTAGTGGAGAAAGTAATCCAGGTCTTCTGTGTGAGTAAAACAATAGACAACATTGTAACAAAATCACATTTATTCATCCCCAAACCCAACGTGTCATCTCTTTGCTAACACTTCTCAATAAGCCTTACATACGGCCAAATTCAATACGGTACGGTGCGGCAAGAGGAGGGGTGCAATGAAGAGAACCCATGTCGGTAAGCAAAATGTAAAAGCGGGACGGTAATTTATGGCAGTGAATGAACGGATCAGATACAGCCCAGAGAAAATAAAGCATAAAACGGTCGGTATTAATCGGAATGGTAAGCGGTAAGTCACCCATAGGATATTTAATCGATCTAATATGGAAAATAATGCTCGTAACCTTGGCCAACTCTATTTAAAATGTCGGTAGACGCGATCTTAATTATGTAGGTAGAAGATGGCAATGTTGTGAGGTTGGGAATAATGGGATAATATTCAATGCAGGGTGCTATCTCGTAACGGTCCGACACGTAGCTCTCTGCACTTTATTAAGGAATACACAGTGTTACCCCGTAACGGTCCGGCACGCAACCCCGTGTATCCTGTGGACACTAGGAATAGGAAAAAGGGATTTGCCTACCTTCTTACCTACTATACTTACATGCTGGCAACAGCGGCGGAGTGAAGGAGCTGGCAGCGGTGGAGCGATGCCAACTGTGGGGCTTACCTCGGTCGGTTACTGCTGGCGCTTCGGTGGGTCTTCTCAGTCAGACTGTTCTTAGTGGATCGCTACTCAAGGGACCACCGGACTGCCGGTAGTGCCGGTCAGTCATAGAGTAGTGAATATTAAAAGAGTGTTCGAAAGGTAGCCTAACCTGATCATCAAGTTCTAAAACTTAACCTAACAAATTTAGTTCGGTTAGACCGCATCGAGTGCCAACTTCTTTCATAATTGTCATTAGATTATCGATTTTCTTTCGTTCCTTGCCACCACCCACCTTCGCATCATCGATCGTCGCGGCAGACGTCGCCATCGGCCATTGCTTATTCATTTTTATTTTGGCGTCCATTGGGTGTGTACTTTTGTTTTTTTTCTCAACAAAAAATAGTTCAAAATGTAGCTTAAAGTGACTCAAGTGTAATTTCATCATATAGAAGCTTTTTTGTTGTTTTATTGTGTGGTTTCAGATCTCGAGGATGGGGTAAGTGCAATTTTTTTTATCAAATAGTTTTCACCATGTTGTAGGTCACCTAAAATTGTTGTTTACCGTTTTAAAACTACCCTAATAATGTTATCACCAGGAAAATTCATTTTTAAATGCAAGGCACCTACTTGTTCTAATACATACTATTGGCCTATTGAGCCAATAGTATTTAATAGTAAATTGAGATTGAAAATTTTATTCATACAAAAATAAAATTTTCTTTAAATTTCCTGAAAGTGACGTTATTAGGAGGTCCGAATGGTTTAAAATACTTGGTTTAAGCCCAACCTCAACAAGGTGTTATTTATGTCAAGACCATTTTGATGATATTTCATTTACTAGTACTATACATAATCATTTAAGAAAGTGTGCTTTCCCAATTGCTGGCCCAAGTATTATTCAAAATGCCCCAGTACTGGTTGAGGCACAAGTACCTTGGGAAGATACATTGACTTTATTACCTGCTATTATAATCCAGCAATCTCAATATAATGTTCGGATTGAACATAATTATGCTAGACCACTTTTTACTAGGTCTGACGAAAGGCATCATCAGTGCTTTGCTGCTAGGAAGTACCAAAAGCACAATAAGTGAAACAACTTTCATTCTACCAGGTCACTCCTCAAAGAGGTACCTCACCTCGATAAGGTGGGAGTAAGATACAGGGATTATCCTTGAATATTTAAGAATAAGGACCGATGACATCTAGAATTTAGGGCATACATCAGTGTTAACTAATTTTTAATATCATACTCTCCATAAAGAATATTTTAATTACAGGGTTAGTTTTTATATATTACCACTCGCCTAACATTTTTGGCTACCCTCTGTACAAAAAAGTAGGTAGTAAACGTAAAATTTTTAGGGCATATTTTTGAGAAATATAGTTCTTATGTCTATAAATAATTAATTTAAAAATTTGATAAATTGTAATTTTTGTATCATATCCTCAAAATGTAGAAAAAGCAAAATACATACCATGGACAGTGTTGTGCTAAAGCAGCACAAAAACACATTGTATCAGGATCCCTTTTAAGACAATAAATTATAAGCTTACTTTACAATTGACTTTAATTCTACCCCTACCCTTGTTAATTTGTTGATAACAGTAAAATTAACATTGTTAGTATCAAGCATTTAATTCTCAAAATAGGACTTAATATATTATACTTAAATCTCTAAAATATTGTCTTACATAATTGACCCATTAAATCTTTTTTTGATAGCGTATTGGGCTGTAAAATCTCTCTCTTCACATTCTCTAAAAATCAATGAAAAAGTGCATTATTAACAATTTATTTTTTTGAAGGGCCTTAATGCATTAACTTAACAGCTTAAAAGCAAATTTGATGAATTTAATGTCAAAAAACTAACGAATTCAATCAAAAAATTTAAAAAATAAACTTAAATTACATACATTATCACTCTTAGCCTATTCAAAAATTAAATTAATACACTTGCACTATTTCATAATTTTTTAGAGTTTGTGATCGAGATTCATAGCTTTTACGCTGTTAAAAATTGATTTAATGGGTCAATAATTTTAAATTTCGCGCCATTCTAAAATTTTGAATAGCCTGCCCTTCATTTCTATGACGGATCGGTATTACAGTAGACTATTTTACCGACTGTGACAAATGTCAATTATTTTAGTTCGGTTAGACCGCAACCGTATGCTGCAATCGAGTTTAGGGTAAAGATGGTGCCAACTTGTCACTATAGGATTTTTTTTTTGGTAAGGTGAGGGAATGCTCTTTTACGCACACCCAGCTTGAGTTGGGTAGTGTGGGACTCTCCTAGATAGGAATACCCACTAAACCACTCACCAAGCAAGGTTTGACCTCTCACCTCCACTGCTCGGTTACGGGTCGGAAAACCTGCTTAACCGGAACCTCTATGTTCGGTTGCCTCTTGCTCTTTTCTAGAAGAGCGCCTCTTTTCAGAGTGCTGTCTCTTCCCTGTATCTCCGTATTTCTACGGCAGGGCTCTTTATAGGATTGAACCCTCTCATACTTTTAAATACTCTATGCGGTCAGTGCATCGCGTTATATAGAGCACGGACATGCGCGGTATTTAGTAAACCCGGTAACAGTAGTGGTGGTACGGACACGAACGGTGCTGAGCTATTAACGCGATGATAAATTAATAATTAACGTGGTCGCGCGTTTATTAACAAAATAGAAACTTTCCTAACATTACTGGGCAAATCTTAGTTATCAATATAAATCTTGAAAATTATTAATTTAAGTTGAAAAAAGAACCGAGTAATTCTATAGATAAATAAGAGAATTACAGAAAATTTAGTAACTTCGTTACATTATATTAATGTACTAACTTTCTTGAAGCCAATACTTTGTATTCCATTTTTCCTTTTCATCTCATAGTTTTTAAGTGTAAGAAATTAACAACCTAGTGTAGCAACCAATACGAAAATATCTAATAATATAGTGCAAAAATTATTGAAACTCGTATTTATTTTTAATTAAATTACCTTCTACCAGATATACAAGTGATTAACAGTAGTTAGAACAGATAGACATAATATATTAAGTGTTTCACTTTGGCTAGCTGTCGGTAGTTTTTAGTCCTATTCCAACAAAATATACGAGTAACTAGCTTAAATATAGATTGCATAAATGTCAACCAGATATAAAATTGTAATGGAAAAATCACTGCAAAATATTTCAAAAATTATTTTATAGTTTTGAGAAGGAAGTTAAAATCTGTCTTAGTTTCATAAGATCAGGCGATCCAAAGGCTGAAATTTAAAAAAAAAAAAAAAAAAAAAAATTCCTATATACAAGATAATGTATCTTATTATTTACAGGCACTATCAAAATTCATCATCTATTTATAGTTAAAAGGTCTTAAAGGTAATCAAAAATGTAAATTACGTGAAAAAAATCTTTAAAATTTAAGCTCAATAGACTTGGTTGAGATGAAAGAACTGTTTCACTATGAAACTAAAAAATCAATTCAATAGTCTGAGATACGAAGTGGTAAAAGCATTACTGATAAAACAACACTTAAAAATAGCCAGGTTTAAAGAGAAAAATTGAAATTTGTCAAATAACAAAAAATAAATTAGATACGGTTTTTATGTAAACCAGGGGCGGATGGCTAAATGTCAAATATGTAATTACATTTATTTTTAATGGTATAATTTATAAATTTTTAATTAAGTCAAGGGGCTTAAAATTTGGATCAACAATGTATGTAAACCACAATTGTATTTAGGCTTCATGTTAATGATCAAAATTAATCGAATTAGTATTTAATCGTTGGAAGAGTTGAGCTGAGCGGATAACAAAACTTAGATATTTTTGATTATAGAACTAAATTGCACATTTAACTAATAATAAAATATAAAATTTTATATATCATATTTAGCTACCCGCCTCTGGTTTACTTAAAAACCGCATCTACTTCGTACACGTTCCTTCTCTGCTAATATTCCTTTCCCTTCCATTTTCACTAATTACTCAAAAATTTAAAGGCTGTCGTAAAGTTTTACGTTACTGGCACTAAAGTTAGGCCAAATTCGATTAAAAAGCCCTTACCTGTTTCCCACCACAGGTCGTTAAGTGAGTCCCTAATCTTTTAAAACGTTGCCATGATGCCTTAATCATCTCGCTAAATCTAATAACCGTCATCATTAAAATGGAGAGTTGGCGCAGATATTATAATAGCATGGTTATTATTAGGATAGCTTCCCAATAATTACTTTAACATTAGGAGTTACTAGGGAAGAGTTTAATTTTATGATTGTTTTAAACATTGTTTTTGTATATGTTATTCAACTTTGTATCATTATGTTTGCGCTAATTATACTGAACTTCTTACAAAAGCTTGCTTAACAGCTGCTAAATTTTTAAGTATAACATATATATAAAAAAAAATCTTTCCACTTATTGACCACTCAGTATGATGCTGTAATAAGGAAGTTAAAATCCCGACCTTAATAAAAATACCAGAGTCTATAAAAATCGTCAAGAAATCCAACCTTAATCGAGTTACTGATCTATACGGATCTTACGTTGGACAAAAACGAATGCGCGAGAACCCATTAGCTAAGATGCCCCGCCTGTAATAAGTTAGTACACGACTAATAACACGACTGGCCAAATTTTTCCCTAATTGCTTAAATATCTGTGCGTTATTATTGAATGATAAATCATAGGCAAAGTAAATTTCAATTATAGAAAGAACGATCTCACCGATTCTATGCTTGCGCTGACCGTTGAGAGTGAAAGTCTATTTTGGCGTGGTAAACTCCGCACGCGACATAATTTTAGATCGATCATTGATTGTATATTTTCGCCAGTTTAATTTAGGAAGGATTTTAGTAAGTAGAGGAGGAAATAAAAGAGACGCTATCTTTTTTTTTTAAATTGTGACTTAGATTTGTTATTGCAAGTTAATACATTGATCTGCACCTAACACGTCAGTTGATCAGAAATATATAAGAAGCTGCAGAAACCTCGTCCCTCAAATTTTGTTTTTGGAAATATAATATTATTTTGAGTAAAGTAGCAGGACCTTCGTTAGTAAATGAAAATTCTAAAATTAGAACTATATGTTCATGTAAGTATATGTACATAAAGGAGGTGATGAGCATCTGATATTTAATTATCGAGAAATTTCACTCTTATCGGTGTTTTCGAAAGTTTTTGAAAAGTGTTTCTCTAAACGTTTGGAGTCTTTTCTACTCAAAGAAATTTTTTTTAGTAAATATCAGTTTGGTTTCAGGACGGGTCGCTCTACACAGGATGCAATTTTGTCCCTATATTCATATGTTTTGTCTAATTTGGAATTAAACAATAAATGTGTAAGCCTATTTTTTAATTAAAAAAGGCGTTTGATGTAATAAATATTAACCTATTGTTGGATAGATTTAGTGACTGTGGTATGCGTCGTCTTGCCCATAAATTAATTAAATCGTACCTGAACAGTAGGTATCAAAAAACAATATTAAAGAATGGAAATGTCTCAGTGCGTCTGAATCCCTACCAGTTGTTAGTGGTGTCTCACAGGGTAGAATTTTGGGGCCATTGTTGTTTGTTATATTTTTGATAGCATCCTGGATAAATTTCCTGGTCACCATATAGCGGCGTTTGCAGATGATGTTGTTATATCAACGTCGAGTGGTGACTTAGAAGAACTATCTAGGGTTCAACCGGCGTAGTTGACCAAATGATAAATATCAGTAGCAGGAACAGCCTAGTGCTTAATGAATCAAAAACTGAAATGATATTTTTTTGTCTTACCGATTTGAATAAAAGGTTGCTTGTTAAAATGTATTACAAAACAATAGAATAAAATAAGGTTGTTAAGTATTTGGGAATATTAATCGATGAACATCTTAGTTGGTCTTATCATGTAGATATAGTTTTAAAAAATTATCAATTTATGCCTATGTGATCTGGCAGTTGCGTAATAAAATCGATATTGGCATGATACTTCTTTATTATTATGGTTATGTCATGTTTGTCATATGGCATAATGTGTTAGGGTAACTGTTCTAGAAGTGGTGAAGTCCTTACAGCCCAGAAAAAAATAATTACAACTATTTTATTTAAGCCTTATACATTTTCTTGTAGAACACTTTCTAGAATTGAAAATTATGCCATTTCCTTGCCTATTTATTTTTAACTCGGTCATGCATATAAACCGTAACCTGTCTGACTACTCTTTGTCTGTACCCACTACTACTCACTATGAACTCAGGGTTAACTTAAAATTGGAGTTACCCAAACATAAATTAACCAAAGTGGCAAATAGCCAGGTAGTTTTACCAATTAAATTATACAATAATCTTCCTCTTAACGTAACAGAATGTGCATTGATTGAAGCGTCTCGTCTTTACTCTCATAATTCGTATTTGTTTGTTTGTTAAAAGCTCTAGTTTTCTTATATTCTTACTTCTTAGTTAATTTTAGAATTTTTATTGTTTTTTCTTAAGGCCTTTTAAAAGTTCTATATTTAGGTCTTATAGGTTCATTTTTTGACATTATCCGATACTTATTTGTATGAGTCTATGGAAATAAATATTTGAGTATTGAGTATTGAGTACATAAAGATAAGGATTTTAAATTAGAGTATAGGTTTTCAGGGAGCAATTGTTTTAGTCTCATTCAAATAAATAAGGAACTTTTTGTTTTGGTGATATATTTTAGAATATTATACAGGGTGACCCGGAAGGAACGCACCAAACTTCAGGTGACTACTGTACACGTCAAAATAATTAAAAAAATACCTGTTGTTGATCTGATGATATTGTTATGATGTTCTTATGCGATCTCATTTGTTTTTAAAATGTAGCGTAATTACAAGGAAATAAGATTTCCTGCATTAATATGGTTTAGTTATATACTTATATAACTAAACAAATATAAAATAATATAAATATACTTATTAGTACTCTCTTAACAAATGTTTAAAAATACCGTCATTAACTTTTAAACACTTTCTACTTCGTCTGTGAAGGGCTCTTATTGCTTTTCTAAGTCATTCATATCTTTCTTCGACAAACAGTGCCCCATTTCTAGAGTGTCGATTTAGGGCCTCCCGGCTGATGGGCTGATAATTTTTGAAATATTTTGCAGTGATTTTTCCATTACAATCGATTAGGGCGTTGACTTTTATTTGTAAACGTCATTTAAATTAGCCCCACAAACAATAGCCCAGCGGTATGAGGTGTGGAGACCTTGTAGGCCAACTAATAGGACCACCAGGATCAATCCATAAACCTGGAAAGTCTTCGTCCAAATATTGCTTGACTTGACGAGTTGAATATACGGGAGCTCCATGGTGCTAATAATACATTTGCGTTCTGATGGTTGGAGAAACTTCCTCTAATATAGCTTTTAACTTATTTTGCAAAAAAGTAGTTTCTCTTATATAAAATGAAATGTATGGGTTAATTAAATAATTATCCACCATACCACATCACATGTTTACCGAAAACTTGTGCTTAAAATTATTTTCGACTGTTGCTTGTGGAATTTCATCAGAACAAACAAACAAGAGAATTGTGTGTATTGTTGATGCCATCACGAGTGAATATTGCTTCATATTTGTATAGTTTAGTTAGTGTTTAAGATTTGTTCGGCCATGCTTCATTGCATTTTTCGCTCTATTAGTTACACCTTTAGAATATAAGGCCACTTGTAAGTAGTTTTAGTTTAGTTTTAATCTTCTGTCGAAGATGTTCGTTAGCGAAACACGTGTGGAGAGTAAAATAAATAGTTTTGGTATTCACTGACCTGGGGCGACATTGCCATATTGATATAACTGATATACAAATAAGCAAAATACAAAAAAATATTTTTATATGGAAAAAGGGTTGAAGAAGAGTTGAAGCTATCCAGGTTTTATTTGTTTAAATTTTAAATAACTATCTTATTGAAATATACTTACAAGGGCATTTAGTTCAATCCCAACGCACTTTTTCTACAATCGGATTATTGGACGCATTAAACAATGTATTATTATCAAATATTTTTTCAAATTTTCGTTTGTTTTTTCATATTTTTTTTAACTGAATATTTTTTTTTCAGAATAATTTTCTTTGACTTGGCACTAAACAACCACACTCGGTAAAAATATAAATTAAAAAAAACTCTGGGAATCCTATCGAGTCGCCGACGCTAAAAAACGAGACCTTTACCACTGCATTGCAAAGCTACAAAGCGTCACATTGAATCTGTGTTGAATAATGTCCATATGCGCAATACACACGTATATGGATATATGAGGAGGCTTGAAACAAAACCGAATAAATCCATTTTTTACAAAAATTTAGTTAGCGGAAAATATTGGATCATCTTGCTGAATTACATCATATCAGCTAAATATTGGCGTGCAAAAACGAATAAATCCTACTTAATTTTAATGGCAATATTGATGTTTTCATGCAAAACCAAATAAATTCACTTTTTGTTCAAACCCGAATAAATCCATAAATACATTCATTCTATTTCAAATTTCTTACTTATATATATTACTTAATAATAGATGGCACTATCACTACCGATGTCGTAAAAATTTGAACATGCGTGGTCAGCCATTTTGTCGTTGATTCACCTCTGCGTGTTTGCGCGCATGGACTGGGGCGACCATGTGTTAGTCGGTACAGTAAGTAGTGTAAACAGAAACATTGGGTGCGGTAGTTTGATTGATGTGGTTGAGTTGTTGTAGTCGTGCTCTATATTATTTCTGGTTTGAACTGTTCTTTTAGTGGTTTTTAAATAAAATAAATACAAGCTGCAGGAATAGGTCCTAAATGAAAATTACGGAGGAAGATTTTTTGAGAGATTCAGTAGCTGTGGAAGAATCCAATCAAGGGAGCAGAATAAGGGAAAAAGCCCCGAAAAAGCTAAGAGGAAACCATGAAAGGTAAGATTAGGTATAAAAGTTTTAAAATAAAAAAAAATAGTTCTTAGGCAATTACATTTCTTTTAACATTATTTATTTTATTTTAGACCAGACCTAAAAAAATTTAAGCGTCCTTGTTCATATGATAATGAAACATATCGATGCCAAAATGTTAAAATATCAGATATTAAAAATGTAAGAAGCTACCTGTATAGCGTACCAAACAAAAGTATTCAAGATGTAAAACTTTGTCATATGATAAGCGTTTCTGATACTGTAAGGAAGAGGTCTGTTAAAGATAACCCTTGCCAGAGAACAAGGGCTGCAAACTTCTTTTTAAAAATTAAAAAGAACAGATCAGCAGAGGCAGTTAAAGTCTGCATGACTTTTTTTATGGCAGCAACAGTTGTCAAAAACTACAGGTTGTTTACAGTATGTAAGATTGTTGACTTAGGGGACTGTCCTAAACAGCGAAGGAGGTGACCATATTTCAACAAAAAGTTTGGACAAAAGGGAGAGAGTACGCGAATTAATTTGTAAATTGCGTGGCACTGAAAGTCATTATAATCGGAAAAAATCTCAAAGGGTTTATTTCCCTGCCCATCTAAGCATTAAAAAGTTACAACGTATGTATAATGAATAGGCTGAAAGTAAGTACCAAGTTGGCTCCAACATGTTTAGAAGGGTTTTTCTAACAAAATTTAATACTGGATTTTCGTCTTCGGCTTCTGATACCTGTTTCCAATGCACGCGTCTAAAGCATTTAATTAAGTCTGAAAAAGGCCAAAGAGAGAAAACCAAGTATATGACTGAATATCAAGTTCATAAAAGAAGAGCAAAAGCCTTTTACGAGCTTTTTTTTTTATGGTAAACACAAGCACAAGAGGTCCTACGTCACTCTTGGAGTGGTGCTTGCGCGAAGATATTTGTGGGCATTTATCTTGAATCGCTGCAGGTTGTATGCGTCGGGAAATATGTGAGGTGGAAGCCCGTTCCACAAGGAAGATGTTCTCCAGATGAATGAGTACCCGATACAGCGACGTCCTTGGGGTAAGCAGGTGGACTCGATGTTGATGAGCCGCAACTGCTAGACGCGTCCTTCTTGCCGGAACAGCCCTGGGTGGGATCAGGCCTGCCAGCTCAGAGGAGCACTTACCGTTATAATAACGGTAGAATAAACATAGATCATCCACCTTTCTCCTGTGCTCCAGACTATCCAGACTATTTGTCAGTTCTGGTTTGTCGATAAGACGAATAGCTCTCTTCTGTATAGAATCTGGCAGCTTTAAACTATGCTTGGGTGCAGAGCTCCAGACATGCGAGCAATACTCGAGGGAAGGGCGTATTTGAACCTTATAAAGAGTCAGCAGCTGTTCTGGTGTATACAGTTTTTTCGTTTTGAAAAGCACTCCGAGTTTTTTGAAAGCTGCCCTGGCGATCTCAGCAACGTGGTCTTGCCAGGACACACTGTTGGTGACTTCGACTCCTAGAAGATGTAAAGATGATTTCATTGGCAATGTTTTCCCTGCCATAACCAGCTCCGGGCCACCAAGGTTAGTCTTCATCGTAAATACTGCAGCCTGCGTTTTTTTAGCGTTAAAATTGACCAGATTGTTATCGCCCCACTCCAAGATTGCTCTAATATCGTTGTTGGTTGAAGCTACTTGCTTGAGCTTCCTAAGCAAGAGCCAAAAAATTCCCTGACATTCTGCTTTAACCTGCATTCAACCCTTAACACACACGCCAATTTCCGATGCATTTTATTCAAACCATATAAACCTCTATTTTTTTTGCTGTGTTGGTATGAACTCGAAAAACCCTACGTTTTATATTTGGACTGAAGATAAGGCTGGGAGGGGTACTACAGAAGTGTCATCTGTTTTATTTGATTACCTAAAATCCTTGGAACTGGATAATATAACCTAGATTATATTGTTCTACAATGGATGTGGGGGCCCGAACAAAAATTCCCATTTGATTCATATGTTATTGTTTTAGCTGTTAAAGTATTCTCCTGAAAATATCACAAAAGTTTGTATTACCTACCCAGTAAGAGGCCACGGTTTTATGCCAGCAGATAGAGTTTTTGGGCGACTTGAAAAGATATTTAGAAGCAATTTGAATGGGAGTGGAAAAGTGACGAAACTTTTTTGTGATACAAGAATCTGTTATGTGAAAATAAACAAGTTGAACATACTGCGGATATAACTCAGGAAGAAGAAGAGCTAAGAAATGAGTGTGACTGTTTAGAACAAGAGTTTGCACTTCATATTTAAATGCACCGTTGGTTTTGCTGTTAGTTAACGAAATGCCATAATGTTTCTGTTTGTATTAGTAGTAAGAATAACACTTTTGTTAATTTTTTCTAATAAAGTTGTGAGCTTAATCAAATAAATCCAGTTATTTCAAGCAAAACCAAATAAATCCATTTTTGTTTTTATTTTATTTTATTTTGTACTAAATTTTTTTTTTAATTTATATTTTAGCAAATGCTTCATCATGATTTCTCTAATAGTGCTTGCTAGTATGAAAAATTAAAAAAATACTACTTTTCTCGTTACAGCAAAATAGTATTATTCCAAAAATCATTTTTGGTGGATCTATTCGGTTTTGCTCTAAACCTCCTCATATGTAACAAAAATCCAATGAACTTAAATAAACGCCTTACAAGGATGTTATTACTATTTCCTTAATCAATATATAGATATTAATTTGTTATTAAACTAAGAAAGAACTAAGCCATGCATGGCCCAACACAACCAAAAAAAAAACAAATTTTAATAATTATAATATACAAGTGTTCCTTAAAGACTAAGGGCTAATATTTAAGGGGGTGGTTCCTGGACCCATTTTAAGAAAATAGTTTTTATGAACATTTGTCCTAAGCGTCTTAACTTTTAAGATACAGGGTGTTTAAGTTTTTTAAAAAAATCAGTTTTTTAATAATAACTTGAACAATATTATATATTTCTTTTATCAGACATTTTTATGAAATTCAGTATGCGTAAATAATGTAAAGGGGATAAATTCTATGCATCGAGACGCTTTTTTTGATGTGCAAAAAAAAATTCTCTGCCAGTGGCGTCCCTACCGGTCTTCTATTGAATATTTTTAGTGAAAAAAATATTACGCGACTGCTTTTTCTTAAAACAAAAATTATTTTTGAAATCCTCAATTACTTTTTAGCAAATTTGATCTCTTAGTTTTTTTCGTCCGACGCATGGTTTAGGTTTTCGCTTAAACAAAAAACCTATTTTACTTCCCTAAAAATTTGATGCGGTATGAAAATGTTTGTTCGTCGATTGCAAGCAAAGTAAGGGATCAGATTAATTACAAGAAGTATGAAAAGTTAAAAAATTTAAATAATTTAAGAATTACTCATGTTTTTAACACGTTTAAAAAGTAAATGGGAGTAAAAAAGTGCCGTAACGCGTCTTTATTTAACGCAAATAAAGTCACCAATGCATGTTTCTCATCGCTCGTTGCTACGGGCAACGTAAAATTGTTTTAATTTTTTAAAGCGAAAACCACGCGTCGAACAAAAGAAAACAAGAAATCAAATTTGCTAAAAAGTGATGAGAATTTTAAAAATAATTTTTATTTTAAGAAAAGCAGTGGCGTAGTATTTTTTTCAATAAAAATATTCAATAGAAGACCTGTAGGGACGCCACTGGCAGGGAAAATATTTCTTATTGCACAAAAACGCGTCTTAACGCATGCGTTTTTGTGCAAAAAGAAATATTATATATAATTTCATGCATCAAAAACGCGTCTTGATGCATGGAATACATGTACCAAATTTCACAAAAAATTCTACAACATTGTTTAAGTTATTATTAAAAAACTGTACTGAAAACTTTAACACCCTGTATCTCAAAAGTTAGAACGTTTAGGACATATGTTCAAAGGAACTTTTTTTCTTAAAATGGATCCAGGAATCACCCCCTTAAATATTAGCACGTCTTTAAGGAACACCCTGTATATATTATTGTATAATTTATTATTTTTATTTATTAGATTATACTTAACAACAGGTGAGTACATCCTACCCATTTTAATAAAAAATTTGTGAATATCAGTGTCATCAAAATTACTTCTCTTAAACAAAAATTCGGCCGAATATTCATCAAAGTGTAATTCTTTTCATCCATATCGTGGAATTCCTCCTCGAAAGTTCTACATTTTGAGGATACACTTAAATCCTGTCTGGTCTCATTTTTCATAGGATATCCAACAATCTAATATTATGATAGTATCAGGCAATACCCTTTGTCCAATTACTTCTAATAAGGTAGATGAATAAATCTTTACGGCAGATCTATCCTGAATGAATACAATAAATACTTTTCTGGTTACCCTTTTGAAGCCTCCAAAAACCCACTGGCCCTCTATTCTTCTTCCTTTGTTGAATTTTCTTTTTCTACATTTTCCTTTATCACTTAATAATAATAAAAAATGGATTGAGTACAATGCTACTCACCTTGCCTGTGTTTGACAAGGCAAGGTGAGGAATTGGGCCGGCAAAAACAATAAGGCTGGTGCCAGGTAGTTCGGTCAGCCGTTCAGATCAGAAAGACACGTTCAATAAGGAACCCAAATGCAATTTATCAAAACTCAAAAAAATGTGAGTTTATATTAATAAAAACAAATTGAATATTAAATAAAAGTGAAGTATTGCTCGGAAGCTCCCACCTAATATGGCGGTTTCAGACAATCAAATGACTGACTTTTTCATAAATGAAAGTTTATTTACTGAATTAAAAAAAAATGTTTATACTGAAAAATCATAAAATAATTAAATAAGTCTGGTGAATTTACCCTGTTATGAAAACAAAGTTAATTAAAGATATAATAATTCCATCTGATCCGAACAACTTCCCGACACCTGATATCTGCCAAGCTGCTCGATAAGGTCACCATAATAAGGTCACAGGTAATGAGTACCATTGACATGATATATAAATATAAATAAAGAGACATTTTGACAGACATTTCAAAGCACCGTCAACCTGAATTTTGTCAACTCTAGGAAAAGATTAAGTTTAATTGCTTAAAAAAAATGGTAAAGTCATAAAATTACCAAGTAGGTTCCTGTAAAAGAAAGATGACAGATGACAAAATATAAAGAAAACCATACAATCAAGGTGATACATATTATGGAAATAATACAATTAATCAATTAATTGATACATAATTAACAAAATGCTTAGTTGACTTACAAACCAAAAAACTATAATTTAGTAAGTGTAGCCGGTTGTCGAAAATCGCTGATAACATAGCCAGTGCCAGCTATGCACACTATAGTCTTATGCAGTAAAAAATATAAATACATGAAAATGGCTGATTTTTCAATAGAATTCATCATGGATTCCATGGTTTGGATGTTTGACGAGATGTCATAAATGCTTTGACTGTGGCACAGAAATACATTTAAAAAAATGTTGTGAATTTTAACTTAATTTTTACCCTTGACTTGTATCATGTAGTGTTATTCTCTGCTTCTCCTTTTTTCTTTCTTTTGTTTGGTGAATACACAAGTGGATCTGATGATGCCCAGTATAAGCGAAACACGCGTAATCCTTTGACTTTAATTTAATAAAATTAAGACTTGTGACTTACAAAGTACCTGCTGCTGAACCTGCCAAAGCAGGTGACCGACAATATAAATAGCTAGTGGCAACGTAATTGTGAGAGATAAAAGCAGGAGTTTTGACAGCTGTCAAAAATAAATTATGTCTGGTGGCGACTATACAGACCTAACTCATTATAATATTACAATAGTACAAATATTCAGTGCCAAAATCTTGTTATACCAATTACCATCTGTAATATTATCAGCTATCCTAATAGTTAAATAGGTATTTGATTTAAAAACTATTCTAAGCCTGGGTTGTTTGCTTGTTACTTACCAGATTGGTGAAAAGTAGCTTTTAGGCTTACCCCGCTGATCCCCTCACCATACCTACTACTACTACTTACCTTATTTTAAATTAACACTTTTCTGTGCCTTTTTTTATATTTTGCCCAAATGATTCAATGTCAATATTTGAATTTAAAATTTCCAAAAATATTTGATTTTTAATATTGTGAAACGAAATAAGTGAATTTTATATATACTTTGTTTAATTTTTCATATGTGTAATACTCACCTCTATTACAAGAGTAAAGTAAATTAAAACCTAAAATTTTAATTAAAATATTAAAAGCATAGTAAAGCGAATCTGCATGGGCCAGTAGATTTGTCATTTATATTATGTGTACTGTCCACCAAAAGCACGTATACTCGTTAACGAGGGAGCGATGCATCTATGTTTAACGTGCCGTATCATTTATGATATATTTACCTAAAATCAATTTAACAAACATTAGGTAATTACAGCAATTACACCTAAAATATGAATTTGTCAGAATATATATAGATTTAAATATTTGGGTGTATTGAAAATTGAGGGTCGAGCATATCGTTAATGTGCATAAAATATGATTTTACTAAATTTATTATTTTTTGTACTTATTTTGCGGTTGTATATTATTGATGTTTTACACATAAGAGACTTTAAAAATATGTAAAGAATGGTAAATTTAGATAGATTTTGCATTATTTGTAATGGTATAATATACAAGTGTAACCAGCACAGATCTTGAAAAGCGGAAATCAATGTATTAACCTGCGATATTAAGTATAAGTCAAAAGAGAACGATAGAATATAATTGTAGAGAAAGCTGAGACGTATGGCGAATTTTTTTTAAACTCAAATTTGAAATACGTTATTTGCCTATTAAATAGAAATAATACTAACTAAAAAACTAATTGCGAAAAAACTATTTTCTTAAACAAAAAGAATAAACTAAAGTTTTTTTCGATTATCACGGTATTGCGTTCTTGGCCTTCTTACCCGAAGGTGGAACAGTAAATAAGGGATATTATCAGCGTTAAGAGGCGGTTGATAAAGAAAATTCATCAGACGTTTTCATTCGTTGACATAAAGGAATTTGTGGCGAATAGAAGTTCTACTGAAGCCCGTTTCAAAATCTGCGTTTGGCAAATGTTTTGATGATTGGGTTGCTCATTAGCGTAGCTTATTATTTCGGGAAGAGTCTAAATTAAAGGAGTTTTATTTGGCAATTCCTGGTACTATTTTTACGGAGTAGTATATATGTTACAGACCATATATAAAAACAGACCGTATGTAAAAAATATGGTATTTTATTTACGTACCAGACTGTTGATATCGTATGATACAAATTTTGGGAATAGAATCTCGAAAAGAAAGGTATTTTATTAATGTAATAACAATAATTAGTAACATAACCTCACCCAAGTTTTACCTATTAGTTTTTGACAACAATTGTCATAAAATTGTTTTTGGTTTATTTAGGTTTTATGAACAATTGTATGAGCGACGAAAAAACGTCGCTAAAAACAACAATGGCTTAACGATAGAAAAGTACTCTGCTCTTATTGAAGTAGTGAAAAGTGCTAATGTTGCTGAGAAAAAGACGCCAATAATGCATTGGCTTCTGAACCATGACGATGAATTATTTAACATTCTTCAACACATATCTACAGGTATGTTGTTCAACAATTATTGTGAGAAAATGCTAAATATTGATAATGTTTTTGTACTTACAGGTCATCAAGAAAAATACAAGAACATAGTTCGTACTGATATTTCATTATTTATTAACCTGTCTGCACCATGTCAAATGAAGCAAAAGAGAGAAAAGAAGAGAATTGTGTCAAAACCCATGATTTTCAGCGATTTGAATCCCCGCTGTCAAGTAGATCTAATAGATTACCAATCCCATGCTGATGGTAAATACAAATTTGTTCTTGTATATCAGGATCATTTGAAAATCTTGTCATTTTGCGACCACTCGAGACTAAACGTGCAGAAGAAGTCGCTTACCACCTTGTCGATATTTTTGCAATTTTTGAAGCCCCTGTGATTTTGCACGGTCGTGAATTTTGCAACAGGGTAAATTGAAGAATTAAAGACAATGTGGCCCGAACTAAAGCTTGTGCATGGCAAACCACGCTACAGCCAGAGCCAAGACAGCGTCGAATCAAGATGTAGAGAACATGCTAACCACATGGATGTTGGAAAACAAAACAGAGCACTAGAGTCAAGGTTCAAGACTTATACAATTTATGAAGAATACTTGTTTACATTCTGGGATTAAAAAATCTGTATATGAAGCCATATTCGGGGACAAACCAACAATTGGATTAAAAACTTCAAATATTCCACTAAAATCTATACATAGTGTAACAACGGAAGAAGACTTGGAAAATGTGATAAATTCTATTCATGCTGATGCTGGACATTGCCGGCAATGCACAAATCAAGCAATCGCATCAATAGGAGATAGAAATTGTTACAGAAACAGAAGAGGTCATACAAAAGCAGCTGGAAGGAGTATTAGCGGACAATCATAATAATGGTCAAGAATGTTATGCATTACTTGTTTCAATCCCGTGAATGAAGAAGGTTTCCATATTGGAAAGCCATGTTCGGAAAATATTTGCAGTTTTTGCACTAGAAACAGAAACATAACAATGGCAAGAAAAGCTGCTCATGATTGATCAGAGCTACAGGCAAAACGAATGAAAGTAATATTAGATAGCACCCATCTACAACCGAAAATTGGATCAACTGTAAGAAATCCCGTTCCAGACGTCGATCGAGGCAGAGGAGATGCTAGGTCAGTTTTAGCTGTAGCACTGGAAGCCACAGAAGATGAGTTTTACTGCTTGGGAACAAAAAAAGAAGGAGTAATTTCAAAATACTATAGCCGTTCAGAAGTTAGTACGTACCCTGCTAACATTTTAAAAATTAAATAAGTTTCCAAAGACAGGAAAATCAACATGAGCAAGATTTAAAAAAAAATTTACTGTAAGGGTAAATTTCAATCAAAAAAATGTGCTTGTCAAAAAGGTAATGTATTATGTAATTCTAAATGCCATTATAGCTTAAGTTGTACAAACAAATAAAAAAAATTAAATGTTCTGATTTGTATTCTTTACGTACGCATTTTTGTGTAGAACCTATTTCTATAATAAATAAATCAATAAATAAATTAATTTTAAAAAAATTTTACAAACGGACTAGACCGTTCATTAAAAGACAAGCTTTTTACACATATGGACGAATATCCTCAGTCCTTTTATATATGGTCTATTTTTCATAAACGGTCTGTAACAGATATAACTATTAACTCAAAATTGAGCTTGATACTTCGATTTACGGCCTTTAGGAAACCAAGTTCATTTAAATATTAATTTTTTATAACTACAAATTTTTCAAATTCTCATAGGTTATTTTTATTAGAATTATAATAATTAAAACCTGTGAGCATCATTTAAATAATTTTATAATCTTTAATACGTTAAATAAATTCAAAATAGTCCAAAATAATCAAAATAAATCATAAAAATAGAATAAACACCTTGTAAAACAACTGGGCGCTTGGGCGACTCCAAAGTAGAGATGGTGACGTGTATACCTGAAATAATAAAAGTAACCTGAGCACACTTATTCCCGTAAAATTAATTAATAAAAAATAATATGAAGTAAAATTCATTAATATGAATAATATTAATTAATATGTTTTAAACTTGCTCAGTGATTTTACTTTTACGATAACCATTTAATTCATGTTCACCAACATTTAACCACTTAACTTAAATATCTCAAAATTCATTATTCACCAACTTATTACTTTTATCCGATTGTTAGATGTCCCAGTAACGAGAACGTACTGATATTAAATGATATACAATCGTTTAATATGCCAAAACGTGACACTACTCACAAACCGTAGCCAAAATGCTACCAAAAACATTATCATAAAACATGAGATTGAGACAGCAATCTCCGATCTAGACCACTTGACGATAACACACTTTGTACTGAGGGGTGCAATGGACACCAAAACGCGAGAGTCCTCTCCAGATACAAAGGCTTATTAAATACAACGAGCTGTGCAATGGTCCCAGACCAGCTCAGTATCTTAACAAGAAACAATAAACAATCGTCACAACAACAGTAACAACACAAGCAAGACAAGTAACAATCGGTCATATAAATATATAAATATTTCATTAATCACATTTTTAATTAAAAAGGTAAAATATCGGCGTAATCAATATGATAGAAATAAGCATACTCTCTGATAACACTCACCCTTTCTTGTAGTAAAACACTACACCAAACCAACACAGCTTATTTCACGTCGCAACACCCTTTATTGTTTTTATTAAATAACTTCACTCTTTAGTGACCAAAACTCAAATGAATTTCATAAACCAAATATTTATCTCACTCTTTTATCGAAACCCATAAAAATAATTCCCGAGGGAAAACGCTAAGTGTAAACCGTATTTGGTTACTTACGGTACCGCTGAGCTAGCTTTAGTTTTGTAAATATCCTGGACCTCTTTTCGGTCAGACCGATAAATTTCATCTTAATGACTAAGAAAAATATGTCAATTCTTTAGAAAATAAACAGGGTCTTACAGAATTTGAAAAATAAATGAAGATTTATAAAATATCATTTAAATAACACCGTCCAAATAACAAAATTCAAGTTGTACTTAAGAGTTAATTTAATTAACAGGTCATTAAACAGCGATCTGAGTAGCAAATTAAGTGTAAATTTTGCAGTTGATATAGTCTTTCTAATAGCTTACTAATCAGCAACATTAATATCTATATTTAAAGATTTGGCATGACATGACGTGATTATTTTTGAATTGTCATAATTTAAAGATTTTTATGTGGCTTAAAGAAACCTCATATCTGGTGTCTTGATGACAATTAAGTAATAAATAGAGATTTGCAATTAACATGAATAATGCACGTAAATTAAACAAACCGGGTTATCAACTTCTATTTATTTTATTATTTATTTAATGAAAATAATAGTTTAAGGTTTTAAAAAATCAAATAAGCAAATAATTTTTTTTCTTTAGATATCTCTTTAAATATACATATATTCATTAAAACAAAAAAGTGTATTAGTCAATAAATAAAAATGACCTCAATCATGATGAAATCTATAGTTACTCACCGCAGTGTGGCGTCGATCAGACGCGTCTCGCACTTCCAGAAAGTAATGCCAACGTCCGTTAATTTATCATACTCACCTAAAACGTTCGCCAGATAAATTTTACCTGATCCATCTTGTTTACTTTAGTAATGGACCAAATTCAGCGCCTGTTATAAAGTTATCATGGTAATTGAGACAAGTGGGAGACTCGTTTAATCATTGTCAGGAGCAGGAGGCCTAACGCGAATATTTCTGCTGATGACCTTTGTTATTTTATTCTTTGTAAATATTCAAGGTGTAGGTGGGTAATTTGTCGAGTGTTTTAATCATAACGTATAAGTTTTAATAAATATATGAAAATGATAATAACAAATATTAAATAAAATCTGCCATAGTTGAAAAGAAACTGGAAAATATGTTTTCATTCAGCTGTTTTGTTACTGTTATAAAGGAAGTAGGCAATTTTACCTTCATGTTAAATTCAAACCAGTGGTTTGTACATTCTTTTAAAAGGTTGTTGGCAACTGAATCCATTCATTCCATGCCTAGAAACTTTAAAAACTATGCAGCAAGTTTTTAAGATAGAAAAAAATTGATTTATACAGGAAGTTGCAGGGTAAGATGCTGATCCTTAAGGATGTTAATCCTTAGCTGATTTTAAGAAGAAAAGTTTAAATACAGCTATGTATTTCCTAAACTTCTTATCCTTTGAGTTACAG
Source organism: Anthonomus grandis grandis (assembly GCF_022605725.1). Lineage (NCBI taxonomy): Eukaryota > Metazoa > Arthropoda > Insecta > Coleoptera > Curculionidae > Anthonomus > Anthonomus grandis. Next base: position 17,988,852 of record NC_065557.1, read on the forward strand.
AGTGTTAAAAAAATACAGTGAGTCTTTTAGTGGCCACTTTCAACAGCTAATCTAAACTATTTTCATTTTTGTTTACATATGGTTCTTTTAGTTTAATGATAAAATAAGGTATATACATATGTTCATCAAATAAATAAATTTAATTTTTTTTACTAGTAAATTAACCACGCATTAAATTTGTTTTTTCGCGTTAGTCGCATGTCAGACAAAAAAAGGACAAAATATCAAATTTGCCCTAAAATGAAGAAGGGTTATAAAAATAGTTTTTTTTTACCGAAACGCAGTGGTATACATATTTTTCAAAAATATTTAGTCTACGTTTTAAAAGATTTTAACACCCTGTTGCTTACAATTTAAGGGGCTTAGGACATACTTTTATTTAAACTTTTCTTCTTAAAATCACTTCTTAAGGATCAACACCCTTAAGAATCAGCATCTTATTCTGTAACACCCTGTATATCGAATTTGTTAATATAATTGCATTGCTCTGTATATTAATATATGTTTTATATTTTAACATCTTTTATATTGACTATATTTATTTGTACAGTTTTTCTACAATTAATTTTTAATATAATTTCTGGTAGATGTCTGAACAAAACAGTATTAAGAATCATATGTGGTAATTCCTATTCCTGTACTGATACTCTGTATGGGTTATTGAAACTGCCTGGTTTAACACAAATAAAAAAAACTTAATTTTTTAATTTTTAATACTTAAATGACTAACTGCAGAAAGGGGATATGTCACAATTTTAAAATTGTACAGGAAGAGGAAAAAACTACCTAAATTTTGCTTAAAGCTTATTTGACTATTGTATTTTTGCGGAAATGTACCTAGAGGTATATTTTATATATCACCTTCGTCTCTTTTGGTGTTTTTAAATTTCCCATGAAGTTATTGTCAATTTTGACATATGGACATGTCTCCTTTTTGCAGTAAAATAAAACAAAATTCTATAATTTTGACATTTGCTTTATTCAAATAGTACATACTCGTTCTACATCGCATTCTTTTTCACTTGTCGGCCAAGCCGAAATGATCCTCCAAAATTCCATATAATCCTCAGGAATAAATTTTATTGTATTTAATATATCAGTAATTTTTTTTTTGTTAATTGGTCTTTTCAAGGTATGCTTTTTTAGAACATTGAGTTAATTCTTTTTCAGCATTTCTAAGCCGATAAGTATTACTTACAGGGCAGTTTATAAACTCACGGCCAACTATCTGAGTGGTTGTTGAAATACTCAAATGTTGGAAGGATGCGATAGAAAACGATTTCTTTTGAGATCGTTATACTCTTTACGTAAGATTCATTACTTAGACAGGTTCTTTTATAAAATTGTGGCCATCAACGTTTGAAATCATACACAAAATCGCTAGACAACTGAACAGTTGAAAATTTTGCTGGATTTTTGCAAGCCTTGGAAATTATTTCATAAAAAATTAAACATAATCCTGGATGGTGTAAAATCATTTTATTTTATTAAGCTGTCGTATAATTAGGCCGAAGTCACGGTCGCAAGGCATAAATGAATGGCCTCTCATTGGGAAGTATTTTCTAATCTCATTAAATCTCTTGAATTCAACTAAACTCATTAGATCACGATATTATTTTTATTCTGCCCACTACAGTTGTCACAGAAAATGTGAAGAGTTTTATACTTTTGCAAGCTTTGCTGATCTAAGTAATGCTTGAGAAAAGAGCAACGTCATTTGCACCTTTGCCCGCCTCCCTTTATGGTAGACATAACAAGCAATATTAATAGATCCTAAATTATGTATCCCAAAAGTACAAACAGTGAGCTGTCGAAAGTAGTACAGACTTGAATCGAAAGTTGTGGTAGCGATACATTCGCCATAAAATCAATGCAAATACGTAAGGTCTGCTCATCTTCAGTACAGCGCTTTTTTACCGAATCTAGAGCAGTATAAAACTTCTTGCTTCGTCTCTTGTGGACTTTAAGTTCAGCAACTGCTACTCTTTTTGCATTATCGTTAAGACAGTCACTCAGGTACTGCAAGTGTCTTTTGCTGGTCTACCAAATTTTAAGTTAATATTATAAATATATAAATTTTAAGATAGTTTTCTTTAAAATAGAACCAAAAAAATTTGTAAGAAATTTTATCATTCGGGTGTTTTTCTCTAAACATCTCAAACATTTTCTTTACAGATAATTTGTAATCTGGATAAGGAATTTCTTGGCTCGTATAATGCGATATTTTTACCGGATAGATTTCAATGTGGTTCCGGATATTTGCAATAACAGATCCTTTTATTGCATTTCCACTTACATTTTTACCGCGCATATCCTGAGGGGTTTTGTGATTTTTTAGGAGAAAAACAATACGTTCGCATCGCTTCTTAGAGATTCCATAAAATGATAGAAGTGCTCTTTTACAAGTCTGTATTCTACTTGAACCATTAAGAATAAAATATTTGACACTTAAAGACTTTGGTTTACTCTTAGAAGCGTCTATGCTACACCTTTTTCGTGAAATGGAATATATTTCTAAGAGTCCTTGTAAATGCATATCTTGTAAGTCTTTTGTTTGCAAATTACAAAACAAATTAAGCATACTTTGTTTTTCTTCTTCAGTCAGTCCACTTAAACATTTCTTGTAACAATTAAAAGGATAAACTAGTTTGCCTAACGATGATTTAAAAAAACGCCAGACTTACCATAAAGCACCCGCAACCTCTTTGGCAGGAATGCATTTTCCAGAATAATTTACATGTTGGACGCCTTGCAGTTTTGCTCTTTTAATATAATTTCTTTTATATTTCTCAGTGTTCACAACACCTTTTTGTCGTTTTTTTGGGATATCTTCAGATTCTGAACTCGAACTCATTTTTACTATTCAACTTAAATAAAATGAAATTATAAATGAAATAATCACGTGTTGTTTCCTTGTTTCTATGAAATTCTAAACAGAACTAAACGACTGCGTTTTTTATTACTCAGCCAGCAAAAACCAAAATAAATCAGAGCGGAACATTAAAATAGATCCCCGAATCTCTATTGCATTTTAGTGATTATATTATCTGGTCTTTTGTATTGGTGTACGAAACTGCACGAAAAGAACCGAAGTCAATAGTTTACCGCAGAAAGGTTACTTCTCCAGGACATATCCCCTTTCTGCGGTTAGCGAGAATTATAATGCTATCGAGTAAATGGTGTGACACTGTCGTATGTCCCGTTTATGCAGTAAACGACGTATTTGAGGTAATGAAATCTAAATATCTGAAAATATGAATTTCCTAAGAAATTGGAGATGTCCCCTTTCTGCAGTTAGCGATTCACTTATTAATTCAAGTATGCTCTGAGTCAAAACATCTTGCTAATCCCGCTCTAAGAAATAAAAATTACTAACCTCACCAAAATTAAAGCATGTAAATGTGTTTTCTGACATATATTTGAAATTATTTGGATGTAATTTTCATTATTTGTCAAATGCTATTTAATAAAAAGAGGCAAAAGAATTTATATGCAAGATTTAGTATAGTTATATATAAGAAAATTCGGACCTAGATAATTGGAGTATAATATCGAATTTAAGAACATTCTTCTTATAATAAGAACTCTCGCATAAAATTAAGATAACAGAAATGTAGATTATTTCTGTTTTAACAAACATTATTTAATCCTCAAGTACCATTACACTTATTAATGGTTGAAGATCAAACTAGTTTATCATTATTGAAAACAAAAGTATACGGATCCAATGATTTTTAAAAAATTTTTACATTCAATTTTTTTATCACGTAGAGCCGTAAATCTTGCTGGACTGTTAACACAATTGTTATATATGTTATATAGTTGTTATTTATATTATTGTTATATAGGGTGTTACAAGATTCGGTGCAAATATTTTAAGAGCGTATGGGTGCAGTGAAAATAGACTTTTTTCTTCATAAAAACATGTGTCCTAAAATGCTCCTCCTCAGAGCTGCAGCGCGCGCAAATTGCTTGAAGAAAATCCTTAATTTGGAATACTGATTACGTAGAATAGTTATACGTAAAATGTTTTGAAAATTTGCAAGTCGATTTTCTTTTTTAGGTTTTTTGTGTGCTTTTGAAATTGTTCGTCCCAAAAATGATGTAAATCCAGATTCAGACGGGCTTACCCTTATGATAGCTCATATCTTAAGTTTCCAATAAGAATTTTGAATTTTTTGTTGGCAATGAAAACATCTCGAATGATCTTTTTTTGCATTTTTTCGTTTCAACTATTTTGGTTTAACAAAAATGAAAGCAGTCACGGGCCACTTCCTTTTTTCCAATTTGATACTTTATAATCGGATTTAATAATGCTTCTATTTTGTTTATCAGCGATTTTCTCAAAAACGGTTAATTGTATCGAAAAAATGTAAGAAAAGAAACCCAAATTTTAGATTTTTTCATGGCTAACTATATAATGTTGCTAGATTCTTAATTTTCTTATTGGAAACATAGTATAGGGACCATTAGAAGGGTAAATCTCCCTGAATCCTTTCCTAAAATTAGATTTACATAATTTTTGGGTCAGAAAATAAAAAGAGTTTCAAAAAAACAGCAACTTGGAAATTTTGAGAAAATTGATTCATAACTGTAGTCACGATTCCAAATAATTTATTTTCATCAATCAATTTGCGTGGGATGTCGGTAGCTCTGTACTAGTAGGACATTTGTTTATAGGACAAAAAGTCTTATTTTTAGTCAAATAATATGCTCTGAAATTATGTGCACCGAATATTGTAACACCTTGTATATTTATACTATACATAGCCAAGCAGCACCCATATATATGTACTAAGACGTATTATATTTGGTACGCACTTTGGATATCGTAGGACCACTTTCTGCAGAAATGTACATAATATATACATTTTAAAACTTTTACGTCTTGTATTAAATGTATATTGTACTATGACAAATCAAGACATTTACAAAGTATTTGTTTATGAATATATCCGAAAATGAGTAATAATAATTTGTCGAAACTGAAAAATGTGCTTTAAAAAAAAAACGAAAAATTTGCCTATAAGTTTAAGCTATTGTAAGAAATGTTCACATAACAAAATAAAAATAAACATAATATAAACCAATGTCTCTCAACACATCTCGTCTATAAAACAATATGAATATCTTAAAAATTTTCAGTATTCTCAGAAACATATCTTTATGATACCTCTTAAAATATGTACTAATGTTAGACCTTTTCTATCTAGAAAAAAAATGAATAAGTGCATTAAAAACAAAAAGACTTAAGCTAAAAATAAGCATACTATAGACATCGCCTTCAGAATCATTAAGCAAGTTCATTTCCTCAGCAGTATCATTGGAACTAAGAGCAGATTTAGCAAGAACTTCATTATAGAAAGAAAAAACTTCATCGGTAACATCAATACCGGTCAAGAGCTTTTTGATGTCGGTTTTTTAAATGTCGCTAACGTGTTTAACTGCTAGAGGCTGTTTTGCTGTCGATATTTGACTTGCATTTTTGAGTCTTTTTTTGAAAATTCCTACTTCTATGTCAGGTTCTGTCTAAGTGATTCGAACCTTACAGATGATTACGTAATTTATTTTCTAGTACGATAGAATACGAACTTCAGTTATTTCAAAAGGCAGTTTTTTCTTCAATATTTTGTGCGATATCAACATATAATCAAATGTATTTTGCCCAAACATTTACAATTCAAAATTTCAATATTTCACAATATTCTCTTTATACTATAATCTCTTCTTGTTTCCGATATTGTTTTTCAACTCTCCCAAAAACTATATCGGTGGCCAAAAAATTGTGATTCCTTATGGGGAGAAAATGACGAATTTCATTAAACACTTTAGACCTGTCCAAAAAGCTAATAAGAACAGCCATCATTATGCTGTCCTTGTTCTGGGAATTGCAAGAGTCTGAAAATAACTCCAAGGTTATCTGATTTTTGCCTTTCTCAAATAATCTACTTTCTATTTTGCTAATATAATGTAACAGCTCAGAAGCTATTTGGTTACATCCCTGACCTGCCTCTAAAAACAAAAGCACGTGGATAAACGCCGATCTGTATTTTATTTCAAGCTGTACCAAAATAACAAATGAATTTTATAATAAAAATATTTGGCTAATTACTTATCGAGTTTTCAAGTACCATGTGGTTATCGAGTTTCAAAAAAACTCTAGGTGTTGTCTATACTATAACTTTTGCATATATCTATTTATCGTGTATCTGATACCAGCGGTTGATCGGGCATTTAATTTTCACCCGGAATCGTAATATAACTCATTTTCGGTAAAAATATACTTATCGAGTTTAAAAAAAACGGTCCTCAATTTCAAGACATTAGTAAAATACTGACTAAAAGTTTTTTGTTTTAAAATTATTTCTATCAAAAGCTCTTTCTAGCCGTAGCTTAATGGCTGTTTTCTGGTCAAGGTTTGAAGCCTTGAATATATTTAAAAAATATTCAGTCAAAATCACAATATTCACTAATCAATCCACAAATTTTCCACTGATCCAAAAGTTCTTTCTTCTTTGCGCTAACCAAATTTACTTTAAGCTTGTACTAAGAAACCTATCCTTGGTCCTTATTAATCTTACATGCAAATCAGAGGACCACCATGGAGAATATATTCCCCAAGAATAGATCTTCAAATCTTAACCAGTCACTTAATTAATTTAGATAATGTTGATAAATATTAAATTGGCCAACGGCAGGAATTATTTTGGATAACTTAACTCATGAAGGAAATTGTCCGCTTTGAAAGCACGTGATTGTAGACCGTCATGAAAATGAAGACATCGTTACATATATATTTAACTACTGACCAATATATTAATTTTTGCAGTTTGTTTTGATTAAACACTTTTTATAGTATGACTTCAGATATATCCCCTATAAGTTATAAAAAACAAAATACTTTTAATTAAGATGAATTATTGTTAATAATATCAACTGCCATGCATATTCTTATGAAATATTAATAGATCCGAATTGATTCTGCTTTCTGATTTAAATTAAAAAATTAATAATAAAATACTATTTGAATAGTTCAAATCGATAGAATTATAACTTCGCTACTTTATAACGTAAAATAAATCTTTCTTGATGAGCTACTTGTCAATGACAAAGGTTAAAAAAATACAATTTACTCAACCCATCCTAAAGGATCGCCGCCACATTTCTATATTTTTTGCTACAGGGAAATCTTTTGTTACTATTGACATGCTCTTTTTACTAAATGTTATCAGCTCACCAAGGCCGACCCAATATCGTATATGTCTTTGTTCAAAAATAGACAGTTATTAGTCAGGGTACAAAAACCTACTTTCATTTTCTTTAAGTAAAAAATAACAATCAGGCAAATAATTAATGGTAATACTGTATAGTTAATAATTATTTCAATTAAAAGCTTATAAAAACTCCTAAAGTACGAAACAACTGCCTAATAACAATTAAATTTACTGCTTAAAGCAACCCTTAGATGGGTTATCTTAGCTATTTTTCAGAAGTGAGCTTAAACTCAAAAAGCACCATTTTTGCGAATTTTGTTGTGAAAATAAAAAATAACAACAACTCAAAACTTTAATACAAAAATTTGAGAAACCGATCCCGGACTAAAAATCGAAAAAGGTAAAGTCGATTTAAAATCAGACCTGACTTCGAAAGGACAGTCATAATTTAACTTCAGGTTTTCCAAGTGGTTAGGTAGAATATAAAAGAAAGTTCGATTTTCCTTTTATCTCTTTAGAGGTTTTGTTCAGATTTTATATGGCTATGTAAGACCTTAAATATTGCTTTTTAATGTGCTCTTTTTTGCTGTTATGTAATATAATGTTATTAGATCTCTATTTAAATATTTAATTAATTAATATATAAAATATTAAAATGAAATAATTTGCAGAATTTATGTTGCTAAGATAAAGAGTAGGACAGATATAATCAAACCAATTAGCAACCTTAAATCGATATGTATGATTTTCAAGGTGGTTAATTTTTGCTTTTGGATCAATAAATTAACATCAAATTATTACTACTTTTACCAAAATAAATATTTATTTCCTTTACTAGAAAAATATTTTACATTTGAGTGTCACTACGTACAGTATGTAGAAAGTAATAGTAAACTGAAATAATAATATTTTTAAGGCAAGTAAATAAATATAAGTTGATGTTATATATTCTGCAAACCTTTTATACGCATGAATTTCAGAATATAACATAAAAATTCAAGTAAAAATTAATTTAGAATATTTCATAGCTATTCAGTAGTAACTTACCGGTTCGCCATATGGCGTTAATGAAAATCTAAAGACAATTCCGTCATAACGAGCGGCGAGGGCCTGGTCAAAATCGCGAAATGAAACAAATATCGTGTTGAACAGGTGTGTATTTATACAAAAAGAGGAATAGAAACAAAAGTTTTACTTTATTTTACGTGTTTGACTTTCATAATGCAATTGGGTTCGATCTTGTTATAATTTTATGTATGATCAGGCTTTAAACACTATTACAGAGATTTAATATTTCAAACTCTGATAGATAATTCATTCCATAGTAATTTAAATTAATTATTAAAATAATTAGTATCTTAAAAACAAAATAAAATGAAAGGCGAAGAAACCAGAATAACTGATAATACTGTATAAAAAAAGTGACTTTTTGTTCATAAAATTTTTCAATGCGTCTCATTTTATTGATTTTCTTACATTTTGGATTAAGGCTCACTTTTGACATTTACAAGTTTCATCAGCTTTTCTCTTTTTTCTCTTCCAACGTTCTTTGCAAGATTTCCTCTCCTTTCTTCTTTATAAATATCAAACATCTCATGACCTTATTAAAAATGTTCCTAATATTTATAGCAAATATGATATAGATAGTAAGGTGGTTATAAAAAATGGCGCACGGTACTTATGTTTGTTCGGGTTGTGCTGCGCAGTTATTAGGTACTGCTTTTTCTAAAAAAAAAACCAATATATTTAACTTTATAATTCTTATTCCAATTCATAAGGGTCTTTTCGCATAAGCTCCTAAAGAGCGTAATGTTAGCTTAGGTTTAGGTACTCTTAATTAGGTTTTGAAATCGAGAAATGGTCCTATTTTGTCAAATTATTTTTAATTTAATTTTTATAATACAGGGTGTTTTTTAATATTGCGACAAAATTAAGAGGCATGTTCTTTGGACGAATTCAAGAAAAAAGTTCTCATGAATATACAGGGTGTCCGGAAAGCCAACGATAATACTGAAGGGGCTAATGGTGCAACTTATAAGCACCCAGAAAAACATAAAATGATCTTAGTAAAAATTCGATGGTTTTCGAGATATTGACACTTTAGTGGAAGTCACCAAAATCCTACTCTTGGATCAGATTTTCGATTGTCACGCCTTAAAAATAGATATTTTTTAGAATCTCTTTTTAGCTATGCAACACTGAATAGCCATTTTACTGATCGAAGACAAACATTAAACTAAACGGCCAAAAAATTTAATAAGAAATCTATTCTAAAATAAAGTATTACTTATTTTTATTTTTTAAACTTTGAATTTGGCCGCTCATACTGGACCGAAAAATTGTACGGCAACCCGGCTAATACCTTAAAAAGTTTGCTCATTTAATTTAATTTTAAAATTACCCAATATATTTTAAAAAAAGCTTTACTGTTATTGTATTGTGATAGAGTGAAAGATAAACCTAATCTACCTTATGAAAAAAATAAAACAAATTTATAATTATGTTATGTTCAAAAAATTTTTTTATTTAATTTAAAAAAAAAATTAAAAATCAAATAATATGTTCGAACTATCTACCACCAATGCGAATGCAGGCGTGGCATCGTTTAATAAATGACCTATTGATCCATCTTGAATTCCTGGCAGCGTTAAGATCTTGGGCTGCATCATTTATTGGCTGCCGTAATTCAGCAATATTATTTATTGATCTTGCATAAACCTTTTCTTTTATGCAACCCCAGTAAAAAAAATCGAGGGGGTTTAGGTCTGGAGACCTGGGAGGCCATAAAATTGGACCAAGTCGGCCGATCCATCTGTTGGGGTATGTTTGGTTTAAATACCGACGAACTTCATGGGTATAATGTGCCGGGCAACCATCATTTTGGAACCACATTATTCGGCGACTGGCCAAAGGAACATCTTCTAAAAGAATTGGTAGATTGTTCCGACAAAAATCTAAATAAGCCTGCCAGTTCAAATTTTCTGGTAATTCGAATGGGCCAATTACACGTCCGTTCAAGATACCAGTCCACAAGTTTACTTGAAATCGGTACTGTGACCTTTCTTCTCGAATAGAGTGGGGATTAAGTGTGTAAATTGTGCATGTTCATAAAACCATCGTTTTTGAATGTACTCTCATCCGACCACAGTATATTATTTAAAAAATTCGGATCCTCTTGATTTTTTTGCAACATTCTGCGGCAAAATTGTAGGCGTGGTTCGTAGTCTCGAGGCAGTAGGCTTTGCACTCGTTGAACATGATAAGGGTGATATTGAAATCGCCTAGTAATGTCGTTTACTACCGATTTCGGTATCCCTGTTCTTCTTTCGATTGCTCGTGCCGAAGTAGTCGGATCATTTTCAATTTCTTCTAAAACTTGATCAACATAATCAATACGAGGTTTTCCCTCTCGAACAGGAGCATGAGGCATTCTGCCTTCGGAATATGAGCGGTGAACATTAATAAATACACGATAGTCATGATATCGGGCCAAATTCGGATATCTTTCTTGATAAAGATTAGATGCTGCTAGAGCATTTTCTTTGCATTCACCATAAATGAGATGCATGTTTGCATATTCTTGGGTGGTATACGGCAAGGGCATAATAAATGATTAACCAATAAAACAAACAGCTCAAAGAACACAGTCCACAGGAAAATGAACTCAAAAACAAATCCAAAGCAAAGGGTAACAGAAACGTTAGGATACAAGCAAAAAAGTAGTTAGTTCACGGAATACTGTAAACAAACTAAATTTAAAAAATGTTTATTGTTTATTGCTACGGTGATAAGAATTACCTTCGCTCTTGATTTTTTTAATTTTTAAGTTAAATAAAAACATTTTAAACATAACTTAAAAACTTGTTTAATTTTTTTACAATGATATCATAAGGTGAATTAGGGTTATTTTTTACTATAACACAATAATAGTAAACTGTTAAAAAAACATTTAGGTAATTTTAAAAAGATTAAATGAGCAAAGTTTTTAAGGTATTAGCTAGGTTGCCGTACAGTTTTTTTGGTCCAGTATGAGCGGTCAAATTCAAAGTTAAAAAAATAAAAATAAGTAATACTTTACCTAGATTTCTTATTACATTTTTGGCCGTTTAGTTTAATATTTGTCTTTGATCAGTAAAATGACTATTCAGTGTTGCATAGCTAAAAAGAGATTCTAAAAAATATCTATTTTTAAGACGTGACAATCGAAAATCTGATCCAAGAGTAGGATTTTGGTGACTTCCACTAAAGTGCCAATATCTCAAAAACCATCGATTTTTTCAATTTCTTCGAACCATCGAAGGTCATTTTATGTTTTTTTTTGGTGCTTATGAGTTGCTCCATCAGCTTCTTTAGTATTATCGTTGACTTTTCGGACACCCTGTATATCTTAAACGTTCTAGATTTAAAAAAAAAACCTAATTTATTCGAAAACTTTGATACCCCTGTAGATATTTGTTTAAGCATCCGTAGCGTTTTTCCTATACATAATTTAAATTTTTATTTTCGCCATTGGTATTCAGGCGGGCTTTTAACTGAATATTTTTTTAAAGAAAAGGATACGCAACTGGTTTAAAAGATATTTTCCTCCTTCATTCTTTTCTTAAAATAATATAGGTCTTGAGTGATGAAATAAAAGACGCCATTTTTTATTAATTATTTATTGATGAATAAACAAGATTATAAAAGTTATTTGTGGCCACCTTGAACAGAAAAGTGTCTAGTCTACGTTGCATTGATTGGCGTTTAAAAATTTCTGGAATCTGTCGAATTATTTCACCAGACTTATTTCATAGCGGTAATGTGATTTCGCAATTCCTTCACATTTTCAATTGGAGTTCTAAAAACGAATGTTTAAAGTGGCTCCACAAAAAAAAATAAGCGGACTTAGGTTGGGAAACCATGGAGCCAAGGTTGGGTACCTGAGTAAAACTGCTTTAAAGTTATTTTCAAAAAAAAAGTCAAGAAGAAGAATTTTTCTCAAGCGGTTACTCAAAAATCAAAAAGAAGATGTTAGATTTGCATCATTTAAATGTTTTCCAAAAACACCAAAGAAACCATTGCTCATATTGCTATGAAGATAAGTAAAACTTACATAAGAAGTATTTTTACTTTGTCTTAGTTTTTTATAGTAATTTTTATTTTTAATTATCGATTATTATATGTCGATTGACCTATATTATAATATTGCTAAAAAAACTCTTTAGATTAACATTGTAATTTTAATTGACGACCACTAACGTCATAACACTTACGCGACTACTAAAGATAAAATGATTTTTATACTAATAATGGATTATTTGTCATATGGGATATTTCGGTATGCAAGATTATATCCGATACTTTTAATCTTTTGTTTCAATGGTGTGTAAAACCTTATTTGACTAAATTGACAAAAAGACTTAACAAATGAAGACAAAATCCAAATAGTACACGGTGTACTCGATTGCGCACTTCATTAATTAACATTATATAAAATAATAGGAAAGCCTAAAATTTTAGGATGATTCGGCAGTTTAGTCATTTATCATTTTGTTGTTGATTATTCTTGAGATTACATAATACTATATTAAAATATTTATTTCATGCAATTTAAAAAAATAGTGTAACTAATTTTTGAAATTAATATTATTTTTAATTTTTTTACGCATATTTTGATTGACCTACATATGAGAAATGTAGTTAATTTACCTCTAAAATCTCATCTGTAAAATATTATAGATACGACCTTTTTTACACGATTTTTTTACAGGTTGTATCTATTATGTCTGTTTTGAGTTAGTATATTTCTAGATACTTAGTTTTGTATCATTGAATTTGATCATGTTTTAGAATCTAGAAGGAATTTAGCGGAAACTTAAAACTAATAAAATTAAACATTAGAACTTCTACAAATAAATAAAATTTAAACAAGACTGAAAAGTAAACTACTAAAAACCTATATATTATTATACCTTATTTATAGGTATATACCTTATATATTATATTTTATATGAGTAGCTACTGCAACTAGACATTGCCACTGCTTGCACCTATACCATTAAAATATTAAATTAATGTTTTATACTACTTACTTATGTATTTTGTGGTATCTAATAAAAGACGATTTATTATTATTATTATTATTATTATTTTTACACAATTTTTACTTTTACATCATAATAAAAAAAATCTGCTACAGCCCTATCGCCGATAAATTCATAGACTTTTTAAATTCAAAATATTATAGCGTCTTTCCGTTTGGGATTTTAAAGATGATTCTTGTCTTTGTCAATGAATTAGATGAAATATTTTTTTAGTTAAAAAAAACGCCTAAATATATTTAGAGTGCGTAGTATAAGCTAAATAAAAAAATATGAAAGTGATGTATGTAAGACATGAAGTTCTATTAAAAATTTGCAAAGGATTTAGGTTCTTTGGTAATAATTATATTTTTTTATGGTGTTGTAGATCTTCTTCGTTAACAGTGATAATAAGTGTACGATTATTATTTACATTGATCCAGTTAATATCAATTTTTTTATTGACATCAGTAAAGGCCTTATTGAATCTTTCCTCTGAAAGGAGGTTAAAAATCAAGGGTGATAGAATGCATCCCTGCGGCACTCTTCGCTTAACCCTTTTTTTTCATCCAATAATTAGAATTTCACCAGTACTGCAACTGTCTGATGACAGTACAAATTGGCAATTATACGAATATCTTTGCCATCTGTCATTGTTGTTTTTAGAATTCGTAGCTTCTTATCATCGCATACATTATCAAAAGCCTTTTTATAATCGATAGAATAAAAGAACACACTATGATTAACATCACGACATCTTTGAAATCAGAGCATGAACAGAGAACAACGTCTCTCTAGTTTCTAGGTTTCTAACTATATCCGATTTTTTCACTTATTTATTACCTTGCTATGTATCACTCTTAAAACTATCTTAAATATCTTTCATTATCAAAAAGTTCCGCAGCATATTCTTTAATCGAATTTTGGTAGACAGTCTGTGAGAATCAATCGATCATTATCGCTAACTTGCTTTAGTTTTTTATGTAAATTAAGTAAAACTTGTTTTATCTCTTAAGTTTTCAATCTCTTTGCATTCATTAGTATGACATTCTGCTTCTGCTCCTTTTACTCTGCATCTTATTTTACAGTGTATCCTCTTATATTCCTTCTCGGCTTTATGTGTACCCTTTTTGAATCTGCAGGAGATCTTCATGTATATATGCGACGTTTTCGAAACTCATAGGATGTGATGGATAGTTATTTTGTAAGCAGAACGTTGAAAGCAAGTCGGCCACTGTCATTACATGTACCCAAGCCATACCCTCCTATATTCTCTTTAATAAATCTATAATAGTTGCCATCATAATAACCGAGATAATATTACCTCTATAGTAATTTAAATTTCACAATGAAAAGTTTCCTCTTATGATAGTCTTCGCAGCGGTAAATTAAAATGCGATGAACTATAAGTAATGGAAAGTTTCACGTGCCATGGAAAGTATCGAACTGTATTAAAATAGAACTGTCTATCTTTCTTGTATCTCTTTTCTCGAGGAAATATATTTTACAGATGTAGTTAAATTATTTTATATTATTATTAGCATTCACGTATAATATTTTTCTCCACTAGAAAATAATACCAATTATCAACAAACTTTTAATTAGAGGTGCATTTATTGTATAGTTTTATTAAAAGTTATATATGCCTTGGTATACTATCCTCGATAGAAATAGACATGAATAGAAATAAAGAAATATGATATTTGCCATTTTGATAAGGTTACTTAAATGAGATTATTGAACTATTTGACTATAAGGCTCAGGTTATAAATTCAGATGTAGGTTGGTTAAGACTATGTTATCGTTATCTGTATTTTATCACGTAATATTTATGTATAAAGAAAAGATGCTGACGTAGTTTAATTTTTATCTCCTAACTCCTTGATTACTACTAGTTACTCAAAGTCAGATTTACAAGAATGCCTGATTTTGAATTCATGATCGGAATTTTAATTCGCTGCTATAAATAAGAAAAATTAAGATATAGTTGGTCAGAGCTTTAGACTATAATTAAGTTATTACCTCTTACTTTGTATTAAATGCCCAATTATTTTCATAGTAGCAGCAATATGATGTCTATGGTACACTTAGAAAGAGTCAGATTAAAGCTACTAGGTTCAGCTCTGTGGTATATGATATAAGAGTTGTTATCAAATGGATTTTTTCATAATTTCAAGATTTAAAATTAAGACCTGATTCCTTGTAAATATGACTGCTTTGAAGATACTAAAAGCTTTACACAAAGCTAAATATTTTATAAACTCATGTAACAATTTTATTTATTTTAGCTTTATATAAAAACTTTTTTAGTTTTCATGATGAAGACTTTCATGAAAAAAAAAATGGGTCGATAGAGAATAGAATAGTATAAAATACTTAATAAGAAAAAAAGTTGATGCTGGTAGCTAAAAATCAAAACGTCGTATCATCAATTTTAGTATCATTTAATGCTCCCTCTAGCTTTAAATAATATCAGAAAATATATTTTAATAAAAATATCCCTTTGTATTATTAATGTTGCTTCCAAATGTAACATTCCAGGATATTAAGCAATTATTTCAGATTCCTAGTAAGTTACGGTATTTTAAAAAAACATAGATATACATGCATACTATTACTCTAAAATAATTTAAGTTACCTGGTGGTCTTTTTGTTCTTGCCTTATGACTGTTTACCTATTTATCTGAACTCCTGTATATTTCTTCTTTTAAAAAATGTTTTTGCATTGATTTCAGTTCAACAAGCGTGTGGCTCTGTTCAAGATCCCTTATACTAATCCTTGTTAAATATTTCTTTTCCTTGTTTATAAAACGTTATAAAAGATACGACATAAATTATATTATTCTTAAATACTTTAAAATACTATATAGTTTAAAATAATACATTTATAAATTCTTAGTATTATACGTGTATTTTACTATTACGTTCTAGTATTAACCATGGCTAAAATTTACTCTTTTTATTATATTGTATTAGGAGCAACTGACCTTTTATACACAGAAACAGCATTAAGTGATATACAGAATACTGTATATTTATAGGCAAAAATCACAAAAAACAAGTTCGATTTGATTAGGCACAACACAAGGCAACAAGATGGTTTTGTTGTAGTACCACTGCGCAAAAACCAAATTCATCAAAAAGTCACCAATCTAAAAATACTTATCAGTTTTTATTGCAACAATAATAGCATTTATAACACCCTCACTTAACGGCAAATCTACTTCTCTAAATTAAGAATTTTCTTTAAAACATTTTTATTATATTCTAAACCCAAATTGTTACAAAACTTTTGAAACTATATAAAACCCTAAGGTTATAATCGGCTTGTTGCTTCTATATACTAACATATTTTATCATAACCACATTGTGGGGTATGATAAAATTTTATTTCATTGTGGGGTAGTTTTCTCGCACAGGTTTGAGAAGTGAACTAACAACTAATGTATGCTTGAAGGACCATATTTATTTAACAAAGGCACAACACATGATAGGACCGACAAAAGGGTGCGCAGCCGATAATGGTTTCTTAAATTCCCTGAGCTTTATTAGACTTAAAAGATGAGATGACGCTAACGCTACCGAAACAGGGACGAGACTCTGTCATAACGCCCACACGGCCGGCGCGGCCGTCACAAACTTTTGCGACGTTGTCACGTAGAGCACATATTAATATGGACTCAATAAACATAAATGGTTAATAATATAAAAAATAAATATCGTTTAGTTCCTAACACACATTGTCTTTAATCTTATGTCTCATAAAATAAAATCTTATCTCCACATGCCACAAAATGATATAGTCATATAGTCCTTTATGAAATTCAGACTTTTATAACAACCAATCTGGCTTTAAGCTTAAATTCATTTCCATTAATATGTCTCTTTTTCTTAAACACCCATTTAACCCCATATGTTTTGTTTTCTAATAAAACATTATTTATAACTCTATTGCTTTTTTCAACATTCTTGACTCACTACTTGCCATTGCCTCACTGGCATCCTAGTCAATTTTCTGGGGCTGTATATCCCATCATTTCTTCTATCAACTCCTTGGTATTCGTTTTCACTCTCATCACTATTTAAAATTTTATTACTCAGATTTTTATCTGCCATCTCATCATCTCATATCATCTCTTTCTCTATTTCACTGTCACTTGTATTTTCTGTCATATTTCATATTTCTGTGTTTTATATCATCTTTATCTTGACTATCATATTATTCACTTTTTTTATTTAACTCTATGGTTCTGTCTGATAAAAATATAATATCCCAAAGAATTTGTTTTTTTTTCTGATATAAAGATTATATATTCTTTTACATTTTCACTTTATTTCAAGAATATCCCAGACATATTTTCCCCACTTGAGCCGTTTCTTTTGTGGAACATCCACTGAGACTTTTGCTCTAAACTTTTTGAAAATATTAATGTCTGCAGAATTCTTATACCACAACTCATATGGCGTGATACCTTTGTTTGTGCTTGATCCAGCCTTATTTAAAATAAAAGAGGCTGTGTTCATAGTCTGGCCACAGATTTTTGTTTAGTTTCTGGCCTTGTTACATAGTATCAGCTTGTTCTATTAATATTTTTTTTCTCGTTCAGCCCTTCTATTTTGTTGCATTGTATGCACTACTGATCTTTGATGTTTAATTCCTTTGGTTTTCAAAACATCTTTCACTTCTTTGTTTACAAATTCAAGCCCATTATCTGATCTTAACACCTTCATTTTGAAGACTTTCTCTTTCAATCAAAGAAAAAATCTTGCTCCCCCAAGAGATTCCTCCTTCATGGAACCACAAACATCAGTATGTACTAGCTCTAATGGTTCTACAGACCTGGATGCCCTTTATAAAAAGCAAACCTGTACCGCTGTTCAGTTAAGCATTGTTCACATATAAACTTACTTTTCATCAGTAAAGTCAACATAACTTTTCTTTAAATATTTCTTTTCTTAAATACTTCACATTTTGACGTTTTAACTAATTTAAAATGCCAACTTTTTAACACACATAGTATCTTAAATCATTTTTATTATACTTTTTATACTTGCCTCTGATGATTTATTTCTTTTCTTCTCAATAAGCATCCTAGAAGTTAATTCTTTCAAATTTTATTTATCAGATGGCACCGACTCCCAAGCAGATCTGAAATGCATGTATCCTTCAGGTAAAGATATTTTATTGTTTTTTCAGATAATTTTTCTCCTACCTGACTTAGTTTACTCCGGATCTTTTCAAGTTTTGAAATAAGAGTCGACACCGAGGTCTCATTTTTAAATTCCAACATAAGAATTTTTCTTGAAGAACGATCTTTTTGTCGTAGGCAGACTCTAAGTTATTCCACATACCTTTAGAATATTTACAAGAAAATATATGTTTGACTTTCCATCCTTGGGACAATAACTTTTTGTGTTTTTGCGTCTATAGTATCGCATTTCATTTGCTCATCTCCTGGACCATCTGGCCAAGCTATTATACCCGAGTTATGTGATGCAACCAGGCCAAGAACCTCAGTTGACCCCATACATAATTATTATTATTATAAATATTCCTGAATTAACAAAATAAGCATTTTAATATTATTAGGCTCCATAAAAATTGCATTATATAAAATCACTTATCTATTAATTTTCGACGAATAAAGTTGTAGTTAATCGATGGTCAAATTTGTGTAGAATTTATTTTAAATTAAATTTATTCCTTTTTAAAAAGTAGATGTTTAATAATAATTCCATCACTGGCGCAGTCGGTAGGATTGGACGCAGCCAATATTTTACTACATTGGATCTAGCCTCTAGCTTTCATCAAGTAGCCATGCATCCAAATTCCATTGAGAAAACCGCATTCAGTGTCGAAAATGGACACTACGAATTTTTTCGAATGCCCTTTGGCCTTAAAAATGCCCCTGCCACTTTTCAAAGACTCATGGACAATGTTCTTAAAGATCTCCTTGGCAAAATATATCTTCTATATATGGATGACATTATCGTCTTCTCTACATCCTTGCAAGATTATTTCTAATCTAAAAGCCGTCTTTCAAAAACTCAAAGAAAACAACCTTAAAATCCAGCTTGATAAATGCGAGTTTCTCTGCAAAATCGTAGAATTTTTAGGACATGTTATTACGCCCGAAGGTGTGAAAACCAATCCGAAAAAAATTGCAGCTATCCAAAAATTTCCATTGCCAAAAACATCTCGCGACATAAAGTCATTTCTAGGCTTAATTGGCTATTATCGGAAATTTATCAAAAATTTTGCACACCTCACAAAACTATTAACAAATTGTTTGAAAAAAAAATAAAAAAGTTGAACATACCCCTTAATTCATTCAGTGTTATGAAACTTGCAAAACTCTGTTAATGAATGACCCTGTTCTTCAACGTCCAGATTTCACAAAACCTTTCGTTCTTACCACGGACGCTTCAAACGTCGCTATCAGTGGAATTTTGATCCAAGGCCCTATTGTCAACGATTTGCCAATCGCATTTGCTTCACGCACCCTAAATCCGGCAGAAACAAACTATAGCACCATCGAACGTGAACTTCTTGCTATAGTCTGGGCCACAAAATATTTCCGCCCCTATCTTTATGGGACCCGTTTCAAAATTGTTACATATCATAAACCATTACAATGGTAATTTTCTGTTAAAGAACCCAATTCTAAACTTATTCGGTGGCGATTAAAACTCCAAGAATATGACTATGAAATCGTATATAAAAAAGGAACACGAAATTCTAATGCCGATTGTCTATCCCGCATACAAATTAACCCCATTGAAGACGATCAAATGACAATTTTACCCAACTTCGACTCAGATGAAATTCCACAATGACCGCCTGAAGAGTTTGATGAAATTCTGAACACTCTTTGTAATGAACCAGAACCAGACAACGAAAAAATAAACATAATTTCTGACATAAATAAAATGCACAACTCTATACTCAATCCTAACCAACTTTTAAATTTAATAGAAAATATAAAAACAATATATGGTCCAAACCAAATACCTGAATTTAAAGAATTAGTAAACTTTTATAACTATTTATCTGTTCAAGTAATTATCAAAAATAGCTCAATTTTCAATACACACCCCAATTGTCTTTCCCAACCACTATATACTTTACAAACTCTACCCAATACCCATTGGAAACAAAACAATTCTCCCTTCCAATCCTTATATCCTACTCATAAACGATAACTACTGGACCACAGAAGAAGAATGCCCGCAGCTAGAAGACGTTTTCATCTGCAAGCAAACCACCCTCTCAAAAGACGAATATAGCCTCTTCCAACTGCTAACAACGTCAACCAATATATGCCCGTTAACCAATGTTAATTACCAAAAAAGTACCATTCAACGCCTAAATAGTAACGAAATTTTGGTCATTCCTGTGCAGATGACAATCGCCCGAGACAAATGTCAACAAGGACTTTACAAGATCTCTGAACCAAGTATTGTTACCCTATCTATGTGCCCCGTTGAGATAGATAACAAAACATACGAAGGCGAAAGAAAAACGGAATTCCAATATGTGTTAGAATTGCCAAAGTTTTCGCATGTCCAAAGCAGCAACAACAATTCCAAATTAACCCTCGAGGAAATAAACTTGGATGAATTGAAGACAGCGCAGAAAATATTGTCGACAATCCAGTTACACCCTCTAGAGGCGCCCGAAAATTCCACGTACCCGTGGATCGCTCCAATCTCATCCTTTGCCGCCCTCATATGCGGAATCCTGCTGTATATTGGATGGAAAAAATGGAAAAAGCCTGTTTCATCCCATAGAAGCCACCACTACGAGAACGACCCCTTCGACGGTCCTTCACAAGAGAGTCGAAAAAACGAGCAGCCATTGCAGCCCTTATTTTCCGAACTTAAGGAGGGAGGAGTTATGTGATGCAACCAGGCCAAGAACCTCAGTTGACCCCATACATAATTATTATTATTATAAATATTCCTGAATTAACAAAATAAGCATTTTATTATTATTAGGCTCCATAAAAATTGTATTATATAAAATCACTCATCTATTAATTTTCGATGAATAAAGTTGTAGTTAATCGATGGTCAAATTTGTGTAGAATTTATTTTGAATTAAATTTATTCCTTTTTAAAAAGTAGATGTTCAATAATAATTCCATCACTCCCGTCACAACGTCATATTCACTTCGACTCTTAAGCATCATGGAAGTTTGAAATTTCCATAGTACCCAATTATTTCCGTTTAATTTTAAAGTAGCCCGATTACCGTTACCGATTTAATGTTACTTTCACTTCACTTACGGTCGCGGTATTAGCTACTACCGTTACGTTAGGTACTCCCAAAATTATTGAACTGTTTAGCGGCGTAGTCCTGCTCATTTGCCGCTTTTCCGACGTCTAATCCGCTCTCGTGATTGGTGACTTTTAGCATCTTAGAAAAGTACTTAAAAAAAAACCTCACATCAAAATGAGTTGAAAATTGGTCAAAGTGTTTCTTATTCGATTCCGCTCAGATTCACTATTTTGTTTGGCGATCCGTTATAATTTACATTTTGTGATTTGCTATTATTGGCTTCCCTCGTCAGCTGTTCAGGCTGGCTTGCATCTTATTCGATGCATTACATCTTATCGATGGTATTTTATTTACAGTTTATTAAATTTTAAGATAACCAGATCGAATGTCACAAAACAAAATAGTGAATCTGTGCGGAATCGAATAAGAAACACTTTGACCAATTTTCAACTCATTCTGATGTGAGGTTTTTTTTTAAAGTACTTTTCTAAGATGCTAAAAGTGACCAATCATGAGAGCGGATTAGATGTCGGAAAAGCGGCAAATGAGCAGGACTACGACGCCTTAAAACAAAATTAACTGAATATATTGGGAAAATAAAGAAAAAGTCTGGTCAGTTTTTACGGTAAAAAGACGACAACTTAAGGAACTTAAAATTTCTTGACATTTTTCGTTGCACTTATGCCAACATTTATAACAATCTTGTTAGAAATTAGGCCTACAAAAAATTAAAAAAAAAAACGAATTTTATGATAAAGTGAGGTAAATTGTGAAAATTAACAA
This sequence comes from Anthonomus grandis grandis, assembly GCF_022605725.1. Lineage (NCBI taxonomy): Eukaryota > Metazoa > Arthropoda > Insecta > Coleoptera > Curculionidae > Anthonomus > Anthonomus grandis. The sequence continues at coordinate 18,011,189 of NC_065557.1, forward strand.
AAAGCAATTTATCGAAAGGTGAAAATTGACCGAAAAATGATTTTATTTTCAATAAGGACTGTATTTCCTAATTGTGCCAGCAGAGAAAAAAGAAAACAAAAAAGGAATAACATATATTTTTGTAATTTTTTGAAAAATTATATTTAATCTTACAAGGAAAATTATTACTTTTATGTTATGTTTAGTATAAGTTTATAAATTTTTAACTTTCTGTAGGTTTTGTTTTATTAAGGTAATTATTTTCATTTGATCTGACTGATTTCTGGTAAGGTATCACTACATATTTCTAAAGTGTATATCTTGAAGACGTTGTTTTTCGTACTTTTTGGTTCATATGGCGAGCCATTTTGACGTCCCATCCCTCCACATCCCAAAACCACGTCTTAAGAAACGTCCTAAATAAAGGCTAAAAAACGTCTTAACGGAATTGAAAAAGACACCTGGAAGATGTCAAATATTTATATAGAACGATGTTTAAAATGACCTTTGAGGACTTCTTGAGTATAAAAAAAACATTCTTACTTAAATTCCTAATAAACATTTATTTATTCATTTGTAAGTATACCAAAATAAAACAAACATTATTCGGTTCATTTTCTTGGGGAAACATTCGGTACAAAAATATTGACAACTTTAATTTTTATATACTTCGGGCGGATATTAGCAGATCCTCCTGAGTAGTAAATATCACATCTTTTTATGAACAATATAATTTTTACATACATTTATATAAAACATCATACGTTACATAATGTACTAATATAAAGACATACTAGGTATATAATACAAGACATACTATTAGAAATTAATGCTTTTTTTTCTTAACTCAGAATTCGAAACTGTCAAAAGTCTAATTAAATTAAATCAAATAACAAAGCGTGAAAAAGATGATTTCCTTTAATAAACAAAGCTTATGAAGACTGCTGCTGCAAAAAGTCATAAGAAGTAAATTAGTTTCATTGCACAATATGGCCGAACACATGGCAGAAGTAAGTATTGCGACCTAAAAATGACGTCATCTTGCTACCTGGGTAAGGCTTTAGTATTTTTTAATTCCAGTATTTTTGTCCGCCTGGACACCAGTGGTAGTGAAAATCAAAATGTTTGTACATCGGAAAATATATCTTGCTGGATAGAATACATGTATTAAATTTCATAAAGATTTCTACAATAATATTTCTGTAAATATCTAAGCACTTTTTTTTAAACTACCACCCTGTTAAGATATATGATGGTTAAGGAGTCTAGGATATACACTCATAGGAAGTATTATTCTTAAAAAATAGGTCTAAGTATCACCTCCATAAAGATATTAGCATGTTTTTAAGGACTAACCTGTATATGCCTTATAGAATATGTTACATTATTGTGTTTGCTTTGCTTTTGTTTTGATAAGGTAGCCGTATACGTTTCATTGTATACTCGTATATCTGTTTTTTTAAGTTTTAGTGGGATGAGACGTGTTGTATTTGAATATATATTTATTGCTAAATAAAGTTACTAATAAGTTAAACATAGCTACGGTTCTTATATTTTTAACAGATTGGATATGGGGTAAAACACAGGCAATTTGGCTTTATTTTCGATTGGATACTTGATTTAAATAGATAGAATTTTAGGGGAATATTTTATAAGTTGAACCAGCTAATAAAAATAAATAAATAATATAAAAATTAGCCTGTACCAGGTGACCACTTAAGCGAGGTAAGCGGAGAATTTTTTAAGAACCTTAAAACATTATTATAGAAGTTGCGTATAAAATAACCTGGAAAATATTTACAAGTTCATTAGTCATCTGCTAAAGGGCGTTACAGCTATTTCAAAAGCTCGAAAAAATATTACTGTTAGCTTTTGCCGAAATCCATCAAATCGATCTATTATGGGAGAAAATTTGCACAAGAAATTGTAAAAACTTGGCAGGTTGTAAACTCATTAAAGGACACACTAGTAAAATATTTTGATAGTTGAAACACTTCCGGTAATGCCGAAAGTAGTATATATTGAGGCTCCAGGTAAACTAACATTTTTTTACTTCTAATATTTAAATTTTATCAACCTTTTTGCTCCATAAAACAATTTTCTTAATAATCAAGTTTTCAGATGTCGTCCCAAAGGTCATATTCAGATTTAGCAATAACTCAACTTTTCCAACAAGGCGGAAATATACTTCCCGCAGGTAAGACAGGACCCCCGTTTTTCTCATGTATTATGCATGAAATATTTCGTTTATGCAGTAAAAGACTCACCTACATAATTTTGGTTGGTCGGGCAACTTTGTCTTTAACTTTTTCGCTTATAAAGGAAATGAAAAATTATCTGCCATATCACCACAGCAAAATTGCTTTATTAGCATCGAGGTAATTATTTATATGCATAACTTAAGTTGCCTTAATTTAAATTCCTTTTGATATTATAGTAAATCGATAATATACTGAAAGTTAACACAATCTATATCCTAATTTTATTATATAGTTCAAAGAAAAGTAAATGTACCGACATTTTACGCGGAAGCCTTCGGGTACACTGCTATATCCACGGGTGACGAAGTAAAGGTAAAGTATAATAGTGATAATAAAGGTGAAGGGAATATAAAAGTATGGATCTAATTAAGTTTGGCTTCACGAAGGTGCAAAACGGTGGGCAAGGGTCAGTCTTTGAGGTCGACAATTTGGTCCAAAGGGACACCGACAGGGCAGGACTTAATTAAAGAGTTGCTATAGTAACTAATAGCTGCGGTGTAAGGACCTGGACCTTTCGTCGGACCAAAGGTGTTTCGCAGTTCCATGTAAACGAGGGAATTAAGTGCTCTGAATGGGATTTTAAATTGCTCAATTAGTGTAATTGCTCGTTTCGTTAAAGGCACATTTAAAATATTAAATAAAACATGTTTTTAATAAAGAAGATTTTCTGTGGAATAGTCCTTGTAACTTAAGCTCTTAATAGGTTTTAATATGTACAAGCACATCTGTCGCTGCAACAATTATTTCGCGCGTCTAAAGTTAAATTTTTATATTTATACATTGGCAATACTTGGTTGGCACCTGGATGCGCAGACGACTTAGCAGTCTTGCGATTGAAGCGCCACCAGTCGTCTCTCTCTCCAAGTATATTAAAAAAGTAATTCTCAAAAGGTAGTTTTTTGCAAGTTCTTTTTCGCAAAAGTCTACATTGTTTTTAAGAAAATCTAATCTAAGTGAATGCTTTGAAACAAGCCTAATCCAGTCAAGTTCTCCAGAGGAAATCAGGGATCCCTGCGACACTCACATCCAGAAATTTCAAAGGTAAGGTGCCATTCATCATTTTTATTGCCAAAGTACTTTTTACAAGGAAAATTAGGTTTCAATCTCGCGCCGAATCTCAATAAAAAAATAGTTTTTAATAGGAACCACCTTTTCGCGATAACATCTCTTTATGATAATATATTATTACCTGCATCATACATTGACATTAAGAAAGCGATTTCAAATGATAAATCGACCTTTATATGCTCCTACCTTCATGGCAAAATAAAGCCTACAAAAAGTAGCTTCCCAGTTTGCAAACAATAAAATTTCTTTTATGTTGAGTTACGTTCCTAGTTCACATATGTACATTCTGATTTATGTAAACCGATTTGCGTTTTACCGGTTTGCATGCTTTCAAACTTGGAAAGGCAAAAGCCGGAAAACAAACTTTTGAATCACATGTTGATCGCTGAATTATTGCTTGAGAATTATAGGTAGATTACTACAATTCCACCTGTTGAAAGGATTACGAAAGAGATTTATTTCGTAACTTTATTTCAAAATTGTTAAAATAATGGTATGAGAAACTAAATTGATAGATTTCGTGCCTCTATATTTAACTAAAACTAAGCAAAGACATTAAATATTTTTAAAAAATATATAATTCGACATAAAATAAATGCATTGGTTAGTCATTCCAACTATCTTTTTAAGTACTTTGTTATTCCTTTATGCTACTAAATTTTTCAAGTTTATAAACTAAATTATTTTTCGACAAAAACAAATATAATTGGTTAGTAAGTTAAACTAACCTTACTATTTCCATCAAATTATTACATGAAGAATATTTTCTTCTTTGATTAAATTACATTTTACTAATAAGTTTTAAAAATGTTTATAAGGTAAGTTTTACTAAAAAAATTAAAATATTAGGTTAGGAAAGGATGTATGTTTATTGAATTGGTTTAAAAAAAACTATCTCAAATGCAGAATAATTTATGGCTTCAGTTGATATAAAATCAATTTATTTGGAAATCCCATTGATATATCTTTCTCTCTGCACTCATGGATTTCTTATGGGAAGTACTAGAAGGAGTAATCGGACATGCAAGTGCAATACTGCATTTTAAAGGCCATTAAAAATAATTTTTGTAAATTAAAAAATCCAATATGGCGCCCATAAGAAAAAATAAAGTTGATGATGATCGAAAAAAAACGAAACGTTGGATTAATTTTTTTTGCATCATGTTATAGGACATAAAAAGTGACAATGACAATCTGTTTTTAGTTTTCCGATGTCTCTTTAAATGAAGTCGGTAGAAGGTAAAAACGATTTTGACAATTTTCGATTTTTTTCGGATAACTCCGGAAGTATCAGAAATTTTAAAATGTTTTAAACGTCATTTTATTAAGCTTTAAATTGCGCAACTTTGCCGTCATTTAACCGACCCTGTAACTTATACAGTTTCCGAGATTCTAATGGTCACCCTCGAATTTGGGACACCCTGTACAGAAATACTCCTAAAAGAGTCCGGACACATTTTTTTCAAAAAACCGAAAAATAAAAAAATTGCATTGCCAAAATGTTATAAAATGGGTCCATTACGGTTCTGTCTAATTTAAATAAGTTGTTCAAAGTTATCACCATTAACTTCAACACAACGATTTGCTTGACGTAACCACTGTTCCGTAACGGCACGCAATAGAGAAATCGGCTTTTGTCTAACTGTTGCCGCAGCCTGCTCAATACGTGCTATTAGTTCTTCTAATGTCGTTGTAGTTCTTCTGTGTCGATAGGCGTCTTGAAAACTAAACTTTTCATATACCCCCACAAAAAAAAGTCACATGGATTTAGGTCTGGCGCCCTTGGTGGCCATGCAACTGGTCCATTTCGGCAAACCCACCGATTTGGGTAACTTATATCCAAAAATTCGCTCACTTCTCGTCTAAAATGGGTAGGTGCTCCATCCTGCAGGAGCCACATAGCTTGCCTGATATTCAGTGGCACGTCTTTTAACAGAACAGGCAGATTATTTTGCAAAAAGTCCAAATAAACATCGCCCGTCAAACGGTCTGGTAAGATAAATGGTCCAACAAATATTCCATTCACAATTCCTGCCCACACATTAGCAGAAAAGCGGTGTTGAAAATTGGTTCTGCGAATTGCATGGGGATTATCAACAGACCAAACATGCGTATTTCGAAAATTGTGAATTTCGTTTCGGGTGAATGTTGCCTCGTCCATGGCTAAAATTTTGTTCGAAAAATGTTGAAAATGTAGGAATCATTCACAAAACTGAACTCTGCGGGGAAAGTCTTCAGGCAGTAGCGCTTGGACACGTTGAACGTGAAAGGGATAAAATTGATTCTCTCGTAATGTTGTCCATACTTAATCCGACCTGCTCTGCAACTTGTTGTTGGATCTTCTTCGATAAGATTTAAAATTTGTTCTTCCCTATGAACATTTTCAGGTCTCCTTCCTCTTTCTGCATGCCCTCCACGATGTTCCCGTAAATCGCCAGTATCCCTAGCCTGTTGAATAAGATTTATGAAACATCTGGGGGTAGGATGATTCCGCAAAGGAAAGGTATGCGTATAATACGGAAACAGCAGCAGCACTTTGAAGACACTCTCCATAAATAAGCAACATATCCACAAGTTCATTGTTTTCATAACGATGTGCCATTTTTAGGATTTGCAAATTTAAAATTAACAACAATAAACCAAAAGTGCCTAAGACTAACTGATAGGTACAATGCGTGATCGATAATACAAAAATTCGAGCAAAAACTAAACATAAACAGACGATGAAAAACAAACCCATATTCACTTTTTTATTCTGTATGTCCCTTATTTTTGAGTGTATCGAAAAAAGTTATTTGAAAAAAATTTATATTTTACCGAGTTCGATACACAGTTAAAAAAAATATCAACCTAAAAATCACACTGTTTAATATAATAAAGAAATTATATGTATATAACTAAGCCTATACGTAGAGAGAAAAAATCTTTTTAGAGTAATATCTTAATAATGAAAATAGTAAAATATTCTAGAAAACATTAAAAAATTTCAATATTTTTTTAAAACAAAGAAAAAAGATAGTTTATCTGGTACGATATTTAATCCTATTGACATAAATAATTTTTTCGTAAATAACATACTCCCAAGTAATATTTCTGCTGAAATTCATAGATACTATGAAAAACCTTAATATGAAAAAAGTTAACCCTTAACCCTTTTGAAAAAAGTTATTGGTGCAAAATCTGAAAATTTTAAATTTATCATTGTCTCAGAAACTGAAGTGTCTAAATACTTAACCCAAATCAAGACTAACGCTGTTGGTTCTGATGGCATACATGTAAATTTTCTAATATTTTACTGTCCTTTTATTTTAAAATATATTTGTCATCTAATAAATAATTATATAGCAAATTCTCTATTTCCTTCGGAATGAAAACGGCTGATATTGTGCCAATTTCGAAACCGAATATTGTAAAGGGTTTTAATGACTTAAGGCCCATTTCCATTCTTCCAATATTGTCTAAGGTTATTGAACGAGCCCTGAAGAATCAAATTGTAGACTATGTGGAGTCTGAAAAGTTGATTGACGCCACGCAATCAGGTTTTCCAGAAGGTTACAGTTGTGCTACGGCTCTTCTTAATGGAACGGATGACATTTTTAGATCTGTTGATAAAGGTAATTGTACTATTCTGGTTCTAATCGATTATAGGCATTTGATACCATAGACCATGATACGTTATTACTAGTCTTGGAATATCTTGGTTTTCAGTCAGATTAATTCAGAATTATCTTATGAATCGCCAGCATGGCTATTCATAAGATAATTGCCACCATGGCGAAGGGTGGTTTTGAATGGCAATAAATCACATTATCTTGGCGTTAATTCAGGTGTCCCTCAGAGGTCAATTTTAGGACCAATTCTTGTTATTTTATATACTTCTCCATTTCCTAACTTTGAAACACTACAAAATACAAAAGTATACAGATAACACTCAAATATATTACTCATTTTCGCCTTCGTTGCTAGCTCATAGTTGTTTCTCTGTAATTGAAGATCTAAAAACATGTTTTCCACTTGAACCCAAGTAAATCATTTATCTTATTTTTTGGCATGCCTATTGATGTAAAACATCTTACTAAAAGACTCAATCTTAAAGATTGACGATGAGATTTTTCCTATAAAAACAGAATGCAAAAATTTGGGGCTTGTTTTAAATAATGAATTAAGGTTTGACAACCATATTTCTATGTGCATTTAAAAATATCAAGGGAATCTTCGTACCTTATATATCTACAGACATTTCCTTAATCAAAAAGCTAAAAAAGTTTAATGCGATTTAATGATTCTATGTTTTTAATCATTGTGATGCTGTTTATGGACCTTGTTTAACTGCAGAGTATTGTAAGAAAATAGAACGAGTTCAAAAATATTGTTTAAGATTTATTCATGGTATTCGCCGTAGGCAACCAGCCAAGTCATAAACTGGAGGCCACCGGGTGAGTAAATATGAAACAAAAACGTTTTATTCATAGATGTGTATTGTATCATAAAATAATAAAGTTAAAGTCTTCTCTATACATGTTTCAAAAAATCACATTTAGGACAGATGACAGGAAAGACTCTTAATTTGCGATTTAATGGGATCATCATACCTAGACATCAATCTACAAAAATCGAGAAATGTCTTTCATATGACCTGGCTAAAGTATTTAATAGTCCTCCCTCTGCCCTACAAGTCTGCTCTATCTCAGCTTTCTCTAATCTTATTAAAAACTATGTCTCGTCCTTGCCTCAATCTTCTTAATTTAATATAGCTAATTCCGCCAATAATCAAATCTTGTACCCACACATCATCTAGTTTTATAATAGACAATAAAAAAAATAATTTTTCTTCTAGAATTAATAAGCTTTAGGATCTTTTTTTATTTTACTGAAGGAATGTATGTCTACTTCTCCTTAAATATAAGTATATAAATTAGCAAACTTATACTTGAATAAAGATTATTATTATTATTATTATTATTATTATTATAAATTAAGACTAAAAGGACAAATATGAATAAATTTCCTCAAGATTATATGCGCAGACATTTAGGATAATCTTTTTTAAATTGTTTTTAGATTATGATAATGGGAGATTCTGTGCAAGAATAGGTGACAAGAAGTTCTATAGCTTTCAAAAGTTGTTTGAAACAATATATTACAACAGTTATAAATTAGTATTTTAATTTAAACAATCTCCTTGCTTTTTTTTTCTTTGTTTCACTTTAATGCAGTTGAATGATTTAAAATCTAGGATGATATGTCTTTTTTGTGGTGTACAATTTTGTAACTTCTTTATGTTAAGAATAATTAAAATTTAATTAATTAAATAGAAAGGGGAGCACTTGCTATATGTAAGGAGCAGCAAACTACCTCGTCCAATCCTAAAGATTTCATATTCTCCTCATGACTTTTGGTCGGTTTGGTTTTAGAATAAAAAAAGAAACTAGTCATTTAAGATAGAATATAGTAAATACTTAAACTATAAGATAACCATTGAGGCTTATCACTGGTGTTAAATCTAGGTCCATAAGAATATGCGGCTGGAGATGCTATATTTTATTTTGGAATTTATTTTTTATTATTTAGCTTAATTTTATTGCTTTTAATTTTTTTATGTTAGTTGCCCTTATTTTAATTAGCAAAATTTGTGAATGTGATCCAGTTATTTCGTTTTTATTTTTTCTTTAATTTTTAAGCGGCCACCATGCTTAAAATTTTTGACATCGAAGACTTACCGGTTTGAGTCCTCCAGACTTGTTAGATTTTTTTTAGAAATCAGTGGCACCTTTAAAGCAAGGTTCTGTTTTAGTCAAAGTTATTTTTCTTTAAGAACTGACCACTTTATGTCATCAAAAGAATTCTAAATAAAAATAGAAGTACTTGCTCTAGGTCTAAATTTGCAAACATAAAGATAATTATTTATTCATTATTTTGAACACATCATTTACTTAGTCTGAAATTTACGTGAGATATTATAAATTAAATTGTGTGTATACTTGAATATACTAAGAATCGTACAGTTTTTCCTACTTCTCCCTCTATAAACTCGAATTCGACTCAAACTGAACGCAGTAAAGGGAGAGACGTACAACAAAAGTATACACATTGCATTTCTCCTCAGAGGCGAGTGAAAAATCAGAGTTGATTAATAGAAGAAGATTGTAATCTCTTCAACTTGTTACATCAGGAAAGTCAAATAGAACACTAACACGTAGAAATTTCTTATGCTGAATACGTGTTGGTATTCTATTTGACTTTGCTGATAGTCAATTACAGCGTACTGAACTGACGAAGTTCAATATATTGTTACATTTTAATGCATTTTGGCACTTACTCACAAAAATACAACATATATTTATATTTTAGCAGCATATTAAGTATTTAAATATTTTTAAAGGGATTACAAATTTTTAAGGTTTCTTTAACAAATCCATTAAAAAATCCAAAAAATATTTAAAATTACTTTCAACAAAGCATTTATTACTTTGTGAAAGAACTGACATCTACTTTATGTCGTTGACGAAATGTAGGTATTAAGTTAAATAGTGAAAATATTTTGAATTATAAGTATCTTTAATCGTTATAAGATTGTTTTTTACTTTCATTTAAGTATCTAATTACAAAACTTCTTTGTATTAATAGTAATAATATTTACTAAAATTAGTTAAAAAGCGCTTAATCTAATTTCCAAAAAAGTACTGTATGTTTTTCTTGTTTTAAAACAAATTTTTTAATATTAGAAGATCTATCGTACAAAAAAAATGGCTCTTGAACGTAAAATTAAATACGATTTACTAAAAAAGGTATCACACTCGCACACAATATATCTGGTTTATATGCAATACCCAACCCATAAAATAGCTTGAAAATAAATCCATTGTTCGCAGTGGATGTTTATAGTTTTCGCGGTAAATTTTACACAGTGCATGTATACATCCTACAAAAATATTTTCAATATAGGTTAAGGTATCTTCTCCGGCGCCTGAAATCCAGTAAACTTGCAAATCCAACTTTGTATCGATGCAATCCCATAACGTGTTTGTAGGTGCAGGATGTGCGTTAAACAGATTTATGTGTTTACGTGGCCAAGATTAGCTAGTAAATAACGTTTAATTTTCATATTAGTGTTATTTTGCCTGTAATTTTAATCCTTTGCGCAAAAGAATTTATGAGATAGTTTTGTATTCCGGAAAATAATAATTTTTATGAGGTATGATTTTACAGTTTAAATATCTAAAGTTAGTTATTTCCTTAGAAATGCAATGTAGTTATTCGAAAACAAAGCGAGATCTATTGTAGGCAATCAAGATAATTTAAACATTATTCAGACCCAATTAATTTTCATTTGACAACAGAACTGTGAAATATTATCACGAATTAGTGTAACGAGAAAACTTTATACGCTTTAGAAATATATAAAACATATTTGGCATATAACTAGTTATCTTAAATTAGCGTGTTCACTTTAGAGACGGCATCGGCAGATAAAAATATCACCGTAAGATCTTGTGAAACTAACTCAATCATTAGACTTTATCAAAAATTAATTAATTTTATAAAATTTATGAAATCACATTTAATGTAAAATAAGTCAAATATAAATTAAAAAAGCTAAAAGAGGCTTTATTAAATATTTGTTACTCTTTATATAAATAAAATTTTTATTATTATAACATATGTTATATGCAATTGGATTATGGTATGATTTTGACATTAATTTGAAATTAACCAATATATAGTTAAACTATTGTTTCTAAGCGGAAAAAACTTTTTTCAGTGAATCGCATTTGTCCGATTCATATCCATTTAAGTTATGCATCTTTTCAATAATTATGTTTTTAAGAATTTTTGTCTTGATAATTACCAAATTTCTATAAATTATCAAGTTTTTTGTTATTTATATTATATCTTATTAAGTGTAATTACTAGGAGTTTTATATGTTTGGAACGTAGGCGGTTAAAAGAAGTTAGTTTACATGCGTTTATTTAATTAAAAAAAAATATTAAACGGTCATCGAAAATGTCCTGAAAATTGTAAAAAAATTTTCTTTAAATAGTCTATACTTAAAGGTTAGTTTTTTTTATTTGCAACGGAAGTCCAAATGAAATGCTTCACTGGAACTCGCATTTTAAGAAAACCATAAAGAAAGCAAAATTGGCTTTCTGGAACTGTTACAAACTGTAAAATTTATGGGAAATACTGGAAAAAAATTCTGATCACACCGGCTTAAACCTCGCACATGATTTCGGCAAACTTGGTTAAAAGTTTGAGACTCATTTTGAATGATTTCAAGTGCTGCTATAATTCGTCCAATAAAGTTTTATTCTGTTTCTTTTTTCTACTGGATTTCACAGAGCAAAGACTTTACATGTCCCCACAGAGAAAAATTTAGGGACGTTTAATCGGGTAACCTAGGAGGCCAAGGAACTGGTCCACTGTCTCTTGGGAAAGAGGCTTCATCGGTCATAGTATTAAAAATTTTGCGGTGCAGCGATTTGATGAAGAAGTCATCGACAAAATTAAACTCTAGGACGATAATTGGCTACAGTCAATCCTTGAACTTTCCGAAATGCAGCTAAAAAACAATGTCTTTTATTGTTTTTAAAGATCAATATACAAGCGCCAGTAAATTGTTAAAAATCATCAACTATACAGTTTCTAAACATTGACATTGATATTTTGAATAATTGTTGTAATAATATCATTACCAAAAAGAAAATCAACTTTCTAAATTTTAATGCGTCTTATGGCTGTAGCGCCTTAGTGACACTTTTTTAGACATAGATCCCTATGCTCAAATGATTTCTACTGTTGCACTAAATAACCCCTAAAAGGTTGATCCCATAGTTCTGAAACACTCTGTATAGACCTTATACGTTTGATACCTCTAATAGATATGGGAAGGAGGTGTAAAATGTCTCAATGAGTCAAGTACAAGCCTTCAAAGACAAATAGAGGTGCTACTCTACTTGACTCTAAAAAATGATACTTATTCTGTGTGACTCTCAAGCACTAGAAAGAACCAGGCCAACTATTCTTGGGACCTTTGAAATGAAAGATATTAAAAATGCTTTCCTCATTCAACTGATCGAAATCGTTAATATTGCAGACATGATGAGGGAAATCGAAATAGATGTAAGTTACAATATATACCTTTCACTTCACTTACCAGTGAGGACTTTCAATGACCATTTACATTAAATTTAACCAAACCTAGGGACTTATAAAGGATGCACTACACCTATTTTAAAATGAATACTATTACAACTCATTTACCAATTAATTAATCTCTGTTGTGATCCAATGTTTTGCCTATAGAGGCAATGCACATTTCTTTCTAAACCTAATCTATTTGATGTCCACTGTAGAAAAAAACGTTTTTAATATGGATATAGAGAAAAGTTTATGTATTTAAAATCCATGCATTAATTTTTGAATTTTCTTTCCATGCACAAAGCAAACATTTTTAACAACTAAACGCTAAGAGCCTTTTATTTTTCGATTAATGTATAATAGGTCTCAATTGGGGACCGTTGTCCATTTCTCCCTAAAGGGAAAAGCTTTGAACATAAGTTTTCCCTCCGGTCCCGGTCCAAAGTGAAGCTGGTCACAGGCGAAAGCCAAGCCTGAATTATTAAGAAGAAATCATTGCGGGAGCTTGTAAAGGACAGGCCACTTTAACCACTAATTGAAACGTGAATCGTGCAAACAAGCCGGAATCGGTATTAAAGGGATTTTCATCGCAGAAACGGTTAAAAGCTTAATTCGTACCTTATAGACTCACTCCAACTTTTGTCCCTAGTAAGTAAACGGAAGGGCTAATTAAAAGTTTTCTTCCGTGTTTTATTAGAGGTTTCACGTAATGTATCCCAAGATATATTTTTTCTATTAAGAACTATAAAAGTTTAAAAACTCTTCTTAGTATAATAATTATTTATATTCTAGACAAATATTATTTTATCAAGAAATTCCAATAAACCCTTTCTTTTATTTGAAGTAGTTGTAACCCGGTATCATTAATTTTATGAGAAAAATCAAATTCCTGGTTTCTTTAGAATCAACGTTTTACCTCATAATAAGATATTTTAAAAATACTAAAACAAAATTTTTGATTAAATTTTTCCTTATAGTGTAATTTTAATAAAATATCAAGAAAGCTAACAACGAATGAACATTACTCTTTGTTTATTATTTATCTATTGCCATACATATATAAAGCAATTTGTTAATCACTTAAATACTAAAAAGGGAACCTCTTTTCTTTTATAGTATTTTGACCCATTTATTGCATCTCCTTATTAGAAAACTGGTTTACATTTTACAAAAAGTAACATGATGCTCAATTTTGGTCCTCAATAAAATATTTTTAATGATTATTTGGGCTCGCTCTGCACACTACTGCGCGCATCTACTTGCATTCTATTTTACTTCATTTTTATTTTTTTATAATACAAATATTTATTTTTTATTTACCACTTTAATATTAATCTTTGTTTTTAATATCTGGGCTACTACTCTTTTATTAAGAGATATTAAATAAGTTTCTCTCTTTTTATCTTTAAATCCAGGTAATAAATATATGATTATGTATATAAGTACAGCAATCTTTAGACCAACAAAACTTGCTTTTTTATGGAAAAAAATTATAGAATTATATATAATGTAGAAGAAGTTAAATATATTGTATTAAATGTAAGTATTTGCAGAGTTGAAAGAGCCTGGGTTAAGTTTTCCTATTTTCTTCTGTAAATAATATAAATATTAATATACTTGTGTCTTTCTGTCCCACATATAATAGTATGTATATAGAGTGTTTGATGCTATTTTTTTAATGTTTTAATGTTAAAATCATTCAAACCCATTATTTGATAGGAATAAACATACTTTTTTCTATATATGTTTAAAATAACGTATATAGTTATTTGTGGTAAGTAACCTATGTATGTTTCATATCCATTTAAGTTATGCATTCAATTTATTAACATATGCATGCTTTTAAATATATGTTTTTAAGAAGTATTGCAACTGGCCATTTAATAAACTTAATATCAATTATGTTACTTGTGGCTGTACGCATACAACAAAAAGCCAGGAGATTGTGATTTCTATTTGATTATAATTAGTGCAACTTATCACTATGTTGCTAGTCTTTCTACCAACAACCTTTTTAAATATCGTGAAAAAAGCAAAATCGAGATTCATCTGAAAATACGATATGTTGTGAGGTAAAAGGCTGTAAACGAGAAAGAGCCCTTTCTAGGAGAGCAATGACTTATGGGTGTAATTACCCAGGTAGTAGACCTCCTTTGGTAATTCTTCAGTCTAATTATGTACCCAAAGCTTTAATAAAGGAATTGTACATCCATTTACCGTACCCTACGTCCTAGGTTCAGAAATGTTACATTTCAATAAGAAAACAGCTGATCCCTCCATATTGCAGCGGTTAAATAGTTTCTTCCAGCTCCTAATATAAATAAATCGTATGTCCTGCGTGATTGCCCGATCAGGGGTGAAAATTATTCCGAAGGCTCTAATTAACTTACAATAGCTGCTTGATACTTCTTCTTAAAATTCAAGTCCTGAAAAAATCTAAATTCCAATATAAAAGTGAGGAACAGCTTTTCCAGATGTAGAATATGTTTACTTTAAGCTCGGACTGAAAAAACTATTGAAATTTTAGTGTGTTTTGTTTGACACGCAAATAAACAATAAATATCATACTGTTCAAATGTACCCCAGCTGTGGGGTATATTTGAACAGGCAAAGAGGAACAAATGAACAGTTTTTTTGATTTTTATTACAAAAAATCTATCGTAAATAAAATTTATTAAATTGCAGCTTAAGCTCCAGTAATGAAGATGTCCTCTAAGTACCTTTTTGATGCGGAACATGTAATTTCTTAATTACATTCATAGACGCTACTGTACTTATATTTTCGACTGCGGGATAATAAAATTTCCGTCCTTTTTTCCTTAAAAATTTAATGATATATTCATCTTCTTTTTGCCTGATAATTTTTCCTACTTAGTGAACCAATGTTTTCTTAGTGCAAAATCAGACTACAACATAATCGTCAAATTGTACATCCGACGACAAATTTGGCGAATCTTCATTTTCATCAGATGACCTTGACAGCTCGAACTCATTTTCAGAATCATCTTGTAGGGATATGGAATCATCACATGATGAGTCACTATCTGCCAATATTGCTTTCTTTACTCTTGGCTTCTTGCCTACTGTTTGTACTCTTTTCTTAGCTTCCCGAGCAACTGCTTCGGCTTCAATGGCATCTTTAATCGGTGTATCTGTCAGAAACAGAGACTTTTTTGTTTTGCGACTTTGGCGACGTTTTTGGAAGTCGAACAAATATCGGGAAATGGTCTGACCACCTCAGGAGATATTACTTCAGGTTCAATTAATAAGGTCGTGGAAGCTGATGCTACAGAAGTGATCGGAGCTGCAGATGAAGTAGACTGTAGAGAGTCATTTTGTTCCTTTGATATTTCAGCAATATCATTGGTAGATGCTTTTCCTGCTGCGCTCACTGTCTGAAAAAATATTTTTATTTAACGGCCACATCCCTGCTTTTTGAAAACCAGATATTATGTTTTATGCCAGGTCATGGATTGTTATGGCTTTTCCGGGATTCGAAATTAAATAATCATGTTGCGCTATTTTTAATTTAGCCTTAAAACGAGCCGTTATTAAAACCTCCAGTAGCTGAAGGCGATGACTACAATGAGGCGGTATAGTGACCACCTCCAAGCCATTTTATTTTGCAAATTTAATGGCATTTAGCGAGCAGTGGGATACGTGGTTGTCCATTATTATTAAATTTTTTTCATTTTGGGTACAATTTGTAAAATATTTGATATGTTCCAGTGAACTTTTATAAATAACGTTTTTGTCATCCAACCGCTAGGAGGATTGTTTATTAGTCCTATGCTTCCAGCTGAAGCACATGTGAGGAAACTGTCGTGATATCTAGCTCGTGGGAATATAAAAATTGGTGGTAAACTATTTTCATCTGCACTCATGATGGCACACATAGTTACAAGAGTGCCCCTTTCGGCGGAAGTAACTTGGTCCACTTGCTTAGTTCCCTTTTCAGCAATAATGTTTGACGCAGCTACAACAGTGGTTATACCCGTTTTATCCAAGTTAAAAATTTTATGTGCAGGAAAATTGTATTTTTCGTAACAGCGCACAAGATTATCTTGAAACTCTGTTAATGTGGTTTGGTTAAATGCTGTAACACGTGACATACTCGTGTTTTCAGGCCCTCGGAGACTAAGATTTTGATGGCGTTTCATAAACCCTTGAACCCAATCTAACCCTGCTATTTTGTCAGTATTCCAACTAGGTGGATATTTTATAGACATAGCTTTTGCATAATCAAATGCCAATACCCTCAGATTTCTATACGATAAGGCATATTGTAGTCTAGAACACGTTAAAATATATTTTACCAACATAAGTTCTTGATCATTATTAAACACTTGTCTGAATTTATGCTTAAAGGAAAACACCTGCTCCCTGGGTTCTGCAGCTTTTCTTAAAGACATTTCTTTTTCTATTATAGCCGCTATCGCCTTCTTCATGTCTTCCTCAGTAAACCCAGTCTTCTTCTCCCTCTTATATTGTCTTACCATCGTGATTTGCAAATCTGGAAAAACAATGCTACTTAGAATCATTTTTTACTACTAATGGGGTACCTTTGAACACTCTTCAACAGTGCCCTATTTTAAAGTTCAAAGACACCCCTTGTGCTTACACTTGAATTCAACCACGTTTGCTAAAACTATCCTACCCTCAAAAACTATCCTCCCAGATTGATTTTCACAAAACAATCTACATACTTAGTCTAGTTGACGACCTACTGCAGATTAAATGTCCTCTTTATAGTTTAGTGTTGAGTCTAATTTATTTAAGTAGGAAATATTACAAGAAAAAAGTTGAAAAATAAGGTTTATTCCTATTTGCGATACAAGTCGTGGAAGCCGCTGCACAATACAGTTGCCTTCTTGCACTAGTTACTTCAATCACGTGCCATTTTTAAACGATTATCGCGCCAGAGGCGGGAAATTTGAACGAACTTCAAATGTGCTCCACGTTCAAACGTACCCCCTTTTCCCCTACTGTATTATATTATTATAGAAGTCAATTAAAGGAAATGCCATTACCCTGATTAACTATTTATTTGCTAAAGTTAAGCCATATTATGAGAGAAATATTAGAGAAGTGAATAATAGATTATGGATTAATATTCAACATATATGTGAACTCTCAAACAGCTTTCATTACAAGCATAATTCGAATGTTTCTGTAACTAAATATCTAAAAATTATACTTTTTGGATTGGTAAATAATAATATTAAAGACTAACCCCTTTTTAATACTTCTGTCAATCAGTATATATTTCAATTTTAGCAGAAAAACATGATAGTTGATATGATCACAGGCCTTGAAAAAGTCGGTATATATGAAATGAACCTGATACACATTCATATTTTTTTTACTTTTTGTAAGATCGCTTAACATAAAGAGAGCTAAAAAATAAAGAGATTAGCCGAAAATGGATAATTATTGTAGTGTTTAATATGTATTTATTGTAATACATGAATATTTAGTAAAAATTAGTTGGAATAATAACAAAAAAGTTTATTCAGAATTAAAAGATGAAAATGCACTTTCATAAATATGTAAGGTTAAAATATTTCTCTTTCTTTCTCAAGTTCTCATACTATTAACAAAGATACTGCTAATTATTATAAAAGTTCTTGGTGGACAATTTAAGCGTATTTTTAGAAACAAAGTTTTCCCAATAATCTTATATACCTCGAACACCTAAGTTAGCGCTTCTAAAAGGACACACCGATAAAACTTCAGTCTAAGGTAACTAAATTATCGCAGCTGTCTCTCGCCATTGCCACTACACTTCAGTAATTATCTCTAAAATTGGGTCTGGGATCTGGGGAATTACTGACCTCTGGCCGCGTTATAAAGGCTTTTGCCTCATGCGACAACAAAAACAATCAACATGATGACAAAGTGGTGTAAACACCTTGAGGAGGAAGGCTAAAGGAAAAAAGGCAAATTAAATTTAATTACTTTTCGATGTTTCAGCATTTTTTATAAATAAATTTATTTCTAGACTGCAATTAAAAGAAGTATGTATTAAATATGTAAAAAAGGTATATAAAAACCTTTCTATCTAGATTATCGAATACAATTAGTTTACCACAGGAGAACTAAATTAATATCAAGAGGTTTATATGTTAAAGAAAATTATGTTTATTCATAATATCTCATTGGAAAAGTGTAATGAATCTAATGCCTTAAGTATGCTTTATGTTACAGATCGGTGACGCTGACAGAAATATAGAATTCTAGCAGATAAGTGCCAAAATTCAAAAGCAAAGAATATTTAGGCGTTACGGATGAAGCAGTTTACCAGAGATTTGGATTTTTGGATAGTCGTTATCAATTTTGCTATTATGGTGTTCCCTCACATTTCAGACAAACTGTAACTGATTTTTTGAATAAAAATTTTTTAAACATGTGGAGAAGCAGAGGCAGTCCTATTCAATTGCTTTCTCGATGGCCTATTTTTAATCGTGTGAACATTTTACCTTTGGAAACATATAAAAGCTAAATTATAGTATTAAGGTAGTCGTAAAATTATATTGTTATGAACGGAACATTCAGCACCGATATTAGAAGTCAGCACCCTCTTTTTACCATATCTCTCAAGAATGCTTGTATACTCTGCAATTCATTAATTGCAAAATAGCTTAGAGGTTTTTCAAAAATTGGCAAACCAAATTGTTTTGAAAGCTAGGATAAATAATGAAGCAAAATGGTGGACATTTTGTGATTTTGAAGTTTTTGTCTACTTTTTGATTAAATTAAGTATAAATAGTTATTATGATTTATACATTTTTATTTTATTTTTTCTGTTACTTTAATAAAAATGCAAAAAAATTAATTTTTTTTGTTTTAAATAATAAATCGTTAATGAAACTATTAAACTATTATAATTTGTTTTTAAGACATTTTGAAGTGATTTTAAAAGAAACTGTTTTGTTGCCCAATAAACATGTAACGAAAAAGGACAAAATAATAAAAGAAAATTTAGACCTAAAAATTATTATTTTTTGAAATTTGTCTAAATACTATTTGTGTTTAAAATATGTCCCTTTCATAATAAAACGCAATACTTTTAAATTTTTCGTTGGACCAAACAATTATTCTCAGTCTTTTTTTTATACCATTAACGCGATTAAAAAACACAAATTAGTGGCGTGAAAAAAAATTTTATGAGAAAAGTATTGCCATGCCTAGCGGGCACCTATTCAATTTTAACACAATATTTAAAACCGTCTTTATGAAAAGAATTAAGAATGGCAAATAATTTATTCAGTTGCTGCGAATCCTCTTAATATCCTTCAGTTCGACCAACCCGTAGGCGGTCTTCCTAGTTTGCTTGTCCGTTGTAGGTCTTTACTCGAAAAGCCTCTTTTCCCATCGATTTCCTCGATCATCCCGCATCCATGTAACGTGGCCAGTTCCACTTATCCTTCGCAATAGTTCCAATTATATCGCTGATACCGCTTCTTCTGCGAAAGTCTTCGTTTGTTATGTGGTCCCTCAAGGTCATACAAACATGGATATCTTCATCTTTCTTTGTATCACTCTACGTTTCTTAGCTGTAGCTGTTGTTAGTGTTAGGGTTTTTGAGTCACATGTAACTTACTCGTAGCAATCTTCAAACCACAGCTAGGAACAAGGTTTGTTATGAATTTTGTTTTTGACATACTGATATTAAGAAGGACTTTTCGTATATCTCTTGCAGGTCCTGCAACTTTAGTCGCATTTCTTCTAGATTGTCCAAGATTAGCATTATATCATCTGTAAAACGTAAGTTATTTAGACTCTTGATATCTATGTTTATACCTCTTTGACTCCAGTTCAATTGTTTGAATGCAACCCTTCATGACTATAATAAACACTTTTGGTGATAGCACCTGGCTCAACACCACGTTTAATAGTTATGAGGCTGGTATTTTCATGTAGTTTTACGGTAAATATTGCATTTTTATAGATATTGTAGATGAGTTTGGTATCTTGGTAGTCCACCCTACATTCTTGAAATCAATTCCACCGACATTTTGCTTTATTGTATCGAAAGAAGTCCATGAATATCATGACTAAAGCTCCGCTGGATTCGATTGTCTTTTCTGTAAGTATTTTGACGCTTTGGAGGTAGTCATTCATTCCAAACCCAATACGAAAGCCTACCTGTTCTACAGGTTGATAGAAATCTAATTTATTTTCCAGTCGGATAGTTACAATTTGAGTAAATAATTTGTAAAGGTGAATTTGGAGACTTATTGGTCGGTTGTTCTCTAGTTCTGCTATATCTCCTTTTTGAGAAGCATTTTTTTATTACTTTATACCAAAATCGCTCGAGTCAGACGAGAAAAAGTCAAAATATTAGATGGATTAATTATAACCAGATACGAAAGAGCGGCGATTTGGCGATTTGGTCTTGGATCTTTGACTTTGCGCTGCTTGCACCAATAAATTTACCGATTTAAGTTGTTTTATAGATATAATATAAGATTATGATATAAGATTGCGAGCATCAATTTTAAAAATATTTGTATATGTAGGTAAAGTCCAGTGCAACGATATATTAGAATAGTGACCCGTCAAAATATTAGCATTCCACCTGCCAAACGATGTCATCCACCTTCTATTTACATTGTTTGACAAGTAAAATGCTGGTGTTTTGACGGGTGACCATTCTAATATATCGTTGCACTGGACTTTACAATGACTAACAGAGTAATTGAAAATAGTGGAACTTCAACCATATTACAAAGAACGATGAAAAAAGATCAAATTTTGTAAAAGTGCAATTATTTTCTAACAGTTTTTAAATAAAAGTAAACTGTTACAATAAATAAAATAAAAAAAAAACTTAATGCTATCATTTTTTAAATGCACATGTTAAAATTTTTTTTTTATTTGTCCTTCTCAGCGTTTTTTTGCCAAAAGTGTCCAAAATCGGGGTACGTAGTTTATGAACGTAGCTTTTAGAACTACCAAATTTTATTTTTGCTTAATAAGTAATAGGGGTCTTAAGAAATTTAGAGGGTAGAATTTCTTAATCCTCCTAAAACTTAAAATATGTTAAAAAACTGTTTACTATTGGACATACATTTATTAGATTATAGATGCAATACTCTTAATTTTCTATTTGTTTTAAGCACTTAATATTTCTTAAACTGTGATTTACATATTTTAAAGTATAAAATATCCTTTTTCTAATAACTTAACTACATTTATTTTGGGAAAATCTGTACACGGGTGCATAAAAGTGCTTTTATACTGTACCTTACTTTATTTTTAAATTTTGTAATTTGAGTTGTTAAAAATTAAAAAATAAGTAAAGAAAATAAAGAGGTACATATGCGAACGGTAGCGTTCAGTTTTGAGTTGGTCTTATTTTGTTGGTACCATCTAGTTTTGACGGAGTATTCAAGTTCGTCAGAAACTTACAACTAGCAAAAGTTTGCTATGAATAAAGGATCAAAAGAAATATAACATTTGGTAAAAAGTTGGTTTTATTGAAAATATTCAAAGTGAATCCTAGAGAAGAATGATGCCATTTTAAAGCATGATTTATTCTAAACATTTTTATTTCAAACTTTTCTTTTAGATCTGTCAAATAATCGGCGGGGGAAGGGTTGAATATTTATATCTAAAATTGTTGATAACTTTTGATTGACCTAACCAATTTTAACGAGCTTACTTTTGTTTTCAAGAATAGTTATCAGGCTTTTATGTGGTATAATTACTTAACCGACTTAGTTGTTTTGTTGAGCGCTAGACGGAGGTTTGTGTTATTTTGGACATTTTCAGCGATTTTCTGGCAAATATCAAATACAACGATATAATTTTTTTTACATAGGCTAAAAGATCATGAAAAAACATAAAAACTGGTGCAAACCGCAACTCGATATCTTATTATTTTAAATGTTTTAATTTTATTATTTTAAATTATTAATTAAAATGTTTTTGAACAATAAAAATAAAACTCCAGAACTCAAATGTTTGTAATAGATAAATTGTTTTATATTTTTAATGATGTCTTAGGTGCTGAAACTGGTTTCCTTCATTTTCAATATACAGTCGAAGTTGTTGCGTCGTTGACAGAACCGCTCTTTGGATTTCTGCTGTGGGTATGGAATTTATTGCATTGCGTATTTGGTCCTGCATGTCGTTCTGTGTTTTGGGTGAGGTGACAAAAACTAAATCTATAATCCTTCCCCACAGATAAAAATCTAGAACAGTCAGATTTGGGGATCGAGCGGGCCAAGGAAAAATACTTCCTCTTCCTATCCACAAACGATACTGTCTGGTTAAGTATTGACGAACTTGAACTGCAAAATGTGCAGGGCAACCATCATGTTAAAAAATTAATTGCCCTCTTGTTTCCAAATCAACATCTTCCAGTAACCGGGAGATCATTT
The DNA here is from genome assembly GCF_022605725.1 of Anthonomus grandis grandis. Taxonomy (NCBI): domain Eukaryota; kingdom Metazoa; phylum Arthropoda; class Insecta; order Coleoptera; family Curculionidae; genus Anthonomus; species Anthonomus grandis. The sequence continues at coordinate 18,034,024 of NC_065557.1, forward strand.
TGCAAATAAATTAAATACACATTACCAGAAAGTGTTTGATTGAAAAAGAAAGGACCAATAATTTTTCCGCCAATAATTCCGCACCATACATTTACAGTCCATCTGCCTTGGTGTTGAGTCTTGCAAACCCAACAGGGATTTTGATCTGCCCAATAATGCAGATTATGCAGGTTTACACCACCATCACTGCTAAATGATGCCTCGTCCGTCCATAATATCTTCGAGATAAATCGGGTATCTTCTCTAATCATGTTCAACAGCCAATAATAAAAATTGAGTCTGTTATCAAAGTCTTATTTGAGAAACGCCTGGTGCAGAACCACATGATATGGATGAAGTTCAAGTAAAAAACAATAAATATAAGATAATAGGTTGCTTATTAGTGTTGTAACAAATAAAAATAGGTACCTGTGCTCTTTCAGAATATTTTCTACTGTGTATGAAAGTGTGTAAGTGTCTGTTTTAACCACATTTTTAAGAATATTTTATTTTAATATAATAAGTTTTTAGAAATAGAAGGCTCATAAAGTAATAAACAAGCGAGTTTCTTTGTTACTTTCATCTGTAGACTTTTTTTATATCATATAAAGGCATATTTATGTGAGGACCCTATATAGTATAAAAACAAATTCTAGTAACATAATCCAAATGATGAGAACAAAAGCTTATCTTACATTTTATCTTAATATTTTGCAGAGCCATTTTGTATATGAAACTATTCCGAACTACATCGTTTTTAAGGAAGAATAATCCGTAAAGGACCTTATACTTTTATTTTCAGAAAAGAAAATAATCGTAAGGAGTAGCAAGGGCCCAATAATGTCTACTGAAACTTGTGGAAAACTTTGATTAAAAGGGATGAAGCCGAGAGCCGGTGCTTCTCTGACCAACTTTGTCACTTTTAAGGTTGCCATTAGAGGAGCTGAAATTAGTTGCCATATGTATATAAATATTTAAAAGCTACTATATGGAAATCTTAAAATAGTGAAATTGTACTATACTAATAGTAGGACTACGTGTACATGTGTAAGCTACAAACTCAAGCTATAATGATAAAAAACTAATAATTACCCAATTTGAAAGGGGAAAAACTCAATCTAAAAATTTTACACGAGTCTTTGCTAGAGAGCTGCTCTGATATGACATGGAAGCGTCATATTTAGTAATTCTCCAGATAGCTTTCTAAGTCTGTTTGCCTGATAAGAAATTTTTTAGAATGTGTGTTCCAATAAAGCGTATTACCAGCATATTACAGCTACTTCAGCTCAATCAAGGACTATGCAATTTACAAAAAAGATGAATAAGGCTAATGGCAGTGCCCTATAAATATTAAAAACAACTTACAACTTTTTCAGATGTATCAAGACTATTCCAACAGAATCAAAGAAAATCTAAATTTAATTCAATTTTGCCCTACAAGGTCCAGAAGTAGCACCGGATTCAATAGCTTTATTTTTTTAAACTCGTTATCACAGCGGATTAGGATATTTAATGCAAACTAGTTTAAAAAGCTTTTAAAATCTTTTTAAGGAATATTTTTTAGATCTGTCCTAACGTAACATTATTTTTTGGAGTGTACTTTTGTACTATATTTTTTTAAGCTGTAATTTAATGTATATTCATGAATTTGTGAATTTAAAGAATATTTATAGGAATCTACTGATTTTATGATTTATGTATCTTTTTTGACGTATAAAATACTATTTAATAATAATAAATCCAATTTTATTAATGTTTGGTTTGGAAGGGAAACCGTGGACTCTGCACTCTACCATATATATTAAAATAGGGCTTTGTACAAGTTATATGGCAACTAAAGGAGACCTTAATAGATTTAGTGTGTACAGGGTCGCCAAGCAGCCAAGAATGCGAGGTACTGTATCTCAGAACGTACGACATATGAAACTAACAAAACTTCGAATACTAAAACAGTTGAAGCCCAAGAATGGCTCTTTTTAAAGAACACAATTGTGTTAAAGTAGACTGAGCGATTTCTAAGATACAGTGTGTTTTTTACGGAAACAGGGTATTTGCTGTATCTCTAAAAATAATGTTGTGGGGGTATTCAAAGATATACCCCACTAGGATAGTAATATTTAAATCATTCTTATTATATAGAGTAAGCCAAAATACGTAACACAAAGAAATAATACAAGAATATAAAAAAAGCATCTTCTTATTTCATTCAATCTTATTTAAAAAATTAGAAGGTTATATAGTGTCTGATTTCTTCCAGGTAGTAAAAGCGATGGACCCCAAATACTTTTATGTTTTTTTCAGTTACTATAGTTTCTTATTTTATTTCAACAATTAAACAAATTTTTACAAAAAAGTAAATAATTCTTGATTTTTATGTGTTTTATTTAGAAAATTACTTAATTTGAAGTTTCTTACCATTAAGTTTCTTGCCATTTAAAGTACTACTAATTTCCTTTAACCATTTATATATCAAACTCCTTTGCGGATAACATTTTTATTTAGGGAATATAAATCGATTCCGATATTTTGTAAGGCCGATGAATTTATATCATAATTACTCCTAAACACCTTTCTCTATCATAGAGAATAATGAGAATTTTTCATGAGTCTTTCCTATTTACAGCAAGCTAACAAATGTCTATTTATTTTCTTTTAGTACAATACGGTTTGCTTTAATAATATTGGTCTAATAAGTATCTGAAAAGACGATTAAGAAAAACTAACTTTTTTATACTTAGAACCTTTGTGATGTACTTACATTTTTAATATCTGTCTAAACCTAGTATATTTTGTACGATAATAATTTGTCTTTTAATACAATTCATTACTTATATCCATAGTGCCCCAAAAAGTTGTGTAATTTTATGTAAAAAAATTTGTATTTATTTTGGAAAATAAACTTTAATATTGTTTGGTAATATGGTATGGTTTATTTATAATAAAATCATAATTATATTAAAAATGTAAATTAATTTCTGTTAGATAATATATTTACTAATCTCAATATATAGTATTATTGGTGATTGTCTATCGGACATATGAACTGGACTAGAAATGCTGCATCTTGCCCTGTAATTTTTCTTATACTATAAATTTTTGTGTGCCTATCCTTTGTTTGGTACTTCTTTAGTTCAGATTATGGTTTTCGCACATTTTTCTGGTATTCCTGTAGAGTATAAGTATTTCCACTAGGTCTAATCTATTCTCAAAGTCTAAAAGCTACCTTATTTCATCTTTTTTTTCCCCAGTATTTCGAGTTGTTTTGGGAGTTGATTGGGTCATTCTTGTTAACTTTTTGGTTTGCTCGTTCTCTCACCTTGCTCTTTAAACAATGTCTAGAAAGGCCTGCGAAATAATTTGAATTAATTAAGAAATACTTAAAATTTTTTTATTTTTAATATAGGGAAAAAGGCCATGTATAGAGCTTACCATTCAGTGGGCTATACTCTTGTGGTTCCCATCCAAATACAGTGAGTTTCTTTTTGTTTTCCGCATGGAAATCGTAGTTTTCGCGAAGGGATTTTCTGTGGAGGCACAAATATAGAGAAATGCCTGTTGCCTAATGATCAGACAGAAATTACATTGACAGCTCTATTGACGTTGGTGACAAAGACGGGGAGACGGAAATTTAATTGCGCAACATTGAAATTTAAAGTAATTTGCCGAAATACAGAAGTTGATGCGTTAACTGAAAAATGATGAGAAATATATTTAAAAACAATTTTATTATAAAATTAACAATACGCTTATCAGTATAAAAATACCCACATTTTATTAAAGTTGTTAATTTTGAATTTGAAAGTTGCGAAAGAAAAATAAATGTTAATATTGCATATCTCAGACATCCCTTATCACTTTCTTCAAGAGCTAACACATCAACTTAAATATTATTTAATGTAAATTTGGTTCTTATTTAGGGCATTCAAGTCTGGATTTTAAAGATATTTAAATATAGATATTTACTAATAATTTTAAATTAGCACCATATGTATGAGAGCAAATTTGAAATTAAAAAAAAACAAGATTAATTTGTCTTTTAAATAATTAATTTTAAGATGAATTAAAACATACTTAGCAAAGGGCTTTAAAACGCATAAAAATAGTCACAGTACATTTTAAATTAAATACTGTAAATAAGAGTTATATTAATAAGACCTTTAATGGGATAAAACAAATTTTTTTATTAATTTTTAATTTAGCAATTAATTTTTATAATTTCAATTTCAATAATTTTTGAACATTCAGAAAAAATAACCTTCCTTACAAACATTCAATCATCATTGTGTAACACAGAGCAGAGGATAAGAAAATTTTTTAATAATGATATACCTAAGTGTTTTCTAATAAGGTTTAGATGCATTTTGAATGTATTATCATTTATCAAGGTATAATTACAGATTCAATCCTATTTTGGTCATATCTATGTCATAGTTCTCAATTTTTATAGTAAATTCTTACAGTAATATTTTCTAATTCTCAGACCTCCACCGATCAAAATTTTGGGAATTTAAATTTTATTGTCTTCATTTAGGTTAAAATAATTATGCATATATCCTTGACGCACTAGTTTATATATTAGTAATTGCCCAGACGGTCACAGTAATCATAGATTTTTTAAATTTCTGGCGAATCCATTTTTACAAAAATCTTGGAGGAAGATGTAATTTCTAGTAAAGATATTACAGATTATCGAATTTGCTCGAATAATAAAGCATAATTACTTAAAGACCCCTAATATAAAAAGTCCTATTTGCAACCCAGTGTATCTCAAGATGTATTTATTGATGTTGTTCAAATTGAGAAAGAATATCTTTTTTTAGTTAATAAAGAAGCTCTAAGTTCATTTCACAGTTCAAAAATGAACTTAGAAAAACGGATGGTTTCGTTAAAATCGTGGTTGCAATCTTACAAGTTTTAATTCATTAAACTGCTTTATAATGGTGGGTTCTAGTTCATTGAGAAAAATCCTAATGACTCGTCCTTAGGATTTTTCTCAATGTTTGTAGATAGTCGAGTAAGACTAAAGCTTTCTTCCTCGCCATTTTTCAGTATTTAATACATTTTCTTCAATTACCTTCACCTCGCAGTTTTCAATCCTCACTTTCCAATATTCCCTTTGAATATCGACACAATAAACTTATTCTTGAATATCCTAAGTTACAAGCGGAGTCTATGAGTAACATAAACCGCTGCTGTGCTCTCATGTCTGATGAAATTTTATTTTAATTTTACTTTAATTTCTTGGCTTTGTTATGAAAAATCTGAGTCTCTGGTTTTGAGGATTTGGGCGAACTTGGCAGGACCACTAATGAGGCAAATTGTGCTTTGGTTTTTATGGTAAGAGACCTAAAAAAAACTTAATAAGATCTTGTTTCTTATTTTTTTACAACGAGCACTAATAAAACTGAGACGGAAAAACTTATATTATCGTGTATAAAACATTAACAATCCATTGGTATAAAAGTCTGCACAACAATCTGTAATCTGGGCACCACATTTAAAAAAAAACATATTATTATGGTTTTTATATCATTGTGTACATTGTTATATTATGTCAGGGATTAGGTTAAGTTTTTTATTATAATTTATTTTTTTTTTATTATTTTTTGTTTTCTATAATATGTATTATAATTTTGTATTACATAATAGTAAAATCCGAAGTAAAATCTTTTTAGAATCATATTTTTTACTTAGGCGTGTTTATTACATGTTTCTTAATATTATAATATTTTAAATACTTATAGAAATAAAAAAAAATAGGTAAATTTTTCTGCAAAAATATGCTTTATATCTGCAACAATATTATATCGATATTCATACATAAAAGGTCTTATTAATACCATGCTTACAAATTACAGTTTTTAATTTAGAATATATTGTAACTATTTTTATGCATTTTAAAGTCCTTTATTAAATTTGTTTCAATTCATCTGAAAATAAAATATTTAAAAGACAAATTGATTTTGGTTCTTTATTTAAACTTTGCTCGCATACATATGGTGCTAATTTATAAATATTGGTAAGTAGGTATCTCTGTCTAAATATCTTCAAAATCCAGACTTAAATATCCTAAATCACGAATTTCTTGGGAATTAAACTTAAACCAAATAATATTTTAGATATTGTGTTAATTTTTGAAGAAAGTGATAAGGGATGTCTGAAATTTGCAATATTAACATTTAATTTTGTTTCAAATCCAAATTAACAATTTTAATAAAATGTGGTAATTTTTACACTGACAAACGTATTGGTAATTTGATATTAAAATAGAATTCTATTTAAATACATCTCTCATTACTCTTCAGTAAACGCATCAACTTCTGCATCTCTGCAAATGACTTCAAACTTAAATATCGCGCAATAGATCAGGCTTAAATTTCCCGCTATACGCCACTCAAGATGGCTTAATAAGTTTATATGAATTGAGTAAGTTGTTGGTACTACCTGTCGAGCACTAAACATACATGCTTCGTTACTAAGGAGATAAAAAAAAGTAAAATTTAATAAATATGCTGTTTCTTTCTCTTTTTTTTATATAAATAAGAGGTACTTGTACATTGTGAGCTACCACGATGTAAGCCATATATTTTAAGTAATTTGATTGTAATTCCTATCATACACAGGAGCTTCTTTAATAGTCTGAAGTAAAACGATTGGCCTGTAAAACTCGCCCGAACAAATCTTAAATACCAACTAAACTATACAATTGATTATAAGGGATTGGACTTTTATCCCTGTTAAGAATGTTTTTTTTTGATTTTTGAATATTGCTAACCTTTCGTATGCATCTAATTTTCTATTGTTATTAACTGGTTTAAATAATTTTAAGTTGCCTAACTTGACATAGTGACCAGTATTTAAAACATGTTCAGCCAAACTTTTTATCATAATCTTTGCAATTCATTTCATAGATCCTGGACTTTTCAGTGGTCTTGATTTTATCTTTTGGGCTTCCTAAAAGATTTCGTAGCTTGCACGAACTTTATTAGATATTCTTAGTTTTAGTAAGTCGTTGAAAACCCTATCAAAGCATTTGGTCAAGATAGGATAATATAGTATTGCAACGAAAGTTTCCTTATTTTCGTCTTTTTGACATGTGGTGGACTTTTTAAGATTACCTATATACCTATGTCTTCCAATCAGCTTATCAATAATCTTATCGTTATACCCATTGACCTTAGCAATTGTTTTAATTTTTGCTTTTTCTTTATTAAATCTGTTATTACTTAGAGGAAATGAGACTCAATGATGTACCAAGAAATGCATGTTTGGCATTTTATGTTGAAAACAATGGTTAGAGCCACTATTGATATAATTTTTACCCCCAGTGTGAAAAAAAAATTTGGATTCATATATTCAAGCATTAGCCAGTGAAATTTAAGGGTATACCAATGACACCCAATGCTTCTTTTTTTATAATTAAGTAAGTGGGTGCAGGTAACAATATATAATCTGCTTATTAAATAACAACATATATTATAATATATAATAATAAAAACATGTTTATTTCTATACAAAAAATATAAAATTAAAAGTCTTTCAAGTGTCAGCAAGAGGCCCCTAAGAATCATATGAAAAAAACCGCTCGTCTATAATTTCCTAGGTGTTTCAGGTCCGGTGTTGCCATGACGATAGCCAAGTAGGCGCCATCATAAACACTCATTGTTGTGATGCGGTGCGGCATGGCACAGCAAGTGGCTCCTGTTTTAGCCTGCTTTTCCTCCAGGACTTCGTCGGTCGCATCGTCAAGCTGTCCTCATCCCCAAGAACAACATCTTTGGGGCCTAAATTGGATTTTATACTTAAGGTGGGGAGCAAGATAAGTTTCAGGTTTGAACTTCGATAATAGCGGAAGAGATTTTATCTTGAATACTCTGGATTAAGCTTATTATATCTCGAAAGACATAAATTGTACATTTATTTTATTTTATAGTAAAACGGGTATAATAAATTTTAAAATATGTGTGTGTTAGGATCATTTTAATAATGAAAAAGGTTATTAACTTATCAGGTAAACAAAACAGATTTTGTTTTCGTTTGGTCTCTTAGAGAAAAAATGGTTGATACGTTTCTATTTTCTATTATTATTATCAGGTAAAGTTCGTATGGACATGTGTTTTAATTTGCCCTATTTTAATGATTTAGAGTATTTTATTTATAGTTTGTTTTTTTTTTAATTATATTGCATTAAAGATAGAAAAAAAAATTACATCTCTAAGTTGCCGGTCTTTTAACGTTTTATTCAACTTTTTAAGGCTAAAAAATATCGACAAATGACAATATAATGACCTAACGTTAACAAAATAATCCAAATTACATAAATATCTGCGGCAAGCAAAACATCTTGTTAAGGCAATTACATTAGAAGATAGTAGAAAAAGTAGAATTGCACAGTAAACAATAAATTAATAATTTTAAGCATAAAAAGAATTGAAAAAAACCAAAATTCACCTAATTTGAAATAGAAGCTTTTGGTCAACTAGTATAGTGTAATATAAATCATACTATTTTATAAAACAATGAAGAATATTAAAAGTATAAAATACCTATTCAAAATACCTAATTTTAAATTTAAGGGCAAAGTTGTTTCTAGTCAGGTTATCGAAATCAAATTTTATTTTAGAATGGATTCTTGTGGTAATCAGAATGAATACATCACATGCTGATGGGCACCCGAGAATGAAAGTGGTAAAAATATGTTCATGATAAGTCGTCTCTTATGGAGGATAATAATTAAATCTTTTTTATCATATGGAGTAAGCCAAAATAGGTAATACAAAGCAATAACATAAAAAACATTAAGAATCTCTTTTCAAAAAATCATCTGGTCTGTGGGAGCATCAGTTCTATGCCTTTTTAGCATTTTAAGAGATTAATATTTTTTTATTTATATTAATTTTATACTTATAAAAAATTAATTTTTGTCATTTTTTTTACGTAAATGAAGAAGTATTGAAGTAAGAATATTTTATAGTAATTGATTCAATAGAATAAAAATAGGATAATTTGTGTTAAGGAATCATAGGATTGATACAACTATATGTTAAAAGATGTGGTTTGGCACATGATCCATAACTTATGTTCCTTCATTATGTATAAAATATGGCAAGTATTGTAATACTTATTGGTCACTTATATCTTTATCACATTCTAAGCGGGTAGTGAGATAATGCCATAAATAGTAATATCAAGGCATTTCAATAAAATAATACGCAATATTGAATATATCACATTTGCTAAATAATAAGATTTCTATAACTACTATTTTAATAGTGTATAGTTCAGATAGATCTATTTTCGTCCAATATTTTACAGAAAGTTATGACACTGGAAATTTCTGTCTTTGTTTCAAGTAATAATATTTTGCCAGAAAATTAGTCAGGATTTCGACGTGGACATAATTGTACAACTGCGTTGACTAGGACTACAGACCGTAACACTGGATTCAATTTGTGACTAAAAAATTAAATTTACCGAACACATAACAACTTATATTCAAAAATCCTACTGCGCCCTTTAATCTTTTTTTCCTTAAAGGCATTACTTAGAAAAGAAAACAAAAATTGAACTATGTGAGGCACTCGTACTATCACACTTTAACTTTGCAGATAGTGTTTAAGGTCCTTTTGTGGATACAACAGAGGGCCGGAGAGTGCAAAAGGTTCAAAACTCATGCATACGTTTTATATGTGGCATAGGACGTTTATAACATGTATCACATAAGCTTAAAGAACTTAGCTGGTTGCAATGTTCAATAGGCGTGTACTGCACTCGCTTTTCTGTTTTTATATGTAAATATCGTTAAACTTCAGTATCCTATCTATCTCAGTAGAAAAAATGTTGACAGAACTGATGTTCATAATATAAATATACATGTAGAAAGCACATCCTTACGATCCCCAAGCACAATAAGGAACTTTTTAAAAGAGGATTCTCTTATAACATAGCGTCAACCGTAAATAAATTTTAAGTTACTCATTTTAACACATCTTTATCCTGTTTAAAAGAAGGATTAGACAGCAGCTTCTGAGTGAGTGAGGTTTTATGGGCATTTATATTTATTTCAGAGATAATAAGATATTATATACATACAAAATGTTATATTTTCTTAACCAGAGCTTAATTATTATTAATATAAATTCTAAAATCAGAAACAACTACTACCCACAGATCCTTAGAGCCGCCACCCCACGTATGGCAAACTGAATGATCTCTTATGTTCCGAAACATTTTTGCAACATTTACTGCAACATTATTTGAAAACTTCTTAAGAACATTTACAAAGTTATTTGCTTTATAAATATAAATATTACTGACATATTTTTAACTATTATTGAGTATTTAATCCAGTAATTTTTCAGACCCTCTTATTTAAAATTACTTGCGTCAACATTTTATTTGATGTAAACTTTCACTAATTATTTATAAATATATCAAACAGCGTCTCTTTTTTTGTTAATTCGTAATATGTGTTCAAAAAAATAAGATATCTCTTATTTCTTTAAAACAAATCGATGGCAAACATCATTATTTAAAAAAAATATATATATATTTTAAGATCATTTCCTTAATACTTAGAAATTCAAGCAATGGAAACTAGAGAATCAGGTAATTAAGATACATCACTTATACATGTCCTTTATTAAATTATCAAACAATAAAAAGGTATGATATAATTTGCCCTCCTTAAGTTACTCTAGATGTAACTGTTATTTTATCTAATAAATCGATTTTTACTTATTTAGGAAAATTAAAAGGTTAATTAGAATGTGAAATGAGAGGTTATATTAAGTTAATATATGCTGTATCACAAATATAAGCAAAGTTTAGTTATTATTGACTAAACCTATTATAGCTAATACAAATTTAATTTTTGTTTGCTTTTAGTAAGGGATATATACAATGTTATAAATTATACTTAAATCGAAATAAAACATAAACCTGGCAATTAGTTCTTCCTGCCAAACGATATTACTGTCGCGAGTATTACCTCGCCGTGATTGTGTATCAGTATACCGGATCCATACATAATGTGTTTATCTGGGATGGATGTTCCGTGTATACCGGGTCGACCATGTTGCTGCAGCACTCGACATGATTAATCGTTACAACGCTGCCATTAGCAGAAGTAGGACCACTAACGAGTCGATCCACTTCCATTTTCGTTAAACTAGAGATTTCATATTTATTTTATTTATGATTTTAAAATTTTTACTTATAAATTTGACCACAAAGATATTTATATTTGTGGTAAATATAAAAATATGGATTTACATATATCATATATTTTACCATACATCATATTATACACCAACATAATTTTGGCTGGGTGTTTCTTGTTCGATGTTCTTGTATAGTACTGAAAATGTTAGCAGTTCTATATATTTCCTGGCTTATTTGTGTTTTTTGTTTTTCTTGGTTTTTTAATTATTTGTTTTTGTCAATATTAATTAATTTTAAGGAGTTTTTTCACAATAAAACTTCCATTTAAATAGATCTATTGCTATCAATTATATAATCGCAAAAGAATCCTATTTTGTTATATATCAATTATAATACGTCATTATTAATAAGTTATTGTTATTTAATTATTATGGCAGAATAAATGGTTTGAATTTAAATTAATTTTAAGATATTTAATTTAAATTATCTATAGACCTATTATATTTGTTAGTTATAAATTCAATTAAAGAATATGGGACTCCAAGGGGGCGGTTACTTATATTTGGCTATTCGACCCGTCATGGTCTACGTCAAGTTACTTAGTAGCCTTGGAAAAGCAAATGAGGCACTCCGGTCGGAAAATCTGAAAAACTTGATATCGTCGGGCAAACTGCAAGTATTTTCCAAATATTTGAAACTAGCGTGAGTGCTGGGTAATCCCCGATGATGTTGTCTACGATTTCCTTCTTCTCGCTATTATAGCGTCTTAAGTGCTGGGGTTCATTTAAAAGAGCGAACACTAGCCGAATTTCACTTCTGTTTAGTAATTATTTGGTGAGAAAAAATTCAGCTTTCCTGTGCCTTGGCCTGGCTCAAGCCAGGCCCTTCTGGAGTGTGTAGTTTCCGAACTCTGAGGTGGCAGTAGCAGATATACGTTTTGAGGCTTTTTTGGCAAGGGAGTCTTTTTACACTTTAATACTAGATTGGAGCTCATCTTATTGGCCGTAATATGATGGCTCTACTATCTGAGATTGAGCCTGTAAGTAAGGAAACATTTCAAGACTACGAGTATTTTAGCTCGAAAAACATAAGTGCTTCTCAGCAAGTAGATCTGCTAGTAATCAAGCTTTTTTCATTCTTTATTCACTTTATTAATATTTTAGCCTAACACCCAATTTAACACTCCATAACAAACATAATACAGCGAACATGATTTATTGCTATATTCCAACAAGTAATATAAACTATTAAAACAATAACAGATAACAATCCATATTAGCCCAATCTGCCCAATATTTGAACAAAATTAACAATAAATAAAAATATATCAAATCATTTACTATTAATTAAGATCCAACATTAATCAACAGCAATTCACCAATCCACATTCTAACAACCAGGTTATGGAAATAACAAAAAAACAGTAATAATAATAATATACCAACACTAATAGATCTTTGAACACTGAAATTAAATTAAACTTTTAATTTGCCTCTTAAAACTAGGTAAAGTAATGCCCAATATTTCAACTTCATTAGAATTAATAAATTTAAGTGTTTGTTCAATAGGGGAATGGGATGCATAATTAGTGCTATCAAATGGTAGTGGGAATAATCTATTATGCCTAAAATTCCTAGATGGTATATTAAAAAATATTGCATCAAGGAGTTCAGGATAGTTTAACTGACCATTCACCAATTTATACAAGACCATTAAATTAGCATAAACTCTCCTTTGCCTCAGCCAACAACTTCCGAGTATCATCATAAATGTGAATGATCATTGGGAATCCTCATACCAAGCTTATATAAACAAAATCGAATAAATTTATTTTGGACCCTTTCATGGTACAACAATTTGTGTAAAAAGGGGACCATATCATTAATGCATGTTCCAACTGTGGCGCAACAAGAGACATATATATATCCTTTTACAGGTCTCAACAAAAAATTCTCTGCAATTACGCAAAAAAAGCCTAAAACTTTTGAGCAGTTAAGAACCAGATTAGTTATATGTGTGTTGAAGTTTAGGTGGTGCATTCTAGAGCTATCTGTGTAACAGATAATCCCCCTGTATAGTAATACAGGCCTATTAGACTCCTTCCACTCCCCTCGTCTTATGTGTCAAAGAGACCTTATAGTCAGGGCTATAAAAGTAGTAGTTTTATAAAGTCACTCCCCATCACAAGAAGAAGCAATTTCTGTGATGCTTGCGACCAGATCTTAATGTGGCCAGGGTCGCCAGCCGATAACAAATAAAGGACATAAACGCAGTTTTTATGGCTTTAAACTATATTTTAAGGCCCAGTGGCGGAAAGTTCAAGAGTCTCAAGGGCTTTAGTTGGAACCGCATAGATCCTATGATAATTAGGTATGAATAGATAAGTAAATCCAATGAATATTCTTCGGAGACAGACCACAGATGCTATCGAAAGTTCTCCTATTGGATGAAAGCGCACAGCTTGCCTTCGCAATACTGATATCTGAGGGATTCTACCAGCACAGTTTGGACTCCATTGTGACATCTAGAAATCGTACTTTACAGATATATGGTCCTTAGAGAAAAACTTAATGTAATGCAAAAGTACCTTTTCTTCTAAAAGATAGGAGCTCTGCCGTTTTTGAGTTTATATCCTAATTCCCTCCGAGAAGCATTTTTTCAAAGCCTTTCATGATACAAAGCTTTTGAATCTATGTGTAGTTGCGTAATAACCTATTAAAAAACTATACTAGTTGTAAAGCTCGAAGGACTAAAACCTATTATTTTTTATAGTACTTTTTATTAGATAGACCTATAGATCTATACGCAAGTTTTTTAAAGTGTTCAAAATCACTTTTATTTTGTATGGCATGACGTATTTTTTACTTTAAAAACGGAATTTACGTCGAATGTTAAGTGTTTGTAAAATAGAAAATCGCTCTACTAGTTATGGAATTATGACTTAGTATGCAAGTACAATAAAACAAATTCTTTTCACCTAAATTTTATTTATTTATAGTCTATTATGCTTAAGAAGTTGTTTAAAATTACTTTCTTTAACTTCCAGTCTCTTATTCTTTCTCGAAAAGAGTTTCGTACCCGAGTATTGGAGTCGTAGGTAAAGTAACCATTAGTCTATCCTTTATATATCATTATAAAAAATATCAACGGGGTAAATATGGTGAACACGCAGGCCAGTAGATAGGACTACCATGACCAATCCACCTGTTAAAAAATTGTTTTTAAATAATTACGGGCCTGTAAGGCATAATGGGGTGAAGCTCGATCCTGCTAAGACCATAAGTCGGGATTTATATTTTGTGTACATCTGTCCATTCAAATGACCTTAAAAAAAAGCGGAGCAATAACTCTGTTCTCGAGAGTACCACACCATACGTTAGTAGACTAGGGATATTGATTTGGTATAGTTTTTATCCTGTGAGGATTACAAATCATTTAGTAATGCATATTGTGTATGTTTACCTTAGAAAAAGAATCTCTCCAGTCCATTTTCGACTCTTTTGGCTTAATCATGCACATTAAATCACCTACCAGAATAACTAAAACCAGCTCTAGTACAATAGATTATGTCGTATCTTCCTTTGAGCCAGATTTCGTCGATTGTACTGTCTTAAGCCCAGGTTTCTCAGACCATGAAGCAATGTTAACAAAGTTTTCCATAACTAAATCTAAAAGTAAAAATGTTCCACGCAAATTAGGCCGTATTTTCTCGGATAAAAATTTTTTACATTTTAGACACCTTTGTCAATCAACTTACTGGAATATTCTCTCTGACGACGTTGATTCAGGATTCTCTAGATTCGTAAAAACGCTATCTAGTCTTTCTCACAAGTCCCTTCCTTTGAGACCTCTTAAAAAGAAGCAACATAACCCCTGGTCTACCCAAGGCTTGCGTACATCTGCTAAGAACATGCGCTTATTATCTCATCTTAAGAAATTTTCAGACAGCGCTTTTTTTCATGAGTACGTAAGACTTTACAAAAAGATTTATCAGAGAACTTTAAAAGCCGCCAAGGATATTTACTATAATAGGAGACTGGCTAAATCTAAAAATGTGGCTAAGGAAACATGGTCGATTGTTAATGCTTTGAGAACTAAGCCTTCTTTGTCGAATACTATCTCCACTTCATCTGAAAACCTTAATGATTATTTTGTAAATGTGGCAAATAATTTAATGAGTACCATAACTCCTTCCCATGATCCACTTTCATATCTTCCCATTGCACTACATAAAGGAGGAGACAAAGATCAGTCTTCCAACTATCACCCTATTGCTCTTCTTCCCACACTTTCAAAAATTATTGAAAGATTGGTTAAAAAAAGACTTCAATCATTTTTGCTAAAATATAAAATACTTACTTCCCATCAATTTGGATTTTTAAATAACAAATGCACAAATGATGCTATGTTTTCTCTTTTTAATAATGTATACTCTAGCTTAAACAACCAACACCCTACAGCAACAATTTTCTGTGATTTTTCTAAAGCCTTTGATTGTGTTAATCATGACATCTTATTAAAAAAGTTGCAATATTACGCGTTCAGAGGAGCGCCTTTTGAATGGTTTAAGTCGTATCTCAGTAACAGAAGTCAAGCTGTGAGAATTGATTCGACTATGTCTTCTTGCAAGCCAATACAAAGTGGAGTGCCTCAAGGTTCCGTACTCGGCCCTATTTTGTTTCTTATCTTCATCAATGACATTGCTAATCTAAATATTAACGGTAAAGTCTGTCTATTTGCTGATGATACTAGTTTTACCTGGAGTGATCCGGATATTTCTAAACTTCATAGAACCGTATCAAGTGACTTAACTACTATCAAATCATGGTGCGACTCTAATCTCCTTTGTCTCAACATTTCCAAAACTAAAATGTTGTCCTATAAAAATACCTTGCAATCCTTTGTACTTGGTAATGCAACAATTGACGAAGTTGATTCTGTAAAGTTTTTAGGGCTAACTGTTGACAACTCGTTAAAATGGGACACACATATTGACTTTTTATCAAGAAAATTAAGTTCCGCTTGTTTTGCGTTAAGATCAATTTCTAAGGAGCTTAGCCTGTCTACTTCTAGAACAGTTTATTTTGCCCTTTTTGAATCGCACCTTCGATACGCCCTTCCATTCTGGGGTACATGTAGTGCAACACAATTTGACCGTATTTTTAGACTACAAAAGAGAGCTTTACGTTATACACTGAGACTTAAATACAGAAGTCATTGCCAGCATTTCTTCAAAAAATTTCAAATATTAACTTTTCCATCTTTATTCATATTTGAGTCCCTTTGTCTAATACGCAAACACGGTTCAGCATCTGATAGGCCTTCCCATAGTTATCTACTTAGATACACGGAACATGATCTATACCTGCCTACCCCACATTCAGAGTTGGTCAAAAGTTCCATATTATATAAAGCAAAAAAAATGCACAATCATCTGCCATTGGAAATTAAATCCATCACATCTTTTTTTGCATTTCGTAAAGCATTAAAATCATTCTTACTGGAGAGAGCTTTTTACACAGTTAACGATTTTTTTTTGTAATCATTGATTTGAAATTTCGCACTAGCAGATTATGTATTTTTACTATCTGTACATGTTTAGGTATACTGCTTTTTGTAGCTATTTTAGGATTTTTTACTTTTTTAAACATTTTAATTTTTTTTTTTTTTTTTTTTTTTTTTTTTTTTAACGTAGAGAGATTTTTTAATGATCTTTTTTTTGACATTGTATACATTAAATTGTATATTTTATAATAATATTTTTGACTACTTACAATTTCTAAATCGTATTAATCTGTATATATTGTAGATAATCTATTCTATTTATTTATTTATATTTTTTTTAAATTTTGTTTTGTTTTTCTTTTTTTTAATTGTGTTTTGTTTGTTTTGTTTGCATTTTTGTGTCTTTTTTGTTTTACAGCTTTGTCTACAAATTGTAACAATTTCTTGACAATAAAGCATTGATTGAATTGAAAAAAAAAGTCTAGAAAAAGAAACAACAAAAGCTGAATATGAACTAGTTAAACTAAATTGAATCTTACTTGCCCATAATGACTAAAAGAAGCTTCATCAGAAAAAATTATGTTTTTTAAAACTTTTCAGGCATTTTTCTCG
The DNA here is from genome assembly GCF_022605725.1 of Anthonomus grandis grandis. Lineage (NCBI taxonomy): Eukaryota > Metazoa > Arthropoda > Insecta > Coleoptera > Curculionidae > Anthonomus > Anthonomus grandis. Next base: position 18,051,283 of record NC_065557.1, read on the forward strand.
AAACCAAGTGTGTGAAACTAAGTGTATGTATTTCTTAAAGTCATATCCGTAAAGCTCTTGATTAAGTATAATGTGGTAAGGATGAAAGTGGTATATAAACAGAATTGCTATAAGTAATGTTTCACTAATTCCAGCATCTAAAGCAAGCCGTCTGATACTTGGTTAAGGATTAATAGCTACTGCTCCTAAAACCCCAACCTACTTATTTTCATTTATTTGAGTTTTAAGCCGCTTTTAAGCTTTTAAAGGCCATACTCATATGGCCTTTAAATGGGCCAATTTTGGACTATTCGGAAACCCTTCTGTCCATACTACTGTATGGACTATACTATGGACAGAGACCTATAATTTTCTCTGCACTCCTCCAAACAGCATCAACTTCTACATTGAAATTCGTTTCTATGTTTTTTCGTTTTAAATTACCAAAAATAAAAATGTATGTCACAAAAAAAATTTGGCCTACTATTTACTATGATTTCCATAGTAAAGACTGTTATACTTATACTTATTTTGACAGGCGAAAAACAATACTATATCTCTTTAATAAAATATGAAGCTTTTTCTTCCATAAAATATAATAAGATACTTTATAAAGAAGTGAACATTTAGGTAACATTATAAGTAAATAACGTATATTAAAGAAAATGGCAACAACAACGCAACGCCGCTCGATCGGATTGTTAATTCCCCCGACATAAGTAATCTTTACCAGTGACGTCATAAAAAAATATTTACATGATAAATATTTATTATTAATATTATGAATTATTATACAATATTATATTAATATTATATATAATTATTAAAATGATTTACTTTTAGTTAAATATAATTTGTTGATACAAAGCCAGCTGAAAATGTTGGTTAAGTCACTATTTATATCAATTACGATCTGATCAATATTGCTTCCTATTATATAAATCATTGTGTCATCTGCAAATAACCCAGTTTTACATTTTTTATATAACTTTTACCATATTCTTTATATATAATAAGAACAATAATGAACCCAAAACTGTTCCCTGAGGAACACCAAATACAACATTAAAGACCTCAGAGAGACTATTCCCATACTTCACATGTTGGACTCTATTACGCAAATAAGATTCAAACCAGTTTAAGACATCACTTCTAATTCCCAATTGATTTAATTTATAAAGCAGAATTTCTCTGTCTATCGTTTCGAATGCTTGTTTAAAATCTAAGAATATCGCTAAAACATATTTATTATTATCAATCGCTTTGAGAAAATTATCATATATATTAACGACAACAGACTTACATGAGTGACACTCACGAAAACCAGACTGATTTTCAATAATTATCGAGTTTTCGGTACAGTAATTTAGGAGTTGCTCTTTTACACATACCTCAAGGAACTTTTCATAGACAGGTACCGTATTATTTGGTCGGAACTCACTATGGTTGATGGTATTTGGTACTTTGGGAACAGTACCAATAGTAAACAGTTTCCATGATTCTGGGAAGACTTCATTTCCAAGTGTTAATAACATCCAAGACACGATCACCGACAGCACAAGATATATTACACAAGACGTACTTAGATATGTTATTTCCCCTATCTCCAACATTTTTAAAATTTTTAAGAATTTCCTTCATTTTTTTCATTGATACTTGACGAAACTTGGAAAATAGTTTACTAGTTCAGGGGCTCTGATAGCATTATTTATTGCATTTGGTGACTGTGGGATGTTGGTGACAATAATGTGTATACATTTTATAAAATATTTATTTAATTCTTATGCAATGCTTGCTTCATCGCTCACTAATTTCCCATTGAAATTTGATTGATCAAACTATGCTTTTTATCTGGTAGTAGAGCTTTAAGATTTTTCCATAGTTCTTTAGGATTGTTTTTGTTTTCGTCTATGCATTCTGCATAATATTTTTCCTTCTCCACTCTAATTTTGTTTACTAATACTGTTTTATTAAAAGATGGTGGGTATATGTTTTCTTCGTATTGCCCCTATGCCGCCATTTTAAGAAAAAATACCACTGAATAAGAAAAAATATATACGTTAAAGAGAAAAAAATTTGATACCTTTTCTAGTATTAAATCACCAATAAAAGGGCGCTTTTTTTATAAAAATTTAAAATTTAAATTAAAAATTCGTCTTGACACCATTCGTAATATTTCTTTTAGTTTTATACTCTTCCCTTCCCCAATTCCTCTTAAAATTGGTATATTGAAATCTAAATTCAAAATTTCATACTTAAAATTTTATCCAGAAATGTAACAAAATCACTCTGTTCATTAAATACCGTGCAATCATAAAATCCTGACCTCAAAAGTATCTAAAAATAAACAGGTAATTATAATTATAAAGATTCAGTACCTCTATTTTAAATAACAGCTCACAAATCTGTCCCGACCGCAAGTCAGGTAAGATGATTTGTGATTCGTGCCACAATTTTGTCACTTTGTAAATACGCAGACTGTTAGCTGTGATTTGTGACTCCACAACTCATTGAAATTCTATTTACAATTGTTGAAAGTTACAGTAGAGTGCCTCGTATAAAATATTTATCTTGGATTCATCTCGTTTCGAGCAAAACAAACAGGTCGCTTTAAAATCACACCTTTCCAGTGGAGAGTAATGTTATGTGTCTGCCGTTGCCAAAAATAAATATCAAGTTGTATATTAGCTGTAACGTTTTCATTGGGAATCCCTGGTGTGTTCACCGAAACGGATGACAATAAAATTTAGGAGGATTTGGGATTTTAAATGGATCCTGTTTCTAAGAATACATTTTTTATTTGTCATGGTACCTGGAGGTTGGGGAACTTTGCCAATATAAACTTTATGTATATATATTATTTGAAGTTAAAAATTTTTGGGGTCAAAAGTTTTTGAAACAAAGAACTAACGGATTAAGAGGAACGCATATATGACATTGAATACTGTTATACTATTGTAGAATTTGAGTATTAATATTTTTGTTTTATATATTTATAATGATTTGATTTTGTATAGTAATATATGAATATATGAAATGATGAATGGAACTATGAAACTATGAATGGGTATATTCTTATAGTAATATACCCATTCCATAGCAGTGATAGTATAGTATATTATAGAGAGTCTTCGTTTTCCGTACCTGAAATGTAACAATTTTCCTTTGGTTATTTTTTATATAATTTATTGCCCTATTATTACTTAAACTAATTAAATTCCAATTTTTAAATATCGACAACATTATAACCTCAATTCAAAACAACCTTTATTATCATAAAAACATGGTATTTGTGGATAAAGCTTCTTATATTATAAAACAGGAATATAAATTGACATGTTACTAACACATAATTTCAGAAAAAAATTATACAATAGTGGGTTCAACAATAATAACATTTAATATCAAATTCAACACGAAACGAGGTAAAATTTTATTAGAGTAACATCGCAAAAAATATATAACATGACAAAAAATCTAACGTTTTATGTTTATTAAAAAATAATTATATTCTATTGGCCTATTCCCAATTATTATCTTCAAAAAACTCTGTTAAGCTGTAAAAATACTTACTTTTAAGCAGTTCCGTTAAAGACTTATTAAAGCAAGAAGAACCTTTAAAGGCTTCGACGCAATTCTTAAAAAATTTTATACTTAAGTATCTAAGGGAATTCCATGATAGTTTACTTTTCGGGATGGGCATTGGAATATTTTAGTTTTGCCTAACATTATAATGTTTCGAGAAGCCATTATTTACAAGATACGATTTATATTTTTTATATATTAGGCAAGTGGACTCAACAATAAACAAGCAACAAGGTAAGTATCTTTAAATCTTTCCATAGGAGTCTACATGAGTTCTGTGGAGATTTATGATACATATATTGAATGGCTCTTTTTTACAAAAGAAACACAGAGTTAAAAAACCTTTACTACAGCATAGTACAGCAACGCCAAAAATGCTACTCCGTACCGTAGGCCACTTTCAATCAAAGAAAAATAGACTGATTTTCCAGATTCCAATTCCAGTTTATTTGAAATCACTCTAACAGCATAAAATCCTCTAGCCAGTTTTTGCCTCGATACTGATATATGGTCATAAAACTTCACTTTATCATCAATAACAATTCCAAGAAATTTGTTAAAATTATTTATTTTTTGTAAATCATTAACTGGTGTAAACATACAAACTTAAAACTTAACAATTTAGTCTTATTTATACAGGGTGTTTTAGAACTATGGGACCAAACTTCTGGGGGTTGTTCAGTGCAACAGAAGAATCCATTTGAGTATAGGAACTCATGTCCTGAAATGCGTCACTACGCCACTACGGCCCTAAGACGCGTTAAAATTTATAAAAAACATTAATTACCTAAATAGGATTTGCTGCATTTATTTTTACCTTTTGTACATGATACCATAACAACAATTGTTTAAAATCAACGCTTATCAATGTCAATTCTCAATGTTATATTTATAAATTTTATAGCTTACAATTTTTAAACATTTATTGCTAATGGAAAACTTTACCAATCAAGAATTGGCGGATATGCATTTGGCATACGGAGCAACAAACTGCAATGCACGAGCAGCATCGCGGTTGTATCATGAACGTTATCCCGAATGACAGCATCCTGGATACAAAAAGTTTATTGCGGTTCATCGGCGGCTCGCTGAGACCCGCGTGGTTAAGACCAAGATGCATGGTACTGGTGTTGCTCGAACCGTAAGAATGGTCGAATTTGAAGAAGAGGTGCTTTAGCGAGTTGCGGATGAACCATCAAATAGCACACGTGACGTCGCTAAGAATATGAATACGAGTAACGCTTCTGTCTGGCGGGTACTACACGAGCAACAACTCCATCATTACCACTTCCAAAAAGTTCAAGGTATGACTGCAGCCGATTATCATCCTAGAGTTCAATTTTGTTGATGGCTTCTGGACATTGCACAGCATTTTTTACAATAGGTTTCGTGGACCGATGAAGCCTCTTTCACAAGAGACGGTATTTTTAATAGTAGGAATAGCCATGTTTGGGATGAAGAAAATCCTTATGCAATTTTTCCAAGAAAACGTCAGAATCGTTGGTCTGTCAACGTATGAGCAGGCATTATTGATGATTATTTAATTGGGCCATACCTTCTACCGGAAAGGGTTAACAGGACCTATTTATCTACGTTTCTTGGAGAAAGTTCTCCCAGAACTCCTTAAATATGTTCCACTAAATGTTAGACAGCAAATGTGGTTTCAGCATGATGGAGCGTCGGCTCACTTTGCTGTACAAGTACGCGAGTATTTGGCTCAGCGGTTTGGGCACCGTTGGATTGCCAGAGGTGGAGCAGTTTCTTGGCCTCCTAGGTCACCCGATTTAACGTCGCTCAATTTTTTCTTGTGGGGACATGTTAAGTCTTTAGTCTACGAAACTCCAGTAGAATCAGAGCTAGACTTAATTGAACGAATAACAGCAGCATTTGAAATCATTCAAAACGAGAATCAAATTTTTAGTGTAGTCCGCCGAAATCATGTGCGGCATTTAAATCGGTGTATTGAGGTTGGAGGAAGACATTTTGAACAATTGTTGAGATGGTATCATATACAAAAGGTAAAAATAAATGCATCAGATCCTATTTAGGTAATTAATATTTTTTCTAAATTTAAACGCGTCTTAGGGCCGTAGTGGCGTAGTGACACATTTCCGGACGTGGGTTCCTTTACTCAAATGGATTCTACGGTTGCACTGAACAACCCCTAGAAGTTTGATCCCATAGTTCTGAAACACCCTGTATTTAAAAACAATAGATCACACCACTGTTAGCCATTAATAAATATTTAGAAATTGTTCTTGTTAATATGGTTTTATCATTGTCTGCCCATAAAATGGTGGTGTCATCTGTAAAAATAGTAAGGAGTCCAAAGATTGATCTCCTGCCTGATAGTTCTTCTTAATCCTTAATATTTCTCACACCAATTTGATTAAAGAAATTAATGAATATTTTATTTTATTTTATTTTTTATAAAGTCGTTAAAGCCTGATACCAATTTTTAGACTTAATGTTTTCCAGATTTTTCTAATTTTGTCTTCGCCAGTCCAAGTCCAGTCACTTTGTTTTTAATATATGACAATTGTTATTCTTGCAAGTCCTGTTGTAAGCGAAGGTCCTCATATGAATAGTAAAGGCTAGTTAAGTATTACTATTTTATCATTTAGTGGTAACTTACAATCTAAAGTACAAACCGTTTCAGATAAATTTTTGTTTTTGTTGAAATAACTCCTTGACGATCAGAAGCTTCTTCTTTCCGCTGACGAACACTAATCCAGATTGCGTCAACACCTAGCAGGATATTCATTTTTTTGTTCACTCCTTTTGCCACTCCTGCTTAACATATAATAATATTTCAGTATCTTCGAAAAAGGCTGAAATGGCTGGACGTTTATCTATCTTAGACGAACTTAAACGCGAAGAATACCGGTTTCTTAAAAATAACATTTTGTGAAAGAAATTAGAGGCTGAAACACTTCAAGATTTCATTATTAAACTAAGCAAAGATAACCTTTAACATGTGATATTTATTGCTGACAAATTTGTGATCTATCGCCTTTGGCAGAATGAGGAATTTTATGATGAAGTAGGTATTCTGCAGTTTCTTCCTCCTCTCATGGCCTGCAGTCATCAGATTATTCTAATTTAAATTTTCTGTAATACTCTCAAAGGCAATGCCTTGACAGGAAGCCTGTAAAAATGTTTATGTTAATTTGATTAAAACTTACTAGATTCTTAGATCTTCTGGGGTTAATGGTTCCAAGAAATATTTTGTACTTAACGACAGGAGGCCCTTCAAAACCCATTTTCTGAGATTTATGAACGAGATTCATGACGCCTCGTTCCACTATCACTCCTTGAAGATCAGAAGCTTATACTTACAAATAATGAACACTAATACAGTCTTCGCCAAATCCTAGCAGGAAATTCATAAGGGTCATTTTTTCACCACTTCTGCCTAACATCTACATATCTGACTTCTCCATAAGCGAAATGACATAGTTATTTAGGCTTCAAGAAACTGGTCTCGTTCGCACCTGCACATCAATCTACCAAAGACATAAGCTATACTCAGAATTTCTACGAAAGTTGCTGGAATGGCAGTTTCTTAAGAAAAATACTTTGTACAACGAAATAAATTCTGAGGTACTACAAGACTAATTATTAAACTGAACAAAGAATATCTTTAAATTGTGGTATTTATTGCTGACAACATTCTAATCTGCCTTTTATAGATTGAAAAATTTGTTAATAAAATAGCTGTTCTGCAGTTTCTTCCTCCTCTCCACGTGATAGATTATTCTAAATTAAATTTTCTACGGTACTTTCTAAGGTTCCAATGGCGTATCAGGAACTATTCGTATGTTAATTTTATATAAACTTACTAGATCTATAGATCTTCTGAGTTGAATAATTCCAAGGAATATTTTGAACTGTTTTAATCACGGCAGGTCTCTTAAGAGATATTATCTGAGATTCCTATAATCTTTAGCACATTCCTGCCCATACAGCAGAAAGCTTCTTAAAAAGCCATTGGTTTAGTGAGTTTGGTTGCTTGTTGTGCAGCCTAAATAATCATGCTTCACTTTCTTTGTAGGTTTTTAAAATATCTGCGAATAATTTCATAATATTTTCTCTGAGTACCTGGGTAACTTTTCTATGTATAAAGTTGCTTCTATATTGTGCCTTTTTCTCAAACTGATATTCTTCTGTTATATCATTTTAAGATTAATTAAGATGACAATTAAATATTCAAATTCATTATGTTGGAAATATCCATGCTTTCTGATCAATGATATCTGTGTCCCTATGCGTTCTAGTGATAATGTTGAACATATTTTTATAGCTCTTACAAATACATACTTAAAATTTTGCACTTTATCAAGCCTCTCAAGTGGTATTTAACTTTATAATGCAATGTATATAGAATATAACTTATTATATCAATTCCAGAAATTATTTCCTAGCATATATTAAAAAAATACAAATAGTAAATTTAATAAGAAAAAAAAGATGCAGCCTAATGTGTGTATATTTAAAATTTAACATTATATATCTTTCGGTGAAGTGAAAAGCGAAAAGTTGATATAAATCAGTCAAATAGGTAAAGCGGTAACATATGCAGAAAATCCGTTGCTTGTCGGAATTGCATAGGTGAAATACTAACACACCAAAGTGGAGTCACATTTTTACCGGGTGTATAAATCCAAGCGGATTTGTCATCATATTTCACGTGTCACGGGCTTTTACCGGGGCCAACTTACGCCTGTCGCTGCCTACGTTTTGGCGAAACTCTTAATGTAATGGTAAAATAGGAGAGGTATCTTGCCAAGTCTTTTAAGATCGACGATAACATGCTTCATTGATAAAGTCGCTTGACCTTATTTATTAAACAATGCCCTTATAGGTACTTGCTAGAAAATAATGAAGCAAGGATAATATTAGAATTAGTTATAAAAAATTTGTTACATGACTAAGCCTATATTAAATTAAATGTACGAAACTCAAATAATACCACAATATGCACTTTCCAATTTAATTTTTGTAACAAGTTTTGATTACTGAATGAGCCTAATGGTCATCTTCTCTATTTAGACCAATAGTATGCATCAAATATTTGAAACTATTAGAAGAATAATTCGTCCAGGAACATTAGCTATTTGATTAACAACAAATATAATTGCAGAGCATTTAGTAGTTACCTTAATAAGAAACTCAGGCACTTACAGTTTCTTTATACAATACTAGCTGAATGCCCGCGGCGTTGCTCGCGTGAAAATAAAAGAAAAGTCGAAGAAGGCCTCCAATAATAGTAAATGCAACCCACAATACACAAAAATAAAATCCGAAGCCTCGCCTCATTGATAGTACATGCAACCCACAATTGCCACGCCGTTTTTCTTGAGGTCAAGGGGCGCGATTAATATAATATAATTATTATAAAACCAAGATACAAATAGTCTTAAAAATGATTCGTTAGATGCAGAGCGAGCTGTAAGACTAAGCGAGTCACCTCTCGGGTGTCAGTCTCACATGGACCCGCCTTGTTGTTATGTCTACCAAAATATAAGTAATACAGAGGCACTTTTTCAATCGTATTTATTAATCAGTTTTATGCCGCTTTGCGATATTTATCATATCGCTAAGACCCCTTATCGGTGGAATTTCAAAAAGTTCGTTCGTATCCGAGGCCGTCATTATAAAAAAAAACATTGTTGCAGTTAATTTTTTTTTCTTAAGTTGATGCCTGCGACTCGTTGGTGCGGGCAGTCTCCGTTCAAACTCCGAAGCCACGCCCCCTTAGTTGTCGAGGTCACGGGTAACAATTTTCCCACTTATTACCCCTTATCGGTGGAATTTTGAAAAATCCGTTCTTAGCCGGTGCCTACATTATCCTGCTACAAAAGGAACCCGTTGGCAAAATTTCGCGTTTTTAGCTATTGTAGTTTGGGCTCTGCGATGATGACTCAGTTAGCTAGGATAAACTCTTTTATATATATAGATTTCAGTATAATTAGCGAGTTCTACGGTAAATTTAAAACTATAGTTATTAAATTAAAGTTCATCACCCAATATATAGTTTTTGAAATATCTAAAATATATTTTATGTAAAAAATATAAAACATTACCAGGTCATCAAAAAATGATTTTTTTAATACGAAAATTTAAATTATTAAATGTTGATCTAATTTGTTAACGGAGAGATTCAAATTTGGTATTAATCTTATAATAATTGACAAATAGAACTACAGAATCGCTTTGAAATATCGCTAGAGTACTTGTAATACTTTTACATTCATATATTATCCTATTTCTTAAAAGGCATATATTATTTAATAGTGTTTCATACACTGTAGCCTTAAGATCACTCCAGCTTTCCATCTACTTTCCATCCAAGAATAACATATACCGGCCTATCGTACATATACCACATACAATTATTAAGTACAACCGAAAAAACTTTAATCAATAAAGGCAAATCGTTTGCTACAGAACCTATTATCAAGCCGGCTAGATAAAAAGAAAGACCATGCGATGTAAGTGTCTCTTCAGTACATAAATAATGCTTATATATAATTTATATTTAGCATTTTATAATAGCATTTTTCGAAAAATTAGCTTCTTAAGTGAGAATAAATTCCGGGTCAAGTCAGTTTACTTGGTACTAGTTTTCAGAAAAAATTCTATTAAAATTAAAACTTCTACTTATAATGCTTGAATAGTACTGACCTTACCTGCATTGCTGATATTTTTTAAAACTCGAAGATTCAACAAGGCAGTGATGAATGACTATGAATACTCAGTTATAAGATATAATACGATAGAGAAAAAGTTTTACCAATTTTTTATTGATAAATATATGCATTCCTCCTATTTCCATCTTCCATTTTCTTTTTTCTCTATTTGCCAATATCCCAGCAGCTAGTATAGCAAAAATATTCATGGCCCAGAAAAAATATATTTTTGTGTATTACGTAAATTTAAATGAAACTAAAAAGCCTACTAATGCATGACATAATCTTTAGTAATACTTACATATCTGATTTTAAAAATAAATAGTGTCACTACGATTTAATCTCTTTTCGTTCTTTTGTCTCTAGATATCTGAATCTATCTCATGAAGCATGATTTTCAGAAAACGCTACAGGTCCTAATTCCAATGCACGTGAAGAAATTAATATTTTAACTACTTTTATTTTTAATAATATCGCAATGAATATATTTTGCAATAGTCGTATTCTTATTTCAATGATATGTCAAGGAAAATCAAAAAGAGAATATCTATTTATTGTTAAATAAGCAGATTCTGATTATTAATATAGAAAATACTTACAAGACAAATTAAAAGCTAGATCGGAAAACAAAAATCTTTGATTTCTTATAACGATTTTTAAATAAAACATATTTCATAAGCCTGTATAACAGTGACTAATTGTTATTTTATAAAATACTTTTTCTGATACAGTGAAAATGTAGGAAAGTACATTGATGGCAAGAAAGTATATCGCTTTTAACATACTATAGTTAAGTCTTTAAGCTGACATAATCTTCATCTAAATTTTGTTTTAAGCATTGTTCTTCCAATTTAAAATAGTTGCACCATAAGAAGCCATACTAATATAAAAGCCAAAAAAAATTTAAATCCATAAATGAAACAAGCCTATTACAGCAATCCCTTTAATAAAAAAAACACACAAAGAGAAACTTCGTTTACAGTCTAGAGATAAAGTGGAATTATCAGTGGAACAATCTTAACTTTGGCAGACAATCAGTCTAGATTAGACCGGTATTATCCACCTTGTCTTACCTCTCTCTACGGAGTTAATTTGCAGACCTAATTTTCTTCTCTTCTTCCAGCCTCTTGTCTTGTTTAAATTTCGTTAAGTAAGAAGCGATAAGTTTGTTACAGAAATAAGGAAGGGTCCAAAATTGAGCGAATAAAGTGCTGAGGTCTGATTTTCGTCTGTAGACCGAAGTGTAAATGAATTCAAATTTCTCGCTGCTGCTTTTTTTCATAGTATTTAATGCTGAAGAAGGCAGTAATGGAAAAATTAAATGATTTTATTTATCTTACGAATTATTAATTAAAAATTAAAGTTATAGATATCACGAACTTTTTGTTATTACAATAATAGGTAAAAAGCATTGCGGATAATGTGAAAAAACGCAACATATCTCGAATAAGTACTCTTGGATCACCATCAATCAATAAGCAATTATTGTCCTACCGTATAGTTTTCTCTAGATGATCAAGACGTATATAAGAGCTTATATTTATAAATATAACAGATTAACTGCTCCAAACTATAATAGGAAATAAAACGGACTAATTGAGATAATCTTTTGTCTAATGCCATTTCACTGTTTTCTCATTTTTTGGTAAATTTAAAGGATAAGTACTACGCATGATTTTTTTATTAAAAATATTTCTAGCATACAAAGAAAAATTAATTAAAGTGAAAAATATTTCGGCTAAGCTTAACTATTTTATTTGCATTTACTTAATTAACTTGCATAATCTACTTGGGCACCTCTTAAAATCTCTAAGCTACAATACCCTTAATTAAAAAGGGAATTTCCTTTTAGAACCCTTTTCACATTTCCATTTACAAATATTTTATCCATTGCTTGTTTCAGGTAAACAAGGAAAATTAATCGAGCATAAAAAGCCATTACACCCTCACCTACAAAACCAGGCTTAAAAGAGAAACAGCAAAAACATGGCGCGTTGCAAAATCATCGGGTGATTACGAATAATAATTGTTCAACCGAACACCGGTGGATAATAGAAAGGTGAGTGACATTTTACGCAGAGGGTTGGATCCGTTTTCATTATTGTGTATAGGGAAAAAAACGGTTTAAAATTAATTTTTGGCGCTATTATGGCTATCACATTGAAACTGTGATGACAAAATTATTAGCACAATTATTATTTAACTGAGTAAATATGTCATTACTAATAAAAGAAACTGTTAAAGCAAATACAATATTAAAAAAATATTCTCTTAATAGTTAGTTAATTTACAAATCGATTACGAAAAAGAATTTTGCAATTTAAATATAAAGTCTTCAGAAAATAGTTTAATATACAGGTTGGTGCATCGATCATTAGGCAAAGAGAGATGATTAAAAGCGAAATATGACAACGCACATATATGCGTTTCGTGCGCTCTGGTACCCGCCTACTAAGTTGTGTTTTAATACGACGTTAGTAAGCATCTGACTTTCTCTCACAACGCTAAATTTGTTGGCCTACGAAATTGGTATGTGTAAATTGTCTCCTTAAAATAAACCCAAACATAAAAGTCATTTGTGGATAAATCTATAGAGCTAGGAGGCCATTTATTATCGCTAGTCCCATTAATTACGCAGTTAGGAAAAGTATTTGTTAATATTTCTTTTACCATACCTGCATTAGAAGCAGGACAAGCGTCTTATTGAAAATCAGAAAAGGATTTAAATATTAGGAAAAACTTAGTTTTGGTACAAAACCAAGTTTTTCCATTAAAGGTATTTCTTACTCTATCTTTGGGCATTTGAAATACGATCAATAAAAAATGGCCCTATAATATAGTCCATGGGAAAAACTGATAGATAGATACTGACTACGGGAAAAACTGATATGCTTATTTTCCCAAGACCAATATTGAATAATGAAAACAATTCTTTCAATAATTATATATTCAAATATTTGTATTCTTGTTTTTTTTTTAAATAGCGCTAACAGTTTTATGTTCCATACTCAGTTTCTCTCTACCACTTCTAATTGAACGTGTTGAATTACTAAAACTTGCTGCAAAAACCACTATATTTAAAAAGAAGGTACGCTACTTGTTTCCGTTTCTACCAATATTTTTTTATGTATCGTTTCATACATTTATTTACTGACGGGTTTAAAAATAGGTATTTTATACTAGATGCATGAATTTCGTCCAATAAACCAAAGGATGAAAAATACTTTTCCAATCTAAATCCAGAAACTCTCCTAATGATTTAATTTTTTTTTATAATATCGAAGAAACCTTGAACGCCGCTTAAACCAAATAATGGATCCCAAAAGTTTTCGTTTTACCTTTCTTTTAACTTTCGTTTAAGATTCGTCTAATATAATTATTTTTTTTTAAAATGCCTTTATTAAAGTTCAGTCATAATTACAGTATCATTTACAATTTTCTCAATGAGCTTCATTACTAGATACATAGTGGTAGAGCTTTCGCAGCTATTTTTTGCGACCTCTCCAAAGCTTTTGACTATGTTGGCCATAAAATCCTGTTGTTTAAGTTTCAGAATTTCATCATGACAAGAGTGGTGTTGTCGCCTTCCTGCGCTTACTTTAAAGATTATCGATATTTGTAAGCTCTGAGTACTCCAATTACCAAGCTATATCATGGAGCATTTTACATAGGTCTATGCTGGGCCCTAAACTATTTCTACTATATATAAATACCTTGATAAATGCGTATTAATTTATCTTGTTTGCTAATGACACCATAACTCTTTGGCATTGTAAAGATAATGAGTTCCTTTTTACAACTTCGAGTTCAGTTCTCATTTCTATAAAATAATTGTTTAATTTAAGTTTCCTTTTCCTCGATGTACATAAGAAAAAAGTTTTAAGCTTTAAGGGAACACCGAATGATATAACTCTCGCTGTAAAATTTGTTGGAATCATCATTGGCAGCAGTCGAATCAGCGAGGTCATTATTATATGCTTTTATAGAAACTCATTCTTTGTATAGCATCTCCGATTGCGGTAATACAAGTGTATACGGATGAAGAATTGTTGGAGAATTGAAAATTGAACATTGTCCAAAATAATACCAACACCACTTCCTCTCATTGATGAGCGATCGCCTCCGGTCATCTCATAGATATTTGCTATTTTTATATTGTTCCAAATAAGAAAATAATATCGGCATATCTAATTTTGCTGTGTGACTGCATTATTGAATTTTAAAGCGCTGTTCTTTTTTTCTCAATTCATTTAGGCTGTTTATTATTTTTTCCAAATAGTACAAATTATTAAATGGTTTATAGGGGCATTTCGGAAATATAATCTAAGGATTTTTTTAAATTATATTTTAAAATAGACCGATTCCTTGTCAAAAAATAATTTTAAATGTGGTTTCAAATTTTAAAACATTCTTGTGTCTTCAAGATTATCCTAAATGCCACACTAAAGTACAAGTATCGAAAGAGTCCAGGATCAAGAACGACTAAAAGAAATGGTTTGTAGTGCCCTAGAAGTGGACTCAACACGATCAAGTAGAAGTGCTGCACATGAAATTGGGTATAGACCATAAAACTGTTACCAGTATTTGGAAAAAAACGTGGGTACAAATATTTTAAATATTTCAAAACTCAGGAGAATTTCTCGAAGACCGGTAGCGAAGAATGACATTTTTTAAAACCATGATGGAAAAAGCAAAGGAGAATAAAATTTTTTTTCCATTACATGAAAAATACAATCCTTTTATTTTTCAATATTGGTTTGGGAAAATGAATGCAAAAGTTTTTGATTCTGTACTTAGATAGAAACCAAAACGAGTGTAATACAAAAACAAGTATTTTATGAAAACCTACAGTATTCTCTTTATTTATCAAATATATATCTAATTTTAAAACAATATTTTGTGTGTAATTTTATATCATATTTGGATTATAATTATTGTTAACGCATAATGCTTTGAAGATTTAAAGTAGACGGTATAAAGTAAAGTATAAATAATTAATTCAAATTTAAATTCAAAAGTAATTTATTTGCATAAAGAGTCAAGAATTGCTAAAAACAAAATGAAGCTAATATATTTGATATTTTAAATTACATCGTCTCTTAGCAAAAAGACAAACCGGTCAACCTAAAGTTAATTAATAGGGAAACTAAAAAAAAATAAAAAAAAAGATCATAAAATTAAATACTATAGAAAGAATAACAAGAGATTTGCGCGAGTGTGCGCTAAGAGTCAATATAAGTAATTTATATTAAAATATATTTTTATTTATAATATAATTTTCCCATACTAATTAATTATAAGCTTGAGGCTAGAGGGAGATAGACGGTCCAGACGATTTTTAACAATGTTTACTTGTATGTATTTTAAGTCAAAAAGCGAATGCGTGCGTGCACCTTTATTGTTAAAAAAAAAGAAAGTAAAAACTAAATATAAGAATAAAATTAAAATGTATATACGTATTAGTTATACGAGCCTATAGTTGAGTCTGCAGGAGTATTAATTTCACATGCTTTTTAAGACTATTTTATGTAAAATATTTTATTGTATTTAAAAGGTCATTCCAAATCTTGGACACTGTATGTAAATTATTTTTGAAAGTTTGTCGTCCGGTGAAGAGGAACTCTATATAAATAAATCTTTCTAGTTTTATGAGCAGTGTGTGGTGGTGGCATTAAACAGTCATGCAGAGACTCCGGTTTCCCAGTCTTGACTATCCTATAGAAAGCAGTACATATGAAGCTTTCTTCTATTCTCCATGACTAAAATTTTATTATTATTTAGATGTGGAGTTATATGATTTCTATAGGTGATGTTAAAAGAGAATCTCATGAATGTGTTTTGTAATTTCTGATTCTTTTTATATAAACTTTTTATAGAGTTGGAGTATACCACATCCCCGTAATCAAATAATCATAAAATTAGAGTATAACACAGAAAATATTTCATTTTTGAGGGTAGATACTCGTAGTTTTTTAGGTGATTTACACTTTTTAGGCAATCGTAAGCTGCTTTTAATTTATTATTGCTGCTTTTATTTAATTAATTGTTGATGTGTGTTTCGAATTTTGTTGTTTCGTCAATAATTATGCCCAAGTCTTTTGCTTCCGATTTAAAAGGAATGGGTTCATTATTTGAGATAATTGACATATTATTTTTTAGGTACTCCCTTGCTTATCTAGTTCCCACTTATGAGAATTGCCTGGTGTTTTGTAGCAAAATTTTAATTATTGGCATAATTAAATAATCTCTTGCTTGATTTGTTTTAAGGTTACACACTAAGGTTATCTGTTACGTATATAGAAAATAAAAGTGAAGATAGAATTGATCTTTATGAAACGCCTTTTGTTAATGGTTCGTACTTTGATTTGTGTACCTCGGATTTGGTTGCAATTCGGTTGCTATTAAGCAAGAAATTTGAAAAGAAGTTTAATACGGGTTGGGAAAAATTATGGTACAGCATCATTTTGAGATACAAGGTGTCAAATGATTTACTAAAGTCTAGCGTTGTAAGAAGTGTAAATGACTTTTCCTCGTCATTATGTTTAATGTAGTTAAGGATTTTGACCAAATACGACGTCGCACTAAACTGTTTTTTAAAGCACGACTGACCTGAGCTTGGAATTATTTTGAATTTTTCTGAAAAGTCACTAATTTGTTCGGAGATGAATTTTTCAATAACTTTTGACATAGACAGTAGTAGGCTGATAGGTCTAAGATCGTTAAGACTAGCCAGTTCTGCAGTTGTTGGAATTGGCTTGACTATGCTCCTCTTCCAGACATCTGGAAATACACCCTGCAATAGACATGTATTTATTATATTTGCTAAAGAACCTTTTATGTATGGAAGGCATATTTGAAGATCTCTACTAGAAATTCCATCCTCCCCGATAGCTTTGATATTTATTTGGCTTATGAGCCTTTCAATCGTATCCAAGTTTATAAGTGTAAAATCAAAACTTGGACCTGTATTTTCATGTTCATTAGAAAGATAGAAATTTATTTTCTCATCAGATGTCGTGGCTCCAATATGTATATTTGATAATTTTTTTAAATTTATTTCAAAAGGGTTTTTAAAATAAGGTGGCAGATCATGATTACTATTTTTGTTAGTTCATTTTAATTTCTTAGCCGTTTGCCCGAACTCTTTTCCTTTTTATAAACAAAGTTAATTAAAATAAGCAACCTTTTCTCTTAGTATTGCATGTTTAGTATAATTTCTTAATTCTTGGTAATACTGCAGTTTGGGTTGAGTTCTGTTCTTATTGTAGGCTCGTCTAGCTTTATCGCGAAATTTCATTAACAACCTAATATTTTAAGTAATCCAAGGGGTGAACTGTCTCTCCTTAATTCGTTTGGTTTCTAACGGAGCATGTTTGTGTATTAAATTGTTAATATGTGTGTTAAGCAGTTCAAACTTGTCATTAATATTTGTTGTTCTGTATATTTGTTGCCAAATTTTTTATTGCATCTTGAGTTAATTTATTCAGATTAATATTCTTATAATTTCTAAGATATTTCTTAATCCTGGTTTTACTTTCAGTTTGGGGAGGTTAATAGTTATGTAAGTTAAGTTAAAATCTGTTATTTCTTCAGAAATTTTAAAACTTCAGAAATTTAATTAAACCCGATACACCAGTTGAATAATACTACTTCTTAACTACTTTTCTAGTCTTTTCGTGACTCTTTTGTTGGTTTAAACATTTAATTCTATTCTTGCGTGGTGCGTAAGGCACTCAGGATGAATCGCGTGTGCATAACTTGTACAGGGTGTTTCAGAACTATGGGATCAAACTTCTGGGGGTTGTTTCAGTGCAACAGAAGAATCCATTTGAGTATAGGAACCCATGTCCGGAAATGCGTCACTACGCCACTACGGCCCTAAGACGCGTTAAAATTTATAAAAAAATATTAATTACCTAAATAGGATCTGCTGCATTTATTTTTATCTTTTATACATGATACCATAACAACAATTGTTTAAAATCAACGCTTATGTATCAATTCTTAATGTCATTAAAAATTTTATAGCTTACAATTTTTAAACATTTATTGCTAATGGAAAATTTTACCAATCAAGAATTGGCGGATATGCATTTGGTATACGGAGCAACAACCTGCAATGCACGAGCAGCATCGCGGTTATATCATGAATGTTATCCCGAACGACAGCATCCTGGATACAAAATGTTTATTGCGGTTTATCGGCGGTTCTCTGAGACAGGCATGTTTAAGACCAAGATGCATGATACTAGTGTTGCTCGAACCGTAAGAACGGTTAAATAAGGTTGTTTAAAGAAGAGGTGCTTCAGCGAGTTGCTGATGAACCATCAAATAGCACACGTGACGTCGCTAAGAATATGAATACGAGTAACGCTTCTGTCCGGCGGGTACTACACGAGCAACAACTCAAAGTTCAAGGTATGACTGCAGCCGATTATCATCCTAGAGTTCAATTTTGTTGATGGCTTCTGGATCACATCATTGCACAACCAAATTTTTTACGATATGTTTTGTGGACCGATGAAGCCTCTTTCACAAGAGACGGTATTTTTAATAGTAGGAATAGCCATGTTGAGGACGAAGAAAATTCTTATGCAATTTTTCCAAGAAAACATCAGAATCGTTGGTCTGTGAACGTATGGGCAGGCATTGTTGATGATTATTTAATTGGGCCATACCTTCTACCGGAACGGTTAATAGGACCTATTTATCTGCGTTTCTTGGAGGAAGTTCTCCCAGAACTCTTTGAAAATGTTCCACTAAACGTTAGACAGCAAATGTGGTTTCAGCATGATGGAGCGCCGGCTCACTTTGCTGTACAAGTACGCGAGTATTTGGCTCAGCGGTTTGGGCACCGTTGGATTGCCAGAGGTGGAGCAGTTTCTTGGCCTCCTGGGTCACCCGATTTAACGTCGCTCGATTTTTTTTTGTGGGGACATGTAAAGTCTTTAGTTTACGAAACTTTAGTAGAATCAGAGCTAGACTTAATTGGGCGAATAACAGCAGTATTTGAAATCATTTAAAACGAGGATCAAATTTTTAGTGTAGTCCGCCGAAATCATGTGCGGCGTTTAAATCGGTGTATTGAGGTTGGATGAAGACATTTTGAATAGTTGTTATGATGGTATCATATACAAAAGGTAAAAATAATTGCACCAGATCATATTTAGGTAATTAATATTTTTTCTAAATTTAAACGCCATCTTAGGGCCGTAGTGGCGTAGTGACACATTTCCGGACATGGGTTCCTATACTCAAATGGATTCTACTGTTGCACTAAACAACCCCCAGAAGTTTGATCCCATAGTTCTGAAACACCCTGTATAATATGAATATTTAAAATATTAAGTTAACCTTACGTTAATAATATCGGTCACCAAACATGCAGTGTTTTTTATGTTAATATAAATAGTAAATTACTTTTTGCAGTATAATATCTTAATGCAAACCCCCGCATAAAAATTAAATTGAAAAACTCGTAACTGCCCAGTAAATAAAAAAAAATAAAACTAAAATATAAATTCTGAGAGTGCTCACTGATGTACGAAAAAAATCCCAAATTAGTGAGCAGTGAATTTCAGAGCAATCGTATATTTAATGATTAGGTAAAGGTTTAATAACAAAGAGATAGTTTGATAGCTGTGGTAGTTACCTAAATAAGTTTTAACTGTCGCTACGCGAATGCAAATCTTCACCAGAGAGCTCAACAACTCGACCCAGAGGCCACTTCAATGTAGCGTGTTTTCAAATCCCTTAAATAAAGGATTTGACCACTTATTTCGCTGTTGCAGCAAGTGATATTCACAAAGATTTACGTTTAAAGTTTGAAGCTTACTACAAGGTCCAGTGTTTCCTGAAGCCGGGCAGTTCAAGTAGTGAATTGATTAGGACAGCATCAAATTTAGTTAAGGACTTTACAAAAGAAGATTTTTTAATAGTAATGTTAAATGGAATTTGTTCTTCATCTGATGTTTTAAAAAATTTAATTCAAAATCATGTTGATACAAACACTTTAGTGATGACAAGCCCTTATACTTATTTAAACCATAATGTTATCTATAATAGTAATAAAGCCCTTTATTGTACTTTTCATGCTACTAATATTAATCTGTATGGGATTTTAGAGTCTAATCACGCCAGTAATTTTGGTTCAGACTTGGCATCATTATTAAATGCACATATTTTCAAATATTTTAAAATCAATATTTCATCGAATAAATTGTCTTTGAATCATCAAATTAATGTGTCTGAACTGATTACTGATCGTGAATTGAATTCTTCTTTTTTATGGACATGTCCACGAAGGTTGAATCTCATTCATGTTCATATTCTACTAGTAAGATTGAAATTAGCTCTTCGAAAAGTTTAAGTATCTTTATTCTTAATATACAATCCCTAAGAAACAAGATAGATGAGCTTCATCTTTGCGATTTTTGTAATATTGATAAGTATGCGATAACGATTTTTTGTAATATTGATAAGTATGATAATCTTCTGTTAGAGAATGTTTTTGAATTCTCTCTTTCTTTTTGTAAGCGTTTTAATTTATATATTCTTCGTGTTTATAGGCCACCTACAGGAGATATTGCTATGTTTTTGGACAAATTTGATTCTCTTTTATCCCAGTTGTCCCTACACTCTAAGGTTATATTGGCTGGTGACTTTAATATCAACTACACTGATGAAACCTTACCACGTACTTCTCTTTTAAGTATTTTAAATTCTTACGACTTGAAAATGCACGTTCTTTCTCCCACACGAATAACTTCTTTATCTGCAACTACAATTGACTATTTCTGTACAAATTTTGATGACGTTTTATGCACAGTACTCCCATCTGGTATTTTCGACCATGAAGCTATTCTTGCTAAAATGCCATATAATACTGTGTTATCTTCATCTCGTTATATGGAAAGAATTTTCAGCAGGAGAAATTTCAATGCTTTTTCTGCTGCTACAGCTTCGATAAATTGGAATGCACTTGAAACGGCTTCTGACCCACTTACTTTATTTTTTCAAGTTCTGTGTGATAAGATCAATCAGTGCTTTCCCAAAATGAGGCTTAAAACTAAGAAACGAAAACCATGGGTTACAAGAGGCCGTAGAATTTCAGCTAAAAACCTCCGTTTTTTGACTAAATTGTGCAAATATAGCACAAATGAAAATATCTTTGTATATCATCAGAAATACCGTAGTCTGTACAGAAAGACAATTAAAGCAGCAAAATCTAATTATTATAGGGATCGCTTAAATATGTCATCAAATAGGCAAAGAGAGTGTTGGTCGATTATTAATGATTTTAGACATTTCCATAGAAAAGTATCTGAACCGGAGTTAAGACCTGACATTTTAAACGAATATTATTGTAATATACCTAATATCTTGCTCAAGGGCATTCGTAGTAACATTGATCTCTTACACTATCTTCAAGAAGTGTCGGTTGAGCATTAATTTTTCTTTCATCCTGTCGATCTTACCGAAGTAAAAAATGAAATCAAACGCCTAAATAACCATAAATCATCTGGAGCTGATGGGATATCTTCGAGGTTGTTACTCTTTTTGCCTGATTCAGCCTTAAATGCTTTAGTTTCTGCCATAAACAATTCTTTACATATTGGCATTTTTCCTTCATGTTTAAAAGAGGCAGTGGTTATCCTTCTTCATAAGGGTGGAGATTTGGATCAGCCTTGTAATTTCCATCCCATTTCTATTTTCTCTACCCTCTCTAAGATAGTTGAAAAACTTGCAAAAAGCAGAATTTTGTCCTTTTTACATCATAATGGCATTTTGTCTGCAAATCAGTCTGGATTTCAAGCCGGTAAAGGGACGCATGATGCTGTTTTTAGCTTTTTGGAGAGCGTCTATGTGTCCTTGAATTCTGGAGAGCCTTCGGCGGCAGTGTTTTGTGATCTATCCAAAGCATTTGACTGTGTGGATTATGGAATACTGTTATCTAAGCTCGATAAATATGGTTTTAGGGGCGTAGCGTTGCGATGGCTTGAGTCCTATCTATCAAATCATACTCAGAAGGTCACAGTGTCTGGGCGTTTGTCTGCTTCTAGATCCCTAAAATGCGGCGTTCCCCAGGGTTCAGTGTTGGGACCACTGTTATTTTTACTGTATGTGGATGACTTGAGTTCATTGAAACTGCAGGGCAAGGTGGTTCAGTTTGCTGATGATACCACCATACTATGGAGCCATAAAAATTCAGATTATATTAAGACTTGTATCCTTGAAGACCTTCAGATTTTATCAGGGTGGTGTGCTTCCAACAGGCTCGTGTTTAATGTAAGAAAGACGTCTATTATGGGGTTTAAGTGCGATGTTCAGGATCTGATGTTTGACGAAAATTCCCTCTTGTAGAATAAAGAGTGCTGCAAGTTCCTAGGAATTACCTTTGATGGTCGCCTTCGGTTTGAAGATCATATTTTACATTTAGCTGGGAAATTATCTTCTAGATGTTTTGCAGTAAGAATGGCAAAACAAGAGCTGGGAGGAGTGGTTGCACGTTCAGTGTACTTTTCACTTATTGAATCTCATATTCGGTATGGCTTGCCTTTTTGGGGTTTAACCAATAAGGGGCTACTTAACATTGTCTTTGTTATTCAAAAAAAAGCAGTTAGATACCTGTGTTCTGCTAAGTTAAGAGATTCTTGCAAACCCCTCTTCATTTCTGAAAAAACCTTACTTTTTTTTTCACTTTTTATCTTAGAAACAGCTGCTCTTATTCACAAAATTCCCAAGCTACCCTCTGACACTGGTCAAATTTAAAAGAGAATTAAAGACGCTTTTATTAGCTAAGGCATATTATAACTTGGATGACTTTTTTAATGATAGGTTTAGTAGTAATTGATTGTTTTATTTAGTTATCTTTAATTCAAGTATGTTCAAAAAGTTTTGTCTTCTTGTGTTTAATTTTGTTCATTGTTTTGTCAATTTTTGAAATGGTTTTTTTGTTTTGTTTTTTTAGCTTGTAGGATGCTTGTACACAAGATTATTCTTACGTAATATAGCATATTTTCTTTTTTTCTTTCTTTCTTTCTTTCTTTCAAGCCATAAGACTAATGCCGAATAATCATATTATTAGTATACACAGACATATAAAATAATTATAAGTAAGATTACGCCAGTATCAAAGCTAGTTGCTATTCGGCTAATCGTTAAATGAATTTTAAGATTTTAATATAGGAATATCGTGTGTATGTACAGGGTGTCCCAAATTCAAGCCTCACCATTGAGTTCTCGTAAACTAGAAGAGATACGAGGTCGGTTAAATTGAAGCAAAGTTGCGTAATTTGGTGCTCATTAAAAGGCCCTTTTGAAATTTCACAAATTCCGAATACTTCCGAAGATGTTTAGAAAAAACCGAATATTCGCGATTCAATTTTTATTTTTTTTACCACTCTATTTGAATAGATATAAGAAAATAAATTACTCATTCTCATTGCTACTTTCTCTATTTTACAAAATGGTGTCGTCAGATTTTTAAACCGACGTTTCGTATTTGAGCTGTTATCATCAAATTTGTTTTTTCAAAATACGGCCCTGGATTTTTTATCACGGATTTTAAAAGCTCCTTATCTATTTCGTTTCTAAACCAATGATGTTTATTGACTTATTCAAAAATTTTATATTAATGGATATTTCTATAAGGACTCATGTGTTAAAAAGAAAGACAAAAAATATATTTTTAATAGGACCAAAAACCTTTTCTTTACAATAACAACAAAAAAAATTAATAAATAATACAATAATTAAAGTAGCATTCAGCAAATCTTAGGCCCTGAAATAAATATGTTTATGTTAAAATTTTGGCAATTATTTATTAAAGTGGCGGTATGTCGTGCACGCTGACAATCATTGTTTATTGGTTTACTATTAAACTAATTAATATTTTGACAGTTCGAGATCTAATCGTTTTTATGCCAATGCGCATTTAACCAAAATGCCTTTTGAAGGAAAAAGACGTCATGATAAGGATTTATTATATGTCGCACCGAATTTCGAAAATGGCTTATGAGCGCTATTTATTGCAATAACTTTGGAATATATTTTGCTAATATTTATAACAATTTAGCTCAATACGGAAGTTTTGCTAAACCAAGGATTAAATATTGAAGACGAGTCGATCCCGAAGAGAAACAAATTATCTTTAAGACACTTTAAGTTTTAAAACCATTACAGAGTAGAAAGTAAAATGAATAATTTTTAATTATTTTTCAGGCAAATAATAATCCTCGAGTTTTAATTAGAGTTTTCTTAAATGAAATGGCACTACCGTGAATGACAGTTTAGAGAGCTTTACATAATCGTGGATATAAACCTTACAAAGTTCATATCAGTCAATCACTAAGACCTGGCGATTCTGAGAGATGCTAAGAATTTTTGTTATTGGTTGCCAGATGAAGTTAGTAAAAATGCCGACTTCCTAAATAAAATTATAGTGACAGATGAATGCAGTTTTTCAACAAATGGACTATTTAATAGATATAACGAACACTATTGGCCAATAGAAAACCGAAGGAAATCTGTAACTTCCCGAAGATATACAGAATTAGTAAGGACCAATATAATGGATTCTTTAATGGAAGAGCCTTTGCTTCTATTACGTCAACTATGGTGGCAACAGAACGGTGCATCACCCCATAATGGACGATGCGTCACCCATTTATTAAATTAATTGTTCCCTAACAAATAGATTGGAAACCAAGGACCCATACGTTGGTCCGCTAGAAGCCCCGACCTAAACACTTTAGATTATTTTCTTTGGGGATTTCTTCAAAACAATCTTTATCAGAATATGCCACAAAATCTTAAAGCCTTACTACTTAAAGATCAAACAAGGGAGATCAGGGTTATCCCCACAAAGAGTATTCAGCGTGCGATCCATAAAATTCACAGACTCACACGAAAATGCATCCAAGCAGGCGGATTACTAGTTGAATATTCGCTTTAATTGTGTTATTTTTAAACCTCTTTTTAGTGTTTAAGCTTTTTTTATTAATTCGTTCTTCTCTAAAAAAGGTGTTTGTTTTTAATCCGGGTAAAAATATATTTTTTGTCGTTAACATATGAGTCCTTATGGAAATATCTATTAATATAAAATTTTTGAAAAAGTGCGATACATGTTGGTTTAAAAACAAAAGAAGCTCTTTAAATCCATAATAAAAAATCCAGGGCCGTATTTAAAAAAATAAACTTGATGATGACAACTTAAATATGAAACGTAGGTTTGAAAATCTGACGACACCATTTTGTAAAACAGAGAGTAGCAATGGGAATGAGTAATTTATTTTATAATATCTATTCAAATAGAGTCGTAAAATAATGAAAATGAAATCGAGAATATTCGGTTTTTTCCAAATATATTCGGAAGTATTCAGAATTTGTGAAATTTCAAAAAGGCATTTTAATGAGCTTCAAATTGCGCTCCAAATTGCGCAACTCTGCCTCAATTTAACCGACCTCGTATCTCTTCTAGTTTACACGATCCCAATGGTGAGGCTCGAATTTGGAACACCCTGTACATACTAATAAAATGGATACTAAACTTGTTTAACTGATAAGTTTCCTGATGTACTTAAATAGTTTTAATCCTTATAATATTAGTTTTATTTAAAGTCTAAGATAATTATACAAAAATTATATTCAACTAAGACGTTGATTACACATCTTTGTTTACAATTAAATTAATATTTTAATGTCTTGCATAGCTCACGGGTATTATAGAATGTTATAAATCTTAAGTAATCCTTAATTTAAACCTAAAAGTTTTCGCTCAGCTTCTAAAAAATCCTAAATTATGGGTTAACCGTAGGAAAATCTGCGAGTTTTTAAAAACTTTGAATTTGAGGTTAAGTAAAAAAGAGTTCTTTTTCTTTGTAAGTGAAGTTTTGTGTAAAAAATAATAACGCCTCCATTTACGACTAAAATTCTCGATTTAATTAATCTTTGCGGCATTTTAAAAAGTTTTCAGCGAGCCCGTGGATTAAAATAAAAGAATAACGTGTTATAAATGACCGAACATGCAGGTTGCCTTAAAAGTTTTAAAAGAACCAAGTCTAAAATTACGAAGTTCTAATTCTTTTAACCTGAAGCAAAAATATTATTAATGGATTTCCTAAGTAAAAATGAGAGCTCAATATCTAACAGCGCCTCGCTTTTTTGTTTGAAAGTTTTTTCTTCATCCCGAGGCTTTTAAAAGAAGTTTTGTTATACGAAGTCAAATACATTTGTCAAACCGAGAAGGAAAACAACTTTCGATGGAGATAGGTTTTCCGAAAACTATGAAAGAAAAAGGGATAGGGACGTTTTTATCGTTCTACGGTTAGACTGCCCACCGGTCGTCGGAGATATAGGTAACAATATCATCTATTTTCTCCTTTAGGAAACTCTTTTTCTCGAAGCTTTCCATTTTATATATAAGCAGAATTTGTCGTCTTCGTGGCGCCGTTTGTCAAATTTCTTTTGTCCTGCTTTTGATGTGATTTGTTTATTTTAAGAGACCCCTGCTTTTAAGGGCTTTTATAGGACCTGTGCTAACAAAGGTATAAAATAGCCGAGCATTAAAATAAAAATAATATTTATTTTGCAAAAGAATATATTTAACGCTCTTAAGTTTCACAAATTTTTTGTTTTTGTCCAGATAATTTCTTAAATTTACGTTATCAATTTTGTTTATATGTATCTAATTCCTGTTATCTTTACATACTTCTACGTTTAAAGTAAAATAGCAAAGAATAGAATTATAAATTGGTTACTTGAATTGATATTAATCAATTAATTTTAAATAAGAAAAAGCATTAAAAAGATTCATATTTTTCATCCCCATTAATATCAATATCGGTCTTGTGTACACAAAATATTTTTGAAATGAATATTTGATTTAAACTATTTGCAATCTTTAAGAAATATTTTCAAAGCAACATAAACAATGAAAAGGGAGTCGAAGTTTTCTAAAGGCACCAGTTGTGCCCGAAAGCTGTCGAGTTTTAATATTCACCTCGCAGACAAAAGGCTGTTATTGCCTACCTTTCGATATTTACGAAGCAATATTGGATATCTTGCCAACTCTAAATATTTTATTTTCAGCGGGAGGCAAAAGAAGTTAGTTTACATATGTCAGACGTGATATGAATTTTATTTCATCTCCTTGGGTTTGATTTGAAAGTTTATTTTGAATTTTTTAGACCTTATTGAGATTCACTTTTCGGATGCTTTCTTGAGTTGATGGAGCTTTAACAGACACTCAGTCAATAATCTAAATAAATAGGTATTTTTTTAGTAAAAATTATTTAATATTAGTTTAATAATTATTTTATTTTACAAAAATATTAGAATAATTATTACAAATAGTTTTTAAAATGCTCCCTTGCCCACATAACAAATAAAAACATGCCCGCATAAGCTTGACTGAAAATTAAACTTATTTGCAAGATATAATCTGGCTATAAAATTAAAAATTAAGATAGCCTATTTTAATTATTTTAGATATTGAGAACATTTTATGTCAAGCCTTCTTAATACTTTATTTATTAATATACTTAGCAAATTTAAATACTTATGTAATTTTTCTTAATTTACAAAATCCTGTTTAAGACACCTTTGGGTCCTACGACCTTTCCTTAATTGAACGAACCTACTAGAATGTATATACAGGATGTTTCACAACTTATGAAAAATTTTAACCACATATGCGCTCTTATGAAACAAGTTGATTTCTCAAAAAAAATGTAATAAAAGTCTTACAGATATTGAGATAATAAGATAATACAGTTTAACAGTTCACTTACTTATAAAGGCTGTTTAAAATTGTTTCCATTGACTCTAATGCAAGCTTGGGCACGTTTAATCCAATTTTGGCGCACTAATTCAAATACACCTCCTTCCTGCTGGTCCTGAAGTCTCAAATTATTGGCAACCACTGTGATTCGGTCACGCAATTCTTCAATATTCTGAACTGGAGTACGGTTTACCTCGTTTTTCAAGTGTCCCCATAAAAAGAAGTCCAGAGGATTTAGGTCGGGAGACCGTGGAGGCCATGCAATTGGTCCACCTTTTCCGATCCAGCGTATCTGGTGTACATGATTCAAAAAATCACGAACTTCTAAACGAAAATGCGGAGGAGCTCCATCGCGCATAAATCACATTCATGCTCGGACCGCCAATGGCACATTTTCAAGAAGGATCGACAAATAATTCTGAAGAAATTCCAAATACTGGTGACTATCCATCCGATCTGGCAATATGAATGGTCCAATTAGAAGTTCATCGACAATATCTGCCCACACGTTTAAAGAAAAACGATGTTGGAAGTTTGTCTCGACCACTGCGTGAGGATTCTCAAAGGATCAAATGTGTGTATTCTGTAGATTGGTTATACCATTACGAGTAAAAATAGCTTCATCGGTAGCTAAAATATCAGCTGTAAAACGCGCATTTCGAGCATTTTCTTGCAAAAACCATTCACAAAATGTTACTCTTAGGGGATATTCTGTAGGTAGCAACGCCTGAACTTTCTGGACGTGATAAGGGTACAGTTGGGCCTGATGTAATATGCGCCACGTTGTTGCATGTGATACTTCTGGGATCTGTTGGGCTAACCTCCTTGTGCTTATTCCTGGATTTTCTTCCACAATATCCAACATTTCTTCTTCGGCATTTAAAAAGCGTTGTGGGCGAATCCGACCGTGTATTTAAAACAATTAAACTAAATGTTTCGTGATGTGGTATGTGCCTATTCGGAAATCGGTGTGCATACAAATGAGACGCCGCTAGCGAGTTTTGCCTTGCTTCTCCGTACGCTAAAACAATGTCCACTAACTCCTCATTAGTGTACACATGTGCCATTTTTATTAATAAATAACTAAAAATTAAACTCGCAAAATAAATTCACAAAAATCGACCGTACTTCATTCAGATCACCCACGTTAGAGACTTTGTTTTCGTCAGTTGTTTGATACAACATTTGCTACAATAAATTATTAATGTGTATTATAATATCACGATGATGAACGCAAAATACAGATATTTATTTTTATTTTTCAATTTATTATTGAAACTCAGGTTTATCACTTAATTTCTGTAGGACTTTTATTACATTTTTTTTAAAGAAATCAACTTGTTTCGTAACAGCGCATATGTGGCTAAAATTTTTCGGATAAGTTGTGAAACTCCCTAGTATATAGACATCGCAATATCTCGAAAATTAAACATGTATCCAGAAATTATTTTATGCGAAGTTCGAATGGTTTTTAGGGGGCCATAAAATGACGTCATTGGTTTGACCCTGAGTGGACGTCTTTAAGGTCAAATGAAGGTCAACTTCACTTTTTTGCATAGAAACCTCTATTTTTTTCATAGTATCTGCTTAAGCGTTAAAAAATAAGTAACTTTTATTTGATACTTTTATACATGCGACCTTTCCTTTTCAAGATATTAATTCTTGATTCTTTTACGAATATTTTCCCTGACAATAACATTAAAAACGGGAATAGCTTTGGTTTAGCAATTCTTCAATATTGTTGTGACAAGGCATTGTTGATTAATGATCAATGCAAGTTGTTATGATGCGAACATTTTCTATAGTGAACAGATTTCACGTGTTTATCCCAGGTATTTCAGGCGATTGTAAACAAATACTGATGTATAAAGTAAATGTGAGATTATTTTGATTTACAGTATTCGTTCAGTTATCAAGTATTTGACTACTTTGTTGAGTGACTATGGAATGCCTAACAATAAATAAAAAAGTTGAAATAGTCCTTATCTTTGGTAAATCTGAACGGAATATTAATAGAGCCATTGAACTGTATACCATGCGACATCCTCAACGGCGACTTCCATCGCGAGCATCATTTTATCGTGTAGTGAACCACTTTATAGAAGATGGAAGTGTGAGAACGATAAATCGTTCATGAAAGAGAAGCATTACCAGTCAAAATAATGAAATTGCCGTCTTAGCTGCAGTTGCCCATAATTATGGAGTCAGCTCACGATCAATTTCTTCTGCTTCTGGAATCTCCAAAACAAGTGTCGTGAGAATTTTTAAACGCCACAGGTTTCATCCGTATCAATTGTCGTTACATCAAGAGCTTCACGGGAATGATTTCCAAAATCGAGTGTTGTTTTGTGAATGAGTCCAAAATCAGTTGCATGAAAATAACAATTTCTTGCTGCGCGTTATTCACCGATGAAGCTTCATTTACAAACTATGGTAACTAATCGTCATAACATGCATTATTGGGCAG
Source organism: Anthonomus grandis grandis (assembly GCF_022605725.1). Lineage (NCBI taxonomy): Eukaryota > Metazoa > Arthropoda > Insecta > Coleoptera > Curculionidae > Anthonomus > Anthonomus grandis. The sequence goes on from NC_065557.1 coordinate 18,081,788, forward strand.
TTGAAAATCCCAGGTGGTTTCGAGCGATAGAATATCAGCGGCCATGGTCTGTGAATCTCTGGTGTGGCATCATCAATGATAAAGTCATAGGACCTTATTTTATTGATGGTGTCCTTACAGGCCAAAAATACCGTAATTTTTTGCTGGAGATTCTACCAGTATTTTTGGAAGATGTGTGTTTTGAAGTGGTACTAAATATGTGGTACCAGCATGATGGTTGTCCTGCACATTATTCACGCGTTGCGCGCCAAATAGTGTTGAATCGTGATTTCAATGGACGCTGGATAGGTCGCGGTGGAGCAGTCCACTAGCCGTCACGGTCACCTGATTTGACGGCCTTAGATTTTTTGCTATGGGGTTATTTGAAGGAGATCGTATATCGCGATCCACCAACGACTCCCGAAAATATGAAGCTACGAATCACGGAGGTTTGCGGGCAAATAACTCCACAGATGTTCAACTCTGTTCATCGATCGTTTAGAAAGCGAGTCGAAAAATGTATAGAAGTGGAAGGTCAACACTTTGAACATTTATTGAAACAATTTTCTGACTTTTTTTTTGTTTTAATTTCTTTTATTTGAACGTTTTATTTTCAAGTTTTCGATTCTGTTGATAATAAAATTCAATTATAAGATACTTTCACTCCTTTTGATAGATCATCAGATACTACCTACGAAGGCAAATGTCATTGTCAAGGAAAAAAATTGTAAAAGAATCAAGAATTATTATCTTAAAAAGGAGAAATTGCATGTAAAAAAGTGTCAAATAAAAGTTACTTATTTTTTAACGCTAAATCAGATACTATAAAAAATAGAGGTTTCTATGCAAAAAAGTGAAGTTAACCTTTATTTGACCTTGAAGACGTCCACTCAAGGTCAAACCAATAACGTCATTTTATGGCCTTCTGGAAACCATTCAAACTTCACATGAAACATTTTCTGGATACATTTTTAGTTTTCGAGATATTGCGATGTCTCCAGTTAAATGGACCACCCTGTATATAAAACACAACTGACAGCCTATTAGATCCAATTCTTATAAGTAACAAGGATATTGTCCACTCTTTCGGAACTTTTTCTGCTGACCAGATTTCAGATAATATTCTTGTTTATCTTAAACTTGCTATTAACTCTTCTAAACCTACACTTAAAATAACTAAAATTTGCTGTTTATTAAAAATTTCAATAATACTAAGTTTCTAAGAAAAATCTATTTTTTGAAAGAAATAATAACAACACAAATTTTTTGACACATTTCTAATCTCTTTATTTGACAAACATGTGCCATTTCGCGAAGCCCGTATTGCAAAACCCGAGGCACCATGGGTAAACCAAGAAATCAAACATTCAAAAAAATTAAATTAAATCCTGGCAAAAGTACAAGAAAGGGGTGAATAAATGGGTAAAAACATGTTTTTATTAAATAGGGCTTTATGTCATATTTTTATAATTAAAGAAAGCTATAATATGAAAAAGAAAGATCGTTTCGATCCATGGATACAAAATAATTTTAATCTAAAAATTATTCAAATTTTTGCTATTCGATTTAGAGTACTTAAGTTCAGACAGCATTCAATAAGCGTATTATATAGGGCAAAATAATGTTTTTACTATTACGTGCAATAATTTTAGAATGTGTTTTAATTTTTTAAGCTGTAATTTCATCCCAGTTTCCCAAAAAAAATGTCTAAATCCGTGACTATGATATAGTAAACATAAGCCAAAAATCCTATGCCTAAACGATTAAAACAGAACAACTTACAAATCGTTTGATGTCAATGGTATGATATGAAGCAAAAAAAAAATTAGGTTTTTCCAACCTGCAGCCAAAAAAGCCCTGCTAAGCTTTGGAGAATTTTAACGGACTTTGTCAAATCCGCAAGAAATAAACATATATTTTTTATCTTTTCTACAAAATATTTCTCCGCATTGTCTTTACCAAATTAACTTCTATAATAATAACCTTTATAAAAATGAGAATCACGTCGAGTTTGAATTAGAGACAGTAGAAGAACTGCACAATAATTTAAACTCTATAAAACAAGGGCATTAGGATCTGATAGCATCAATATCAAAATGCTTAAGCTATATAGTCCATATATTAAACATGTAATTTTATATTTGGTAAATAGCTGCATTGAATACAATACCGTTACATATTTATGGAAAATTTCAACAGGCTTGTCTCTTTCTAAAAAAGCCAATGCGCATAATTCCCACTATATTCAAAATATTAGAAAAAACTTTATACCTAATAAAATGTTTTACTGAAAAAAAAAACATTAACCGATTTTTAATGTGGATTTCGTAAAGATTTTAGTGCTACAACAGCACTAACGACGGTTTTGGATAATGTTATTAAATAACGATGGTTTAGTAAGCATACTTATATCACTAGACTTCTACAAAGCATTTCATATGCTTGATCATCGGTTCCTCTTCATAAAGTTAAAGTACTACGGTTTTGAGGAAGATTCTGTTGAAATCGTAAAATCTTTTCTAAGCTACAGGAAACAAAAAATATTATATCATAATAAAGAATCATCGACTGCAAATATTCTGAAACTAGTCAAAGTTGTAATCTGTCCCCTCTTCTCTTCAGCATTTACACCATTCACATAATAACACCTACAGAAACCTGCAAAATTAAAGTATATGCTGACAAAAAACAACTCTACCATTCATTTCATCTATCAGACATACAACAAGCCCACAGTAAAAGAAGCAGCAATTTAGAAACCGTTAGCTCCCAGTCTTTACAACAAAATTTAAAATGAAATTCTGTTAAAACTAAATTACTTTGTATTGATCCTAAAGAAAGGACTAGGTAAAATAAAATCTCTATCTCACTTTACAAAATTCTCCTTTATCATTTGTAATGAGCGCAAAAAATTTCTTCAAAAGGGCTTCTAATAGATGAGAATCTACTTTTTAATGAACACATTAAAAACTGCACTAGAAACGCATTTAGCTCCCTAAAACTACTATATAGCAATCGTTACTTTCTTAGCTTTAATTAAAAAAATACAATAATGTGAAACCCCACTATTGTTCCACTTTTGATACTGCGACTTTACATGTATATACTTTTTTATATGGATCTTGCCTCTATGGCACTAACAAAAATAAAATACAAAGGGTACAAAACGCATGCCGTAGACTCCTATACGAATTAAAAATTTACGATCATATAATCCCAACCAAATCTTCTAGAGTAAATGATTAAATATGGAACGGCCTAGAACTCTTCACTTGGCAACTTTTATGCACGGGCTCCTACTAGTCCCCAATTCCTCCTGATCTCAAAAAAGTAAATTATGTCCTAGGCATAATGTACATCACTTTAATATAAGACAAAAAATACATTCACTATTCCACAATATCACACTACCATGTTTCAAAGATCTTTCTTCACCAACAACTTAATTAAACTTTACAACTTCTTATCAGACGAAATAAAAGAACACCATCTCCAGAAATTTAAATATAAAATGCGAGAAATATTACTCTCTAAACAAATTGGCCAATAGTAACTACAAAGTGTATACTGTTGGGTCTAGCTATTTGGGTTGTTGACCGTTTGAATTATGTGAATGGTATTAAGTAAGAGTAGCCTTTGGCTAGACTTTTCCTAGTAGGTTTCATGAATCTGTCTAAAAAAATGTATTTAAATAAATAAATAAATAAACGTTTATTATGCAACAACAAAATATTACATAAAAGGTAACCTTCACATAATGTGTTCTTCCATGATACCTGAAAAATACAGGTATTAGTGGGCAGTTTCAATACAAAACTACTTTATACTAAACTCGTTTCTTAAAAGTACTTTATATTACAATAAAGGTATATGTGAATCTAACAGAAAAGCTTTGTATTTCTTCTTGAAAGTGAAAAGTGAGCATGATCTTATTAAGTTGTATACTTCAGGGTTTAACAAAAATACGTCCTGACAGGCAAAATGCGTTTTTAAAACCTTCAGTTCTATGCTCTGGTATTTAAAATCTTATGTTTCTTAGGCGGTGACTATGTAAATCTTTTTTTGCTGTGAAATAATCTGAAAGATATTTAGGATACCTCGACTTGTAAATTCTAGAAACAAACTGACCAAAATGTAAAGCTGCTCTTTTTTCATATATTAGTATTTTATTCTCAACATATGTTGGTGTTATGTGATCAAATTTTTGTATGTTGAAAACAAATCTCGTATAGGCGTTTTGAGCTAATTAAATTTTATTCTTCATTTCAAGAGCGAGGTAATTGTAAAAAACAACATTGCAGTAATCTAGCTGTGACCAAACAAGAGCCTCCACAAGCATTAATTTGATATTTTTCGGCAAATAATATTAAAATTGATACAAGCTTTTAAGTAAAGAATACATGCACAATATTTGCATTAATTTCTCATTAATTTGCTGCATACATTGACATGCATTATGAGGAGGAAATCCGAATAGCATCTGTGTATCATCTGCATAAAGATTTACTGAACAAAACCGAATATGCTCTGGAAGATCGCGAGTGTAAATGCTAAATAATAAAGGTGCAAGGATACTACCCTGGGGCACTCTATAACCAGTGACAACAGGTTCAGATCATGCTCCATCCAGTTCCACAATCTGTGTCCTCAGTTGACGATAACCTTGGAACCATTTGCAAACACTCATTGAATAACCGAAGAAGCTCATTTTAGCCAACTGCATCTCATGATTTATGAGGTCAAAGATTTACTGAAATATAACAGTACAAGGCAAAAAACACAAGAGGAGCCCATATTGGTTGATATCTCACAAGCTATTTTCGTCAGGGCTGTGGCTGTTCCATGATTTTTCTGAAAACCAGACTGTACTGAGAGTATAATTTCATGCATATTTACAAATTCAAGCAGTATCATATTCAATAGTATTAATTCAAACATTTTGGCAAAGATAGGTAAAAGAGAAATTGGTCTTAGCTCTAAATGATTTTCAATTCTATTTTACTTTGGTAGCGGCTTGATAATAGAAGTTTTCTATATGTGTGGAAATTCCCCTTTGTGTAGAGATAAATTAAACACCTTTGTCAGAAATCCTTTTCCAGCCTTGTATCCCGATAGAAATTCAGTAGCAAATTATCTATCGGTATGGCCATCCGGTATACATTTACAAAAGCGTCACTTATTTCATCTTTTAGATGAGTAGGTATTTCACTGTTTTTATTATCCGTTATATTTCAATCTTTCAACTAACGCCAACTTTTTTTTTTGTATACATTTTATATTTGTGGATTTCAGATGACATATATGCCTTTTTTCACTACGAATAGCAAAAGACAGATAGTTCTTGATATCTAGGTGTATCTTTTGTCTTATTGTCTTTATGTTTAGTTTGACCAGTTTTTTTAAATCTATTAAAAGCAGCTTTCTTTAATTTAATGATTTGCTTTAGTGTATCGGTAATATAAGGCTTGTACTTTTTCTTAATTACTGAATGTTTTAGGTGAGCATGCCTATTGAAGATTTCGTTAAGATTATTACTGAAAAGAGTCACTTTGTCATTTAAAAACGCTTGCTGCAAAATAGATTCATAATCTATATACTGTCCATCTAGCTCAAACTGCCTCTTATCGAAGTTTTTTAACTCTCTATAGATTAGAGCCTTATTACTTATTTTAGGAACATTAATATCAATTATTGAGTACACAAGTCTACGATCCGTAAAATTGAGCATATCTAAAATACCTGAATTAATGACATTTACTTGCTTATCAACACATATTATATCAATTAAAGTTGAACTAATTTTACTTATCCTTGTGGGATCAGACACAACTTGTTTATAAGATAAAAGGCTCAAGCAATGATGTCATATATTCACTTTCAACAAATTAAAAAAAAATTATATTCAAATCGCCCATTAAGATTTAGATAGATATATTAGACAAGAAGGTTTCTATATTTTTAAAAAAATGTTGCTAACCTGTGGGAGTTTATACAATGTTTCTACCAGAAAAGATTTATTCTTATACTTTATATCTACCCATAGTTGTTTAACCATCTTTTCGCTATTCTTGCTATAAGAGACACTTTCATTCAGAACTGTACTTTTCAAACACTGAGCTACATTCAAGCACACACCCCCACCCCTTGATTCTCTTACAGCACTATACAAGTTTAATTGGGCACGTTTACTAGATTATCAGGTAGTGCTGGTGTTAACTGTAATTCACTTACCCCAAATAAGCGAAAATGTTCATTCTGCAGCAATGCAGATACCTCGGAGAAAGAAGGGGTAAGAGATCTAATGTTTACATGATGTACAAATTATCATTACTATCATCTATTATTATTTATAAAAAATTACCTCCTCTTTCTAGTACATTACCTAAATTAAAAAATCCTTATGTTTTTTAAAATCAAATCTGTTGTTGAATGTTAGTTATTTCTTTTCTCATTCTATAGTTACTATTTATATCCCTTAAAATTTGAATTTTTTCAATACAGGCATTATCTATTTATCTATCTATAAACATTACGCAATCGCTCATGTTTAGAACTTTTATGTTTGAAGATTTTCTTCTTGATGTTGGTTTTTTTATTAGTGGCGACTGGAGTTGCATCGGATGTTCGTTTGTGGGGATGAGGGTCGATCGATAACCCTTGCCGGGAGAAAGTAATCGTCAGTAAACAAGTATGAATCGAAGGGGTATATACCACTTTTAGAACAGTATTTGGCAACGGATACCAATAGGCTTTACCATATTTTTTAATGAAATTGTTTGTCCAAGATTTTTAACCAAAAAATCATCACAAGCTTGGTCAAAACATGTTTGAAGTCCATATATGCCAACGTCTAACGTTTGAAACTGATGGCTTGTATGTGGTCGTATTGTTAGAACTAACCCAGAACTAACCCATTTTGTTTGCAAAATCTTGATCTCTGCAAGATAGATAGCTGCTGTGGTTTTCTAATATTAATATAACCTTTTTATCTTGGCTACATTTTACGAAGTTTATAAAATTCGAAAGATAAAGTTCGAAGTTGTCACTAATCATCCAGCCACTAGATGAGTCACAACTCTGGATCCTTGTGGTGCTCCATATGTCATAGTTACGAACTTTGTCTAAAACTCTTACGAGTCTTGTTTACGAACTCTTAGACTCTTACGAGTCTTTTACGAACATGCGGAAAAACGAAGAAAAGTGGAATCTAATTTCCAATTGCATTTACCGTGTGCTGTGGCGGTTTGCCCTCTCTCACCTAAAGTAACTTTGGCCGCTTACTTTTGCCCTTTTTTTGAAATGATTTTGCAGGGTTTATGGATAGTCTGCACTCCTGTTTCATCACAATTACATAGAAAATCTGGTGTGAACTTTTTACGAGTCAATACCTCCTCTCTCAGTAAATTGTAGAACTCTGTCTCAACTGTCGCTGAAAGAGACTGGTTTCCGAGATGGGAAGCACTAACTCCAGGTTCCTAGTCATATAGCCGCGTTACCATTTGTATGAAGCTTTCTTATTTTTTAACAAATATTGTGGAGTTTTCTTTTTATTTTCTATGGCGTACAGGTAAGCAAATTTTTTTGTCTCTCTCGATATCAACCCAAAATTTATTCTAGTGGCGGTTAACAAATATTTAGCTAGTCTTTTCTCTTCCTCACAAGAAAAAATTTGTGAACTCGCAAAATTTGGACTAAAGTTTGTCTCATTTCCTTTTTTTTTTAATTTTTAAATATACCTTTTTAGGCTCATTTTGTTAAGGTCGTATTTTGTAGCTGTGGTTCTCAGCTTTCACGCATCTTCAACTTCAAGTACAGCTTTTGTCATTTGTTCAGGTGAAGCAGACTTCCTTTTTATTTTTTTTGTTCACTTAAAAAATATCCTGAATCTGAAAATATTTTTTTTAATAAAAAATTATTATTATTGGGTGATTAGATACTCATGGGGAAGGTTGATACATGTATCTAGTCTTCCCGAAATCGGTTGTATCATTCCTCCCTTGCATAATATGTTTTACTAAGTGAAGAGCCGTTGCTTTATTTTTACATACTGTGGGCCCTATAGCCGTTGCAAGATGTTAATATTACTCATCTCATTTAATAAAATATTTCTTTGTACCTCTATAATTTAAACCAGATACTAAATACAATTGATAGTCGTTTCCGCAAATCATAAAGTTCCCCCTGCTTACAAGGCTGTGAATTAGCTAAAATCGAAGAGCCAGCCAGATATATCGGAAGCATCAATGGCATATTTGAAATTCGAAATGCCCTATTGTCTGCTGGTTTATAGGTGATGGCATCCCGAGCGGAGAAAATGTGCTCGAGCAGGTTTATTATCGCTGAAATGGAAGGCGAAAGCAATTTTCACATGAGTTATGGGGTATTACCTATACCTTTACCGAAGAGAGAAAACTAAAACGGTTGTGCAGGTGTTTATAAGAAATGCGGCTTGTAGTTGGGGGAGAAGATCGTAAATATCGAGTGTTTATGTGGCCCTGTGTTTTATGATTTCATGTGTTTATGACTGAATGAAAATGTGGAACATCTACGCTTTATCTGTTTAGACAGATAAAGCGTAGTAGACATTTTTTTATTTAGCAATAATTTATTTATTAATAACCCGAGAATAGTAAATTTGAGTAGTAAATTATACCAGTGAAGGTATCAGTTGTTTGGAATTTGGTATCAAGGCCCGCAAATTAACAGTACTAACAATATAAATATATTATTTTTTATATATAAGTATTTAACATATAATGTTATATATTACGTTAAATATTACTTAAGGTTATGACACATATTCTTTGTAGTCTTTATTCCATATAGGTCTTTATACTTTTGTATAAGAGTTCTGAGATTTAATAGCCCTAAAGCATATATTTTAAAGATTTAGTGCATTCCTTACGTGATAGTTAAGATACATGCATTAAGCTGGCTGCTACTAAATTGATTTCAGTAAATGGTTGATTACGGAGTAAATAAACTAGACTTGTTTATATATCCTCATGTTATTTAAGTTCCAAATTTTTATTTGTTAGTTTACTTAAATAGTTATTTTAGTTGATTAGTTCATAATTTGTTATAACACTATCAACTATCAAAAGATGAGTCGAACCAATCAGAGTGAGGTATACTTCTAAGCAACAGCGCCGATGTGGCTACTTTATGACACTAGTTATCGTTTTTTTGGATATGCACGCTTAGCATATAAATCCGGCTCCTCACCTGTAGTCTTCTTTGTTAGTAAATTTCTCCAGTGTGAGATGAGGTAACTTATACGTGGCACATAAAAGAAGGTATATATCATATCTCTGGTGTTTTTGTTTAAGTATGCGGTACATCTCTTGACAAGGAATAATTTTATTAATCCCCAGAAAAGGAATAATATTATTAATTATACTACGAACATGTGTATTCCGACTTAAATTATTACATATCAGCCCTAAGTTATTCACATTAGTAGTATACTTACTTTTTACTTAAGTACTCTCTTTACACTTCTAGTGATCTAGGAATGTTCGTAAGTACCCTTGTACTCTAAACCCAGTTAAAACTACCTGTATTATTGTCGCTAGTTATGAATTAGTGGTCGTGTGGTCGTCGATAATTAGAGTATAATCACTATTGTTAGTAGTTAGTAAGAAGTGAGTAAAGTTACCTGCTAAGAAGCAAAGTGGGTAAAATTAAAGGTAAAATTAAGTACATAAAAGGACAGCAAAAACAATTCATAGTTTACAACTGCTTTAATGAATAACTCTTTTATTTTCCTGTCTTCGGATCAAATAAATGAGCATATTTTGTATTGTAAAAGTTTTGTTTCATTTATTAAGTTAATTGGTTCAGCGCCATATAAGCTGTGGTCCTTCGATAAATATTTAAAATAAACAAGTACAGTCCACTAGTACTCTTCAGTGGCACAATTAAACAATTGTGTCCCCCTCTATTTGAGGATTCCCCTGAATATTTGGTCCTTCAAGCCGGATGTAGCATATATTCCTAAAAATAGGTTAACATTTTATCAACACCTGACTCAAATTCAACAATCATTTTGGAAGAGATGGTTGGCATTGACTATTTAGATCTTCTGCAAAATAGACCAAAATGGTTAACTCCATCACCGAATCTTAAAATTAATGACGTAGTTCTCTTAAAGGAAGATAACTCTGACGATAGTTCCTTTGCAATGGCCCTCAGCTAGAATAGTAGAAGTAATGCCAGGTTCAGACAAACGGATTCGAGTAGTAAAGGTCAGAACTCTAAACGGTATATTCACCAGGTCTATATCCAAATTATGTCCCTTGCCTACTCCTGAGTAGGCGAGGGAGTAGGCAAGGGACATAATTTGGATACTTAATTAGGATGTAGGCGAGGAAGTTGGTTACCTTTAAAAAAAACATTAACTCGCACTGAAATATGTATATGTGCCGTTTGTAATTTTAAGTTTTGTGTTTTGTTTTTAGTGATTAGTTTAAGTTTTTTTGTTGGTTATTTTAAAGCAGGCGCTTCAATGAGAGTTCGCTGTTAGTTTGCTATCGAGTCTCACAACAAGGTACTCGACTTCCGAAACATAAATTCGTGAGGTACCTGATAGTTTACTTGCCGGTAGAGATGCTTTTTCTTCTAGTGAATAAATTTAGTGATATCTGGATAGTAATACAATTTTTCTAGTGTATAGTTTTCATTGTCTTTGAGGTTAATGGATAGAGTAGTCCACACAATTTTTAAAAAATTTTCTCCTCTATTTAAAGAGCATATTGCATGTCTTTGCAAAGTATATGGTTGAATTTACCTGTCTACGGGAAAAGTCTTCTATATAAGCTAATGCGCAGTCAAAGCTTAGCTCTACACCATTCGGGAATAGATTAATATCACAATTAAGTTTTTTTTTATCCTATAAGCGATATTTATGATATTTATGCATAATTTATTTCTACACAGCCATTGATAGCATACAATACTGTCCACGAATAGGTGTACTTTTCCCATTTGTTTTAAGCATTTTGTGGTAGTTTTCTATTTCAGCAGGTGCTACCAGGTTCAAGGAGAAGTATCTGGCATAATTTTCGATATGGATGTGTTACAGAGGATTATTTTATCATGCATCATAATCCAAATATGTACGTGGTTTCAACTCAAAATTAGGCTTTAAAATGTGTACCGTTCATGCGTCACGGTAACTCTATGGTCTTACAGAACATTTACAAAAAATACATGACCTGGGAAAAGTAAACCCTATTTATCCTGTATATATATATATATATATATATTAAAATTAAGTCCAAACAAAGTCCTAAAATATATATATATATATTTTAGGACTTTGGGATTAAGTACACTGCGCTCCAAAACTAACGCGTAATTTTAGAAATTGTTTTATTTCAAATATTTTTTATTTTTGAAACCCTAAAAGTACACGTATTGTTAAAACTGGATTACTAACAGTTGATTTTTGATAAATTTTAATCAAACGCATACGTCTTTAAAGGTAAAAAAAGGAAGAAAGATAAAAAGTGTTATGTTAAGGTTTCTCCATTTAGAATTTCAGGCATTTTAGTTTATACTAGAGTTTCGATATTTAACATGATTTTAACTTTACATATTGAGTTCTTGCATAAGGAATACGTCGCAAATGGAAAACCGCAATTTATTGTCACGTTATTTTCACGAAGAAGGATAAACCCAAATTCAGCTTGCTGAAAGATCTTTGCTGAAGACCGAATTTTACGAATTCGTGCCCTGAAACAGCGGTTTATGACTAGCATTTATTTACAAAATGAGTTACCGAAGCGTTACAATTGTAGAATAAGTCAAAACACACAATCAGGAGAAGGCTAGCGGAGAACAATATAAGTCTTGCTAGAGTAGCTACTGGTTTATTACTCATCAAGGAGCATAAATGATGAAGAATACAATTTGCTCGTGAACACGTCGGTTGGGAAAATGAAGATTGGGTACAGGTTATAATTAGTGATAAATCTAGATGCTGTCTTTTTTCAGACAATAGACGTAACAGAATGTACCGAAGGCCAGAAGAACGATATGCGCAGTGCAATATCGTTCGTATAGTGGGAGCCATTAGTTATGGTGGCGGGTCAGTAATGATGTGGAGCGAGATTAATATGGAGGGCCGCACAGAAATAGTACTTGTAGATAGAGGCCGGCTTACTGCACAGAGTTATACGTGTATTACAGGAATTTTAGAAGATTATATAGTCCCATTTGCTCTTTATATTCGAGATAATTTCCTGCTTATGCACGATAATACGCGACCACATGTGGCAAGAGTGTTATAGTAGTATCTTGAAGAAGTCCAAATCGCTACCATGTATTGGCCACCCAGAGGCCCGGATATGAATAGACCACATGTGGGGATGATTGATGTGACAGTTTGCCAAGAACCCCAAATAACTTATATATTTTGTAATGGAATTATTTAATTTATTTTTTATTTTAAGTAATTTTATAAACAGATTGAATATTTTCTTTTTAAATATTTATAAATTAAACCAGAAAAACAGAAAAACAAAACCAGAAAAGACTAACTAGAAGGACAAAAAAAATGCAATTTCTAAGATTAATCGTTAATTTTTGTACGCAGTGTAGGCTATTAGTGGGTATAAGGTATTGAAAATTACAAATTTAGTAATAAAAAAGCGAAGAAAGTCATTCGTTAAAAAAGTGGGATAACGCTAGCACAAAAACTAAAAATTGACACAAAATCCAGAAATTACATTTTGGAGCTTTAACCTTAAAAATTATTGTCCCCGTCTATTATTCTTTATGTACTCATCGTAACGTGGTAAGAAATTTTGCATAATGATGTTAATTTTTTATATAATAGTGGATTTTTTTGTGCTAAATTTTAAGGGCTAAGTTGGATGAGAGCTCAATTAAAATCCAAGCTCATTAAAACTTTTTTTTCATTTAATGCCAACGATTTTTTTTGTTATTTACTTTTACTGGAGTATCAAATATCGATTACCTCTAATGTTATGGCGCGTGACAGGTTTTATAAACTTCGAACAGATTTTCACATAGTCGATAATCTATCAGTATCGGATGATATCAAAAAGAAAAATCATCTCTGGAAAGTTCAACCAATGATAGACCGAGTTCGACAAAGATGTCTTGAAATTCACAGGCCAGAGAATGGTTGTTTTTCAATTGATGAGTAAATAATACCCTTTTTAGGACGATATCGTATACGTCAATTTGTCAAAAATAAACCAAGGCCGGTTGGACATAAGAATTTTGTCATTACAAAGTCTTGTGGTACAATATTGGACTTCGAAATATACCAGGCAGCAATACGCCATTGCCAGATAAACAACTTGCGGGGCCATCAGTTATTCTTCGTTTAATACAAACCTTGCCACCTGAAAGCTTAATTTTTTTTGACCGATATTTTTCCACAATACTATTATTTGAAAAATTAAAAGAATTAAAAATTGAAGGAACGGGAACCATAATGACAAACAGAGTAAAAGGAAGTGTATTTCAAAAAGATGCTACTATCAAAAGAGGCGACGCAGAAGTGCACGTAAAAAATGATACGAAAGTATGTTTGACAAAATGGAAAGATAACAAATCAGTCGTCATGGCATCTAGGGCTTTTGGAATAGAACCAGTAAAAACTGTTCAAAGATAGGATAAAAACACAAAAAAATATATAGAAGTATCCTGTCCAAATGTAATTAAAGTTTATAATGAAGAGATGGGCGGAGTTGATATTTGTGATCAAATGACTGAGGCTTATCGAACATACTTCAAAACCCGAAAATGGACATTTAAAACCATTCTACACTTATTTGACATAGCTATTGTGAATAGCTGGATGGAATATTGAAATGACTGTAAAAAAAATGGATATAGCTCAAAGCAAATCTTTGATTTTTTGCAGTTTCGACTAGCATTAGGAGAACTTATGGTTTGTGGAACAAAAAAAAGAAATCTAAACTATGAACACGCTCAAACGAATGAAAATGAAGAACCTTCTGCCAAGAAGGTAAGATATACCCCTCTACCTTGTGAAGATAAGAGATTCGATGGGTTTGATCATTACCCAGTACATGAGGATCAAAAAAATCCACAAAACTTGTCGCCTGAAATCCTGTAAAAGTAGATCAAGAATCAAATGTATTAAGTGTAATGCTTACTTATGTTTACAAGAAAACCAAAATTGCTTCAAAACATTTCATGTTAAGTGGTGTATTTCCGTAGAAATAAACATTTTCAATATATTTTTCGTTTTTTTTGCCAGTATCATTTTGACTCCTATCCAACACAATCGTGAGAGTCCCTAAAATCTTATCAAATGTGATTTTTTTTTTCTGAAAAAAATTAGGATCTCTAATGAGGTCACAATAAGCATTGGCGTAAAGTTTTATCTCAAAATTCTAAAAAAAAGTAGACTCGGGAGCGTAAGGGTTATTTTATATTATTTTTTATAAAATTAATAAATACCGGTAATAATATTATATAACCAAAAATAATTAAATCATATATAAAAAACAAAAACAACTTTTTATTACACATCTATTTTTACATAAAGTTCTAAATTTATAGAAGCAACTTATTTAGTTTTATTATTCTAAAGCTTTTTTTTATTACTTGCTTGTTATTGTAAATCAGTATATTTTTATGCTAGATACTCTACTAAAGAAATTCAAATTGTAACCTAATGGTAACAATATTCATATTTTCTCAACAGTTTTTTTACAGTTGCTAAGGTTTTTAAAGTAATAAGTAATAGAGCAAATTAATTCCCGACTTTTAAAAACAGACATTTATTGACTTATTACAGACTTTAAACTTAAGTTCAAAATATTATTTCAATACTAATAACCTATTACTCTGACTATGTTCAGGAATATATTCATTTACATAAACTCCTTTGTAAAATAATTGACAGACTAGAAAATCTTTATTGACAAGAAACCACTGCTTTTTATTTTGCAAATAACATGAGGTTTAATATACTGTTATCACCAGTGAGGCAATGCAAATAACTAACTGTCTTAGTTCAACTTCATGCCGATTTTAATTATTTAACTGCAACTAGGAAAGTATATGATTATAAAAATAAAGAAAAAATATTCATAAGGAATTTTGGTGCCATAAATTTTTTACTTACTAGCTTCAGCTAATCTAGGCATTAAATAAATAAAAGCTTTTTCTACGAATCTATTTTTAAAAGTATATAAATAAATAGCTTTTTAAAAGTTATTTAGGATATCTTTATATAAAATGTAATAATATATTTTTTTTAGTTATGTGTAACTTATTACGACTCACAAGAAAATAGCAGTTTATATTTTTAAATGCTCTCTTCATGAAAAACCTTGTAAATGAAAATATCATTTTCCTGTTTTATTAAATACAATGAAACATTTATTTAAGCCTTTTTTGACATTCTCATTATTCCAATTTAAAATATTCTAGAAAAAAAATATTTAGGATAGTAATAAAGTCCTTTTTATATATATTTTTCTTAAAACGTTGCTTTGAATTCAACAACAGAAACCTTCACAAATCATCCATTATATCAGGTTAAAGACCAAAATCCCAACATATACCTACCCACAACTTTCCCAAGATCTATTGTCAAAGCTGTAAGACTTATCCTGCGAATATTTTAGACTGGATTGCATCTTGTAAATGTTATAAATCTCTCGACCCCGCTTGACTTTTTGGTCGTGGGTTAACTTCCGCCCCGACTAACTCCGTACATCCTTCTGTATTTGAACTACTTGAGCCAATTTAGGCAAAGTTTCCTTTTGAATTCTTAAACTGCTGGCTTAAGGAACTCCGTGTATGCCACAAGTTGTTTGTTCTTGTTTTGAATAACACATCTTAGGAAGTTTAAGGTAGCTTTGTCTTTGAATGAATGATTTGTATCCCTCTGGATGACGCAACTTTAGCTAGACGAGATTTTACTTTATTTAAGAAAAAATATTTTTACATATTACATTTTTTCACGCTTTAAAGAAGTATACTTACTCTTAAGGTTTACGTTAATTAAAACACCTGAATTGTTTTTGACAGACAGCAAAAACGTCACGTTGTTGTCAACTACTAACTAACGCCGTAAAATAAGCCCTCCACTTTCTTTGCATATTAAGTACATTTTTCTAAAATAAAGAAGTGGTTCACGATGGACTTGTTTGTTTAATTCAACTATAAAATAAAATACAGTCCACAAACAACCCTTGCTGTTCCTAGCAGCAGAGACACTACACAATTTGGTGATTCAGCAGCGGAGCAGCAACAAAACATTTTTTGGTCGCATCGAGCGGATTTCAAGATTTTCCGCCGATACAATTACAATTTGGGAGGTCAGTAGCCACAACAGGTAAAGACAAATACCAAGGCCGCCTCTACAACGTCAACAAACAATTTGCAAGACAAAGGGACAATTTACCCATAAGTATCCTTTTTAAACAAAACCAGGGATTGGAGGTAAGCCTTTATTCATCACTTGGTCAATCACGGGAAAAGAAGTGCTCCTGTAATATCGGATTGCAGTTCAAGCTGAGTGGCTTCGCCCGCATTAATGTATTGAACATATATATACAATAGTCAGTAATTAGTGTTAAAAGAGGCGTTAATACTTTTAATTAATCGCATTTCAATTCATATATTACGTAATCAAGTGTCGTCATAGTCATCGTCGTCGTTCATACCCACTACTGCATTCCAGAATTCACATGTATTCATAATGAAGTGTTATTTTAGAATTTAATGTACATAGTTTCAATCAGCTACATTCATATTTACATTATATTAATCTTATCGCATATAGGCTAAATCTTAGCATATACAATTAGAATTTGTAAAGAAGTTCTAATAGTGCAATTCTGTCATATTAGCAAATTTGTGTCAGAGTACAAAATACATATCTTTGTAATTCATTTGGATCCTCAAGGGCTGCTCATTTGTCACACCTCTTATATTTCTTTGGGAAATTGAGCACATTTTTAAACTAAAACAAACCTTGTCGAGTTTTTCATAATGGCACCAAGAAAAGGAGCAAAGGGTGGAAACGAGTTAGATGAAGATGAAACACTACCCCGAATTCAAAATCTAGTAAGAAAGAGGGGAATGATTAATTCAAAATTATCACGTTTATTAAACTATTTTAATTCTTCAAAGGAAAGTGCTAATCCATCAACAATTCTTGAAATTGGATTGAGGTTGAAAGAAATAGAAACAAAATTGCTCACAGAGTTTTCAGAGATTCATTTTGAACTCGAAGGTTTAGATCCTGATAATTTCACTGAACAGGACCTAAATGATTTTGAAACTTTATATTTTAAAACAATTGCTGATATTAAACAATTTCTTTCAATTAAAACAACTTCAAGTGATCAGCAAGTTATACACGATGAATCCATTCATTCTTCACCACCCTATATTACATCCTTACAACGTCAGGTCTCTATTAAAAGGCAAAACACAAAATTGCCTGTCATTGAATTGCCTGAGTTTTCTGGCCAATATGATAAGTGGCTAGAATTCAGGGATTTATACACTTCTCTAGTTCACAAAAATAATTGCCTTGAGCCAATCGAGAAATTTCAATATTTAAAGGCTACACTAGAGGGTGCGGCAGCACAATCAATTCAGGCTATTAACATCACAAATGAAAACTATGATTTAGCATGGGACATTCTTTGTCAAAGATTTGAAAACAAAAGATTAATAGTGCATAATCACATTAAATCCTTATTCAATATTTATGATATAAGACCGGATTCTGCCAATTCATTTCGCAATGTACTAGACATTATTTCGAAAAATATGCGCTCTCTTAACAATTTAGGTGTTCTAACGAACTCTTGGGATCCATTAATCATATGTTTAGTAACCAGTAAGCTAGATGTTGAGTAAATCCGGGAATGGGAACAATCAGGCTTCGCTGAAGAACTGCCCTCTTTGGCAGAATTATATGATTTCCTGTCATCTCGTGCAGATTTCTTAGATAAGGTAGCAATGCATAAGGGTAAACCACGCAAAACCTTCATTGTCAATCAACCGTCAACTTATCAGAGTTCTAACTTATGTTGTTTTTATTGTAAACATCAGCATGCAATCTATCAATGTCCTAAATTTACTGCTCTTTCAGTAGATCAGAGATGGTCTACAATTAAATCACAAAAATTATGTGTTAATTGTTTGCGCAGTGGCCACAAACTAGATAAATGTCGGTATGGTCATTGTAGACATTGTAAACAACGGCATAATTCATTACTTCATAAACAGCAACCTTTAATTCCAGTTGAAGATGGCCACCTTGTTTCAAGTAAAGAAACTACTCAAGGTCAAGTTGCCTTATATAATTCAACTAAGAGTCAAATCTTACTAGCCACAGCAGTGGTGCAAGTTTTCGATATTCATGGTAAAGGGCATTCATGCAGAGCCCTCCTAGACAATGCTTCAATGTCTAATTGTGTATCCCAAGATTTTGTGAATAAATTAGGCATAACACAATACAAAATTAATTCCTCCATCCTAGGAATTGGGCATTCAGTGTCTAATATTAACAAATCATGTCGAGTCAAATTCAAGTTTTGTTATAACAACTTCAATGTTTCATTAGATTGTTTAGTCATTCCAGAAATCACAGGTGATTTACCTAACACATATTTCAATCCAGAATGTCTAGATATTCCAACTAACTATCATTTAGCTGATCTAGCATTCTTTGAGCCCAATCACGTTGACTTACTTATTGGAGCTCAAGTATTTTGGGATATTATTTCTGCGGAACGCATTACTTTAGGCCCCAATAAGCCTATTCTGCAGAATAGCAAATTGGGTTGGTTGGTGTCAGGTCCCATAGGCATTCCTAACTCATCAAAGAATACCCTTTGTCATTTCTCAAAAACCTTAGATATTCAAAATCAGTTGCAAAAGTTTTGGGAAATTGAAGAGGTTTCAACCTCATCGCCAATCCTTTCAGAAGAAGAACTCTTAGCAGAGAAACATTTTATCGAAAATGTTGAGAGAGATTCAGATGGCAGATTCATTGTAGGGATACCACTAAAGAAGTCTTTAGAAGTCTTGGGTGATACAAAGGTTCAAGCAACACAACAATTTTTATCCTTAGAGAGAAAATTACATAAAAATCCGAAGTTGAAGCAAATGTATCAGGAATTTATGTCCGAGTATCAAAGTTTAAATCATATGTCACCATTTATACCTTCTAATGATCAAATTTGTTATTTTTCTCCCCATCACGGTGTGCTACGTGAGAAAAGTCAAACTACCAAGCTCAGAGTCGTCTTCAATAGTTCGTTTCCAAGCACTACTGGTTTATCTTACAATTCAATTCAAATGGTTGGGCCAGTAGTTCAGGACGATTTAGTTTCTATAATCTTAAGATTTCGACAGCATTAAATCGTTTTTTCAGCAGATGTTTGCAAGATGTATAGGCAAATACAGGTAAAGCAAGAGTTTCGCCCTTTACAATTAATTTTATGGCGAAGTGATCCAAAGGATGATCTAAAGATTTTCGCTTTAAACACTGTTACATATTGTACGGCTAGTGCCCCTTTCTTAGCCACACGGTGTCTTAAGCAGTTAGCATTAGATCACATCTCATCATACCCTCAGGCATCAAAAATCATAAGTAAGAATTTCTACGTTGATGATTTGCTCGCAGGAGCAGACTCAGTGGAAGATGCAACTCGGTTATGCCTCGAAATTTCCTCAATTTTAAAGTCAGCATGTTTTGACTTACGAAAATGGAAGTCCAACAGCAAAGATCTTTTATCAAACCTTGCACATGGAAGTTGTACTCCTGATCATTTCTTCGGGTCTTCAGAAACAAACAAAACCTTGGGCATGTTTTGGTCTTGTGAAACAGATAACCTTTCATTTCATATCGATATCCCCTCAAAAGTTGGGCAATTCTCAAAACGACTTATTTTGTCCGAAGTGGCAAAGATCTTTGATCCCCCTGGTCTCTTAAGTCCAGTTGTCATTAAAGCGAAAATACTTCTACAGATTTTATGGACACTAAAACTTTCATGGGACGAACCAGTTCCAGTTGACATAGCCAAGAAGTGGTTACATTTCAGATCGCAACTGTTTAATTTAAATAAATTACAAATTTCAAGATGTATTTCAGTAAAAAATCCAGTCACTGTTCAACTCCATGGATTTTCGGATGCATCAAATAGTGCATATGGAGCATGTATCTATGTTCGAACTGTGGACGAATATAATAAAGTTCATGTCGAACTTCTTACATCCAAAACTAGGGTAGCGCCACTCAAATCTTTAAGCATTCCAAGATTGGAATTATGTGGCACTTTACTTTTGGCACAACTCTATATTAAGGTCAAATCTTCTTTAACTTTACAATTCAGTGAAGTCTATTTTTGGTGTGACTCAACTGTAGCCCTTGCGTGGTTAAGATGTTCACCCAATACTCTACAGGTTATTGTGGGAAATCGCGTTTCCACTATACAACAAATTACTCTAATTGACTCATGGAGATATGTCTCTACGGATCAGAACCCTGCAGACATTCTATCAAGAGGAATGCTACCCAACGATATTATTAATTCAGACATGTGGTTTCATGGTCCATTGTGGCTTCGTGAGCCATCTATCAATTGGCCCTTAGATATTCACATGCACAAACCAATAGCTGTTACAGAATTGCCAGATCTTCGCAAAACAACCCAAACATTTGTGGAAATCGAAAATCAAAATTTATTTCCTTTCCACAAATTTTCAACTTTCACTCAATTATTGCTTGCACACATCAGAGATAATTACTGGCCTATATCTGGTAAGAATTTAGCAAAGCGAATTATCAAAGAATGCCTCATTTGTTTTCGTTTCAATCCCACTTCACCTAACCCTATCATGGGTAATCTTCCAAGTTCCCGAGTCAGTCCTCGAATTCCGTTCTCTGATGTTGGCATTGACTATGTTGGACCTTTTCAAATAAAGGATCGAAAGTGACGTGGTTGCAAGATCAGCAAATGTTATTTAGCACTCTTCATTTGTTTAACAACAAAAGCGATCCATTTGGAGCTGGTTACTGAGTTAAGCACGTGGGCCTTTCTTGAAGCTTTTCAGAGATTTATTGCAAGACGTGGTAAACCATTGAATCTTTATTCTGACAATGGTACTAATTTTGTAGGTGCATGCAATTATTTGAAGGAACTAGGTACCTTCCTAAAAAGCAATTCACCAACACTTAAGGAAAATCTAGAATCATCTTTTGAAGTTTCATGGCATTTTATTGCAGCATATTCTCCTCATCATGGTGGTTTGTGGGAAGCTGGTGTTAAAGCGGCAAAACATCACTTAAAAAGGATTTTATTTAACACAATATTAACTTTCGAAGGTTTTTACACAGTAATTACCCAGATAGAAGCTATTCTAAATTCACGACCTTTAACGCCACTCTCGACAGATCCAAATGATTTGCAAGTGCTCACCCCAGCACATTTTTTAATTGGGCGATCACTTCAATCTGTTATTCACCCTGATTTACAGAATACAGCTATCAATAGATTATCTAATTTTGAGCAATTAGAACTTCTAAGACAACAATTCTGGTCGCGCTGGACCAAAGAGTATATTTGTAATTTGCAAACTAGACTTAAATGGAAGAAGAACCAACCGAACATTCAATTAGGGACTATGGTTCTTATCAAAGACAATCACTTGCCACCGTTTAAGTGGAAATTAGGTCGCGTTAATACCCTCTATCCAGGGAATGATGGTGTTGTGCGCATTGTATCCGTGAAAACTATATCGGGTAACATTAGATGCACTGTTACCAAACTGTGTCCGCTTCCAATTAGTGGCAATTGACATTTAGCAAAGTTGACATTGTTTAGAATAGTTCTAATTTAGTAAGTCTGTTATTAATAATTATTAAGTTCATTTTTATTTTTACTTTATTTATTTCAACTAACCTGCGTATTTCATTTTTTACTTAGGTTAAGTCATGTTTTTTATGTTTAGTGATTTGTATTTCTCTAGTTTTCATTGAAAGTATTTTCATTTTTTCAAGGTGAGGGGCATGTTAAGGTTTACGTTAATAAAAACACCTGAATTGTTTTTGACAGACAGCAAAAACGTCACGTTGTTGTCAACTACTAACTAACGCCGTAAAATAAGCCCTCCACTTTCTTTGCATATTAAGTACATTTTTCTAAAATAAAGAAGTGGTTCACGATGGACTTGTTTGTTTAATTCAACTGTAAAATAAAATACAGTCCACAAACAACCCTTGCTGTTCCCAGCAGCAGAGACACTACACAATTTGGTGATTCAGCAGCGGAGCAGCAACACAACACTTACTTTACAAATTTATTACATTTAATAAAATAAAAGTATATAAGTATAAGAACAACATTTTAAATTTAATAAAATTTACTCTTTTCTGGATAAAGAAAGAGAAAATATGAACATTGCGAAACAAATTAAACACATTTCGAGAAGACATTCCTAAACGGACAGTTGAACTCGGCCTCGGTTGGGTTACGAATAAATCTAAAGGTAAAGTGACATTATCAGACTTTACCGTTTTCGATTTTCCCTTTACAATTTCTGTCAATTCAGCGAAAAGGGCAACTGAGGGCGTCCGATTGACTCGCTCTGCCTATTGGAAAGAATAAATGGAGAAATATATGGACAGGTGCAATCAGGGACTTCCCGAGGGAAACACGTCGTTCTAAAGAGACGAAGGAAGAGTAAAACGAAATCGATACCCGAAATTCTAAAATATTTGCAAATAAAGACTCTTATTTGTGAGACCTGGTATTATATACTTGATGTTATTTATAGGGGTATTCATATACATTCTACATTCATATACATATATTTCTTAATTTCAGGATATACTTTTAATATACTATAAAAATATTCCTATTTTATTTAGAATCATAAGCTGTAAATAATTTTTATCGCTATTTTATTGGCAAGGTTTTACAGGAAGGAAGTTAGCGAAGAAATTTGAATGATAAAAGTGTATTTGGTTGATGGCTTCTTCAAGGCAGAATAATCATAAAAGCAAATAAAATGAGTAATATATATTGATTTTGCAAGTGTGTAAATCTCCCTTTTATTTTTTTAGAGCTAATGGTTTCCTTTTTTTGAATATTGATTTTAGTAAACGTTTTTGAAATTATTTAAAAAACAAAATCTTTAAAATAATCTAAAATTATTGGTTAATCGGATTTTTTTTTTACAATTCAATTTTAGTTAATCGAGGTTACAATTTTACTTTGTTTTACAAAGTTAAACTGGAATGATCCAAATAAGCACCAAAATATAAGAAAGTATTAAATGCACTTTTTAACTTTACAGCTGTTTATTGATCCAATAATGTCCTAATAACTTATACTAAATATTCTTCTGCAATAAATCCGTTTTAAAATTTTAAGTTTCATACAATGTGCATGCTAACATTGAGAATTTTTTTTAAATATTTGATGCTGAAATACATAATAAATCTTAGTTGCGATAACGTTGCTCCGAAGACTTTGAAAATTTAATTTTTACTACAGTCGGATTCAATAGCCAACTGGTCATTGAAATCTAACGTCAAGTGACCATTGAAATCTTAAAAGCTTCACTAGTTGAGAACTTTACTCAACTAATGTTTATTATACATAAATTAGTTAGTAATTATTTCTACTGTTCGTTCCAACAGAGTCAGCTGGTTAGATGATTAGTTAGATGACTTAAACTAAACATTACTCTGTGGTAAGCGAGCTTTAAATTTGTAAATTTCATACAAGTTGCATGCTAACATTGATATTTTTTTGAAAAAATTTGATGTTGACAAATATAATAAAAGTTAGTTGATAACATTGCTCTTAATATATTAATTATCTAAAGTCTTATTCAGGTCAAAATTCTAGGCCAAATTCCTACAAACAAGGCTTTTTATTAATTTTGGGATCATAATTTTATAATTCACTTTTTTTAGTTTTTTGTTATTTCATTTTTGTTATGTCGAAATTTTAGTTTTTGCTTTAAAGAAATTTAGTAAGGAAACATACAAATGACACTTTCCGAAATTTTAATTTTTAAGTGTAGAGTTTTTGCTAATAATAATTATTTGGTCTCTTAGAGAGGATGGATTAGACATTCTTATTAAACTTATATTCGTGGATATATAGGATGTTTAATAATTAGTGAGACAAACTTGGAGGGGTTATAGAGGGCCTCAAAATAGACAAGTTTGCGCCATAAGCCCCTATTCGAAAATGATTAGATTTTAAGATACCGAATGATAAAATTTTAAGAAAAAATTATATTTTTTGCAATCAATTTAACATCCCTGTAGTAATTTTTCTACAAATTAGAAGATAGTTTCTGTGCCCCTGTTATTATTTTCTAATACATAATATAATTTTTTATTTTACCAGTTGGTAGAACATAGTTAACTCTATAAAAAAATGGTATGTAACTGTTTTTTTTAAATATATTTTTTTAAATAAATCCTTATTTAATTTTGTGTAAATTTTGTCTGTTGGCTTTTTTCTCCGACTTACCATTTTCGCGTTAAAAAATAAAAACCATTGTTGGAAATTTATCTCTCGCTGAAGTTAGAATTTTTAATTTCATCCGATTGATAATATTACCGCAGGTATTCATTATTAGAAAAAAAATGCAATAAAATTCTTTGATTTTTAGGTTTTATTAATATCTACTAATCAATCAATCAAATTCTTAAAGAAAATATAATTTTTTTTAATAGCTTTTGTTTGACTACTTTTTACTCGCACTCTCAAAGAAAACAAACACCCTCAAGAAAACAAAAAAAAAGTAAATATTACAAATTTATTGATGACGTACATAGCTTATAAGAACTGCTCAAAGAATCCGCCAAATCTTTCGTTGCAAAGCTTAGCACGGTGGCTTATGTTTTATCGAACTATTTCAAATCTCCCCACTGTAATTTGAACCTCTGTACATGCAGCAATTACTCGTCCAAAAACCTCTTCTTGAGTGGGAACAGGGGCCTCATACACCAATGTTTTATCATGACCCCATAAAAAATCCAACGAGTCAAGTCAGGCGACCGCGCTGGCTATTAAACAAGGCCGCCTCGGCCAATCCACCTATCAGGAAAGCTTAATTATTGCCGCGCTTGCAAAGTAAAATGTATTGGAGTGCCATCGTGTTGAAATCACATACGAGTTCTAATATCGTTTCGTCGGTAAACCAAACATGGCGGCCAAAACCTGGTTGCATCAGTTTCTGCTGCAACCACCATTTATAAAAACCGGCTTTGCGGCATGTATTCATCTGAACCCATGGCTTGAACTTTTTGAAAGTGGTATGCTTGCATCTGTTAATTTCGAGGTTAAAATTTTTAATTTCATCCGATTGATAATATTACGGCCGGTATTCATTATTAGAAAAAAAAAATGCAATAAAATTCTTTGATTTTTAGGTTTTATAAATATTTACTGATCAATCAAATCAATCAAATTCTTAAAACAAAAAATATTAATTAGCTTTTATTTGACTACTTTTTATTCGAGCACCCTCAAGAAAACAAAAAAAAAAGTAAATATTAAAAATTTATTGTATACAAATTTATTTTATATGTCATACATAGATTATAAGAACTGCTCAAAGAATCCGCCAAATCTTTCGTTGCAAAGCTTAGCACGGTGGCTTATGTTTTATCGAACTATTTCAAATCTCCCCACTGTAATTTGAACCTCTGTACATGCAGCAATTACTCGTCCCAAAAGCTCTTCTTGAGTGGGAATAGAGGCCTCATACACCAATGTTTTATCATGACCCCATAAAAAATCCAACGAGTCAAGTCAGGCGACCGCGCTGGATATTGAACATGGCCGCCTCGGCCAATCCACCTACCAGGAAAGCTTAATTATTGCCGCGCTTGCAAAGTAAAATGTATTGGAGTGCCATCGTGTTGAAGTCACATACGAGTTCTAATATCGTTTCGTCGGTAAACAAAACATGGCGGCCAAAACCTGGTTGCATCAGTTTCTGCTGCAACCACCATTTATAAAAACCGGCTTTGCGGCATGTATTCATCTGAACCCATGGCTTGAACTTTTTGAAAGTGGTATGCTTGCATCTGTTAATTTCGTAGAGTCCGCCAAATAGTACATAGAGCCGCTTCCACGTCATATGCATTAGCACGCACACTTGTGGAAGGATTGGCCTCGACATGGTTTAAAACGACTTCTTTAAAGTCAACTGTACGAATAGCAAACGGTCGTTCTTGTCATGTTTGACGTGGGAAGCTACCAGCTTCACGAAGATTTCTATGAGTCCTTGGAAAAACTTTATGTTTAGGATGACGACCTGCTGGATACTATTCTGCATACAGCTGCTAGCATTATCGCCAGCTTCTCCATAAATTAGATGCATGTCAGCGTATTTCAAATTCGAATATACCTCCATTTTAAAACACTTATTTATTAATTATTTATCTGTTTCTTGCTAAAAATATTAACACGCAGATATCAAACAAGTGGTCGCTTTACTAAGAATACGGATTTAATGTGAAACATTAACAGTGGCAAAAATTAATTTTCTGGTACCAAATTGTATACATTAAAAGCGAGTAATTCTTTTTCCTTATAATAAATACCGTAAATATTATCAAACGGATAAAATAAAAATTTTAATTTTAGCAAAATATAAATTTCGAACAATGCATTCTATTTTTTTATGCGAAAACGGTACCTCGGAGAAATTTATTCTAAATTAAATGAGGATTTAAAAAATATTTTTAGAATTAAAGAAATTTTACTTAAAGAAAAAACAGTGGCGTACTCTTTTTACAGAGTACTAGCCCGCATAGACCAAACTACCTACTAATCTACAGAGATGTCAAATTTATCGTACAAAATAAGATTTTTTTTTAAATCTAATAACCCTGTATCCCAAAATCTATTGCGCGGTTTATTGCGCAAACTTGCTTATTTTAAGGCCCTCTTCAACCCTCCAAGTTTGACCCACTAATTTGAAACAACCTGTATATTAATTGGGAATCAGTTTTAAAAATTTAATTAGAGAAAATATGCGTTTTCGAGAAAAATCCTTTAGAAAAAAGTTTCAGAATCTTGGAACAGTTTTGGAAAATATAAATGGTGACCTTAGAGTTAAAATTTAAGGTAATTTAAAGGTCTGCTTTTAGTTTGTAAATAGGAATCCTTAGTTTTGACAGTGCCAATTGAGAAAATGATAAATTCGACATTCAAATATGCGCATTATTTTGGTCATGTGGCCTGATGGTTCATTCCTGGATTGTATTAACGCAAACAAGATCTAGATGGCTGATCAGGAAAATTCTCATGCTAATTTTAAGGTTACCATTCAGATCCTCGTTCAGAAGCCTAAAACGTTTTTCTGAAACATTTTTAGATTATCTAATGTAATTGATTATCTTCTGTAAGATTAGATTTTAATCCTGTAAGATTAAATTTCAAAAACTCAACTATTTGAAAAAAGTATTATACTTAAAACATTTTATTTTATTTTTATTAGAATACAAAACTAAGCAGTCGGGAATATGTACATGTAGAAAAATACGAGAATGTAGTCGAAAATTCCGACTTTTCATTGACACTGAACTGACCCAAAAAAATTTATACTACGCCAAATAGTTTGACTGATGACTAACCCTTTCATCGTAATTCGTTACGTTTGTATAAACCCTTTTTAATAATGATTCACGAAAAAGTTGTGTGATGCTTTGATGATACTGTATGAATAAATTCAATGTAGACAAGACTACAAATATATATAGAGAAGACTTTAGTTTCGTTATAAGTTAAAACACAAAATTTCAATCTTTATTGAAAAATGAGAAAAAGCACGCAATATCTACAAACAAATAATATATGTAAGGATATGGAAAATTATGGACAATAACATAAGGCCGTATTTCTTTTTTGAAGAATACTTAAACTTATATTATACTTAAACTATACTTATTGGGATTTTTTATCATTTAATTTGATTCATGCGATCATTTCTAAATGACAACTACAAATGCAGTTCTCTCTCCAGTGACCATATAAATTACAGTTTGAAATTCTTATCACAGATAATGATAAAATAAATTCTTACTTAAAAGTCAGTTTTTTTCGCACTAAGATTTTATAAAAATAAATACATAAATAATATTAAATAATGAACATATTACTAACTCACAATTGATTTAAAAGTTACGAGTCATTTAAAAAGATATATATGACGAAAAGATATATATATATATATATATATATATATATATATATATATATATTGCTTATTTACTGTGTTTGGTTTAATAACTCTTCATTAATAATAAAAATATGTAATACTGGCATATATTAATTTATTTCAAAAATTTGTCACACCTCTCAACTACTTTATCATTGTACATTTCTTGTTAAATTACCAATCTAAATTATTCTTTTTCACGTAGAGGAAAAAAAATGTTATCATAGTTCACCAATGCACTATAACTAATAAACATTTTTATTTTTTCGTGGCAATATTATATTTTTATTATACGTTTTTTTTATGATATGAGATATAACCGTCATAACGGAAAACGAGATGAACTCGCAGTGTCATCAAGGTGCGATATCAGATTTAATATCACCCTAATTTTTCCAGAGATGCCTAATAAACTGGCGACATAGTCGTAAAGAAAAAAGCATTTAGAACGGAGAAAAGCAGTAAGTCACATCTAATTGACAGTTGCCGGTAGGTGTACAGTTCCTGCTGTGGAAAGACGTAAAATATGCCCCGGCACTTTATTACGCTCAGTTTTCAGGTCCCGAAGAGAGTTCTTTTAACACGCAGCAGGCAGGCAGGCCAAGCCGTGTGGTCTCCTGCTGGGCATACATGTCCACGTGCGACTCAAAAGGTTCTATAGGAAAACATCTCGATTACGTTGCTCTTGCCGAGGTCATTTTTATTTTCCAGGTCGAACTCTTTGTTTGCATGTTGCTGTATATACAGGATGACTGATTACTAATAGTGTATTAGACGTACAGATACTGTTTGAAATTCTACATGTAAATATAAACAAATTTTATATAAAAAATTGCCTTTGCAGATCGTAAGAAAATAATTTTTTTCTGAATTTGCGTAATACTGACAAATAGAAATACAAGTAATTTAAGAAATAAGTATAACAATTGTATTGAAAATAATTTTTTTTTAAATACTATTTGACTTAGTTATACCGGGTGGTGCGTCGCCGAGCGGAACATAGGAAATCCCACGTAAATTTTAAGGGGTCAATTATTGGCTTTCCTATACATTTTACAGAAAAAATGTAAGATAACTTTTTGAAGAGACCAATCTGGCAAACCCTCGTGCAAAGTTTCAAACAATTTTAATAAGCTAATCTTGAATTATTCGATTAAATATAATTGCAAAATTACCAAATTCTCGGTTTAGGTATAACTAGACACCAGCTACCAGCAAACACATTGTTATAAGGCTTTGTCAAATCTGACGTACAGCCGAATACAAGAAATGTTTTTTTTTTAATTTTATTAATCTCACAACACTCGTACTAATCATCTTGTTTTTCTCCACACTCAGTAGAGTATTAAGATCTCTGGTCTGTCTGAATTATTTATTACGGTACCTTTGGACTCGAACTTATTGACAATACGTTTAATAGTTGAAATGGACGGAATGGGCTTGGTGGGGAAATAAACTGAAAACATTTCAGATACTGCTCTAAAACTGTTTCCCGCATAATGCCACTTAGTTATGTCTATTTTTTGTCGATTGAATAATTCATACTTGTTTTCAAATATCGACTGTCACTGATTTATTGACACTTTTCCTTACGTCAGTGACTATATTCATTTTACTGGTAATTGAATATTCAAGATTCGCTTATTAAAATTTTTTGAAACTTTGCACAAGGGTTTGCTAGATTGGTCTCTTCAAAAAGTTATCTTACATTTTTTCTATAAAATGTACAGGGAAGCCAATAATTGACCCCCTTAAAATTTACATGGGTTTTCCTATGTTCCGCTCGGCGACACACCACCCGGTATAATACTATACCTTTAACGTGCATAAATTTACACGTTGAATCGAAACCCTTAATAACATAGGATGTTTGATTAAAATGAACGTTTAAGATAAAATCTATGTACTTCCAGTATAATATTTTAGTTGTGCGTGAATAACTCTAAGGAATTGGTGCTCCATGTGCTCTTTCGTGTTCTGAAAACCAAAATTTGTTCCTATTTATAGCTTTCCTCTAATACTCTATAGAGGCAGCTTCCGGAAATTCTCTAGAGAAAATGGAACTTATAATTTTTCGGAAAATTCGGTTTCTATGATAACATAAGTTGCTCTATCGACATCAAACATTTCAGCGTTAGCCCTAGAGACAACTCCAATTTACACGAATTTTAAGGAGATTTTTTTGTTGTCTTAACGTTACGCAGTGACTACTCGTTAACTTTCTAAACGTTTTTTTTTTTAACATTATAGAGTTACTGATTTTTGAACGGATGGACGTCAGAACGTTAAAAAAATCAGTTACTATAGCTACTTCAAAAATAAAATCTTTTTAAGGTATCTTTTGAACAGTCCTTAATTAATATTTGTTTTGATGAAGTTTAATATAGGGAATTATGCGGTAAAATAGCCGTTTTGAAGGATTTACAAGCGCGTAATTTATAAACGGAAAGTAGTTTACTGTAAAAAGATGTTATTTTAGTCCTAAATAACATGCGTGCTCTGAATTTATAGCGGATTTCGAAAAAAAAAGAAGTAATTTTTTTATTGCTTACAATAGGACCATACATAAATACAAACCTTTCCACCGCCACTTTCACTAATTCTACATAATCCATATCAACGTCAGGTAAGCTTGTTTTAGGCATTTTTGCTTCCATTGCAGCTTTTTTGTTGTGTCTGTTGTAAGTTGCAGAATATTTAAAGTCTTTATATCTCTTTATTTTTTAAAGAAAAACGAAAATAATAAATCCCAATAATTTCAAGCAAAAAATAAATTATAAAAATAAAAATCTGTATTAAGTAGGTTAGGTTGAATTGAATTTTTTTTTTCTCTTATTCTCCCTACCTTTGTTTTTCTTCTTCTTCCTAAAATTCTTAACGTGTTAAAAAAATTCTCTATAGCGAAAAATGCTTAAGATAGACGATCAGGCAATGTAATATTCAATTGCTAACGATGAGGTAACGTTATTCTTACTGGGTTTTTGATTCAAAAAATTTAACACGTCTGCACGCGTTGTTTTTATTGTAAATTACTACTGCTACCATCTATAGTAAAAAAATACGTTGTAAAAACAGCAAAATTTTACAACGGTTGCGACACAGGTGCAGTACGTCGAAGCTTGGTCGACAATAGGTTCGTTCTCACTGCAAATTTCTTACAGGTTTGAAACTGTTTTCAAACCATTCTTGATACGCATGCGTGAAGACTTACTCTAAAATGGTCGAGAAATTCTATTCTATTAAATTGGGACACAGTTTCGTCAAAATAGTTTTGATTTGTGGGCTTTATTCATTCTTCAATTAAATCTTCTTTAAAAGTCTGTGCCGGAATCAACATAACTTGGAATCAACAAAATTCTGATCCGATTCCGACGATTCAAAATCACCTATTTCCTTAATGTTTATTTTAAGACTAATCCAATAATTTAAAATACAATTTTCAAAACGAATATCAAGAACTATACAAAACGACAAAATACAAACAACAATTTAGAGAAGATCGGCGTTGACTGGCTACACGTATTCTTTGACACTTTGCTTGAAATAAATTTGAAAACAAGTCTGACTTTCAGATGACGATCAGAAATTTGTGTAAGAACATCAAACTTTTGATTTGAAACCGATCAGAAGTTCCTGTGCGAATGCATTTTACTCTATTGCGCATGTTTATTTGTCGAAAACTTGTTTCTTACTGCTGTGAGAACAAACCAAATAAAACGTCGTTGCAAAACCAACTAAATTTTGCACTGTTGTTTTCAGTGACTGCGACAAGTGAAAATAAGAGTAATCTCAACTTTGGTGACTACAAATTGTTACTTGGGAGCCGCAAAATATTAGTTATATATTGCGTACTGATATGAATTGTTAAAGACTAGTCCGTTCTGACATAGTCTTAAGCTAAATGTTAACCGAGGCAGTGTAATTATTGAATAATTGAAAACTGGTTGTAGCAGGATACATCGCGTACCATGGTAAAATTACATAAAGATGAAAGTAACAAACATCACGAATTCGAATCTTACAACTTACCAGCCTTTAACACAGTCCAAAACCTAGGCAAGTCATTTCAATGGATGCGTTTAAATCAAAATTTGCTACATCACGTACGGCTATGAGACTTTGTGGATTTGTTACTAAAACTTTTTAACAACAAATGGCATGGACCTGCCAGTGATAAACAAAACCAGTAAAAAACTTGCCACTGTTTTATCAGCCGATCAGAAGACAAGCACATTTCCACTACTCTTCGACTTATTCAAAAACATTCATTTCATATTATAGGAATTGTCTTTCAAAACTCTGATTTATGAAATAACTATAAAAATAATTTAAAAAATGCCCTAAACATTTTACAGCATCTTAATCTTTTTACTTCATTTATATCATATTGTTATCTTAAATGCCATTCCTGTTCACCTTATGGCTTTCGACCTCACATATTAAATTACCCCTTTTCTACCTGAGAGCGTCACAGCGTGTTAGCAGTGTTATGCCATCAGGATGCCACAAAGACTCGCCCGGCTGGAAAGGTGATAAGAACTTCTGGATGGCAAGGTAGACGTTGTTAAATCGTGTTTGAAAATTAAAATATATTAGCTATCGGAGAAGTGAAGGGTGAAGAAACTGGGGCATAAGTAAATGGGATTATGAAAGGTATTAAGAACAAAAATTACATTGATATTAAGTGCATACAAGTATATTAAATAATATAGTGTTTTTGAGTATAAATATTCGAGAATACGTAAGTACCGAATAAAATAGTAAATGGCGTAAGAAAAAGGAAAGCTATATCGCATGCTAAAATATCAGACTGAATCGAGATAGATTGAATAATTGATACATCGAGATAAATCAGTAGAAACTTTCTCATCTAGATTAGAGTAATATAAAAGTTGCATCTTTCCGAGAAAGTGAACTAACGTCATGTTTACTGAGACCAGATATATGGAAAACATAACCTTTCTTCACTTCTTTTGGGCCATTTTTAAACTCATTCATAACGGTACAAAGAAGTATATTTGTAATGCTCTTAAACCGTATATTGTTCCATTTCCTGAACATTTAAGTTTATAATTAATCGTTTAATATGATAAGGCAAAACCGCATGTAGCCAGGTTATTGCAAAATTATCTTAATTATTATATTACTGAGACTAAAATATTATTGATTATATTCGAGATAAAGAACAGACAGTATACTGAAATTATTAAAAGTCGTAAAGACCATATCAAAAAATTATTAAAATCTTAGAATATCAAAATTTATTTATTTTTTATTTTGATTAATGCTTATTATAATATATAAAAATCACATATAAAATGCTTATTTATTATCGATAAGTTTTAGTAACATTTATTAAAAATTTAATTCTATTATAACTAGTCAAGATAGTATAATAAATATATTTGTAGATAATTTAATGCTTTAGGTACGTGGTTCTTTATATTGCCTGACATCAATATTATTTTCCGTTTTTAATCAATATTCATTGTATGCATGCTGCCTAGTAATAAAATTTACAGCTACA
This sequence comes from Anthonomus grandis grandis, assembly GCF_022605725.1. NCBI lineage: Eukaryota > Metazoa > Arthropoda > Insecta > Coleoptera > Curculionidae > Anthonomus > Anthonomus grandis. Next base: position 18,115,527 of record NC_065557.1, read on the forward strand.
GCTATCACCAACTTAATTTATTAGTATTTCCAGGCTAATAGTTATATTAGTCATAACTTTCACATACCTTTTATTGGAAGAATCTACTATTACTGGAAAATAATATAACTAATAAGGAATATTTTAAACTGTTTCCATATTATCGAATTCTCTTGAATTTAGTTGGTATGTGACAGATTTTAAAGAATTGTTGGTTAAATTAGATATTCACTTTAAAGAAATAGTAAAATACTGATATTTTATAATTTTTTTTTCAAGAATAAAAAATATACATAACTGACTTACTAAAGAAAACCAGTGTTTAATTTGTGATACGATCTTTATAGATCGGTCGTCTTTAAATTACGTGTTGGGTAACTTCTACTTGAAAATATTGATGTTACAAAAAACTTGTAAACTCAATAATAAAATGACTATTTCACCATATGCCCGATTGAGATAAATGCTGTTTCCATGTAAATAGTATGATCGGTCGCAATCTAGTATAACACAACAATAAAATACCCGAAAGTTGATGTTTCTAAGATTAATGCAGTTTTTATTACTTAGGTTAGTGGATTGATTTTATTATCTTGATACTAACTAACAATATAAATTTCCAATTTTAAAATCCTTTAATCTCATTTACGGTGGACCACCGTTTAAATTGCAGCTAGTTTATCTTTTAATAAAATATGGTGCTGACAACTTGGCGTTTTCAGTTATCTTTTCTTAGCTCTAAAATTTTAAGCTGTTTTGGTGATCTTTTTTATTTATTTCAGAGTCTACAGGTCGAGAAAACTACTTTGAATTTAAATCAGAGTCGCTAATATCCTTCTAGGACTTGTAGAATTTAATTTACTCGGACAACTACGATGTGTCCGTCAAAGTCCAAGTTCATGACTCATCAAAAGAAGATTTAGTAAAAGAGATTAGCGACCTACGGAAGAATTTAAATCAAATGGCACTTTCATTAGAAAAATTAATGACGGCGATGTCCAAAAAGAACAATATCTACAAACCCATGCAGCTTCCAAAAGTTGCTCTTGCTTTTTCATCTAGCAAAATCCCAATTTTACCGAACAGCCTAAACGATTACTTTCAATTGATCCAAACTGCATTTGGTAACCTTGTTGGAGCCAGAATAAGAATTCATTTGATCGAGCTTATCAGGCACAAGTGAGTTTCTCCAATTTATCAGATTCTGTTCAATTTATATAATAAACTGTGATAAGGGTGATTTTTTTGGAAAACTACGCTATTTATCCAAATATTTAATTGATTAATTAATTTGATTTGGTATAAATTTTTAATTGTTTATGGTAAAACTAAGACAAAAAAATATCATACTTGTATATACTCATACTAATTTTACTATTCTTAAATGAAATTATTTTAGACAGAATAATTTCGTTTTAAACACCAATTTTTACAGCGTTTAGTTTTTTTAACATAAAGTTGCCATTCTTCTCTATCTTTATCCGTTCAATGTTCAATTTTAGTTTCTATTGAAGTAAAATTATTATTATTCTTGTTTCAGATATCGACATTACGTATTTCATAGATATTATCATGAAATATACGGTTGCTTAAAAATTTCGAATTTTATACTTACTTGATTTCTACCACTAACAAAGAAATTTTCATAAGAATTCACAATTTTTTTTTAATTAAATTCAGTTAGATAAATCAAAATACGAATTTACTTATAACCTTTATCTTAAATTTTATCTTTTTTTTTTTTAAATTGAAATATAAAAATATTTTTTTTTAAGATTAATAATATCTAATATATGAAAAACATTAAAATTAGATTTAATTTTACTTCAGTGCCACCTTAATCAAAAATGAATAATCCGAAAATCCCAAACCCAGAAACTTCTGAAATCGGATAGGAGTCAGATCGAGTCGTTGTGTCGTAAGATGAATGAGCCAGGTGTATTCGTCATAAAAGCTGCGGTGAGGGCGATTTCGAGAAAAGTGACTTTTCAGCTTTTCCTGTGGATCGCAATATGTTACGTTGTAAATGTGTTTTATGGCCTTTGTCGTATCTACTTTCCCAGATTTACATATCACTTTTACGAAAAATTTCTCACTTTATTTCAAGTCGGATTTTATGATAAACTATTGGTTTAAATAAGTTTCTCTCATTCTTAGTGACTTAAAAACAGTTTTGTTTGTATCAGATCAGTTCAATATTAAAACGATTTGTATAGAGGGTGATTTCCGATTCACCGTACATACTTATGTGAAGTATAAGGCATGCGTGGGGTATAACAAAATAGATAATAAATTGATCAATTCGGCCTTATCACCAACATTGATTTTCGTGTTTTGGTAAAAACTTGTTTACCCTGATTTTTTTAAATTTTATATACAAACATCTTTAGGGTATTTCCACTTTTTGACGTTAAGAAAGTGGCAACATTCCAGGATCAGATTCAGCCAATTTACAAAAGGGGCTTTTGAATTGTGAAATACCGTATACTTCAGAATTAAGTTTTTTTATCTTTTTTTCTAAAATCTACTTTCACTACATTTCTGAAAATAAATACACCACTATATTGAGCAACAAACCAAAGGTTATGGACAAAAAGAAATGATGATACAAACGTCTTTTTAGCGAGGTATGCATTAAATGTATACCTAAATGATACTGAAGAGAACATCAATTAATTTCAATAAATTTTAATGCCTCAAACTAACCAAGTAAGTCTGGGATTCTTGGCAGATGCTTTTAAAATCACATTTATGTACCTATTTCGTTTTTGTTTGAGGTTGTTTATTAAAAGCACGAAATATTTGTCTTCCCTTGCATAAAGTTGGAATTTTCTAATTATAAAAATGACGGTATTTACAAATGTTGGGTATACAGATATCATATTTGTGCAGGATTTTATGAGGGTAACGGAAGGGCTGCTGCAGAAGAATACAAAAGACGATTTTCAGATCGGAGAATTCCGAATCACCAAGCGTTTGCTGCAACTTTTCATATAATGCGTGAGAAGGGTAAGGTGCCTCAAATTTATACTCTTTCTTCATAAGCTGAGAATATATTCCCTGTCCATGCCATGTACAGCAGATACATGTATGAGAAGAAGGTGACGACTTGTCTAGAGACTGGTATTTGCCAGGTGGATAAAAAATCACCGAAGAAGTATTTTCAGAATGCTATTTACTGATGAAGCCCACTTCACAAGTCTCTTTAATTCAAGAAACTCTTAAGAGGCATATATTTCCAACACAATGGATCACCCGCGCATTTTGGAATTGATGTTCGAAATTATCATGATTGGTGCAACAATTTGCTGATTGGAGCATCGGTGCACACATCCTTGGTCAGCTAGGTGGAACACTTTAATCCAGCCGAATACTTTTTATATGGGATCTAAAACAAAAAGTGTACAGTGCTCCAATCGAAATTAGGGATCAACGAATAAATCGGATAAATTTTTATTGTAACGAGATTAAAGAAAACCTACAAATGAATCACCCCTCAAAGAGAAGTCGGTAACATGCATTTTGAAAATATTTTATAGATTTCAACGCGCTAATATCCATCTTCTATGTTTTGGGTCCTTTTTAAAATATTAAGTCCCGTTTTTAGTGACATGTGTTTTATGCATAGCCTTATTTGTAGTTTTGTCTTTAGCTAGTTGTTTTGTGCAACTAAAAATAAAAATCAGTTAGAAGAGATAGTGTTTTTGATTTATAAGCATTAGAGATAGTTTTGATATATTTTAAAGGCCAAGCAATAAATATTTTTATTGTTAGCTATAGCTTTAATACACACATCGTTCAAAAAACGTGTGTACCATTAAAATATTTTTTTTGTACATATTCTTTGGTGTGCCACTCAATATAGTGGAATTTTTTTCTTCAGAAATATATGTAGTTTTTAGGGAAAAAGTAAAAAAAATCTAATCAGATATTGTATATAAAGGACCTCTTTTGTAAATTTACTAAATCCCATCCTGCAGCTTTGCTACCTTCTAAACGTCAAAAAGTGTAGATGCCCGAGAAGTGTTTGTATACAATATTTTAAAAAATCATCTAAGCCGATTAGGAACTACATGGTAAACAAGTTTTTACCAAAAAACGAAAATCACCATGTATGTTGGTAATATAGCCGAATTGATAAATTTAAATATCCATTTCGTTATACCCCAGGCAAATCCTACCCTGTTTAAAAAATCGGCATAATACATAACTCTTGCTATCACCTTGGGAGTTCCTCAGGGTTCAGTTTTGGGACCTATACTTTTTCTCCTATACATAAATGATCTTACCAATCTTAATGTACGGGGGAAATTTACTCTATTTGCCGATGATACCACACTTCTCTGGCACAGCCCAGACACAGATACTCTGCGAACTACATTAGCAACTGATCTTCAGGCAGTAAATCTCTGGTTTGAATCAAACTTGCTGTCACTAAATCCTCATAAAACCAAATTATTGTGTTTTAAGTGTGCTCTAGACCACGTGCCTTTTTGTAATTCAGTAATTCAGCAGTTTGATAATACAACATTTTTGGGTATATTCATTGACAGAGAACTCAGATTTGAAGACCATATCCTCGGTACTTGCAAAAACGTGCCTGCAGGTTGTTTTGCAGTCAGAGTGGCTACCCTGGAGCTTGGCATGGAGTTTGGAAGATCTGTATATGTTTCATTAATTGAATCCCACCTTAGGTATGCCATTTGCTTCTGGGCTAATGCAGCTGCCTACCTTCTACGAATGCTGCTTGTTTTACAGAAGCGTGCTGTACGTTACATCTGTGGGGCTCAACCAAGAGTACAAAGTACCTTTGACCGCAAAATGTTACTATTCACTGGATGAATACTACGTCGACACATTCTAACTTTCCCTAATTGTAAGTTTACAGTATTTGAATTTTATTTTAATTGTTTGTATGATTAGAATTCTTTGCTGTCTTATACTTGAGGGGATAATTATGGAATTTTATTTACTTTTTATGTATTTTTTTTTCTGCTGTTCTTATGTATCGGTTTCTGATGTTTGTTTTAGAACTCGAGTGTGTATGGGGTGTAGTGGTTAAGTTTAGTGGTAGTAACTTAAGGTAGCTTTGTTTAGAACAATTTTTCTTTATTAACAACAATAAAGCATGTTTTTTTTTTTGCTTTTTTTCGAAAAGATAATAAAGATTATATACAGTGTAATAGCTTTCAGTGATCCAACTAGTGGTCGGGTTACCAAGTTTGCTCGTCGGACAAAATGGCACATGCCTTTTTTTATTTTTTGGGTTTTACTTAAAATCAGTATTATAAATACACAATATCAATTTAATTGAAATAAAACACATGCGTAAATTAATAGTCGATCAGACTAATATTTATACATTTTTCGGAGCTATTTTTCTTAATTTTTTTTTAACTATTGCGTCTTTAATATTTGCAAAATTATGAAACATTTGATTAGCCCTAAAATGTATAAATTACTGTTTGAAAATTAAAGTTTTTGATCAACTAAACTGTTGATTTGGTTTTCAACTGACCATAGATTATAGACCAGAGACTATATATTGGACAGTCTTATATCTTCATAGCTGTTTGAAGTAATTTCTTACTTCTTGTGGATTTAAAGTCATTTCTTGTATGTTTTCGACTTTGAAACTAATTAATTAAAATGGTTTGATTATTTGACGTTAGTCTTGGTTTCATGTTGGTGCCTTTCATTTAAGTAAGTAAGTAAGTCGAGTAGTAGCAGACCAATTAAAAATCTATAAATGATTTTAATCTATAAAATCCAGTTTCTACCCTTAATAATATAAAGGTCTGTAGTTTTGTGTTTGGTCATCGTGACCTAATGAAATGGGTTAAACTAGTTAAACGTTTTTGTAAGATTATAAGTAGGGGAAAGGCGGGCAAAATGAGGTAGTTTGTCTCCAAATAAAGATAACTTTAGTATTAATTGACACAGAAACTTTAATTACCGAAAAAATAATTTATACATATCTTGCCTAAGATATAAGAGCTTAAAATAAAATAAAAAATTTACAAGTATTACAGTAATTTTAGCAAAACAATGCTAATTGCCCTGTTTTGCCCGCACGGTCGGGCAAAATGGGATTGGACCTTACTTGCATAACTCACAAACTAAAACGGCTTCGTCACCTTCGTCTTCAAATCCTGCGCATGAGTTATGGGCCCAGTGGTGACACATTGAGCATGCTATCCATCCTTCCGTTGACGAAGAGTAAAAATCTCCACAGTAGAGGCACTCTGCATCACTAACTTCACTGTCACTTGAGCCATTATTTTTCAGAATAGTGGAGGCTTTAGTAATTTTTTTCTTTTTTGGTTATGGTGCAAGGTTTTTCTTCATTTACTCAGCTTCCTCTAGCTCGTTTTTGTAAAGACGATAAAATAGCAGTCTTTCCTCTTTTACGAGAAACTGTTTTCTCAGTTTGTTTTATTTTAGGGATTGGAATTATACCCTCAGGACTAACAATCTTAAAGCTTACCTCTGAATCTTTCGATGTACCTGGTTTGGAAATATCAATTGGTTCTGGAGTTTTTTCTTTAACTAAATTAATTTCCGATAGTTGTGTTTCATTCATAGTTTCACTATTATTGTTTTTAGGTGGTAAGTTTTCATTTTGTTCAATATTTGTTGTTTCGGAGGGCAAAAAGTCTGCATCAGTGAAAGCATCCTTATTAACTGGCCAAACTCCAGTTTTTAAAAATCCATTCATGACAGTAAGCGGTGTAGCTGCTCTGAGGTAAGCTACACAAAATAATTTAGTTATTTGTTGTAACACGACCAGGATTAGCCCTAAGCCATTTGCGTACTTCTTTAGCGTAATAGGTACTTATTGGTTTCATTAAAGCTACATCTAGGGCTTGGAGCCGATGGGTGCAATGAGGAGGGTAGCAGATCAAAATAACACTTTGTGCCCTGGAGTAATTAATAACTCCAGGTTTTTTGTGTGGGATGAATGTCCATCCAAAAGAAGCAGAATTGGTCGGTCTTTTGAGGGCTTATCAAATTTAACAAATTTTTTGAACCAAATTAAGAATAAATTTTTATCCATCCACCCACTATCATTTAGCTCTACCCAACCACCAGGAACAATTCCATCCATGAAAGCTTGTTGCATTTTTTTTCTACCAAATATAAACATGGGAGGCATGTATGCTCCTGAAGCCGAAAAGCATATTTCAACAGTGACGGTCTCACCCCTCTCCCCTGACGTCAAGGCTCCGACTTGTCTTTTCCCTTTAGTGGCAATAATTTTAGACATTCCCTTTGGATTAACTGACACTCCGGTTTCGACCACATTATATAGATTTTATCGGCTCTTAGTTGACATTTATCTACAGTTTCGACAAGTAAGTTAAAAAAATTACCTACAGCCACTTTATTAAACCCCATTGCTCGAGCTCCAGATGTTGCTTCTGGTGTTCTGATTGAAAGTTCTGGATGTCGACGCAAAAAACTCTGTATCCAATCCTTCCCAGCCATGGCAAGTCATTTATAAAACGGATGATCAAGTTCATTGAGCTCAGCTAATTGAAATGCTAAACGCCTTCTTTTTTCCATGTGCATTAAATAATTTGCAAGGTCTTGTTCCTGTTCAGGAGTGAATATTGCCTTAAATCGTCCCAAAGATTTAATAACAATATACCCGGATTTTCCCTAGCTTTTTTAACGTGGCGCTCTAATGTAGATTGAGGCACATTAAAACTGGTAGATGCTCTGTAGTACCCCATTTTTCCATTTAATACTGCTAATACTGTCCGTGGACCATTCGTGTCGGTCAGAATGGCGGCTGTACTTAAACACCATCTGAAAATAATAATAATTATTATTGTTTTATATTGGGCGGGTAAAATGGGGTAGTACCCCATTTTCCTCCACCCAGTTTTGCCCAAATGCACATTTTGAGGTTAGGTATATTTTTCTCCCTGTTCGATTAAAAAATTACTAAAATTTTTTACACAGAAATATGCCTAAATGTGTATACTTTCCCATAAAGAAAAACAATTAAATATAAAGTACAATTATGTTTTACTTACCTTTTATTAAATTATTGACAAAAATATACCTGCACCTCTAAAACAAACACCGCTCGACTGACCGATATTCACGCAGCTTCTGAAGTGACAGCGCTTTTTGCCATCGATCGGGCATGGTCTTAAACTAAGCTGTACGAACTTTCGGATAGATGGAGCTGGCTGTACTAAAAATAATCACAGCATCCCGTTTTGCCCGCCTACCCCATCTTGCCCGCCTTTCCCCTACAGTTGTATTTTGTTTAAAAATATTAGTGTAACTAAATTTAGAATAAGGAAACATAGGAACAGTAAAAACGGTCCATATTTTAATTCTGCCAAATTATAAGCTGTTCCATATTCCTATCTTTGAAGCTGATTTTTGGGTGTATTTTGTGTTATAACAAATTTGTATAACTTATTATTATGTTCATTCGTTAAGCGCCATATAGGCTGTCATAATTCGACTAAAATAAAATAAACTAATACATTACACTACAACTCTTTATCAGAACAATCAATCAACTATTGTGTTTCCCTGTATTTCATTATGAAGCCAGCATATATAGCAGAATACCTCTGTTAGGAATTGACAATAATTTTTATATATTTTAGGTATTTGAAATAATTTTTATTTATTACAAGCATTTAAAATTTCTTTCATAAAAAGTAATTTTTGTTGCATGCTAACAATCTTGTTATTCTGTTTCAGACTATGGTAGTAATTTTTTAAACATGTGCGATTCATCTTGCTTATGCGATCTATCTTTTAGGACATTTTATTACCTTTAATTTTTCACATCAGTTAAGTAGTAGCTTAATTTTTTTTTAGGACATTTTAGTACTGTCTCTTTGTTGCAGGTGTCCAAGTCGTTTCACTTATACCTATAGCCCAGTCTCATTCCTTTCCATCATCTATAATTGATCTTTAAATCATAGTGCAGAATTTCTATTCCTTTCTATCGGAGAGTATTATGTATGAAGATTTTAAGTTCTTATACTGCAGCGAAGATCGAAGGAAATCATAAATCAAAATATATTAAATTAAAATTAGTGAACTAATCCTATAAATAAAAAACAGATCCTCCTTTAAGATCCTATATTTCTTTTTAGAAAATTGAATAATGTATGCTTATCTGAATTACTAAATTCCTAATATTATCTCAAGATATTTAATATATAGATAAGGCTTCTTAAGATAAATTATTATTGAAGCTATCCCGTATAAGAATTTAAAAAAGTTAAATGCATAAAGGCTATGTAGAAATCCTAGTTTTTATAAGAATAAACTATGAAATCATGTATGCGTAAACAGGGATATTTTCAAATTGTGGATCATTCCTTTTATAAAAATTATATTTGTTACCGAATGAGTTTTTAGTGAGAACCTCTTTGTCTGGCTTTACTTTTCCTCAATATAATTTTTAGCTATCAACACTTCATATAAATGAACATTCTCTACACACCTTCAACACGTTTTAATGGTCTTATGTTTGGAAATACGTCCGACCAAAAATAAATAACACGTCGTTCAGGTATGTAAAGCATGTTTGCTTTCCCGGTAAAGCAGCTTTAAATTTTATAAATAGAACTTTAACGGTTTTTTTACGAGTTTTTAATAACTCTGAAATGGATCAAATGGATAATTTTCTAAGTGCTTTCAGGTAATTTTACGTTATTTTCAGTTATGTTTTATGTTATGCTGCAGACAGTTTACGGTCACTATATTTCAAGCTGTTAAATGCAAGGCATTTTCGAGTGGTATAAATATATTATTTGTAGAAAATGTTAAGTGATTTTAAATCATGTAATGTATTTGTTAATGTTTTTAAAGTCATAAAATAACTCGAGGCAAGTATATTTTGGCCAAAGATGTAAAGCGCAATAATTAATATTGATGACCCAAGTTATATGCTCGGTTATTTTAGCTTTTTATTAGTTTATATGTAGATTTAAATTTATTATTAAATGTAAAGTAAAATACCATGTATTTTCACTATTGCTCTGTCGCCATAAGAAATGAATATATGAAACATGCATTTTCACGTTAAGTCAAGAGAACATAAATGATATTATATAATCATCGACTCTTTAAGAAAGTGTATGTTTAACCACATTTTAAATATAATATAAATAATTTATTATTATACAATTTAAATATAATATAATAATTTTTTTAAATATAATATAAAATATATTATTCTTTTTCGTATTTCTTGATAACCTCATTATTGAGCATACTTACACCGAAGACAAGGCGATTTTCTTTTATAAGTTTTTAGGGAGTAAACACTTCTTGTATTTCCGAAGTATTATTTAGATAACCGTAAAGCTTAATCAAATAGATTAAAGAGAAGCTTTCAACTCAACTTTCAAGTTAATTTCAAGTTATGCTAAAACATTTATTCAAATTTATGATGAAAAGCAAGTCACATAAAACTTTACAACAATAAAATTGACCACTAAATTAAAAAGAGCGAGGTGTAAAGATTAGTCCTTTGAATTGGACAATGGCACTATTTGAGAAAAACCAAAATTAACTGTGAAGTTTTTTTTTTGATGGGATGTCAAGAAAATGGTTTGTTAGGATTAATTTTAACTTATTCTGTTATATTAATTAAAAAAGCTGAATTATATCTAAGCTTTTCTGGAAAATTAAATATTTATTAGTAATTAGAACGTTTATTATTTTTTACTGTCACGACACCCTTTATTTTAATTGCCAAAAAAAATGTCTCACGAAAATAATTATGCAAGCATCCTTAAATATTATGAAAAGGCCAAGAGAACGAACTTTAGGATTTATTACCTTAAAATCTACAACTATACCAGTAAAAAAAAAATATTTAGAATCAAACGCTTTTTTTGCCTATTTTTGTTTGTTATACTCATATGCTAGTCAAACTTTAACAAGTCAATAAATCGGTTGACAAAGGTAAGTGAAAATAAAGGTCTATGAAAACAGATAGACAATTAGTTTTGCTATTCAGGCAGTTTGTTCACTTTTTGGTCAATTCCAATTTTGCAATAGTATTGGGCTCTTACGAAAACCAAAATATGCATTATTTAATAGAATGTTATTTGCATTTACGTCTAACGGGTGGTAGTTATACTCGCTGTACTACCAAATTTGAAAATTAGGGAGATATCTTTAGCTTCAAAATGTATCTAACAAGTGTGTGAAATGATCCTTTTTTTATGAACGGGAAATTTGTTGCAAGAGTCGCACGCGAATACTCCAATTGCATGAAATGCATTAAATCTGTAAAGTTTACTTTACGCACTAATGCTTGAAAAAAAATTGTAATTTTTATTTTTTTTTTAAATCTTTCCTTTGGTAGTAGAATTTTTTTTTATAATACACGTGTGTAAAATCTTACTTTTTTGTCTAATTTTTTTGTTCAAAGAAGTTACGGACTAGTGCATAAAAAGTGAAACTTTATGAAACGTGGGAGGTGTGTAAAGCGAGTACTTTACGCACGGTACTAAAAAAAATAAATTTAGAGTCTATCTGAGTAAGTTTATAAAATATAACTAATATATTTTTTATGACCAAACTTACTTTATCATGACCTGCTGCGTAACTATTCTTTAGTAAACTGATATTTTGTATGAGCTCTTTATTATTTAATCACTCATGTTTTGTTTGTCTTCCTAATTAATTCAAATAACTATTAAAGTAATATTTTTACTATCAAAAATATTATATTTCTATAATTTTGATAGTTCTTTATTTAGTTATCCATGGCTTTGATTTTCTATTTTCTTTAAAAGTAATAGTTTTCTTTTCTGTTTTATTTTTATAATATTCAATACAATTTCAAAAAATTTACAACTGCGAGTTGTAATTAAATTTTGAAAAATATGTAAATAAGATAATTTTTCAACCATTTAAGTTACATGTTTATACTTTTTAAAATTCATTTTGTGATAGTGATTTGTAAGATTCTATAATAAAATATGTTACTAAACAGACGATCTATTCATGATTTGGAATTTAAGCTTAATGGGTATATCGATTTACAATATATTCAAAATTACTCATAGATAAACTTAAAAGAATACCATATAAGTTCATATTCCCATAAAAATATTTAGGAATAAGTTTTAAGAAAAAGATTTCTTGAAAAGCACTTTCCTATGTCGAGTATGCTAGGGGTATAAATATTACTTCTGAAATGAATTTTACTATAAAGATACCTAGGACACCTATTTTTTTCAACCTGATTTGATATGCAACTAGGGTATACTTTCTTTCTATTATACATATTCAGTTACTTTAAGCTTTTAACTTTTAAATCTTCATATGCTGTTTAAAGTTTATACACAACATATTTTTGCTAAAAACGAAGCTCAAGGAAAAAAATCAATCCCAATAAATTAGATGTATCAGTAAAACTGAAATTAGCATATGCTACATTTAACTAACATTTAACTTAATTACAACTTATAATTTTTAAGAAGATTTAAACAATAATTGAAATGAAAACTGGCATAGTAATATGCAGCATAATACGAAGTTGAGTGTTTAGTTAGTCTTTTGCGTAATATTTTAATTAATGCATTCGATTTATTTATTTATTTATTGGCCAACGTATATAACATTTCAACTAAATATTAGTAGCCAACAGTAATCTTAAGTAATAATTATACTTATTATAAACAATACTTAGCTGAGCGTAATCTAAAGAGTAGGGCTAGGGTACTATACCTAGCTGAAGACTTAAATTTATTTAAAAAAGTACCGAAAAAGTCAAGATCTTTGGCAAATGAAGACCACAGGCAAAGAAGGCGCTATGTCAATTTTTAAGGAAATTGAGTTGTCAGTGTCATCTATTAGAAAAATTTCAAAAGTTTAACCCTATCCTATCATTCAGGCTATAAATGGACTCAGTCAGGAGTAATTTCAATTTTTAATATTGACGAACAGCCTAAAAAGGCGCCATGTCAGTGCGGTGCTGGGTAAGAAGGCGCTTAGTCAGACTAAATCTTTGCTTTTTTATTATTTATTTGCATTTCGTAGTAAATTATGGCTTAGTTTGTTTATTTCAACACGTGGTGCTTGATGTAAAAAAATTAGTATGTCGGCATCTGAAAGTAGTGATGTAGTAGTGCCTACCTTGAATTTTTCAACTAAAAAAAGGAAACGGTATGGAATACTAAGTGATGTTATGAAAAAAATCAACTTAAAAAGCCATGTTATTGGCAAAGATTATTTAGTGCATTACAAGTGCTTTGAAAATGTGCCCGAAATAGAAAGGTTACAGGTAATTAGGCGGTTTAACGAATTAAATTCGGTTGATGAGCAAAATATCTGCTTATGCGGTTTAATCACAATATGACCAATAAAACAGAGAAGGCCTCGCAAAATAGAAGAAGCTGCTGTACTTCACGATGCCTTCTATCATTATAGAATAAGATTTTCTGCCAATGGAAGCATACAAAAAAAGCAGGTATGTCAAGAAGCTTTTTTGGCGATGCATGGAATTGAAAGGAAAAAACTGAAAGTACTTCAAAGGTCCTTAAAACAAAAAGTTGAGGCTCTACGTGACCGCAGGGGCAAACACTTGAATCGTCCTCATAAGCTTTCAGAGAAGTCCAGAAACCTAGTCCCGAATCATATTAAATCTTTTAAAGGGCGTAAGACGCACTATAACCTAAGAAAAACCACCAAAGTTTATTTGCCTAAAGACTTGAATATTAAAAAGATGTTTAAAATGTTTGAAGAGAAGTTTCCCCTAATAAAAGTTTTTTTTTGTTTCATATGAAACATATCGAACCATATTTAGTTTAGAATTTAATATAGCTTTCGGCTTTCCAAGGTCAGACACCTACAGTGAGTGTGATACACATTTGGTAAAAATAAAAGGATTGGAAGCTATTGAGTTACACAAATTAAAAGCAGAAGTATTTTACCAGAGGAAACGAAATGCAAAGAAAAATAGCCAGAAGAGCATTTCTATAGAAGCTATCTGCTTAGATTACGCAAAAAATCTGCCAGTTCCTCATATAACAACGAATGATGTTTATTACAAAACTTTCCATCTATTTATTCAACATTCATGTTTTATCCACATCCCATTCAGTGTTCTACATGACTCCAGAAATTACTGGAAATAAAGGTAGTGACTCGTTAGCTCTCTACTCCATCATTTTTTATTTAACTTTCTTGATGAATATGTTCGACATTTGGAGATTTTTTCTGACTCGTGTGGAGACCAAAATAAAAATTACACTTTAATTCGTGCTCTTCATTACATAGTACATACTGAAAAGAAACTAGATTCAGTTAAAATAACATTTCCAATCAGAGGCCATAGTTACATGGAATGTGAGAAATATTTTGGTCTCGTTAACCAAAAAATACGTGCAGAACTACCCACGGACTGGTATGATCACTTCAAATCTGCTAGGGCAAGGGCAATGCCCTTTGAAGTTGTTGAAGCCAAACAAGATCTTTTTAGAAACTGGACGTCCTTTTTTAAGCCCAGATTTGGAAGAAAATGTCCTTTTTTAACAAGACCGATAAGAGAACTGAAGATTGTGAGAGGACATCCCCAATTAATCTACTTCAGAAACAGCTACAATGGGATGTGGGAATCAAGCCCCATAACAGACAGAAAATTTCGACCTAATAAACTGCTTAAAGCTGGAGAATTTAATCTTCCCGATTTGTTATTTGATGGTGAGTTTAGTGTATGACAAATTTTTAAATAGTTTTACTATTATAGGGAATTTAAAATTTTAGGTCCATTACCACTGAGTCATGCAAAGTAAAAAGATTTACAAGATCTTAAAAAATTTTGCGGACCCGAGGCTCAGCAATACTTTGACAGCATTCCATTTTCAAGAAACTGGCCACCACAAAAATTAATTGTTGCTACTATTAATAATATGATTTAATTTACTAGATGAAAATTAATAATAAACATGAATGCTACATTTGTGTATCATTTATTTGGAATATTACTCACCCCAACGAATAAAAATAAAGGTTCCAATGCTTTAGAATGGGTTTTCTCGAAATCCCGTTTTTTGACATTGCGCCTTCTTTGCCTGTGGTCTTCAAATCTATTCACTGTAGAAGCTATTCTGTTAATATGACTATTTAGTAAATAGGACGTTTTGCAAAACGAAATGTGGAGAAGCGTCTGACCTTGTGTTGTGTTAGAGGATATGTGTATAGAGAAAAGGTACAGATTCTCTGGACTTCTAACAATACCATTCAGGACTTTAAAATTAAAGCAAACATCAAAGAACTGCCTTCTGGTTGATAAGGAGTTAATACTCAAGTAGGACATGGTCTCAGAACAGGTACGATTCAGGCACGAATTCATAAGAGCATATCTGGCAAATATAAACGTCCGCTGAACATTTTCAAGCTCCTCAATGTAAATCAGAAAATGAGGTCACCAAATTATATTGGAAAATTCAAGAAGAGATCTCACTAGGTCCTAGTCAATATATAGTGACTTCAATGCTAACACATTGTTGAAGTCTTTGCAAGATCTCTTGATGAATCCAAACAGTTTATTAGCTTAATTTATGTATCAAATCTTAACCCGCTGTTCTCTATCCATTAGATATGACTTAATGCTAAGTAAAAGGGACCCGCTGATGCCAATACCTAAAATATACAAATTATCGAAGGCTTTACTAAAGTCCGTGTAGTGTATATCGAATGTGTTTCAATACCGTCGGCAGGATTAAAAATTAAGTTGCTAAAAACAAACAAGTTTCTATCCACAGATCGACCTTTGTTGAATCCATGTTGTTGATCCTCAATTATTTCCTGAAATGTGCCAGACAGAACTATCTCTACACAGTGCTCAAACGGCATACGAATTGCAGAGAGGATACCAATAGGATGATAATTAGTAACATAATTTTTATTCTTAGATTTATAAATAGTACATTCATGAGATAGCTTCCAATCATCGGGAAAAGTTCCAGAAGTGAGGGACAAATAAAAAAATATGAAAAAGTAGAAGGAAAAGAGAATGGTACTCTTTTGACAGTCTGTTGGGAATTCTATCGGAACCTTTCCTTTTTGTTATCCAGTTTAGCTAATGCTGTTTTAGCTGTAGTAGGACTAAGGAACGCCTGGTTGATATAATTAAATTTATATGAGGTATCAAAGCTGCCTGAAGCATTAGAACGGTTAGTATTCTTGTTAAATACAAACGAAAATTGGGTCAATTTATGACTTATATTTTGATTTCGAGAGCAAAATGTGTAATCAAAAAATCCAAGATGGTTGTTTGCTATTTGTATTATATTAGATTATTATATTATATTATATTATATATTATCTATTAAAAAGTTTGAACAGGTGTTTCATTAATGCTCTGATATTGGTTAGCTTAGAATATACAGGGCGGCCCATCGAAAACGTACCGCGAGGCATTACAGGGAGGGAAAAAACTTTTTGGCAAAATCCAAAAACACAGACCCACAAACACACTCCCTGACAACCAAAGAAACTTGTTTGTCAGGGGGACAACTTTTGACATAAAAACCATTTTAAAAGTCAACCCCCTAAGCGGGAGTGACATCCCCTAATTTTTTTCAAATGAGACGGGGGTCAAGTGATATCTCCTTAAAAAGGTCTTGCTATTCCCTATACAACGCTGCATAGCTTTTAATAACCGAGTCACTCGTTCAAGAAATATGGGCTCTTGAAAGTTGAACAGTAATGTGTGACGATATCATCAAAATTTATTGAGAGAGTGAGACTGAACCCAAAGTGAACATAGAACACATCTTTAAGCCGAAACACTAAATTAATCATTTCAAGTAAAGAAACGATAAGTGTAAGATTTAGTAGCAAATCAACGGTTCCTTTTAACCAGAATGCCATATTTCAAAAATCTTTTTTTTCATTGTGCCGCAAAATTTTATAATAAACTGCCTATAAATCTGATTGATCTACCAATTGAGTACTTAAAGAATGAATTTAAGAAATATTTGCTAAATTGCTAATTCCTACTGTAATTTTTTTTTTATCTTTACTTGACATGATATAATATCAAGTGAGTTGATCCTTTGTGCAAGTTTATCAGTTTTTTTAGTAATTTTTTTTTCTTTAACTTATATTTAAGGTTATTATATATTTTTTTCATATATATGGAGATTCCAAGTTGTGTTGGCTGGTTCAGTAGAGTAGCTATTGAAGAAAAACTGCGTTAGCCTTACATACTATAATTCTCTTTTTTTATTAGCTCTATACTTTAAGTAAATTGTTACTATTATTATTATTAGATTTAAATTTTAAATCAATATTAAAATGGTCTAGAGAACAATGGTATTTGCTATGCTCCCAGTTAAATTGTCAATGTCATTTTGCTTAATTTGTAGCTATTGCTTTTGTATAGGTACAGTGTAGCTTCTTCTGTAACTTCTAGTCTTGTTTAGAACATTATTCCTTGATTTAAAACACGCCTCTACAACATACCCCAAACGTGCTTGATAGGATTTAGGTCAGGAAATTGCGCAAGTCATATCTGATTATCGTGCTGCTTCAAAAGGTTTTTAGCGGTTTTTACAACATGTGGACGTGCATTGTTGTGTTTAAGCAGAAAATTATTCACCAAATCCTATAGTGCATGGATAAACAATGGGTTCCAGAATTTTATCTCAATATTCGTTTGAGTGTTAAAAACTCTTTAATGGAAACTATTAGTACGAAAACCTGTTGAAGTTCTAGCCCAAACCATTAAAGTTCCGCCTTGGTACCTGTCAACTTATTAATTATTGCGAAACTAACTTCTTTGCTGGTTGGCAATATTATTGGGTGGTTTTATAATGCCTAAAGATAAACAAATCTATCATGTAAAAGTACTGTTGTTCTTGTTGGACCATTATGTTTTTCTTAGATCACCAGTCTCCTTAAATCTTGCTAAAATTTACAGCTTTTGCAACGTCGCGGATATTCATACCACCCTGTATCATATCAACATCCCATACTTGTATTTCAAGATCAAGATGATGCTTTTGTATATTGACCATTTTGCACGCTTAATTAAAAAAAATTCTAACCACAGTGGTGGTCCAAACTGGACTGAATACATTTTTCAGTTTACCAATTACGCCTTGAATAATTTAAATTATTTATTTTATATCAACAAGATGAATTAATATGATAAATGTGATTAAAGGAATGTCCAACAAATAATAAATACAATTGTCTTGGAAACATTTTTTTGTCTAAAATAAAACGCCGTTTTTTCCTTTCTCCTTAGGCCATTTAAATATGTATACTAGTAAAGTGAGCGTAGGTATGAATAATCAAATAAACCGGAAAAAAATAACATAGGTAAATAATTAATTTTTGTTTGCGATTTATCTATAGTCAATTTTGGCCTAACCAAGTAAATTGAATGCGACTCGTAGTTTTTGTTCTAGTTCGCAGTATTCCTAGTTCTATACTATTTTATAAACTTTTTTCTTTGACAAAAGAAAATACACTTTCTTTAGAAACACTTCCAGATTTATTAACTCTTTACACAGCTCTTAAAAGTTTGAGATCATGAATAAAAAACTTTATTGCACCCTAACGCTTTACCTTTCCGTTTATTGTGTAAACAGCGACTTTTAGTCGGCGAAGTGCTCCTTCAAGGTAGGCAATCTGTGTGATAATGCACGAAGGAGCAATTCGGGTTTTAGCCAGCTGAAAGCAGTAGCGTACAAAATAAAACTTATTTATTGAAGCTTTTTGGTAAAAAAATTAAATATTGTTTAACGCATGATTTAACATACATTGGTCCGCAAAAAACTTCTTACAAGCTCATAATTTAAACTGTAAGGATAACATAGCTGAATTATATTTGGGGAAGGATATGCTGTTCGCAAATAATGAAATAAAAAAAGGTTGTTCTGATTTGTTCAGGATAGAGTAACCAGAAGAAATTTAGCATATACAGTGTAACTTAAATTCGATGTTCGTCATTTGGATTTGAGAAATGGTAAGAGTAAGGAGGTCAGTTAAATTCGGAAACTTTAAGCATTTAAGTAAGTAACAAAATGATTGATTAAAATTTTAAAAAATCAAAGTAGATGAAAAACTTTAATAAATAAATTGCACCTTATTTCCGCTATATGATCGTATTTTTAGATTTTTGATTCGACATTTTGCTTTTTTGTTATCATTAAAACTTTTTTTTAAAAGACTATATTGGATTTTTATCTTGGTTAATAAAATTCCTTTAAATATTAAAAAGCAATTATGATTTTGATGATGTTTCACTAGGTCAAAAAATCAAACATAAAAAGAAAGTTTTTTTAAGTATTATGTTTGTTAAATTAATTATTAGCTTTACTGTAATTAATTTCAAAATAATACGTTTGTATTTGTAAAACTGCTAGAAATTTTAAAAATTTGAGAACACTATTTTTAATCACTGACGTGCACGTAAGTTTTTGCTTGTAACCGATCTCATAAATATATCTTAACGTGTCTAAACTCCCAATCGTGATCATCGGGCATAATGACGAAGCGAATTTCTAGGAAAATATTATTATTATTAACTCTAGTACATCGTAGAAATTACACATTTAATTTTAGATTATTCTTTATTGTTGGAAGTACCAGTGTTGTTCTCATAAATTAATTGATCGGTTGTGATAATTAATTATTATTCATATTTTTTAGCTTCAATTAATGAAGTTTCCTGATTGCTTTTCTCTAAAGAATATATATAGCAGAAATACTAGTATTATCTCAACCTTTTTATATGTTTATTATTTTGCGAATATCCCAAAAATCCACTAATTCTGATTCTCATATGTTTCTCATAAAACCCTTAATGTTTAAATATTTTTTATAACTATATTTTTATGATTATTAGAAAAACTATAAGGATTTTAAAAAAAACTGGTAATAACTAAATATTTTGCATAAACCAGCTCAGTATGCATTATCCGACTTTAAGATACAAAATATTTCGCAATTACATTATATTTTCGACAAATAATAATTAATTCTGAATAATGTCAAGACAGCAAAGTTTCTTAATTAATATTAAGTACCTTCCTATTATTGCTTTATTTGCTAGAAGAAACTTAATTGTTTTGGAGGTAGAGTCAATTTACTTCATAATACGTAACTCGTATAACTTTCAAGTCATTTTGTTTACTTAAGAGATAGTTTAGTTTGAAATATCTACTAATTTATAGTTACGGATGACATATATATGTATATATGTATGTGGTATGTAGTATATACTATGTATATGGGTTTTATCAATTACTTTATTTTTAAGTGAAAGTAATAATTTTCCCTTTAGCTGTAGTATATCTGAATAGATATTTAAAGCATTCAGTAATACTGATAAATTCAAACTGCCGAACTTTACTTATGACATAATAAGAATACTTGTTTTATATTAAATATTTACTTTTTAATAAAAGTTTATTTGCAAAAGCCCAATAAAAATGCAACTAAATAGTAGTAAAAAGTCTAAGGAACAAACTGCTAATGATAATATTTGTTTTTAATATTTTAATAATTTTTATATGTTTTTTTGTAGATCGCAATATTTTAAAATAATAGCAATAATTTGATTACCTAAGGGGCAATAAAAAAATAAAATTTATCATTATCAAACTTATAATTTTAATTTCACCAAAATATTTTATAGTTCTCTTTTTTCACAAAAAGTTAGATATTCAAAATGCATTTAAATTTTCCTCTGATCTGAATTATAAAATGCATAATCCAAGGAAATATTATTTGATCTTGAACAGTCTGGGAAACTAAAGCAAAATACATTAGGTATCATTTTGACTGTAAACAAAAGTAGAAATCAGATGTTGGGAATAATAAGAAATCTACACGTATTACTAAAAAAATATTTAGTGTTCGTTAGAAATAAAGCTTTAACTACACAGGGTGATTTTTAAGTTGATACTTTTTTTTTAACTGTGTATAGAACTCGGTAAAATATACATTTTTTTCAAATAACTTTTTTCGATAGACTCAAAAACAAGGGACATACAGAATAAAAAAAGTGAATATGGGTTTGTTTTTCATCGTCTGTTTATGTTTAGCTTTTGCTCGAATTTTTGTATTATCGATCACGCATTGTACCGATCAGTTAGTCTTAGACATTTTTAGTTTATTGTTGTTAATTTTAAATTTGCAAATCCTAAAAATGGCACATCGTTATGAAAACAATGAACTTGTGAATATGTTGCTTATTTATGGAGAGTGTCTTCAAAGTGCTGCTGCTGCTTCGGTATTATACGTAGACCGCTTTCCTTTGCGGAATCATCCTACACCCAGAAGTTTCATAAATCTTATTCAATGGGCTAGGGATACTGGCGATTTACGGGAACATCGTGGAGGGCATGCAGGAAGAGAAAGGAGACCTGAAAATGTTCATAGGGAAGAACAAATTTTAAATCTCATCGAAGAAAATACAACAAGTACTCGAGTTGTTGCAGGGCAGGTCGGATTAACTCAAACAAAAGTATGGACAACATTGCGCGAGAATCAATTTAATCCCTTTCACGTTCAACGTGTCCAAGCGCTACTGCTCGAAGACTTCCCCCGCAGAGTTCAGTTTTGTGAATGGTTCCTACAACAACATGAAAATGATCAACATTTTTCGAACAAAATTTTAGCCATGGACGAGGCAACATTCACCCGAAACGGAATTAACAATTTTCGAAATACGCATATTTGGTCTGTTGATAATCCCCATGTAATTCGCAGAACCAATTTTCAACACCGCTTTTCTGCTAATGTGTGGACAGAAATTGTGAATGGGATACTTGTTGGACCATCTATCTTACCAGACCGTTTGACGGGCGATGTTTATTTGGACTTTTTGAAAAATAATCTGCCTGTTCTGTTAGAAGACGTGCTACTGAATATCAGGCAAGCTATGTGGCTCCTGCAGGATGGAGCATCTGCCCATTTTAGACGAGAAGTGAGCGAATTTTTAGATATAAGTTACCCAAATCGGTGGATTGGCCGAAATGGACCAGTTGCATCACCACCAAGGTCGCTAGACCTAAATCCATGTGACTTTTTTTTGTGGGGTATATGAAAAGCTTAGTTTTCAAGACGCCTATCGACACACAAGAAGAACTAATAGCACGTATTGAGCAGGCTGCGGCAACAGTTAAACAAAAACCGATTTCTCTATTGCGTGCTGTTACGGAACAGTGGTTACGTCAAGCAAATCGTTGTGTTGAAGTTAATGGTGACAACTTTGAACAACTTATTTAAATTAGAGAGGATCGTATTGAACTCATTTTATAACATTTTGGCAATGCAACTTTTTTATTTTTCGGTTTTTTAAATAAAGTTATTTGAAAAAAATGTTTATTTTACCGAGTTCTATACACAGTTAAAAAAAAGTATTAACTTAAAAATCACCCTGTATAGAAAAATAAATCTGCCTAAGATTGCGAAGAGAACAGAAGGGGTATCTTAAAAGTGAAATTCGGTTAAATGGGTCTGGAGAACCTGGCAGCTTATGAGAGATCTAAACGTTTATGGCAAATGTAATAACAATATTCCCAATGGTTGCTGGTCTCTAGAGGATATAAAAAACTATATTGTAAGAATTCCTCAAGTTGCTTAATAGTTTACCAGATTCACGTATATTTAATTTTAGATTTGCTACTATAGAGGAAGTTAAAGTTGCTTTATTTTTAATATAATCCAAGGCCATCGGAGATGATGTTGAAGTTATTGGATAGTATGTCAATTGTTACTTATTGTTGCTACTCTCCGTTAATACTCGCACTCCCTGTAAGTACATACCTGGTTTTCTAGAGAAACATTTCCTGAAAGACGAAACTGCTTCCATGCAATTCCTCTGCCGAAGATAAATAATCTACTTGAGCTAAAAGACTTACGACCAGTAAGTGTTCTCTAAATATTTTAGAACGAATCCTCATTAGTCAAATAAGTGAACATGTTTGATGGTATAATTTATTGACAATAATACAATCCGGATTTTCACCAGAGTTGAGTGATTTTGAAGGTTATAAATGATATATTCTATTCTCAATAATACAACTCAGTAAAACACATAAGGTATCATAAAAAACGATTACCCACAAAAGAGAAACCTTGTTAAAGAAAAAAAAAATACTTATACAAGATGATTAGTTAACTCTTCTCTACTATTTCCTCTATTACTTAAAAGCGTTTGATAAAGTAAATCATATGCTTCTTTTAGTAGATAATCTTAAAATGTTTGAGTCTTGAATTAATAAATAAATAATAAATAAATATGTCTTTATATTTCGGAAATAAAAAATTACAATAACAATTATAAATGCGGCGAGATCTAGCCTATAGCTACTATATCTAACCGCACACTCAAAAATAGTACTTCAAAATAATATATATATAAGTTCAAACTATAAATTAGTAACTATAATTAAGCTTATAAAACAAAACGATCCTACACAGACGTAATCATATCATGCATTGAATCAAGTAATATAGTTAACTTTTGTGAAAAAAAGAAAAACCATAATTTTCGTAAAATACCAAACTATAAACTACTATTAAAATGGAGTTTGGCAGATTTTTTGAAGGAAGCGAGTGAGTGCTTACACTTCAGATCATGAGGCAACGCATTATAGATTTTAACACCGGTGTAGCTTAAGGAGGCTTGAAATTTGGTAGTTCTATGCTTTGTGACACAAAAATTTTTAGAATGACGCATATCACGACCATAAATGCTACTGCAGCTTACCAGCTTCTCATACAAATACCTGGGGATTCTATTGTGGACAGTTATATAAATGAGACTAGCCATATAAACTTTGAATCGTTCTTCCAGCCTTAGCCATTGAGATTAGATAAATAATGGTGTTACATGGTCATATTTTTGCTTACAATAACTACATTTTAGGCAAGCATTTTATCATTTTTGCAAGCTATATTTATCTCTTTGAGTAAGGGATGGCTAGAATAAAACGCTTCCATAGCTGATCACTGAGAGGACTAATGATTGAGTTAACTTTAACTTAATGTTAGTTGATAAAATATCTTTATACTTGTACAAGACTTTTAGTTTATAGTAAGCTTTTTGTAAAATGTTAGAAACATGATATTTAAAATTAAGTTTATTATCGATAAATATACCTAAGTTTTTTTCACAGCTAGTCGATTGCAGATTAACTCCCTGGATGGAGACATTCACGCCGAAATCATTCCACACAGGAATCTCAAAACTTAATAGTTTCGACTTAGCAGCATTAAGAACCAGCTTATGGAAACTACACACTTGCACAATAGCATCAAGATCAGAATTTATATTCCCTATGGGGGGGTATTAATTTGATTAATTGAAAATGAGTGATAAAGTTGAACATCATCCGCGTATTAATGCGACTTGCATGTTTTAAGAAACTTAAAAAAATCAGACGTGTAAACTGAAAATAAAAGTGGTCCCAGAATACCACCCTGCGGAACTCCCTGACCAACTACATATTGCGAAAATGCTGAGCCGAGACATACTCTTTGCACTCTATTAGCCAAATAATCACAAAGAAGATACAAAGCTGAGTCGTGTAGGCCAAAACATTTTAATTTGGCAAGCAAAATAGAATAATCAAGAGTATCAAATGCTTTACTATAGTCTAACAGCACCATTGCAGTAGCTTTTTTATTACCCATAGCGCGAAGAATATCATCGCATATATGCAATAGTGCTGTTTCCGTACCATGCCGGGATCTGAACCCAGACTGGGTATCAGGAATGATCTTATTATTTATAAAAAATGTTTTTAATTCCTGGTGCATGGCTTTTTCCAGTATTTTGGAAAGGGTAAATAACATGCTTATAGAACGGCAATGTGAGAGCTCAGCAGGGCTATTTAGGGTGTACTTTCTTAATATATTTGGTATTTATTTCATTATTAAGAGGTAATGAATTAGTTTTCGGAATACTATTAAAAAAAAGAATTAAATTGTTCAGCGTCGATAACAGTATTAGAGTGAGCTGGTAACTTTGAATTTTTAGGTGTTATTTTAAGACACTTTAAAGTTTTCTAAAATGAAACCGGATCCTCTTTAAATTTATAATTTAGAATTTTTTTTTTCATTTCGAATTGCGCTTGTTACCATATTTCTAATTTGCTTATATTGATTAAAGGAGTTTTCAGTTTTTAATTTTTTGTACTTTGTAAGCGCTTTTTGTCGCAATTTTATCATGAAACGTATATTATCAGTCATCCAAGGCGCTCTAGCCTTGGTGAATCTCGAAGTTTTAAAGGGTGCATGAATATTAAACACATCAGTCACATTTTGCTGAAAAAAAGGAAACCATTTCATCCACATTAGACAGCTTAAATATATTTTGCCAATTTATACTAAAAATGTTATTAAGAAAGTCCATAAAAACGAAATTGGAATAATCTCGATAGGTATGAAAGGACACGGGAGGACGTGTTTTTCGCAACTTTAATTCGGTGTAAACCAAACAGTGATCAGAAATGTCATCCATGTTGATTACTTGGACATCAGCCGACAGACCTGGATCTAAAGTAATAATAACATCAATCAATTTAAGTGCAGTGTCAGAAAAACGAGAAGAAATAAGAACTCTTGTAAACTTGTTGCAAGTTATCTACAGGTTAAAAGTCGAAGGGTTAAAGTTATTGGCAAAACTTCTGATTCTAAGTAACTATCTTTTGGTAACTATCTTTTATCATAAATAAATTTGTATGTAGATGTTACGCTTTACAAATTTTTTACCGCTGTGAAATATTTAAGTCAACTAAACCAAAATTTAGAAACTCTCCTCTCAGTATCTTAGAAACATTGCTTGGAACCCAATTCCCCCTAGGACCCAATTCCTAGGTGTTGTTTTTAAGTAGAGCTCAGTGACAAAATTCGAATTTGGCTGACATTCATTTAACATTAAATAATATTAGTTTTGCTATTAGCGATTCCACTAAGAACGTGCAGATGACTTTGGCATAACATAGGCATTTACTTACGCAATTTTTGAAAATATAGCTTTGCGACTCCTTAGTACTCAGTTATTTTAATTTTGGGGATGTGGTTTATACTGCATTCAACTACCACAAAACTACTGTAGTTGGGGATCTGCCCAGTAGAGAGGAGTGAGTATCAGCTAAATTCAAAGATCTACCCTGGCTTAGAATGAATCAATAAGAGGCGTATCATTCACTGAGTTGTTTTGTTTCATTAAATAATTTGTAGGAAAGTATCCTGATTATTTGTATTGAAAAATAAAGTTTCGCTCTGAAATACATAATCTGGATCTTTGCGATACAGATTCAATAACAATCTTATTTCACAGATATTATATTTTTAAAAGATCCTTTAGTTACAACATAGAGAAGTTTAAAAATAAAATACCTTTTGTAAAATCTTTGCCGCAGGTCTGTTTTAAAAACCATGTTAGAGTTTACATTAATCGATTTGTATAATGTATCATATTATATAGGATATTGGTGTGGTTCAACAGTTGCATTTAAGGTTAGTTAATATTTGGTGGTATAAGTGGAATGAGAGAGTGGCTATTATCTGATGAAATTTGGGTTTAGTATTTAGTATTTTTTGGTGCCCTACTTTAGAAGACTAGCTCAATGTTAAGGCATTACTATTATTTGTTTCTGATAATTAATCTGTTTAATTTAAAAAAAAAGCCATTTTTATTAAGAATATTGTTGTTATTATTATTATAACGAATAATTGATCACATATTTAATAAAAATACTATATAAGCAAAAATTAAATTCTAGGGAAGTAATATTTGGAAATGACTCTTTTAAAAAAGGATATAAATAATATCTTATGCTAATGTTAGGTTCTTGGTTCATAAGAAATTATGAAATTTAGAATCAGGATGATTAAATTTTTTATAAAAAAATATAGTTTGTTTTTAGACAAATTAAATGCAATAGAAAATAATAAAATTCATATTAAATTAGAGAGTAATTCTCTTTTAAGAACTATAATCTAACAATGCGTAAAAATAATCGAGAATAAAAATAAGCAGAACTACAGAACTGGATTATTGATTTGCTACACTCTTAAGAACTTATTTTATGTTTATCAGCCATTCAATCATATCTTTTGGTAATCATTATATAATTTAATTTAAGCTCAATTTAGCTTAAAATTAAATAGGATACCAATAAAATATATGAGAAATTATACATTTTAATTTGTAAGAAGTAGAATTTTTTTAGTGTTTTTAATATTTTTTAGAAATTTTTAGTATTTTGCAAAAAGTAGAATATAAAATAAAATATTCAATTTCAAATATATTTCGTTGCTGTGCCTGCACATTTCTAACTAAGTTACGGAAACTAATTTTCATAAAGAATATTTGTTTATTTAAGTTGATAAGATGACTAACAATAACCAAAATACAAGAATAAATATTTATTTTTTGATTTACTAAAATTTAACAAACATTTTTTTTCATTTTGTTATTCTGGTCATAAAATACACATCAAAAAACAAGTTTAACATACAAAAAAATTATGAAATTTTGTATTGTATTTAGACTAAAAATATTGAATTTTCAATATAAACTATTTTGGAACAATCAATTTAAAAATGTATTAAATAAAATTTTAAACCAAATTCTTATAAGTTTTTATTATATATCATCAACGACATAATAAAAGAATATTCATACATTAAGTATGAGAACAGAAAAATATAGTGATGACTTTTAACTGCTTAATACAACGAAAGCTCTTTTAAAAGACAACATATAACATATGAGTATAAAGAGATATTGTATCACAATCAGGCTGAATCAGCTTTCTATCATATACCTGAGTAGGCGCAACCTGAAAAGCCATTCAAAAGGCACGTTCTCTGCCATCTTAAGTCATGGCCGTGACTGCTGGAAACAAAAGAGATACATTAGGGCTAATGGTCGACAAGTTTTAAAGACACAGGTGTGCTAATTTTAATCGAGATTTTTTACTTAAACAGATATTAAGTGCCTTTCTAAAATACTACGGCATTTAAATTTTAAGTTTGTACGACATAATATTTTAGACTTTTTTGCCTTAGAACATACCGGATGAATGCGTTGAAGGTTTTAATTTTTAATCAAGTAATCACGGAAAAATAGTTTTCGTTGCATTTTATGACTTAAATTGTTTACAAGTCTATTTAAAATATCCAAACTATTAATTTTCGCATTTACTTTATTTCTTTAAATAGCATATTATTGGAAACAACCACTTTTGAAATGCGATTTTTTTTTTTCCCAATAATTTGATATGATTATTTTTTAAATCGGTCGATTAATAACTCCATAAGAAGAAAAAAACTAAGTCACATAAATAAACGCATTTAATTAATAAAAATAGCATGGGAGGCATTGATTTTTTGAATAGGCTGCGTTTTGATGCGTTTTACAAATATTTTTCAATTGACATAATACATGACATCTTGTTAGGTGCAATTATTATTTATTACTTAAATATATTTGCTAATTTTTGAAATGTTTTCCAATGAAAAAAAAGTTGATATGCCGTATGCTATATTCCCGCGCATACGTACTCTCAATAGACATGAAAGTGATTCTTTCGAATAATACATATAAAAAGTTTATATTAAAATTATTTATAAACCTCATGTTTTTTCTGTTTGTTTACCGCTTGTGTATACTCCTGTGGAACTCAAGGAAGTCATCAAAATATTAAAAGTATTAAAAAAATCGCTTATAGTTGCTTTGACTAAGATTTTTTTATGCGCCATCATAAATTTAAAAAGTGAAAGAAATAACAGTGATTTTCTGTTGCCAGCAAACAAAACTTTTTCTCAGCAAAAAAATAATCAACAGTGGTAATACTTCTTATCGATTTCTTATTGAACTGTATTACTGACTGAAATTGCCATTAATATTTAGAACTACATTAAGTTAAACATACATGTACTTTAATAAGGCACACGCGTAAAAAAATAAATAAAATTCTATGATATAAGAAAAGTTATTCTGGACTCGACCAGTGTTTTCACTGGAAACTGAGCGGTACGAGTTAATGCGTCAACAATTTGGCGCCAAATATATACAAGGTAATGTTTGCTTTCATTCATTCTGCTTTCATTTCATTCTGTTAAATGAATTTAGAATAATAGATGACGAAAATATTTGTAAAAAGAAATTAAGCAAATCTCTAGCCCTTAATATATAACGCGTAAGCGCTTTTTATGCTTCAATCTCTGTGATATTACAATTATTCCTATTATTAATGTGTATCATTATTCTTAATAAAAAACGACATAAAAGATTTAAGATACTAATGCTTTTACTAGAAATTTTTTATGAAGAAATACTTAAAAAATTATATTATTTCACGCTTTATGTGATTTAGAATTAAAATATTAAGATCAAAAAGCTAAAAAATTAAGTCAAACATTAAATGTTAATAATGT
This sequence comes from Anthonomus grandis grandis, assembly GCF_022605725.1. Classification (NCBI taxonomy): domain Eukaryota; kingdom Metazoa; phylum Arthropoda; class Insecta; order Coleoptera; family Curculionidae; genus Anthonomus; species Anthonomus grandis. The sequence goes on from NC_065557.1 coordinate 18,144,927, forward strand.
TCTCGCCTTCAAACATTCTATTAGACCTAAAATTACTCGGTAACTTACTTCACTGAACTGATAACTGACAACTATCGACGATGCGGCTTCAGATATACTCGGCAGAACACTATTCCGGAAGATTTCCGTTAACCTTCGAGACGTCGTGCGGTATGCTATTTGAGGGCCTACCAAGAGTTCAGAGGCCTACCAAGCCTTTGAAAATTTCTGAATTAGAAAACGAGGAAAAATTAAACACCTTTTTAAAACATAAAAAAACAGATCGTGTTATCGTGAGCTACGTATTACCCAAAATAATGGCAACACCGCTTGGTTGCGGCTTGCAGGTGGCGGAATTTTTCGTTTTTATTTTTTCAACCAGGAGTCAGCAGACCTCACTTTGCTGTGTTACTGCACGTTGCATTAATAACTTTTGAGCGTTATTTTCGTGTTTTTTTTTACTATGGCTGTTTATACCCCTTCCGAAAGAGTTCAACTAGTTAAATGGTTTTATGGAGGCAATTTGGCAGTACAATGTAGAGATTTGTTTTCAGTGACATTTGAGAATTGACCGATTCCTTGTGCAAAAACGATTTTAAATGTGGTTACAAATTTTGAAACATCTTTTTGTCTTCAAGATTGTAAAAAATGCCACACAAAACGTCAAAAACCACTTGTTGAAGTGGTCCAGGATATATTAGAACGGCGGGAAGAAATGGTTTGCAGTACCCTAGAACTTTCGACACGGTCCACTAGAAGTGTTGGAGAGGAACTGGGAATGAGCAATAAAACTGTTGCTCGTATCTGGAAAAAATATGGGTACGAATGTTTCAAGTATTCAAAAACTCAGGAAATATTTTCTGAAGACCAGTGGCGAAGAATGGAATTTTGTGAAACCATGATGGAAAAGGCAAATAAAAACGAATATTTTTTTAAAAAATTTTGTTTTCTGATAAATCTTTTTTTCCATTACATGGCAAACACAATCCTTCCATTGTTCGTTATTGGTCTCAGGAAAACGAGAACAGAAGTTTTCAGTTTCGTACTCAGTATCCTCAGAAATTGAATGTTTGGGCAGGTATTTTGGGCGACAATGTTATAGGGCCATTTTTCATTGATGGCACTTTAAACGCCCAAAAGTACCTTAAGTTGCTGCAAAACCAAGTTCTTCGTGCCATTCAAATCCTACCTGATGTAGACCTGGGATCGGTTTATTTTCAGCAAGATGGCTGTCCTGCTCATAATAACTATAATAAAATTATTGTTATATATGTTTTAAGGATAAATACCTAAGAATATATCATATATTTTTTAAATATAATTTTAAATACTGCAAAGATTAAAAAAGGTAAATGATTATACCATTTGAAAGTTGATTTTTTAGTTAACTGGTCGAGAGGTAACGCAATGACCTAGTTATTTAATTTATAACACTTCATTTATAAAAATAGCATAGAAGGCATTGATTTCTTGAATAGGCTGCCTTCTTCTTCTTCTTCAATTATTTTTCAATTGACATAATACATGACATCTTGTTAGGCGCAATTTTTATTTGTTATTTAAATATATTTGCTAATATTTGAAATGTTTACCAATGAAGAAAAAGTTGATATGCCGTACGCTTTAGTCCCGCGCATACGTACTTTCATTAGACAAGAAGGTGGTTGTTTCGAACAATACATATAAAAACTTTATATTAAAATAATTTATAAACCTCATGTTTTTTTCTGTTTGTTTACCGCTTGTGTATTACCGTTGTGTGTACCGATTATGTTAGGTAAATATTAAATAAAGTATGTAGTATTAAGGTACTGAAAAAAAAATTGCAATGAAAAATTTGTTCTTTTATTTTCAAATAGTAATATGACGTTTGACAAAATATGATGTGTTATGTCAGTTGAAAAAAATAAGCAGGTGTGTCATTACAATGCTTCCTATCCGTTAATTTTTGTTAATTAGTTTTTCCTTCTTATAGGGTTATTTATCAACCGATTTAAAAAATAATCATATCAAATTATTGAAAAAAAGAAATCGTATTTCAAAAGTGGTTGTTCCCAATAATGTGCCATTTAAAAAAATTAAGTAAATGCCAAAATTAATAGTTTGGACATTTTAAATAGGCGTGTAAACGATTTAAGTCATAAAATGCAATGAAAACTATTTTTCCGTGATTACTTAATTAAAAATTAAAACTTTCAATGCATTCATGGCATCCTATTTTAAAATTGGATGAAATAAAAAAAAAGGTTTTTCTATTAGTATAAAACAAAAGGTAGCAAATATAAAAATAAAAACAAAAATAAAATAAAAATAAATAATATTCTCTATCGAAATACGTAATAATATACCAAGTGTCCCATTTAAAATAAGAAAGTAAGTGCCACTTCCTGTTAAACCGGAGGTAGTGGAAAACAATAAAATACGTCAAAAGATGCTCTTGTAACTATTCTATCCATATACCAAATTTTATTTGTTTATCTTGAAAAGTAAAAAAGTTATTAAGTGTTCCCTTTTTTCTGTGTCATCCAGTATATTATTTATTTTTTGTCATATATACTGTATATAGAAAGAGTTATTAAAGATTTTTTTGCTGTTAATAACGATTATAACAGTGGGGTAGGTGGAATAACACTGCCTTGTTTAGGAAGGTTCTTTAATATTTAACAAAAGTAATGTTTTTGTGAAAAGCGCACCTGTAACTCCTAAATCCTGTAAAGAATTAGTAGTACAACGAGTTATTTTAAAAGATTTAGTAATTGTATTGAGCTTATTTGGCTATATTAGCAGAATCATTTAAACGATTTGTCATTAAAGGACTCTTCTAAAATCTGAAGATATTCATTCTATTCCTTAAATCCGTAAAATAAAAAAAACATGTAAAAATTAAAAACTTTTTAATTTGCAACACAGGCTACCAACAAGGAAAAATTATTTTTTACATTTTGAAAGAAAAAACTAATATTTGGCTTTAAAAAAATGGTCTATAAGAGTTGTTTATTTTTCTAGGCCACATGTTATCCATTTTACATCATAAAAATATAATTAAAGTATTAAAATATAGCTACTTTTTTATTAATTTTAATGAATATTGAGAATTATTTATAGAATAGAAATGAGATTATAATTTCCAGTTTTAATAGTTTCTGTTTTTCAACTATACTTATAATAATGATCCTAGGACTTGATGTAGTTTTGGAGTAAGGTAGAGTATTGTTTAAGTATAATATTATTATTAATATAATTATTATTATTATTATCAGTCCTTATTTTTATAAATATTAATAAATCAAACAAATATCAATAAATAAAACAAAATAACAAACTATAAATAAAAAAACAGGAAAAATTGCCGGAACCAAAAATCTTACACTAATAGACAATACATTAATCACAATACTTCCTTTTCGGATTCTACTTGATACTAAAAGTTTAAGATTTTATCAAGATCTTAACTCTTTTAAAATCATTTTGAAAATGGTACTCAATTGATGAGTGGATACCTTTTTCCTGAAATGGAGGGTGAAGTGAAGGCGATTTAGGCCCAAACGGTACCTACAAAAGGTACTACAAAAAACCATCCTGAAGCAACCAGTTGAATTTAAACGGACGCATAAGTATGACTCACAAATAACACCAGAAAACACCGAAGTCAAGCTACTGGTATACAATAATACACGCCGATCGGGAGGTAACTCCCAATAGACCTGATAAGATAACTATAGAGATAAACATAGAAAAATGCGACTCTTGTATACCTATAGACGACAACATTTCCGAAGCATACAAAAAAAAGGAAATACCAACTACTGACCTACATTCTCGGCCAAGGTATTATTACTATACAAATGTTTAAACATTTAGAAGAGTTGTAAGTAAGCCATCATTGGATACAAAACGCAGTCGTTCTGGGAACAACGTGAGATGCACATTCTCTAAACGATAATCATTAGGATTGTTGAAAATAATATTAATGTTAATAAAATAAATAAATATATTGATCCAACATACGAAATGCAAGCCATTCATCAGCTAAAAGTAACTATTTGCCCCATTATCGTTGGACTAGCGGAAAAAAAATTATATTGTATTTTCGTAACTAAATATTTTTTTGTCTAATGTTAATTTTTGGTATGTATTAGAAAATATTACATTTAAATTATCTAAAAAATCATAATGGTTAAATATATATATATATTGGACACTGTAGCTGCATGAGATACGTCTAGAATATTCTAAGGAATCCAAAATCAACTAATATACAAAGTGCTGTATTAAAAACAACGAGTGAAGCTCGTACTTATCAGTTAAGACCAGTAGAAAAAATTTTAATTGGTAGAAACTTTTTAAAAGCGTAATTTAATTAGAGATTGTCTAACGGGTACTCTGGCAACGCGGTTTTATGTCTTATAAGGTGTATTTACGGTTTTTGAAGTACTATGCTTTAGAGAACCACGAGAATTAGATAAAAGCTTCGCTCCAATCCAAGTATGCTAATTAACATAATTTAAATTGCAGCACTCAACGTTAATATTTATGCACAATATTTAAAACATTGTAAAAATTCAATGATTTTATCGTAATTAATATCGAAATACCAATTTTTTAATCAAATCGGACCAATAGGATAAAAGTTATTATATTCACGTGACCTTGAAGCTCAATATTTTAAATTTGTGAAAACTCAATAATCATATTTAAAATATACCCTAAATAGAAGTGCGAAAAAAAAATCATCTCAATAAAGCCTGCATTGTAATATACCAAACGGGTTTTCTTGTAGACCTTGTTTACTCTCCTTTTTTTATAAAAGGCTTATATTGTAAAATGTGCAAATAGTTAACGGAAAAGGTTAACTTAATTAACGGTCTGAATCGGAGCTACCGAAACCAAGATAATATTGAAAGAGGGAAAAAAAAATAAAAGAAAACTTTTTTGTCCCTAAATTAAATTGTAGCCAATTTTAATGTCAACCTCCAAATATTGTCAGTTACTCAAAATACCAAAACCTGAAAAAAAAAAAATTTTTGTCCTTAAATTGATAGGGATATTGCCGCAGAAAAATGTCTTTATTTATTTTTTTAATAATCTGTAAGCCTGAAAATATTTTATCTTTAATAATACTTAAGAATTTAACAAGGTATTCGAGCGTTAAAACTAGGTGATCCTAGCTGTTATAAATTAGGAGAAAAAAAATTATTTATTTTTCTACCCTATACTAATTTAAAGTAATTTTAAAAAAGGTTACTACCGATTTGACCCTAAAATGAACGAAAGACCAATTTCCTTCCTTTTTTTATTTTGGGAAAATATCCTAGTACAAAATAAGCATAATTTTAAAATATGCTCCGGGTGCAAAATTTCGTTTTGCTGCTTAAAGATGTTTCATAATCTAGAAAAAAAGCTTATTGAGAAAATTCTTCACAATTCATAAAAGTGCCACAATATTAAAAAAAAAGATCAGGTCGTATGAGAGCTAATGTATTCGGGTTGATGGTTTTTAATTGTTTTTTAGGAAAAGCAAATAATATGAAAGGATTAGGCAATAAAAGATATTATTATCGTCTACAAATATATACATAGCAGCTACACAAGTGAAGTAATCAATCTATGATCTGATGAAAAGAATATCATATACTAAAATTACCACTATTATAAGTATTATTTTTCTTATAAAGGTGCTAAAACCTTACTACACTCTGCATATTACGATTGCAACCTTTATTAATATAATTTTCCTTTTATATAAAACTGAATACACCAAATACCAAATTTTAATAAAATAGGATAAATAAGAAAAAAGTTATGATAGTCACGTAAACTGTAAACTCAGTAATTTCAAAATTGCTAACAAATCAATAATTGTATACTAAATAAACCCCAAATATCAAATTTCAATCAAATAATACCAATAGAAAAATAGTGTGGATAGTCATGTAGCCTTTAAAACTTAATATGTCGGAAATTTGTAAAAAATTAAAAGTCATATCCTTCTTCCTCATCTTCAATTACAATGGACTCGCGTCTGTACGACAGCCACCCAAGAATGCATAACCTTCTCACAGTTATTAATTAAACAATACCAAATACCAAATTTCAATCAAATCGGAATAATAAGAAAAAAGTTTTGAGAGTCACGAGACCGTAAAACTCAATATTTCAAAAAATTTATAATTATACCCAAAGTAAGAACCAAATACCGACTTTCATCAAATCGAGCATATAAAAATAGTCCCACATAAAACAATAAATCCCGGTTAGATTTTTTTTTCATCATTAGTAGCCACTGTATTATAATTTACTTTTTGTCTGGTAAAATGCCATATATCCATCCGCTATGGCGCATGAAAATAACATGATTTAATAAAATATATGCATATATTCGGATTGTCCAGAGTCTCTTAAAATTTTCCGTACCAATTTCTGGAAGTCATAATCGATTTTAAGCATTTTATCAATGAAATAACGAAGTGATTGTACCGATACTGGTAATACCGATTAAACCAATTTGACGCTATGATGACAAATTCGCCGTAAAAAGACGCCATTAAAATTGGAAAAATGATGACCGTAGACGTCAAAATCAACCCTTCTTATACATTTTATGGTATAAAAACAAGCATTTTACTTTATAATTATGATACCTATATGTAAAAAAAGTAGAAAGCCTCAAAAAGAGATTAAAACCAATTTTGGCCCGATTCCAGTTGATTTTATGTTTTAAATTTCGATTATTGCAGTACATGGATTATTTCGATATATGCGGTAAATGAATGCCGCAATTTTTTGGAAGAAAATTACTTTTAAGGTACTTTTAAAAATCGTAAAAAAATGTGGCTTTAGTATGTTGTAGTAAAATGTATGATACATTTGTCTAATTAGTTTTGGTTGATCTATGACATGCAGAGTGTGCATAAGTAATTTCCAAACTGAAAAAATTTTTTAAAATTCATAACTGAAAATCTGTTTTACTTATAAGAACGGTTATTATAGTACAGCATTACCCTCAAGCCTTTGATCCTAAGCGGTGCCACCAAAAAATTATTATTAGTTGTTAAAAAAAGTAAGAAAAATAGGTAATTTCAGAAGAATATTACTCACCTTATATAAACGATAGCGATATGCTTGATACGTCGTTTTACTCCAAAAGAATACAGCTTTATTTAATTCGCATAAAAATATGCTAAATTTTGCTCCATAGAAATTTTACACCGTAACTGTTTAAAAATGTATTTTACTGAAAAATGTAATTTTTAATTTTTTTTTATTTGTCTTAAAGAAATATTGTTTTAAAATAAAACGTAAATAAATATTGTAGTTTTTAATAAAATGCACATATCTTCTGTAGATTATTATTTTCGGAAATATACCGCTAAACCATTAGAAGGCTAGAATATCACAAATATCTTTAATTGTCGAGGTTAAGAAAAACCATACATTTCAAGTTCAGGTAAACTCTGATCTATCCGTTAAATTTTAGAAAATTCAGAGAACCATCGCGGCCTGTATCGAATGCTGTGTACAAAAGTCCATAAAAAAATATCTTTTAAGGCGTTCTAACGAAAAATGGAAATGTGCATATAATAAAGTAGCCTAATATTTCTAGATTATAAAAAGGTAAACAACATTGCTTCCATTAGAGCTTTGCTCTACTAATAAGAATTACAGGATTAACCTTTGTTGCATAACATATAATAATAATAATAATAATGATAATAATAATAATAATAATAAATGCGTTTATATCACGAAAATAGTTACAAAAGTTATTAACCAAAAATGCGGAGAGATCTAGCCTGGGGCTACTCTGTCTAACCGCACTGCTAACTTAATATACGAAAGCATAACAATGTAAATAATAAATAAATTGAATAAGTTTTAAACATTATGAAGAACATACAGAAAAAAAAAAACTAAGAAGAGAAGCCTAAAATAGAATTTTGTTTATCACATGACATAATTAATTATTAAAATAATTATAATTATATCTAGTTTATAAAAGAAAGAAAAAAAAAAGAAAAAAGTAATAAGTAAGTAATTAGTGATATAACTTAAAATTAAATGAAATATATTTTTTATTTATTTGGTATCAAAAGGTTTGCAGAGTGGCGAATTTCACGGTCATGTATGCTGTTATGACTGGATAATTTGTCATATAGATATTGGGGAAGTTTATTATGGAGTACCTTATAAACAAGAACAGCCATATTGATTTTATAACGTCCATCCCAATTCAACCAGCCAGAGGCAAGAAATAACGGGGTGACGTAATCAAATTTTCTTCTATCGTAGCAAAACTTTAGGCAAGCATTTTGTAGCTTTTGTAGGCTTAACTTGTCCTTTTGAGCAAGAGCTGGCCAGAAGAGTACACTATCATAGCTAATTAAAGAGAGAACCAACGAATCACTTAATTTGAGTTTAACATCAGAAGATAAAATATCTTTATGCATATATAGAATTTCCAATTTATAATAGGCTTTTTGTAAAGTACTGGAAATATGTTTTACAAAATTAGGCTGATTATCAAGAATGAATGCCTAGGTTTCTTTTGCAGTCAGATGTTTGTATAATATTTCCATCGATAATAATATTTATATTCAAATGATAAGATTTAGGCATTCCAAAAAGTAATAGTTTAGATTTAGTACCGTTGATGAAAATTAGACACCTGTGCAATTTGATTTAAATCGGTATTAATGCGTGCTAAGCCAGTATTCAGTTTATTTATCGGAAAAGCTGAGTATAGTTGGACGTCATCTGCATATTGGTGAGACTTGCAGTTATGCAGGAATTCAGAAAAATCACAAGTATAAAATAGTAGTAGCCCCAAAATGCTGCCTTGAGGAACTTCCTGATTAATATTTAAATATTCTGAAAAGGTGGAATTTAAGCTCACTCTTTGCTTTTTATTACTTAAGTAATCACAAAGTAGACTCAGCGCCGACTCCAAAATATTTTAGTTTGGTAAGAAGAAGAGAGTGATCCAAAGTATCAAACGCTTTGCTATAGTCCAGCAGCACTAATGCAGTAACCTCTCTATTATCCAAAGCACTAAAAATATCATTACATTCATGCAATAGTGCTGTCGTGGTACCATGCTGCGATCGAAACCCTTACTGAGTAATAGGAATTATGGAATTAAGTCTAAAAAAAATCATTTAATTGCATATACATGGCCTTTTTCAATATTTTAGAAAGGGTTGGTAATATACTTATAGGTCGATAATGAGAAAATTCCGTAGGGGTATTATTTTTTGGGATGAGCATTTTTCCATTCAGATGGAAATTTTGATAATACAATTGCTTTATTAATTATAAAAGTTATATAGGGTGTTAAATAAGGAACTCAAAGTGAAATCATTTTAATGCCCATGCCATCAGAACCAGTTGCAGTAGATTTTATACTACAAATTATTTTTTCAACTTGCTTTTCAGAAATTTCTTTAAATTGAGATAGTTTCTTAACATTAGGGTATACTTTATTGGTATACTTAGTTTTAAGGCCATTATTAGTGTATACCGTATTTACCTTGGAAAAGCTATTAATAAAAAAAGAAGGTAAAAAATGAAAATTTTGTTAAACAACATACACAAATAAAATAGCAATTAAGGTCTCCTAGTATTTTTTCGAACATACCCTTCTTTATTTTTTATTGAATTTATTCTATTTGGCTGATATATACTATATATTCAAAAAAAATTTTTTTCAAATTATTCGACGGGTAACATCAGCAAACATTCAACACACTTAAAAATACATATAAATCATGAAAGTCTTAAAAGCAATTTAATCGCTTTTTTCTACACCTTACCAAATAACCTAATCATTTTTAAAATAAACAAAACTTCAAATTTACAGGATCCGGCGCGGCGGCTTTAACTTCAAATTTAATTAAATTTAGCTATTTGCTCACCTGCCACAGAGTTTATTCCAGCTAAACAATATCCAATTCCAGTAATTTGAATTATACAAAGATAGATTTAATTTCCGATCGAAAATCTGCTGACGCTTATATTTACCAAAATACTGATTTGTATGGTAAAACAACAGTAGAATTTAGTATGCATAGATGCAAAATCACAAATTTGTTGAATTTGGTTTCGATTTATTTAAGAGTAAGTGAATTCTATTTCAGCTATGTCAATTTATTTAACGTTGTTACAATGTATAAGGCTTATCACATAAATCTATTAAAAATAGTTATTTCATCGCTTTATCAACTTGGAGATGGTTATTTAAAAAATATTGATTACAAAGATATTGATTAGATGGCTTTCAACCTTAGCTAGAAGATCTTTTTAAAGTCTATTCACAACCCATAGGTCCATTACCAAACAAATGTAAATTAGAAATACACATTTTTACGCATACCGTTATGTAACCTTAGTTATTAATGAACTATATAATATTTTATTTGTTTAAGGTAGGGTTCTGATAAAAGCAAACTCTAGTAATTCATATATAAGAAATATAAATAAATATTTTTTTCTTTAAGAAATATAATAATTAATTTTGGTTTTAGATTGTGGATTAAAATCAAGAGCTAAATAGTTTTTAAATGTCACACCTACTAATCATCTCTCAAACACTATATATTCAATGACACAGCAACTAAATTTATTAGAAATTAAAGGAAATGCTAAAAATTAGGTATTTGGAAAAAATGCCACAGCTTCTAAAGATCTGTCGATTTTTGTTTTTAATAGTATTTTTCACTAACATTAATTTTTATAAGATAATACAAAAAAGTTACACATTTCATATGCTGTAATTTAAAATATTTTATATTTAAATCAGAGAGTTTTATGATGTTATGGTTGAACACAGTAATGGTATGAAAACTACTTAAGAATTTCTGAGTATGCTACAAGCCCTTAAAATTAAATACCTAAATTGACCCATTCTTTAACTTCATTACACTTCTGCACATTAAACTTCTTAGACCAAAGAAATCTTTAGATCGATCATTTTATTCAGAGATTTAACACACACTCCTTCTAAATCAAATCAAAAGGATCTTACAAAGGACTCCATATATGCATGCACCCTACGGACCTCTAGTTGATATGGCGTCCACCCCCGCACAATCAGGTATTTGTGAGAGGGGAAAATGGTGACAGGTGCAAAAGCGAAAGGGGACCGATATTGTATCAGGGGATGTTAAAAAGGAAGTCTAATATGTGAGAGGGCGAGTATCGATTGCCGGAGCACTTGTCAACTTGAAAATGTCGGGTTTTCTTTTACTGTTAATGTTTTTGTAATATTCTTTTATATCTTTCTTCCTTTTCTTAGGATCTTCTAAGAAATTTACTATTTGCTATACTTGGTTCCTAAATTGATAAAAGTAATTGATTTTATATACTACAGAAATATATATATATATATACATTGAAATGTATTATTTTCTTTGCGATGAATTTTATATTAGACAAAATTCTTTATGTCTTTCTTTAGCATCTTTAGAAAGTTAAAAATATATTGATAAATTAAGTAGTACTCAACTAAAGGGTAAAACTTGCAATAAATGATAGATAATATTAATGCTTTTTAAGCTCGGTTGCTTTAAAATTGATTCATGGTTTGAATTTAAACTAGCAATCTTCTATGCAGCAATTTTAAAGAAAAGAAAAATTGTGCTGTGGTAAAGTGATTTCTTAAATATAATTGGTAATCGTATTCCAGCAATATATTTAATTATTTTCCTCTATCAATAATTACCTTGATTTATTTATCTATTTTTTCTATCTTCTCTTTCTCTGGCTTTGGCTTGTTGAGTCGACGACTTATTAAATATTTAGTATTAACTTGGGATCTGCTAGGGCTAAATAGTTTAATGTTTCTTTTGCTTTTTATTCCTTTTCATCTTTCACTATTTTTACTACTATTTATTTAGTGTCCTTCGGCCTTGTAATTGACATAAAAAGGTTAAGCTGACCAGCAGATAGAGGTAGAAAAGAGTTTAAAATAAATGATAAAGTATACATACATGTAATACACTATGTTTAATAAATTATTAAATGTGTGTTTCCGGATATGCTTTTACGTAGTCAATGTAATGGTTCGTGATGGTTCTAAAATGATACAGGATGCTGTTTCTCATTCTTAATCACAACAGCCTACCGAAGTCTTATTTAGTGAACTTAGTCTTAAATTATCATGATTATTAACAACCTTATTCAGAAAATAATGAATTTATATAAAAAATACTAATTGATGAGCCACATCAATTACCAATAATAGTTTTGTATGATATGACCATGTTTCAGTTCATACAGCAATACGTAGTACCTCTTTTGATAACTAAGCTTTTTAAACTAGGTCTTAACATTCAAGCAGAATTGAAGGATGTAGGTAAGTTAAGCAAATAATACTATATTTGATTGATCTCATAGCAAAAGGGCTGCTAGAAATCATCGATATTAGAAACTTGGTTAACTGCGCCAGCCTTCTGGAGACAAATCACCCAAATTACGGAGTAGCTCAATTATAATTCTTACCAAAAATTATTACTATTAGTTCATGAATAGTCTGACCAAGACTTCATATCTATTGGTTTTTGTAGCTTTTTCTAGCCAAACCAGGGTTCTGCAAATTTTCTTTTAAGCTTCAAAACTCTTGTAGAAGTTTTCATTGTTTTCTTTATTTCGTTGGCTTCTGGAGGATTATTTCAGAGATCATCATGGAAGTTCAGTCTTTGCTGTATGCATAAATTCATATTATATGTATCTTGTAGTAATCAAGTTATTTTCATCAAAATTTAGGTCTAATAAGTTTGATCAAAATAGACTCTGATTAGTTCTCAATCACTAATAAAATTATTTTAATTCGAAGAATTGTTGATTCCAAGTAAGCGTATTGTCTCTTATTGTAATTATTTCAACTATTCTATTTAACAACATTCAAAGCTTTTGATTCCGTTTTGTAGTTCTGTGTTCCCGCTGCCCAATATTAACTGTACTATTTTATTGCTAACAAAGTTCGCTTGACTAAGATTGGGCCCTGTTTGAAAATCGATTCTATGACATACTTTTTTACGTTTCAAAATAGATGTAAGCTTCCTAAACATACGTAAATAGAGCCATTTTGTCCGAAATAATATCTAGAACATTTTGCTAGAAAAACGGATGTATTTGTACATAATTTAAAAAATAATAAACATTTGAAGATGCAAAAAGAACGATTACTGGAAAACTATCAATATTAAAGAACTGTCTAAAAAATCTTTAAAGAGCAGGAAATGTCCCTTGATAAATTCTCGACTACTGGAGTTTTATCTCCATAATCATTAATTTTAAATTAACGTGAAATTGGCACTTCACGTGGTTTTTTTAAAGATATTAATTTTAAATTTAAAAATAAAAAAAAAAACTTGATTTTTTTGAAAACTTTAAAGTGAGAAATTGTGCGCATTGAAAATTGTACGTAAAGTTAAGTTAACAAGTTTAAGTTATACATTTTCAATATTTTATTTACAATAATTCCTTAACTTCTACAAAAAAACATTTCTATAAATCATTCACAATATTTTAGACATTAGTCTGGATCGAATGAGCAATCGTACATATGTTTAGGATGCTTACAGCTGTTATGGAATTTTTTCAATTTATTGGCTAAACTACTTAAGGATTATATCAAAGTCACTTATTAAAACCCATTGTCATAAATAACTTTTACACAAATAAATATTGGCGTCAGTGTGTGGCTTAAGTAACGGTCAATATAAACCGCAACAAAAGAAAGCAATATAGAAGCTGAATTGCCCGTTGTTTAGAAAGGTAGACAATGGGGCATATTATGAAATATCGCCTGAATGGGATTTCCAGCTGTCATATTGCCAAGACGAAATTAAATTAGTTAGAATGGTCGAAATTCAATTTTATACTTCCTATTGCCACAAGAGCATTTTATGCTTAAAGAAATGTTATAACTATGATTTATACAGAAAAAATAATAATATAAAATAAAAAACTAATATGGCTAAGAAAGGCTGGATACGTTAGATAAAGAGTTAATTTAGATGTTAAAGAAACTATGGTTGAAGATTTAAACTCAACTCATGTTTCAGTTTCTATTATTATTTATTTATAGTGTTTCTTAATTTTATTTTTGCACAGTTTCAGAAAAATATACTAAAACTAAATTACCAAGATGAAAAGCTATATTGCCTTATTATAAGCCTAAAATTACAGGAATCAGAATGAGCTACTGATATAAAGCTTTCAAAAAACTTGCTGATACTGGCTGTTCCATAATTTATGTAATATATATCTGGAAAAAGTTTCTCAAAAATCGTTTTAGAACTAAATAGCTAGAGATAAGACTAAAAATTGGAAGAAGATTGAACGATGTAGGTCAACCATGTAAATGCTGCATCTCAACAAGCAAAATGATTGGTGAAAGAAAGTCGACACACCGAGAAATACTTGCCACTTTTCTTAGAATTTAATTAGGCAATTTTTAAAATGTCAAATTGTAAAAATCATAAGTTGATTGAAATGTTTTTGAATTTTAAAGGAACTAAAAATAACGAAAAAGGTCTACATGAATTTTGATTATTGACTATATCGAGATAAGTTAACTATATAGATGATTAGTGACAAAAAGAGTATACTTTGTTTTAATTTTGTTTTATATCTTTTTATTTCAAATGCTGCAATCAATTTAGATCTCTTCTGATTATTTTCTCCCTTTTGTTCTCGATTTCTCGATTATTGGAAACATATGTCAGCAAGGCATCAGTAACGTTGATGACGTATTGAATTGAATAGAATTGAATAATTGAATATATTAGTTTCAACGCACATTTGATTTTTAACTTTATTGGTTAAGCTATTATTATTATCTTCACTAGTGAAATACTTTAATCCCCTTGATTGACTCAGATATTAGAGTTATTTTCTTAAATAAAAACCCCTATTTTTACTGCCGGATTTAGAAAACTCAAAAAATTCGATATTAGTGGTAAAATAAAAAGGTATTGGGTTAAAGTTAGTCTGACTTGTTGCACAACTTAGATAGTTGAAATAAATTGTCAAATAGTAGTTATAATTAAGTAATTGTTTGGCAGTCTGGTCATAGTACACTAACTACAAAAACTTAAAGGAATCCTGAATGAAACAAAAAGCTTTGCCACTAAATACTTCAATATCGAATAATATATTTGGACATAACCAAATATCATGTGAAAGGACGCAAGATGTTTTTGCGTAACGTTGCCGATTTAACCAATACAGCTAAGATTTTTGGGAGAATGTTATCTTTAAATAATATCCAGCAGTTAGAAACTATAGTTATAAAATACAAAAAAAAATCATGATATACTTTCTAATTTTAAGTATTTTTTTAATAAACAGAGTATCTGCGAAAGGTTGGAAAATTTCGAAACTGGAGATACTACAGACCAAAATATGCGAATTGACCTAAAAATACCTTTGTTTAAAAGTTGATAGTTTTCGAGATACAAGGCCTTAAATTTACAATTTTATTTTCAATTTATTGCGTAAGAAGCATTTCAGATTTTGGCATAAAAATCGGTATAGGAATGTTTTTTAGTATGTGAAACATGGGTCACAGCACTATTTGGGTAAATAACTCATCATAATTTTTTTGTGTTACCCTGTATACAACAACTGATCGAAAAATCTTATTTTATCATATTTACGCAACAAAAAAACTAATAAAAGAATATTTTAACTACAAAAATTGCTCAAACTGAACACTACCTTGCTTGTTACACTCTCGAGCTCGGCGAACTAATCCTTGCTGCACTCTCCAAATTATTTTCTAGGTATCACTTTTAGTTTCCACTGGCGTATCGTAAATACGTCGTTTTAAATCATCCCAGCGAAAGAAGTTCATAGGATTTAAATTTGGTGATCCAGCCGGATACGATATAGATCCTTATCGGCATATCTACTGATCTAGATAAACTCTATCTAGATGCTCCCTAACTAACAAAATAAAATAAGGAGGATGGCCGTCTTGCAAAGGCCACATATTCATGCATGTTTGTAAAGGAAGATCTTTTAGTCGAGTGGGCAATTTTTCTTTCAGATCTTTATCCATTTCAATTTGAATTCTTTTAGTCTAGGTGGTCACTCAATGGGTCCTATTAAAAATTGTACAATAATTCCTGCCCATAAATTAATTTGAAATTGTACTTGTTAGCGGGTTTGTCTTACTGTATGGAAATTTTCGTATGTATAAATGTAAAGATTGTTTGAGTTAATCTGCCCATCGCTTTAAAATTTTGCTTCGTCCAAAAATAATATTAACAAAGTAAATTCATTGTCGTTTCAAATTTCCTTAAGAGTCAAGTACAAAATTCTACCCTTGTGAGGTAATCATTCGCACTTAAACCATGTATTTTTTACAGGTGGTATGAATAGAGCAGCTGGTCTTGTTATTAAAAAATAGTATTCACGTACTGTTCTGGGAGCTCCACTATATTGGCTTATATTTGGAGCAAAAATTCCTAAAATTCAAATAATTTTTACTACTCAAAACTTTACTAAAAAAAAATCTATAATTATTTCTTACCAGTTTCTCGTACCCGCTGATCAATACCTTTGAAAGTCTTTGAAATAGTCAAAAATTAAGTGAAAGAAATTAACAGAAATTAAATGCATATCAGAATATTAAGCAAGCGTATACTCCTTTATGTTAATAATAATATCTACAATATAATTATTTTAAATTATGACAAACATAAGAAACCATAGCAAAACTACTCAGATATGATTCAAAGCCAGTTAATTTTTATGATAAAAAAATGTTTTATTATCATGGTACCCATATTGCATTAAAAATTTTAAAAATAAATCTCTCTAAAACTATTAACTTTAGACAACTCATAACATAAGTAGACCTTTTTTGTTGCGGAAATAGAGGAAAATAAGATTTTTTGGTCAGTTATTGTATAGAGTGTAGGATAAAAAAGTTATAAGTTATTAACCGAAATAGTACTGTAAGTAGCGTCCTCCAGAAGTTTGGTTAAAAACTATACTAAAAAACCTTCCTATTTCAGAGTTTTATGTCAAAATCTCAAATGCCTCTCAAGCGATAAGGAAAAATAGAAAATAAAGTTGTAAATTTGACACCCTGTATCTCGCAAACCATTAACTTTTGGACTAAGATATACAGTGTGGCCCAAGATAAGCGAATTGATTTATACGTAAAAATGACAAAAAATTTTGTAGTTGAAATTTGTCCGTTTGGTATCCAGCCCTGCTTGATTAAAAAATAAAATTTCGCATATTTTAATTTTTTTAAATAAAGCGTGCCTTGATACGAGCATTTTTTAAATTTTATGAGTAGGTAAAGTAGTATTTCTTGGCAAGATATAAAAAAAGTTCATGGTAAAAAGTTGTTTAGAATGCAAAATTATGCCCGAATACCAAATTTCATAACCATTGGCCTACTTTGATTTTTACGTTTTGTGTACCAATTGATTTTTTTATTTATATTTAATTATTAGAGAAAAACCAAGTAATTTATTTATCTAATAGTTAAACCACTGATCTAAGAATTACAAACCATCCTCAAAAATACGTTTATTAAAATGTAAAATGCAATACGTAGTACCTCTTTTGATAACTAAGCTTTTTAAACTAGGTCTTAACATTCAAGCAGAATTGAAGAATGTAGGTAAGTCAAGCAAATAATACTATATTTGATTGATCTCATAGCAAAAGGGCTGCTAGAAATCATCGATATTAGAAACTTGGTTAACTGCGCCAGCCTTCTGGAGACAGATCACCCAAATTACGGAGTAGCTCAATTATAATTCTTACCAAAAAATATTACTATTAGTTCATGAATAGTCTGACCAAGACTTCATATCTATTGGTTTTTGTAGCTTTTTCTAGCCAAACCAGGGTTCTGCAAATTTTCTTTTAAGCTTCAAAACTCTCGTAGAAGTTTTCATTATTTTCTTTATTAAGTTGGCCTATGGAGGATTATTTCAGAGATCATCATGGAAGTGCAGTCTTTTGCTGTACGCATATATTCATATTATATGTATCTTGTAGCAATCAAGTTATTTTCATCAATATTTAGGTCTAATAAGTTTGATCGAAATAGACTCTGATTAGTTCTCAATTACTAATAAAATTATTTGAATTCGAAGAATGGCTTATTTCAAGTAAGTGTATTGTCTCTTATTGTAATTATTTCAACTATTCTATTTAACCACATCCAAGGCTTTTTGATTCTTACAAAGTTCGCTTCACTAAGATTGGGCCCTGTTTAAAAATCGATTCTATGACATACTTTTTTACGTTCCAAAATAGATGTAAGCTTCCTAAATATACGTAAAATAAGCCATTTTGTCCGAAATAATATCTAGAACATATTTGCAGAAAAATGGATGTGTTTATACATAATTTAAAAAATAATAAACAATTGATGATGCAACAAAAACGATTACTCGAAAACTATCAATATTTAAGAACTGTCAAAAAAAATCTTTAAAGAGCAGGAAATGTCGCTTGATAAATTCTCGACTACTAAAGTTTTACCTCTATAATTATTAATGTTAAATTAACGCTGAAAATGGCACTTCGCGCGGTTTTTTAAAGATATTAATTTTAAATTTAAAAATTAAAAAAGCTTGATGTTTTTTGTTTGAAAACTTGAAAGTGAGAAATTGTGCGCATTGAAAATTGTACGTAAAGTTTAGTTAACAAGTTCAAGTTCACAACATAAATGTTTATACGTTTTCAATATTTTGTTTACAATAATTCCTTAACTTCTACAAAAAAATATTTCTATATATCATTCACAATATTATAGACAGTAGTCTGGATCGAATGAGCAATCGCACATATTTTTAGGATGCTTACAGCTGTCATGGAATTTCTTCAATTTATTGGCTAAACTATTTTACTGTATTCTAGGTTAAGTATACTTAAGGATTATATCAACGTCACTTATTAAAACCCATTGTCATAAATAACTTTTACACAAATAAATATTGGCGTCAGTGTGTGGCTTAAGTAACGGTCAATATAAACCGCAACAAAAGAAAGCAATATAGAAGCTGAATTGCCCGTTGTTTAGGAAGGTAGATATGAAAGAATTAGAAGGTATATTATGAAATATCGCCTGAATGGGATTTCCAGCTGTCATATTGCCAAGACGAAATTAAATTAGTTAGAATGGTCGAAATTCAATTTTATACTTCCTATTGCCACAAGAGCATTTCATGCTTAAAGAAATGTTATAACTATGATTTATACAAAAAAAATAATAATACAAAATAAAAAACTAATATGGCTAAGAGGGGCTGGATACGTTAGATAAAAAGTTAATTTAGATTTTAAAGAAACTATGGTTGAAGATTTAAACTCAACTCATGTTTGAGTTTCTATTATTATTTATTTATAGTGTTTCTTAATTTTATTTTTGCACAGTTTCAGAAAAATATACTAAAACTAAATTACCAAGATGAAAAGCTATATTGCGTTACTATAAGCCTAAAATTACAGGAATCAGAATAATTAATATAAAGCTTTCAAAAAACTTGCTGATACTGGCTGTTCCATAATTTATGTAATATATATCTGGAAAAAGTTTCTCAAAAATCGTTTTAGATCTAAATAGCTAGAGATAAGACTAGAAATTGGAAGAAGATTGAACGATGTAGGTCAACCATGTAGATGCTGCATCTCAACAAGCAAAATGATTGGTGGAAGAAAATCGATACACCGAGAAATACTTGCCACTTTTCTTAGAATTTAATTAGGCAATTTTTAAAATGTCAAAATGTAAAAACCAAATGTTGATTGAAATGTTTTTTTAATTTTAAAGAAACTAAAAATAACGAAAAAGGTCTACATGAATTTTGATTATTGACTATATCGAGATAAGTTAACTATATAGATGATTAGTGACAAAAAGAGTATACTTTGTTTTAATTTTGTTTCATATCTTTTTATTTCAAATGCTGCAATCAATTCAGATTGCTTCTGATTATTTTCTTCCCTTTGTTCTCGATTTCTCAATTATTGAAAACATATATCAGCAAGTCACCAGTAACGTTGATAACGTTTTTGATGTTTTCTCTATGCATTCAATATCTCTATTATTCTTACAGTATCATTATTCTCCAGTATTCTTACCTCCAGTTCAGATCTCTTAGGGTTTTTTTTTCCCTTCTGTTCTCGATTATCGCAAACATGTCATCAAATCAGCAAGACACCCGTCACTTTTAATCCTTTTTCTATACGTTAAATATCTCTATTAAATTGTTATTAAATACCCGTAAAATCTGTATCACACTGATGATACCAGTAACTTCTTAGGATATACTCAAAATTTCTTTTTGAATGAAATTGTGGTGTAGGGAAATAACTTACATTATTATTACTGAGTTCCGTGAAGGTAAATATTTTAAAAACCAATTTTAGTTAATAATGTGAATCTTCTAATGTTTTAATAAATTTTTGTTAATAGTTAGATGGTATTGAATTGAATAGAATTGAATAATTGAATATATTAGTTTTAACACACATTTGATTTTTAACTTTATTGGTTAAGCTATTATTATTATCTCCACTAGTGAAATACTCTAATCCCCTTGATTGACTCAGATATTAGAGTTATTTTCTTAAATAAAAACCCCTATTTTTACTGCCGGATTTAGAAAACTCAAAAAATTCGATATTAGTGGTATTAAAATAAAAAACCTTGTATAAGGTATTGGGTTAAAGTTAGTCTGACTTGTTGCGCAACTTAAATAGTCGAAGTAAATTGTCAAATAGTAGTTATATTTAACTAATTGTTTGGCAATCTAGTAATAGTACACTAAGTACAAAAACTTAAAGGAATCCTGAACGAAACAAAAAGCTTTGCCACTGAATACTTAGATCAATATTGGATAATATATTTGGACATAACCAAATATTATGTGAAAGCACGCAAGATCTTTTTGCGTAACGTTGCCGATTTAACCAATACAGCTAAGATTTTTGGGAGAATGTTATCTTTAAATAATATGCAGCAGTTAGAAACTATAGTTATAAAATACAAAAAAAAATCATGCTATGCTGTCTAATTTTAAGTATTTTTTTAATAAACAGAGTATCTGCGAAAGGTTGGAAAATTTCGAAACTGGAGATACTACAGACTAAAATATGCGAATTGACCTAAAAATACCTTTGTTTAAGTTGATAGTTTTCGAGATACAAGGCCTTAAATTTACAATTTTATTTTCAATTTATTGCGTAAGAAGCTTTTCAGATTTTGGCATAAAAATCGGTATAGGAATGTTTTTTAGTATGTGAAACATGGGTCACAGCACTATTTCGGTAAATAACTCATCATAATTTTTTTGTGTTACCCTGTATACAACAACTGATCGAAAAATCTTATTTTATCATATCTACGCAACAAAAAAACTAATAAAAGAATATTTTAACTACAAAAATTGCTCAAACTGAACACTACCTTGCTTGTTACACTCTCGAGCTCGGCGAACTAATCCCTGCTGCACTCTCCAAAGTATTTTCTGGGTATGGTGGAAAATTCTTTGTCGAATATCACCTTCAGTTATAAAAATACCTTTGTTTAAAAGTTGATAGTTTTCGAGATACAAGGCCTTAAAGTTACAATTTTATTTTCAATTTATTGCGCAAGAAGCATTTCAGATTTTGGCATAAAAATTGTTATAGGAATGTTTTTTAGTATGTGAAACATGGCTCACAGCACTATTTCGGTAAATAAGTCATCATAACTTTTTTGTGTTACCCTGTATACAACAACTGATCAAAAAATCGTATTAACGCAACAAAAAAACTAATAAAAAAATATTTTAACTACAAAAATTGCTCAAACTGAACACTACCTTGCTTGTTACACTCTCGAGCTCGGCGAACTAATCCTTGCTGCACTATCCAAAGTATTTTTTGAGTATGGTGGAAAATTTTTCGTCGAATATCACCTTCAGTTTCGACTGGTGTATCGTAAACATGTCATTTTAAATTATCCCAGCGGAAGAAGTCCATAGAATTTAAATTTGGTGATCCAGCCGGATACGATATAGATCCTTATCGGCATATCTACTGATCTAGATAAACTCTATCTAGATGCTCCCTAACTAACAAACTAAAATAAGGAGGATGGCCGTCTTGCAAAGACCACATATTCATGCATGTTTGTAAAGGAAGATCTTTTAGTAGAGTGGGCAATTTTTCTTTCAGATCTTTGTCCATTTTAATTTGAATTCTTTTAGTCTAGTTGGTCACTCAATGGGTCCTATTAAAAATTGTACAATAATTCCTGCCCATAAATTAATTTGAAATTGTACTTGTTAGCGGGTTTGTCTTACTGTATGGAAATTTTCGTATGTATAAATGTAAAGATTGTTTGAGTTAATCTGCCCATCGCTTTAAAATTTTGCTTCGTCCAAAAATAATATTAACAAAGTAAATTAATTGTCGTTTCAAATTTCCTTAAGAGTCATGTACAAAATTCTACCCTTGTGAGGTAATCATTCGCGCTTAAACCATGTATTTTTTACAGGTGGTATGAATAGAGCACCTGGTCTTGTTGTTAAAAAATAGCATTTATTGCACATTTAGAAACTTGAAATTCTTGAGCTACATTTCTAAGCACAACATCTATAATATTATCTTCACGTACTGTTCTGGGAGCTCCGCTATATTGGCTTATATTTGGAGCAAAACTTCCTAAAATTCAAATAATTTTTACTACTTAAAACTTTACTAAAAAAAAACTATAATTATTTCTTATCAGTTTCTCGTACCCGCTGATCAATACCTTTGAAAGTTTTTGAAATAGGCAAAAATTAAGTGAAAGAAATTAACAGAAATTAAATGCATATCAGAATATTAAGCAAGCGTATACTCCTTTATGTTAATAATAATATCTACAATATAATTATTTTAAATTATGACAAACATAAGAAACCATAGCAAAACTACTCAGATATTATTCATAGCAAGTTAATTTTTATGATAAAAAAATGTCTTATTATCATGGTACCCATATTGCATTAAAAATTTTAAAAATTAATCTCTCTAAAACTATTAACTTTAGACAACTCTAATAAGTAGACCTTTTTTGTTGCGGAAATAGAAGAAAATAAGATTTTTTGGTCAGTTGTTGTATAGAGTGTAGGATAAAAAAGTTATAAGTTATTAACCGAAATAGTACTGTAAGTAGCGTCCTCCAGAAGTTTGGTTAAAAACTATACTAAAAAACCTTCCGATTTCAGAGTTTTATGTCAAAATCTCAAATGCCTCTCAAGCGATAAGGAAAAATAGAAAATAAAGTTCTAAATTTGACACCCTGTATCTCGTAAACTATTAACTTTTGGACTAAGATATACAGTGTGGCCCAAGATAAGCGAATTTATACGTAAAAATGACAAAAAATTTTGTAGTTGAAATTTGTCCGTTTGGTATCCAGCTCTGCTTGATTAAAAAATAAAATTTCGCATATTTTAATTTTTTTTTAAATAAACCGTGCCTTGATACGAGCATTTTTTAAATTTTATGAGTAGGTAAAGTAGTATTTCTTGGCAAGATATAAAAAAGTTCATGGTAAAAAGTTGTTTAGAATGCAAAATTATACCCGAATAC
Organism: Anthonomus grandis grandis; assembly: GCF_022605725.1. Taxonomy (NCBI): domain Eukaryota; kingdom Metazoa; phylum Arthropoda; class Insecta; order Coleoptera; family Curculionidae; genus Anthonomus; species Anthonomus grandis. The sequence continues at coordinate 18,168,507 of NC_065557.1, forward strand.
CAAATTTCATGACCATTGGCCTACTTTGATTTTTACGTTTTGTGTACCAATTGATTTTTTTATTTATATTTAATTATTAGAGAAAAACTAAGTAATTTATTTATCTAATAGTTAAACCACTGATCTAAAAATTACATACCATCCTCAAAAATACGTTTATTAAAATGTACAAAGTACGTCTAATTTAACAAGAACATTTATTTTATTTACTTATTTCAAATTTATTCAATGTATTAACGAAATATTTTTCAATATCTTGCCTAAACATTTTAAAAGAATTTCTAATTTCTTCAATGGAAATTAAATTATAAGCATCTCTAATTCTTTGTTTTAGGAATTCCCTGTCATTTGTTAATGGCTCGGAATAAACAATTTGCTTGAGCCGGCCCTATAAATAGGAATCAGAAATGGTTAAGCTCAGGTGAGCTTGGCGGCCACTCAATTGGGCTGCGTCTTCCAATCCATTGATTTGGAAAAGTTCTATTTAACTATTCTGCTATTCGAATAGTGGAGTACGCTGGACAGCCGTCGTGTTAAAAATAAATATTTATTCTTTGACCAACTGGTAAAAGTTCCAAGTATTCTTCAAAAAATCTTTCCAAAATTTGAAGATACGTTTCGTGATTAAGAGATCCTTCAATAAAGTATGGTCCAATAATACCTAAGTGGTAAGATATGACGCAACATACGTTGACTTTTTGAAAATATTGCCTCTTGTCATGGATTACGAAGTTTGGCGTTTCATTGGACCAAAACTGACAATTTTGGGATGAAATTACACCATTTGTCGTAAAAGTAGATTGGTCTGAGAATATTATTTTTATATGAAAATCTGTGTTCTCTTAAATTTTATCGCCCAACCAAGCAGAAAATAATAAACGCCGCGCTTCATCCAGCTTCAGCCAGCGCTTTTCTAAAGTATGCAAGTACCTTGGTTTCAATGCTTTAAATATTGTTGGCATGATTAAAGCATCGAAATTCTTCGTAATTCAGATTTGCTTATGTTCAGCACCGCCGACCTAGCTCCCAATGACATCCGAGGATTCTCAGCAATTGACTCCAAAGCAAGGATTGTAGCAGTATCGTTGTCATCGTATCTCTTTTTCCTCTGTTTTTTTGTCTTAACACTACCTGTGGCCTCAAAAAGTTTAATTAGTCGTCTTGCAGAAGATATTGTTACCTTGTCTTGCGGATATTTTTCACGAAAAAGATTCAAAACGTACTTTACCATACGATTGCACAATGAAAATTTTCTGCTGCAAATTTAACATTTACCTCTAAATTCTGATAATTCTGATAAAAAAGTTCGTAGAAACTCGTAAAAGCAGCAAAAAAATTACCCAATATAATAAGCGGCATGCATTCCACGAACAATAAACTCCTACCGATCGTAAAAAGTAAAATAATTATTTGGTTATTGTTAATTAGTAAATAATTTAAACGTAACAATCAAAGTAGGCCTATGGTTATGAAATTCGGTATTCCGGGATAATTTTGCATTCTAAACAACTTTTCCTTATAAACTTTTTTTACATATTATTGCCTAGAAATACTACTTTACCTACTCATAAAATTTAAAAAACCCTCCTATCAAAGCATGCTTGGCTTAAAAAAAATATGCTAAATTTTATTTTTTAACCAAGCAGCGCTGGATGCCAAACGGTCAAATTTCAACTACAAAATTTTTTGTAATTTTTACGTATAAATTCGCTCAACCTGGGACACACTGTATTTGGATCAATTTACATATTTTGATTTGCAGTATCTCTAGTTTCGAGATTTTTTCAACCTTTCGCAGCCATCTTGTATTTTGCGATTGTTAGGGATTGACTTTTTTGGTCAAATAACTATTCGTCCAGCTCAGTTCCTCTTTTTAATTGAGCTCGCGCCAAAGTCGAAAAATGTTGTTCGAATTCTTTTCGTAGCTGCCGATTTGATAGTTATACAATATAAGTGATGCTAAATGGCTAAGGTATTCTACACTATTATATGTTTATAATTTTAATATTATAATTTTGGGATTGCGATTAAGTCGCACAATTATAAATTGTGTACAAGGATTGGAGACGGTAGCTCAGAATTATTGGAGGCTAGGCGTTCGTAAGTTAGGATTTAATATAAGTACTTGCTGTTACTAAGCGCCACTTGGTTTTGCTAAAACTAAGAAAACTTCTTAGCTGATTATTTTTTCAATAAAGATGACTTGGACTATCCTATGGAAATAAGAGGCAGTAGTTCCCAATAACAACTAATTTTAGTCACACAAATCCCTTATTTAACTTTATACAATACTTGAAATTTAATAAGAATTTAATGAATAAATACTATTTATCAAATAAAATTAAATGTATAAAAAAATAATTAATTATGAATAAAAAAATTATTAAAAAAAGATTTAATTAAAAAATATAAAGAAAACCAGATCTCCAGCCACATGGAGCCTCACCAAGACAACAACGGCTTAGGTGAAGGCTAGGTTTTTCTTGTGGAGAAACCAGACTGTTCTGGAGTCACTCGTGGAGCATTCAGCATCACACAATTCAACACCATGACACCTTTAGGGCGAAGCAATCAAAGAAAAAAAAAATAAAATGGAGAAGAAAAGAAAACCGGAAAACATAAACCCTGAAACAATTTTCTAACCAAGTCACCGGCACAATACCGGTACATACAAAGAAATGGTCTATCAGTCACCTCGCTAAGTTTTCAATGAAATCTTGGGAATCCTGCCATTAACCAATATTTTAGGTAACTTGCATCTTCTTTGGTTAGGCCACAAACTTTTACGTGTGCTCCTACCAACATACGTGAACCAAGTCAACAGAAATGCCAAAAGTGAAAATATTATACGATATTGACTTTAACAAGTAAAAGATAATTAAGAAGCAGAAAAATTAGGGTATTTCCTCAAGTTAGGAAATCCGCGTAGCGACACTAGGGCTACCAATACACCGGACACCTGTTTCCCTTATTAATTTGAGATGAGCAATAAAATGTATTTTATATAATTATATTAATCATTAGAAATTGTGATTTAAAAAAAAATAAAATGCTACAATGTGTGTACAAATGCTGTAAGATTTTTAACTTAGAGCTACGTTAATACAATGAGGTAATTTAGTAAAATTAATTATAAAAACACAGCAAGCAAGAAAGCATTAGGTTTAACAAATTTTTTATACTAAATATGTTAAAATGGATATAAACATGACAAAAAAAACTTCTCTTAATATAAATAAGAAGGGTGCCCATGCTAAAACTTATTTACAACTCGTTTTATCCCGTTAATGGAAATTTTACAGCCATCAGCAAAAGCTGAATATTGCCATCGTCGCTTAGTCCAAGTTTCCCATCAGCGTATTAACAGAGGCAATGACACATCCCCCGCAGGAACTCTGACGGGGTGTCTTTAATCCCATCATCAATCCCGAAGGTGCGCACACCTCAAGCACATTGTGTTCGGCCAGTCCGCCGTACATAGGCAGATTACAGGCCCTGATTAAGGTACACAATGCTTCACGGGGAACAAAGGCCCCTTTTTAGCTGGGGTGGCCATTTAAATTGGACTCAAATTGGTTTCAGGATTGACAGTTAGCGATGGGCGTTGGAGCGTGCCAAATTCTCGTCCCTTACGCGAGATCGCTGTTTTTACCGCACCGGGGATTATTGGTTTTAGATAATACGTCACGGTGCGCAGGGGTGTTTTTATAAAGAACAATGTGCTTAAATTTATTCTGGGCCCTTTATCAGCCAAAAGTCATGTGGTTGTTCGAACCATGGTCTTTCCACCCCTTTTTAAAATCTTCGATAATCTTCTACGACAAATTTTAAAAAATCGATCGGGCGTCCTATTCTCTATTAATCAATCAATTTACGCAGGATGTAGGAATATATTCATAGGTACCTAGATGACTTAAAACCTGAATGTGCCTGTTAACAGTAATAATTGTTTATATTGTGCATGATCTATCATAAATTGACATAAAGCTAATATGTTGACTTCACCTATATAAATGAAAAACTTAACCTATATAAATTCAAACCTATACTCCCATTCACTCTTAAATATTTCTTTAAATTTATTGCATAGGTACAATTTTTACAAGATTTCTTAAATGTTTTTCTATATTTTGGAACTTGGTTTATAAAACGGCTTTTTAAATTTGTTTTACTCTTGGGATTTTTTAAATGCTTATTTATGTTATTGCGAGTATTATGGGTATACCTGTATGTCGGGCGTTAAAAACATTACATTAGTACAATAAATAAATTCAATATGGTTTTTTTTCTCTAAATAAAATTTTTAAAATGTAATTTTGTACCAGATTTAAGAGTTCTAGAGAAGTCTGACTATACCAGACCCCATATAACAATACCGTATCTATTTAATGATTCAGCCAAAGCCTTACAAACAGCGACCAGGAATTTCTGGCTTAGAATTTGTTTTAGAACGTAAAACTTTTGTAAGAGCTTTCGAATATTTTTGGTTAGATTTAAAATGTGGCGACTCCACTCTAGAAATTTGTCGATTATAACTGTTGTGTATTGTTTTCTATATCAAGGGAATTAAATTTAGGACGATTCGCTTCAGTGAATGAAAATTGCGCAGAGCCGTTTACATTTTCCCAAGTTTTTCCAGAAAAAATATTATATAATATTATATAATAATAAATATTGCCGTATTATCTGCATAGGATATAACAGATCCATTTACAATTTTTAATTCCGTTAGTGAGTTAATGTATGTAATATACAGCAAAGGTTCTAATACGGTTCTCTGGGGTATTTTTATTTTTATGTCAAAAAGTTGATATCGGGCATTTGTTATACTTAAACCGTTAAGAAAACTATATTGTTTTATTATTTTGCAAAAATGTGATTAAGGCATTTCTCAGAAACTTTTTCAAAATTATTTATTACACTAATTGGTCTATAGTTAGTTGGTTATAACAGGCGACATAACTGATATTTTAAATTGTTCAGTCAACCTTTCCCGTCATGAATAATAAATTAATAATATAAATGGAGGCAGCAAATTTAAAATAAATATATTTTTTTGATAATAGAAGAAATAAAGCCATCCTGGAGAGCTATTGTTCTTAAGAGTAATAATTTGTTTAATTACATAATTTTTATCCCCTGAACTTAAAATAAAATTTTTTCGACTTTATTTTGGTTTGTTTTAATTTTTTTGAACATTTCAAGTCCAATATTAGTAAAGTAGTTATTACAGTAATTTGCCAAATCCTTGATATCCGTTATGGGGGTGTTAGTTTTACTATCTACAATAAGCAGTGTGCATTTTTTAGTCTTTGACTGACCATTAGTGACTTTTGTTATAAATTCGTATACTCTTTTAAGATTACTTTCAGCATTTTCAATTTTTTATTTATAATAGGTGTTTTTAGTTTTATTTATTAGTTCATTTAGGTTATTTCTATAATTTTTGTAAACAAGATTGTCGTTCTCATTAAATGTTTGCAAAAGTAGTTTTTTCATTTTGTCCTTTTTTATAGTGGTTATTACGCAAAATTTCACAAAATCAGACTCAATGTCAAAAATATGTAATCTGACAATATTGGAATTTTTCTGATTTAATAAAAGTAGGTGACTGTTTTATTTTTATTACTTTTAGAACACCGAACAAGATAAATATTTCTGCTTAAAACATAAGTTGCATGCCTTTCTAAAAAGCGTCTCCCGCATCGAAGTCGTTTTAGTACATGCTAGCTACTGATGGTCCTATGCGGAACAACCTGGAGCCACCTATGTTGCCTTCTCAGACATTGGGCTTATGTTTCTGGCCATTATTTCCTGCTTACTTTAACTTCAAAGGTCCTACTAACCAGCTGGTATTACCTGTCCTTGACTTCAACAACGAGTTGCACCAACAACTTTTTTTTTCTCTTGCCCTATACAAGTGTGCCGGCGTTTTCATGGCTGATGATTCTAGTTCTCGTCATGTTTCATCCTTACATAGGATGCTAGTGTCTTTCTCTGAATCCACAGGAGTGGTCAAGCAAAACGTTCAGAGCTCGATAAGGATATCGATATGGTGGTACTTTAGCTTGGAGAACAGCTGTAACTACTTGTAACTACTGTCACAGTTAATTAGGAAAAATTATAAATAACACTCGTTTTTGGGGCGAACTATTAGAACTAGTCCTACAAGTATGCTTTTCAAATGATGACTTGATTGAATAAATGAATCAAAAAGCTCTCGTTTCCTCTCTACAAGCTTGTTTTATAGCATTTTATCTTACCTAAATAGTAGTTATTACCTAGACAATCACAACGTAAAAACTAAACAAATATGTAAGGAGTTCCTTAACAATAATACAAAAAACTAAAGTTTTTGGTTTAGTTCCTTCTATAGTACCATTTATACTTATTGCAGTAAGATTTTTTGACTGGAGCTACGACTCCAGTACCGTCTAGCTATTATTTAAATAATACCTGGGATGCAATTATATCTATTCTGAATAAATATAACGTAACTATTTTCAGAAAAGGATGGATTCCTAAATTACCCTTTGGTGCCTTTAAGGTCTGGAATCGTAAATGTAAACGAAAAGATATACATGTTACAGGCATAAATTGCTTGTTTTAGAACATAGCAATAGAGAGTTATTTCAGGAAATAACTAGGACTATCCTTCATAGCTGTCTCATAATGACAGTGATCTTCTTCACAGCTTCGCTAATTTCATGTCCGCTTGCTGTCCAGATTTGGTTCCAAGTATCACTTCCTTCTTTAATTGCAAGAGTATTTGATCCATACTTAATGGCTTACAGATGCTATTTGTTCCAGTGGTGTTAATTAAAAAAATGCGCGTGATTGAGTAGCTCGAATTTTTTGAGGACGAATATGATACCAACTTTATAAAGTGAAAGACAAAATTAGTTGTAAAATATATCTTCGGAGATTTGGCTTAGGTCAACAATCTGTCTCTTTATGATATTTTTTTAAAGTACAGTTAGAGAGACAGTTGCTAGTTGATTTTTTTGTTTTTATTAATGTACTATTTTTTTATTTCCGTTAACGATTTTATAATTCTATATGTTTCTCTTACGATATGTTTTTTTCTATTTGAATATTATGCAAATATTAAATTTAGACCCGGACATGCGAAAGCTTCAGTAATATTTTGCATTTAAGATCAAACAAATTTTCTACGAACACTCGTTTATTTCGACCCAGAAATTATAATCTCCGATTTTTTTTAAGCCGAAGCCTTAATCGTGGGCATCATAGCAGTAATATTAAAATATAACTTTAATCATAGAGAAAATTATAATTTTAATAGTTGCTTATAATTTTAATTATTTAAGACATAATATAGCCGTTATGTCAAGTAAAATTGAGTCGGGAAAACAAATGGTTCCATTATGGACCATATGTTGGGGACAAAATTAAGTAAAATAAAAGTTGTAACTAGTGGCATAGCGACCGCATTAGGAAGGAACCACCAATAAAAAAGTAATTTACCAATTTGTCCCTAATAATCAATTTCATATAGTAAATGATGACTTTCTCATACCCAGTAATAAAATATTAGGAAGAGATTTTTTTGCTTAGGTAAGTGGATTATGACTTTAAGATTACAAAATGGTACAATAATATCTATTCGTATTCTTAGTAGCATAGAAAATATTGTTGGTTCCAACCTAGATGCGAAATAATTAGACATCTTGATCGATTAAAAAGCTTGAAATCTGTTGCCGTGGTAATTAATAAGAAAATTTTTACAGGTATATTTATAGCAAGAATGATAGTGTCTTAAGAAAATCCGCTAGTTAAAATAATAAATACAACTTCTTATAGTTTAAATATCAAATTACCACAGCTCAAAAGAATACCTTTTCATGAATTTTATATTTATAAAATCGATCCCGAAAATAAAAATTGAAATGCCTAGCTATGTCTGAAGTTAATCAAAATTATTATCAGATTTCGTTAAGACTGATCTATATGATTTGTGCAAAGAATATTCAAATATATATTCGCATTAAAAACAGATGAGTTAATCGTTTATATGTATAGGTTGTTTGTATGTGTAAAAAATTATAGGTCATCACATGTCACGAATACTAAGAGATGAAATAAATATGCAAGTTTGGGAAGTTTTAGGAAGTGCTGCGTAATAACATTATTCATATCTGGAGTTCATCAAATTCCTTTAAATAAAACGTCAAGAATCATTATTTCTTTTAAATACAGTAAAATTCCTCTTAACCGGTCACCTCGGGACTGCGTACGCCTACGTAGCCGGTTGCCGTTTTGGCCGGTTAATCCGAAGTGTACTTATATATGTGTACATAATACATATTATATTATGTTCATTATCTATGTTATGTACATATGTATATGTATTGAAGAGCGTATTACACATATATATGAACATAATAAATATAAAACAATGGAGAAATATTCTTTATATAGTTGTGTATTTCATATTTACATTCATAAAGGTGCTACATCAACAAATATACATATGTATGTAAGTTTAATATGTAATTATTTTTTAAAAAAGACTGTGATTTTTTTCTGTTTTTTTGCCTTCAGTAAGTTTCTGAATGCGATATCCCTCCATTTTCCAATCACCAAAACGTCTAATGCTGTTGACTCATGTTGCTGGTCAATGTATTTTAATGTAAATTCCATTATATTTTTTCTTCATGCGAAATTGTTTTTTCTTCTTCAATGTCACTACTCTTATCTTATTCCTCTGATTCCTTGATTGCTAAATCTATGATTTCTTCAATATTCAAAAATTCAGTTTCAAGGTGATCGTCACAACTTATCATCTAATTTTTCCACATCTTCTGGTTGCAATGCTTCGTTACCCGTTAACTTTTGAAGGTCTTGTAGAGTGGATTTGTTTTCTTTTTCATATATTCGAGATGGGAACTGGATTCTCAACATCTTGCCAAAGTTTTCTCCAAAATTTAATAAACGTTGAAGAGGGCATTTCTTGAAATGCTGTAGCTAACATATAGATAACGTCCTTGATATTGATCTTTTTGATGACTTCTAAAAGACTTTTGTCTTCACTCTCCGAGTGTTGCAGAATTTCAGAAACAAGTTTACGCCTGTATCGTCTTTTTAAGCTTTCGATCACTCCTTGGTCCATTGGTTGCACTAAGCTTATTACATTAAGAGGAAGATAAACTAATTTTATGTCATCTACATCGCAGTCATGAGGATAGGTTGGAGCATTATCTAACACTAGAACTGCTTTGATAGGCAAGTTAACACTTTTTAAATGTTTTTTAACTCTTGGAACAAACTCTAAATTAAACCACTCTTTAAACAGGTCTGAATTCATCCACGCTGATTTTTGTGACTTATAATAGACCGGAAGGGACGATGGATTCAAGTTTTTAAATGCCCGTGGTTTAGCAGACTTGCCAATAATGAAAAGAGGAATTTTATGAGTTCCCGCTGCATTCGAACAAACGGCCACTGTAATACGTTTTGGTCTTTCTTAAGCCAGAGGCAGACTGTTCATGACTACCTAGAAAAGTTTTTTCTGTTAACATTTTAATATTTAGCCCAGTCTCGTCCATACTATAAACTTGTTCTGGAGATAATTCCTCTGTTTTAACCATTTCACCAAACTTAGGCTTGAATTCTGTCGCACCTGAAGTATCAGCAGGCAGTTTTTGTCCACTTACATGTGCGAAATGAATTCCGTGTGGCTATTTCCATCGATTAAGCCAACCATCACTTGCCACAAATTCGCCTCCATTAATAATCTTTTGGTGGATAGTCAGAGCTTTTTCTTTCAAAATTGCGCCGCCAATCGGTGTACCTCTTCGACGTTCCTGAAGAAACCAGATCCACAAAGCTTCATCGACGACCTCGCAAATCGGTTTTTTTTTCTGGTACAACGGCTGCCAAGATCCTTATCAGATTCCATTTTCGAACAAAACTCCTCAATCGAATGTCTATAATCTCTTCGCCAGTCATTAACAGTGCTTTTTCCAACATTAAATTCTGCACAAATTTTCGCCACAGATTCACCATTATCAATCCACTTTAACACTTTTAAACGTGTATCCATCGATACCACAATTCTTTTGCGCCTTGCACTTATTGTTAAGGAAATAGTTATATTTTGTACGTATTCACAGCAAGAACAAACCAAACTGATCAAAACGCAAAATAATCCTATCCAACATCGTTTATAGTTTAGTTCACAGGGATCTCACCGTAATAACGGGGAAATCCCAGCCGAATCGCCTCGCCGGTGAATTTCTTGGAAAATATTGCGTTGCGTTCGGCTGTAAACAGGCGTAAACCGGTTAGCGAACCGAAGCCGGTTAAGAGGAATTATACTGTAATATGAATCCAGACACCTTATCTAGAATAAGTGTGTATGTGTAGAGTCTTAATCTAAAAGAAACTCATACTGTAGATACAATTTACTTTGTAACAAGGTTAATGTCTAAAAAACTGAGGCCTTTATTATTGCTGACTTTATAAAATTTAAATAAAAAATTTCTAATCATCAACGCCTTATTTGCACTAGAGCCAATATTTTTTCAGCTAGAACAAATGGCTGGTGATTGCAATTTTTAAAAAAATAAATTATATATGAGCGATAAAAAAAAATGTACACAGTGCACTTTAAATGAGTTTAAAGAAAAAGTTTTATTATGACCTGAAGATGATCGTAATGTTACAAACTCTTATAAAAAATTTCACAAATGTCAAGTAAACAAAGCAACCGCGAAGCATATGGAGCCTCTAGTGTTAACGCCAACTCCTCAAAAAGCATCTGATATAGTTTGGGTGGATACTATAAATGTTTACGTTGTAACCATATAATTTGAATTAACTAAATATATTATTATGCAACCGATTCCAAATAAATAAAAATAAAAAGCCCTTTTTATATGGACTCATTAAAATACCAAACATTTATTAAGATACTAAATAAGAAAGGCATAATGGGTTCTATTTGGTCCGGTAATATTGATTGGTGTAGTCAGTCAGGTTAATTACAGGAAATAAGCATCATAGTCTATTGAAGACGATATGGTGTTTCGGCTAACAAAGGTAAATTGTTTTGGTAACTTGACCTAAAGTAGAGACAAAGTCATTAGCTATTTGCGTGAATGAGTAGCTTAAATTTTTTAAGGAGAAAGATGATAGCCATGTTATGTGGAAAAAGAATGATGAAAAAATCTTTGATGATTAGGGTTAAGTTAAGAATCTGTCCCTTTATGATATTTTTTTGAAGTACAGTTACCGCAAAATGTTTTTACTTTATTTAAATTCTACTTGTCTCTCTTATAGTATATTTTTTCTAAGCATCATTTTATTAGGTTGAATTTAGGAAAAAAAACACATTTTTAAATTCATGCAGATCTGAAAGGAAAAAAACGTTAAGAAATACACCTTTATAAAGAAATTATGGTAACAAGGCAAATGTGATTAATTAGGCATTCAAGTATCGAAGTCTTTTAACGTTTTTCGTAATACGGTTTGAAGAAACAAGTAGTGAATACTTAATCTTGTCCATAAAGGAGCGGGGCTTGTTCGCTCTTCACTCGTCAGTCTTTTTAAATTCCTAATAAAATTTTCACCGGTTACGGTGCGGGCGGTGCGATGCTGACAAGCAGGGGCCGCCCTTCGATTAAATTACACGTGCACATTTTTTATTCTCAAGCGATTACAAATGCAAAACATCTACCGAAAGAGTAACGGAATTGGTAAAGGTCTTAACTTTTTTTAAGAAGAATCAGCCTTAAATAAGTTATTGATCTATGCCCGCAATAAATGTATATCTTAGAGCACATATCACAGTTACTTTTAGTCTTCTGAAAAATGAACGCTACTTTCCGAAACACCTACATGAATTTGAATTTAGCTAATAACAATTCGTGATTAAGGGTATCGAAAGTCTTACAAAAGTCCAAAATTGCCATACATGATTTTATTGGTTGTTCATTCTAATATTATTCAAAATTGAAACTCAGCTTGTTGATGTGCTGCAATTTTTTCTGAGCTTAGACTGACGATCAGATAATATATTGTTTAACTCAGTAAATAAGCATAGTTGAATACAGAGGTATTTTTCAAGGATTCTTAATACTGAAGGTAGAATGCTAATAGGCCTCAAACCTTTAAACTCTTTTGGCACGAACATTTTTGATATGGGTTTTAGAATTGCCGTTTTCCATAACTGTAATAATACGTACCGAAGGATTAAGGCAAAAAGGGTAAACAAAGTTTAATATTAAACTAATTTCATCCAGAAGTTGAAAAGTTAATTCTTGATTATTTATTATAATTCTACTGCTTCTCTACTAGTACATTCTGATAAAGTGTAAGTGTTATTAAAAAAAAATTGCTACTTGATTTGGCCGTTACCATGAGAGTCGGTCATATAAATGACATTCTATTGCTAAAAGATCGCTATAGGTCTATTGACGGTTTGCTACTGGTGGTTCATTGATTGGTGGCCTCCGGACTGTTGATACTGTTAGTACACTGATGGTTGTAGTGGCTGGAGCTTGAGCATGTATATGTTCCTACACGTTTATGTGTTTTTAAAATCCAAATTTACAGAAACAATGAAAGAACTGAAAGTGAAAACATAAACTCATTTAAGTTTAATTTTAATATTTATAAAAAGTTATATTAAAGACAACTTATATAAATGTTCAAATTTATTAAAAGAAAATAATAAAAGTAAATACCTCTTGTCTGCTTTGTTGATTTTGCTATCTCGACTTCGTTTAGCGTTGTTTTCCTAGATGCATGAAAAAATTCAACCAATCCTTAATATCCCAACGAAAGGTTCCGGATAAAACCAAGAAAACTACTCACAAAAGCATACTAAAACCCAGCAAAACAGCCCCAACACAACGGTACATCTTGCTGTAAGGCTCTTAAAATCCTAACATCAAAGGACACACGTGGTTCTTATAGAGACTCGAATACTTAGACTTGAATTTCTAGAACATCTTTTAGTGGTGAGGATTTGGAGGCGAAGACCAACAAGTGTGTTGACCAAGACAAAAAAAAACGGTAAAAAAAACAAATTTCAAGTTCAGCGCTACCGACCAGAATTCTAAAGGCCTGTACATTAGTGAGCGCCTGGCGGAATAATGCGGAACAAAAATAATAAAATAACTTGAAAATGCAATCTAACGGAGAATCTAACGAGTAAAGATTCTAGAATGTAAAATACCCATTACCAAATACCCAAGATTTTTACGAATTTTGCTGTTCCGCATCTACGCTTATTTGTAAATTAATCCATAATGTGTCAATCACGGTTGACAAAAATTAAGCCTTGTCCCTTAGCCTCACAAATGTCTTGAAAAATAATAGCAAACAAAATACCGCAATCAAGAGATAAAATAATGAAAATACTCTTGAAAATGCCTTTGGGGACTACCCTGTGGTAAGGTAATTTAACAAGAAAACTCGTAAATTAGCATAAAATACTTTTAGTAATCGGACACTGCAAGAAACAGGAAACAGAAAAATAATGACCACGAATAAATGGAATACTTGGAGGAATCTCAGACATAATAATCAGGGCAGAAAGGGTTGCATAAACTATAAAAGCTTAGAACACTAGTGCCTACTTCAGGTAAATTATCAATGTTTATTTAGGCAAAACTTAAATTGTTACAAACTAGTTGTTAAAATTTTTCTTTAGAAAGCAGAAACAAGTACATATTGAAGAGATAACTCATCCTCTATTGAATCTGTGTTTGTGTTCGTAAAATAGTTATATTATTAACCTAATTGTAATGTCTTTAGACGTATGATAATAAAATACCACAAAAATCTTCACAACCTTTTCTAATCTATTCCCCCCCTAATGGGTACCCGAACCCGAACAGATTGTTCATTGCGAACAAAATAATTTTAAATATTTTTAGATCACTTCTAATTCATATAATGTCTGTTATGGTAAGTTATTGTATAATATTTATATAATTTTTAGTAATTATTTTTTAGGATAAATTCAGTGATAATAGCGCATTAAGGTCCGCGCAGTAGTATCCAACCTCGGACATGGGGAAACGTGTAAGTATTGGAAATCGTATTAGTAAATGACTGAAAAATTTAAAAGATGTTCAAAATTCTGATCACCTGTGTGCGCGATAGCGGCGTACCATTGCCTTCTGCACACGTTGAAAAACTTCCGGAATTTCTTGAATTTAAGGAGCAGCCGCAACAATCCTGCCTACTAACTCTTTCTCTATTTAAATTGAAGTGTCGTACACAAGCACTTTCATGTGCTTTCCTATAAAATGAAGTCGCATGCAGTTAGGTCTGGTGAACGTGGAGGCCATGCATTTGGTGCGCCTCTGCCAATCACTCTTCCCTGATATGTTTTGTCTGACATTCAGGCGAACATTTTCTAACAATTCGGGAAGCGTTTCTTGCAGAAATGTCAAGTAAATTTTTACATTTAGTCGTAATGGCAAGAGATACGGGCCAACCAGAGTATTATGAACAAGTCCTGCCCAGACATTTACCATATATTTTCGGTTAAAACCACGCAAGTGCATAGCGTGGGGGTTCTCTTTAGCCCAAACGTGGCTGTTACGGCTGTTGAAAATTCCTTCGCGTGTAAAGGCGGCCTCATCCTTCACTAAGGACGGAAATTCGGCGTCGCACCACGTTTCTTATAAAAATCATTGAGCAAATTCTACCCGACGGGGATAATCCTCAGGTAGATGTGCGTGCATTTTTTGAAAATGAAATGGATGCAGTCGCCGTTCGTGTAAAACCTCTCATACCCGAACATGGTTTATTCGCAGCGAGTGCGCTATAGCTTGGGTACTTATGGAAAGAGATACGTCAATTTGCGCTAAGATTTCCTCTTCCATGCCTGGAACACGCACTGTGCGTGGTCTTCACCCCACATTATGAGGCTTCTGCAAAATAAATGTTTTGTTGCCATAAAAAATCCGGATGAATAATACTTAATTAACTTTTACTATTAAATTATTAACTAATAAACTTTTATTTAACAAATCTTACCCATAATGATCCGGTCTCTCGACATCTTCAATGCAAACGTCCAAATAGTCCTCGACTTGGTAAGCACCGCTGTGGAAAGTGTTCATGGTACCGCGTCTTCCATTACCATCAGTTACAGTCAAATCGGCTGGACAGTCAATATAGATATAATTTGTGTTATGTCCCTATGTTAAACTTTTTTCTTGTGATACCTATTAGTACCGAAATAAAGGGCCTTCGTCTATGGGTTAATAAGTTAATAAGTTAAAAACGTTTGTTTTAGTAATCAATCAATATCTGATGCTAAAATTTAATAGAAAATATCCGATTATTTATCAGTTAACTTTTTAAATAAGCGTTTGCTTTAGATATTGCAATTAAATATTAAAATTAAGCATTTTGAGTTTTCGAATTGGGCACGTCAAACTGTCAAGTTACTTTACAATAGTTATTATTGCCACGCGAGAAGGCACTAGAATATAGTTTCTATCAGTTTGTATGTAACCACCACCTCTCTATACTTTTGTGTTTTCTAGCTGGAAGTGGAAAAATTAATTTAAAATAAATTGAATTTTTGGACTCTTACATTTTTTAGTTTAAATTTTTTGGTAATTAAATTTGAATTCTTGTTTCTTCTTTTTTGAACTTTTACCGTAATCAATAAATTATATATTTAACAAAGAAATTTAATTAAAATATGTTAAAATAAAATATCGTAAATGAAAATTAAAATTTAAAACGAACGAAGAAAAACCTGGTTAAAAATAATGTTAAAAATTAAAACTAAAATATCTTACGTTAAAAGTAATAATAAAAAGTTTTTTAGTCTTGTTTCTTTTTAGACCAACTTTTCTATTTCCTTTTTAAAATTTACTCCAATATCACTAAAATTAAATTAAAAGAGAAAATCTAATAGGAATTTTATATCTAATGCATCTCCTTTAACGTTTGTATATTTATATACACATATGGTTGGACTAAAAAGAATAGTCTTTATGCAAAATCAAAGTATAACCATATGGCGAGACAAGAAGTGAAGCATACATATATCCGTTTCCTATAATCCGATTTCTCTATTAAAATTTAAATACTACAAAATTAATTATTAATTAGAGAAATACAAAGAAAAACATGTTCAAGTTATATTTTTGAATATTGACTGCAATTTAATAAAAATTAATATATTTTATTCTAATATCGTATATATTGTGTTTCTATAATTCTAAATAATTTTGTTTGACAAACGAATATTTAAAGGTACCTTAAAGGTGTATAAAAGAAAAGTAAGATCAAAGAAGCTGTTAAAAATGAGTTGGAATTGCTGGAGTGCACAAAGTGGTTCGAAATCAAACGGAGGTAAAGAAACTGTCGCCGAGCTTCGAAGGAAAGGGGACAAAAAGAGACTCGAAACTTAAGAAACTTTTCTTTCATCAGCGGTAATGGTTTTCAATTCTTCTCGGCCGAGAGCATGACCCGAAGACCGAAAATGGAACGTTCTGCGACACAGGTGGGGAATAATCTTTGTTACACTTCAGGAAACATATAACTTTTATTATAGGGGTAGCCGAGGGCCCAGACTTTCCATTAAACTGCCTCCGACCGTTTTATGTTCTAAAAATTTTCAATTTACATTGTTCCTTTTGTAATTGGTTATTCTCTTTCGCGTTCCTTATCCGAAGTTATCATTTTCATTTCGTTGGTCATCGAGTTCCATTTATTAACTTTTAAGCATAAATATAAAAAAAATATTGTACCTATAATTTTAAAATCATCCAATTCTATTTTATATAACTAACTGCAGAATAGTTTTTTTCAATGGAAATTTCAGTTTTTGCATCTTTGGTTGTATCGAAGTAGATGTCAACCTCGTTCATTTAAATAGAGTATCATATAGAATATTATATTTTTAGATTCTACGTTGCGACAAAATTTAGTGGCGTGTTCCTTGGTCGAAATAACTGGTTTTTCTTGTAATAAAAAATATTTTTAATTATCTATTTTTTTTATAGCATATCTGGTCTCTTGGTGGTTTTTCGCTCAATGCATGGTTTTCGCATCAAAAATTAGGAATTATAATTTTTTATATTATTATTATTATTATTATTTTATTGCATATTTTACAAAACTGCAAATATATAATTTAAGATTTAAAAATTTTTGCTCCTCCATTCATCTCTTAAAATAATACAGTTTTAAGAAAATGAAATAAAATACGCCATTTATTAATTATAAATTTAAGAAATATTTAACAACGTTATAACAGTTGTCCAAAGCGGCCACCTTAAACATCAGTACAAGCCTCTAGTCTACGTCGCAATGATTGGAGGATAAGTTCGAAAATTATTCGAATTATTTCCCAAGATGCTATAATTCGATTCCGCAATTCATTTACATTTTCAATTGGAGTTATATAAGCCAAATGTTTAAAGTGTCTCCACAGAAAAAAATCAAGCGAATTTAGGTGGGGGCCAAGGTTGGGCCGTCCCCAGCCTATCCAACGAATTGGATATGTAATATAAAAATACTGTCGAGCAACTAAACTATAATATGGAATATCGTCATGTAAAAAGAACAACCAAGTATTAAACGAAAACTGATGTTGATGACGGCTTTCCGACACGGCTTGTGGGTTGTCATCGATTGTTATGAAAATTCATGATTGCGCCCCTGAAGAAATTAGCCTTATCGGTCAAGACTTATTTCCTCAAAAACGATGCATCTTGCCTTATGCGTTCCTGCATCTAACGACACAATGAAAAAAAAACAAAAAAAGAAACAAAGCCACTCTTTTCGAAAAATCGGCTGGAATATCTACCTGCACAAGCTGCTAGAAGTATAAAAGATTCCTTTTAAGGATATTCTAAACTGTTAAATGGCTAATGTGTAACATCTGAGAAATCATTCTAGTGCTTCTAATGTAAAAATGTACAAATTGGTGGCACACAAATACTTTTTTTTGTGCATGAGATAAATGAGGTATAAAGATAGGCCGTGAAGTATGATAAGTAGTTAAATGTTTTTTACGTAAAAAACCTTTTATTTTTAATGCATATGAGATAAGCCTGTATTCGAATGTTTTACCAGAAAACCTTCAAAAAAATATGCTGAAGAATTATAAAAGTAATACTTGATTAAGATAATCAGACTTAGGCGTTAAGGCTATCCACAATATTGTTTTTTTTTAATTCAAAAATCATGCATCGGGTGAAAAACGACTAAGAGACCAGATATGCTCTGAAAAAAATAAAGAATTCAAAAATATTTTTTAGTATAAGAAAAACCTCTTTTCTTTTAAAAAAAATATTTGTTTCAAGGCTCGCATGAACGCCAATGGCGAATAAAAAAAAATAATTATATATAGAAAAAACGCTATAGATGCTTAGAAACTGCATACCCATTTTCAGAGAAAATATCTACAGAGGTATCAAAATTATCGAAAAAAGTAAGTTTTTTATTTCAATTTTACCACCCTGTAGTGTAAAATTTAAGACATTTTTTTGCCTAATTTCCAGGGAATACGCTCTAAATTTTATCGCAATATTAAAAAAATATTTCTCTGTATATCTTCGATTTAACTCAGATTGAAATAATTTAAATTTTATGTATTAAAATGCCTTTGTAGATAATCAAAAATATTTTTTTATATGCGTTTGTTTTAATTAAGACAGGGGTTAATTTACGGGTGGTGAGAGATGAAGTAAATCTCACCCGCGCTTTCACTTCTTCAAGGAAAGTTAACAAATACGGATTGTTTTGTGATGCCCATAACAATTAAACGCATGTGAATCGCCCATAATGGACCGTTCTTATGACAACTGACTTTACTATACAGAGACTTGCTCTGTAACCACATCCTCATCGTCCGCACTCAATTTATCGATTAAGTTACTCGATAATTTAGTCGATAAGTTAGCTATAAAGTAATTAAGAGTATAAGAGGGTTCAATCCCATAGTAACAAGTAGGCACCATCTTTACCCTAGACTCGATTGCAGCATCACGGATGCGGTCTTACCGAACTAAAATAATTATTGATATTTGTCACAGTGGGTAAAATAGTCTACTGTAATACCGATTTGTCATAGAAATGAAAGGCGGGCTATTCAAAATTTTAGAATGGCACGAAATTTAAAATTATTGACCCATTAAATCAACTTTTAACAGCGTAAAGGCTGTGAATCTCGATCACAAACTCTAAAAAATTATGAAATAGTGCAAGTGTATTAATTTAATTTTTGAAGAGGCTAAGAGTGATAATATATGTAATTTAAGTTTATTTTTTACATTTTTTAATTGAATTCCTTAATGGTTTTGACATTAAATTCCTCAAATTTGCTTTTAAGCTGTCAAGTTAATACATTTAGGCCCTTCAAAAAAATAAATTGTTAATAATGCGCTTTTTTATTGATTTTTAGAGAATGTGATTTTACAGCCCAATACGCTATCAAAAAAAGATTTAATGGGTCAATTATGTAGGAGAATATTTTAGAGATTTAAGTATAATATATTAAGTCCTATTTTGAGAATTAAATGCTCGATTCTAATAATGTTAATTTCACTGTTATCAACAAATTAACAAGGGTAGGGGTAGAATTAAAGTCAATTGTAAAGTAAGTTTATAATTTATTGTCTTAAAAGAGATCCTGATACAATTTGTTTGTGTGCTGCTTTAGCACAATACTCCATGGTATTTATTGTGCATGGTACCTATGTATTTTGCTTTTTCTACATTTTGAGGATATGATAAAAAATTACAACTTATCAAATTTATAAACTAATAAAAATAAATTAGGTACCTGCCTCCTTGAGTAGTAACCTGGTAGAATGGAAGTTGTTTCACTTATTGTGCTTTTGGTACTTCTTAGCAGCAAAGCACTGATGATACCTTTCGTCAGACCTAGTAAAAAAAGTTTAAAAATTTTTGTAGGGTGGATTTACTTGGTAAAACTAGACTGCTTTTTAAAAACTTGTATGATTTTGGACCTCTTTTGTAGAGTGCTAGGGCATATACCTTATCTTTGGTTGTCCATGTTGATCTTTTTAATTTTAAATTTGTAAAGCAATTTTGAAAAAAAAAGGCTACTGAAGGATCCATATTTTGCTCTAGTTCTTTAAAAACTTGGGTTTTTGAAATGCCGCTTTCAATTTTTGTTTACTCGAAAACAGTTTGCTTCTTAAATTTGACCCAACATACTAAATCTCTGTTTTTTTCTGCCATTTTTTCCATCGCCTTATGCTTCTCACAATGTTTCTTTTCGATTGAGGGTGAATGACCATTGGCCTAGCATAATCATGTTCATTCTGAACATTAGATTGAGATTGCTGGATTATGACAGCAGGTAATAAAGTCAATGTATCTTCTCAAGGTACTTGTGCCTCAACCAGTACTGGCGCATTTTGAATAATACTTGGGCCAGCAATTGGGAGAACAAACTTTCTTAAAGGAGTATGTATAGTACTAGTAAATGAAATATCATCAAAATGGTCTTGACATAAATAACACCTTGTTGAGGTTGGGCTTAAACCAAGTATTTTAAACCATTCGGACCTCCTAATAATGTCACTTTCAGAAAATTTAAAGAAAATTTTATTTTTGTATAAATCCTTAATAGGCCAATAGTATGTATTAGAACAAGTAGGTGCCTTGCATTTAAAAATTAATTTTTTTAGTGATAATATTATTAGGGCAGTTTTAAAATGGTAAACAACAATTTTAGGTGACCTACAACATGGTGAAAACTATTTAAAAAAAATTGCACTTACCCCATCGTAGGGATCTGAAACCACACAATAAAACAACAAAAAAGCTTCTATATGATGAAATTACACTTTAATGACTTAGACTCTAATCAAACTAAATTTTTTAGGTTAAGTTTTAGAACTTGATGATCAGGTTAGGTTACCTTTCGAATACTCTTTTAATATTCATTTTTCTATGGTTAGTCGACCTAATTATCTCAAGGGGTGCACGCACCGCTCTGAAAATCCGTTTTCTTATGCATTTTGTTGCATTTTAAACCATTTACAATCAAGTGAAACTTTAAACATTATAAGATAATTTAAAGTGTAAAGTATACTGTTTTATTTTTGTGCCAATTGCTGGGTTGCTCAAATATCTATGGAAGATCTGGATATCCTAGGAACAGGAAAAAATTATACATTCCACTCTTGGTAAGATGCTTCGACGTGCCTTAAAACTACGACAGGAGGGAAAAGCTATCGACCCTCCCATTCAGATTGTAAAAATTAAAGCTATTTTTTTATAATGTTAAACTTTTTATATAAGAATCCTAGATCGTGTTTTAATTTTTTAACAAAATTTGGTAAGCTGTGATTTTCGCCACTCCATAAATGTCTTCTAGATCCGCCACTAACAAAAAGAATAAATACTTTAGCAATATTTTTAAACACATAACAGTATTTCGTCGGCTCTAATTAATCATGCAGGCTACCGCTGTCATCAACAACCTCATACTGGTACTATAGGAACACAGAAATAAAGTAGCGTTATAAACATTAAATATCATATTAAATTTTATAAAGTTTCTTTACGTTCTTAAAGAATTAGAAATATCTTCATAATGACAGATGTTCGGTCACTTGACAAAAAAAAGATACGAAGATATACTAAGATAGCACTAAAAAACCTACGCCGTAGAATGGCCAACTGCCCTAGCCAATGAGAGCCGGCGTCGTTGGCTACTTTGTGTGGTGTCGCCTTAAGAAGAGGGAAATAACCGTATAACTGAAATGTATCAAGCTTGTATGGTGGATATCGGAATCGTATGTGGGCCATCCTGGGCCGGGATTCTAAAATCACGACTTGATCTCGATACGATCACGACTCAGTCGTGACGAGAAAGGTGTTTCTAAATTTCAATCGTCGGCTAAACTCGTTTTATTCGATTTAATTAAGGTTTCTTGGTATATATTTGTTATTTTCCCTAATATCTGACAGATGGAAAGGTCAATTGTCTTTTCTATTGATAAACACTAAAAATTTTCATTTACTTTGTTAATTTTTTTTGCCTCCGTGTTTTTTTATTTAAATATGTGCTTATATTATTTCGTTAAAATAAAAAAATGTCGTTTAAAACCACCACTACACATTGGAAAATAATAACTTAATTCATGGAAAATCACAAAAACTTGTTGTGTTTATCTACTATTGGTTTTAATATGGCAACATAGATGCAATCAATTGGACCAGGGAAAATTGGATCTCTCCATAAATGTTAATTTATTAATTTGTCTCTCATCTCTTATATTTGGAAAATTAATGAATTGGTGAGCAAGGTTGTCAATAATTTCAGTAATTTTATGGATTCAACGACTTGCAGTAGTTTTGCTAATTCCAAATTTAAAATCTTTTCCAATGCTCATTTGGTAATAATCTGTGGCATAAAATTGACTTGCTATACTAAAACTGCCCATTCAATAGTAACTTTTCTTCCCCTGTCTCTATTATTAACAAAAGGTTTGTGATAAATAGGGTCAAATTAGATCTATTAGTTGTTGTGTTTAAGAAAGCTTCTTGATATACTAATGAAAGCCTGGTATGACTATTGGTAAACAATCAATGAAACAAATACGTTAAAAAAATCGTCTGGCGCATACGATATACCCAAGCGTGTCGTAAACAAATCGTTAAAAACTAGGCAATCCGCAAGACACTCACGATTGCAAATTGTATTTAGAATCAGTCATATCGAGTAATCGTGTCGAATCGTAGTTTTAGAATCCCAGCCCTGCTTAGCAAAATTGACAGGGAGCTCACAGAAATGATGTTGACTTATGGAACATCATTTGAGTTAGTTCTTTAATGTATACTGTAAGGCGTGGGTTGGGTTTGTTTTAAGCATGATATTATGATATTTTAAATTAATTACTTTTATTCTAAAAGGTGTCTCTTTCGATATCAGGAATAATGTTTTTATTACGAGAATTCCAGGCTTCCGATAAGAAAATGTGATTTCATTTATTTCTGTTACCTCTTTGAATTATCAGATTTTTAGTCTAATAAAATCAAATTTAGTTAGTTTTAATCAAGATATTTTACCTTTCATATATTTCATTTTAAGACTTGGAGGTATAGAATTCACGTCTCACTAACAATTTTTAATTACGCTGATGCTACTGATACTGCGGGCTTTACAGTACAATACATATTTATTTTAACATTTGTTTTGACATTATTTTTCACACGAATAATTTATCATATTTCTAAGGTTTGCTCTGCCTATTTTTAATTTTACTTAATGTCGTATCATACCACTTCTGTGTTTACTGATATAGAGACTAAGAAAGCTGAGCACCTAGAATGGATCAGAATGAATGCTTTTGTTATAAGTTGTTTTTTTTTATGAGTTTATTTTTATTTTATTTGGACATTTGCCTTTCAACTAAGTTTTTTTTAATATTATAGGTCCAAGTTATGTTGTTAGTCTTATAAGAGTCCAACAAATATATACTATGTAAGTGATCTTTGTTATACTATAATAAGTTGTTTTCATTTTCAAAGACTTTATTTTGTATTGCAAATAGATATATTGTTTTTTAAATAAAACTCTGGTATAGACTTTTTAATTAGTTTTTAAAATCTGTTTAATTTTTCTTTAAAAAACAGAAACAAGTACCTATTGAACAAAGACAATTTATTCTTTATTGAATCTATATTTGCGTTAGTAAAATAGGGAGTTTCTAAACCTAATGGTAAGGTTTTTAGATATATGATAAGAAAATAGTACAAAATCTTCACAACCTTTTCTAATCTGTTTATCTTGGGGTAGTTCGGTATTAACAATATACTTTTAGATGTTTTTAGATTAGTTGTAATTTATATAATGTTTGGTATAATAAATTATTGTATAATATATATATATATATATAATTTTAAGTAAACATTATTTAGGAAACTTAAAGAATAATTGTCATAAGATTGACCCGTAGCACACTGTTTTAAACATAAACTTATTAAGATGTATTAAATAAAGCTGAAGAGTTTTATTTTATCCTGATTAATATCTAATGCTAACACGTAATCAAAGAGGCCCTATTTTCTGTCAGTAACCTTTTTGATTAAATGTTTGCTTTAGATATTGCAATTAAATAATAAAATTATGATTTCTTATTAAATGAAATATAATTTTCCCACCTTAATTTGGTCGAATCGACGCGTCAAACTGTCAAGTTAGTTACAATAGTTTCCGTTGCCAAGAGAGAGGATGCTATCTTATTAAAAGAATTTCTATCAGTTATTGCATAAGTTATTGCAAACGTCATTTTTTACATAAAATATATAAAGTCTTCCATTTAAATTATTATTAATTAAATTAACGACGTTGACTTGTACTTTGGTTATAATTTTAAATGCCAAAACATTTATATATTGAACTATTTTAGTTGTGTCCTCCAATGGACCATATTATAAATTTTCTTATAATCTGTTGATGTCACTTCTCTCTTCCCAACCCGACTTAAACCCTATATTTACTATAGACATTTTTAATTACATGTAAATAAGTTATTTTTTAATGAGAAAGAAGAATTTAAATGTTTAAAAAAGTTAGAGGAGATATTAGGAGCACTAAGTGATCAATCTGAGTCAGATGTAGTCATGGACTTCTTCAAAATGAATTTCTGGGTGAGAGAGGCCTACGTGTCAACGAGTTTTAATAAATGGGAAGAGTGAGAGAAAAAGGCTTAAACTAATTCAAAGTCATATAGCTGATGTTGGGCATCTGTGAATAACTACAAAATAAAAATATTATATAAGACTTAAAAATATGTTTATATATCTTACAAAATGCTTAGCAAAATACTTAAAACTTAAAAACTAATTTGTATGATAGTCCACAAAACAGTTTTTTGGGTGAAGACCAACTTCATATTTTTGGCACACAAAATTTGCTTTTTTGTGGCACACAGCACATTTCCGCTGACTCTCGTGATAACTAAATGATCTAGTCTATCGTAACGTGAGAATTGGAATGCAGTTTTTGGCAATTTCGAAGGTCCTCTCTTAGTTGTTTTCCTGTACGTTTCGAGCAGCTATATCCCTAGGTCCCTTCTATACTGAAGTTGGTCAAGAGTACCACCATTAATCCTATGGAGTTGCCACGAGTTTTGTGAGGCCATGTCGACACAGTGGGAAAATAACGAAAAATACCACTTTATAGCTCGTACTGAAACTCTATATTGGCTTATGTTTTGGTCACTACGGTCTACACCTCCCATATTTTCGTTGTATGCCTTGATCAATTGAGGCTGATCTATATAAATATGCTTTTTTTCAGCCTGTGAGAATCGTTTGACCTTATTTACTGGCAAAACTGAACATGCATTGGTGGCTAAAGTAATAACGCTGTTGTCATTCCTTTTGCATAATGCGATTTCATTATCGGCAACACCCCATTCAAATGTACCTCGTGTCTTTTTCTTCAGAACTGCCGCATTGCTAAATGGAGATTGTGGGATCCGGTTTTCACGTATAGTATCAGTTGCCTTGATGTTCCTCAATTTTAGCTCCTTTAGAAGTGACAAAGATGTGAAAAATTGTCAAAAAGTATGCGAAGAGGCTGGTAAGGCATTTTCTGTAAAACATCTGCATATTGGAGAACAACTGACGCTCCCAAACCCAGGTGTTTATATTTGTCCGGAATTGTTGTCGACGCACCTAGGTAGGGATCAAAATAAACAATGTATCCAAGGCATAGGGTATCTACCCAAAATTTATACCCCCACCTTATAGGCTTGCCTCGAATAAATTGCTTACTGCTATGTCTCCCAAAGTACGGTATCATGGCCTCATCAAGGCTGTGATTCTCTTCAACTGGGGCATAATCAAAATTTTTTTTATTTAGGCTCTTGAAAAGAGGATGCAGTTTAGAGTACTTGTCTTTTTTATCAAGGGAAGTATTATCACTGCAATGAAGATTACTCATTATGAATTGAAATCTATCTCTGGAAATAGCGGCTAATATAGGTTTATTCTGGGTATCGTTGCAACTTTTCCAATACATATGTTGCCTTGGAACTGTTGTATATTCACTGACAAGTAATACCCCTATGAAGCAGTACATCTCGTCTGCAGTAACGTTACCGGGCGGTTTTTTTGCTGTGCATAAATATTGGTAAAATTGACAATTTCTCCTACCAGGTTCTCATCAAAGAACAGCTTGAAAATATTTCCAGGGGAACGATTGCTTTGTGCAGTTTGAACTAATTGCCATTGCATAAACGTAGAAGCTAAATCTTTATTGAGAGTATAGTCAAACGTCTTTATGTGTTTAGGTCACCTTTCAACAAAAGTGGACAGTGGTAAATCGTCAGCACTGTCCCAGTCGTCTTCACCTTCTACGTCAAATTCAATTTCCACCGGGGCCCTTAGTTGCACTCCGGGTAAATTATTTGGTACTACATCGTCTTCAGCCCCAGAATCTTCATCGGTATCGCAGTTTTCGTTGGCATTTTCGGGTGAAAAAATTGTAATGCCGGTAGGAATCTCCGACGTAGAATCATTCTTCAATTCCTCTAAGAGTTCTGCCATGGTTAATGGCTTTTTCCAATACCTGTAAAAAACCACATAGTAGTATATAATCCTACCGTCCTTTTAAAAGGACTCGTTTAATTGAACGCTCCTGGATTGATCAAGAAGTGTGAAACATAACCACAAATATATAAAAAGGTCAGTATGTTATGTTATTTGTTAAAAACAATCAAAACAAGAACGAAAAAATAAACGAGTTTTAACATATCTTACCTTGAGTCACTCATTGCAAAATTACTAGAAACACAGCGGATTTTATTCGTCACTATATCCAAAAATTAACAAAATCTTAACGATCGCGATTGACCTTGTTTAAGATGTTAACTAAATATAATGTGACACTGGCGACATCTTCAAACCGTCAGCTGAATCAGAAAAATTCTTTTTGAAATCAGGTTTCTTTTTGAAATCCTTTTAAAAGGACGGTAGGCGTAAATGGGTTAATCTGACCATAAGCACAATGCTTAAACGCTAAATTTCAAAAACGGTTTTATTTTATTAGTAATCTTTTAATAAAGACTTATATTTTAGGAGTATTGTAAAAAATCTAAAATCAAATTATTAATTTAAAAAAAAAAGTGACATACGTGAATTTTTTTTCAGATATCTACATGATGAGGTGAAATAAACATAGACCGTTCTTATTGAATTTTTATTCCAGCAGTGAATTAAGAAAATATTAGTCCTCTACTGAATCTTCACTTTTATTCAACTCTCTGAAATTATCTCTAATATTTGAGTCTACTTTTGACAAAACTACAAAAAGAGTGTGAGTACATTTATAAAAGTGATGTGAAAATATAAAAGGTTCATAAAAATCATAGTATATCTCTGGAACACTTAAATCGTGGCACGTTATTTGAAAATCTTTATATTTAGCAGTTCTAACTAACAAGTTTCTATCCTAAGCTTTTTTGTTCTTTCATGACATATTTAAATTTGTCATAAATTCTTAAAAATATTTTCTATAATGGTCCTTTTTGGGTTTGTGAAATCCTATATTATAACCTCTAAATATTCGTCGGTACTTCTCAAAGTGGACAAATATTTAACTTCGTATACCTAATTTGACACAGTTTGTGAATAATAGAAATATTCAATGTAGAATCCAGCCAAGTACTTTTTATTGCGAAATGACTCACAGTAATCATATTGAACGGCTAAGAATAAGAGAATGTATTTACAAATAAAATCTTCGTAATATTTTTCAGCTAGTCATGTGGCACATGTTTTTCATTTTTTTCATTCTCAGCTATCCCACTTAAGAAATTTGTTTTCAAAGCTCGTCTCATAAATGCATCTGTTACGTTAAGAGTGTCCATAAAAAAGCTCAGCTCAAAGTTTGTACTTTTCACAGTGTTTTCTTTGTTCTCATTGACTGTAAAAGTGTAATTCATAGAAAATGATCTTGTAAAATTCAAGTCTGGTCACTTGTGTTTTTTTTTCGTCGTTAGATATGTGTATTTAAAAAATTACGCTTATGATCAAGTGACATCATGTGACGAAATTCTTCATAAGCTTTTCCTCGGTTTTCGTTTACGACTTAAATATGTCGTGCAGATATTTTGAGCATCAACATGAGCTTCATCTTTCAATTTGTATTCTAATATTTTTCTTTCAAGCGCTTATGTATCTCATTCTTTTTTTAGAGGCTATATATATACAAAAGAAATTAGTTAAGTTATTGCATGTATTTCACTCTTATTTTCTTACGTAGTCTATTTTCAATTTAGTTGTCACATTTTGAGATATTGCTAGAGTAGGTAGAGCTAAAAAAAGAAGTACTGGAAGTAAGCTCTTTCGAAGAGTCGAAAAAATTACTTTTATTTAAAATTACTTCACAATCGATCGCAGTCTTGCCATTAGAAGAGCCAAGCATTTTTAGCACCTAAATGTAATATATAATATGTAATATGGCAAAATTTAATATATATAAAAAAATTGAATAATTTTATACTATCTACTTTACAATGACTAAAAGTATTGAGTTTCTTGTAGCTTCATGAGAATAGAATAAATAGTCGGTAAGTCTGGATTATTTCTCATACCTATATCTCTTCATCATTACACTATTTATCATTATTGTCTATGATTTAATAAGAGAACAAATAGATTAATCGTTTTGTCTTACCTTCAAAAAAGTAACATTAGCTTACTTCAGGATCACATTGATCCAGTGACCCTGATTATGTTATGTTCTCCTAAAACTTTTAATTATTTTAGTAGTATAAAAGTTTATTATGATGCACTAAACGTCTCTTTATGTTCGAATGCGTAAGTCACAAATCACTAAACCATCATGTACTTCAGACTAATAATATTTACGCCGCAATAAAAATGAAAGTAGTACATTCGCGAATTAGTCCTTCGGATGCATAGATTAAATTGACTTGGTTAAGTAAACTCGCCCTCCCCATCCAAATGGAGTGTTTCTTAATTTTTGCGATCATGGCAGAGTATACAAAAGAGCTATATGTATTTAATGGTATAGTTAGTGAAAAACGCCAATTTAGCAGATTCGTTAGCCTGCATCGCACCGATGAAGTATCCTTTTACTTTTACAGTGGCAAAAAGATTTAATATAATTTTTATTATACACGTATGTTACCTCTATATCAAGTAATATTATTTTAAAAAAATCCGAATTTAAAGTAGCTTTTTTGCATTGCTTGACAGAAACGGTTATGGCTTATGATTTAGTTACAGCACTTTTAAATATCTAAATTTGAAACATGTGCATGCACAAACATGATCAATATCTTAAAAGAAGATGAACATTTATAATAATGATTATCTCCTTTTATAAACTGTGGCATTTCAAACAAAGATATTTCTAAATTAATTACACTTTCTTGTATATTTTTTTTAATATTTCATTTATTATCTTAGATGTTTAGAAATTTTTTATAAGTAACTTTATACCTTACATTTTATTTTGGCTCCAAAGCTTATCAATTTATTGTTACAAATACAAAATCAAAAATTTTAAATAAGACTATTCTAAAAAATAATGACTCAGTTATTATGTGATTTAATTAAGGAATACACTAATATTGCTTAAATAGCATTGATGAAATATTCTATCATATCCCAAAAAATGCACTCAAGCTCAAATAATTTTCAAAGCAGAGTTAATGTTAATAACGTCACTTAGCTCTTAAAATAAACTTCTATTGTTCCTTATAAACTCGAAGCATCAAACTGAAGTTTTACTGCTTCCTAAATCATAAGAAGGACGTTGATAGGCGTCTAAAGTAATTAAATTAGTTACGTGTGAGGTCAAGTATGCGCTTTTTGTTTATTTGCTTTTAAAATATGAACGTGTTGGTCATAAACTAAATTACAATAAAGGATGACCTAAAAAATCTATTGGTCTATAGTTTTACTTTGATCTTGTATTTATTTTGTGTACAAATTTATAACATGAAACATCTATTAGTAACTGTAAAAAATTACCATTTTATTGCATTTTAGGCAGTAATATTTTTAATGCTGAATAACACGCATAGGTTGGCAATTGCAAAACTAGATTAAAAAATGCTTATTTTTTTTTACTTTATTAGGCATATGCCTCATGTTGGGCATAGGTACATCTACAAAATAAAAATTTAATCCAATAGCCTTCAAATGACATTAATATGGTGACAACTTTAAAAACTGGATCCATAGCTTTGACAACAAAATTTTTAACGTAACCGTGTATTTTTTAAATATTTTTAACGTAATCTTTATTGTCATTAATTATTAATTTAAATTTTTTGTAAAATACAATAAAATTTGGATTTCTTTTAATTTTTTACCCTTTATTTTTATACAAGCCCATTCTAAGATCCTTTAGAATATAAGGAATATAAATTATTCATTATTGTGTTACAAATACGTAAAAACTAAAAGAATTTAATCGGAAAACTTATATAGAATTTGGAAACCGCTGAGAAAACGATTAGATTAAGTGTATTAGACAGCCATCCACCTAGTGGCTCACACCTATTTAGATTTTTCATATCAAATCCCACCTCTTGATCAGTTCATTGGGGAAACCGTCTTTTAAACTCTTTTACTTAAAGTGGTGCAGTCTTGTGAAGGGCTTACTTAATATCTAAATGCTGTACAATCATATATAGTCCGTCTAAAAAGTATCCGGAATTTTCGTTTTCTCTAATTTTAATATATTTTCTTTTCATAATAATGTCGCAAGTAGAACAGAAAAAGGGTGGAATATTTGTATAGAAAAAGTGCTCGAAACGTTAAAAAATTAGTGCAATTGACTGAAAAAATGCAGTGTATGAGATAATTAAGAAAGTAAAAACTGCATGCTGAAAAGATTTTTGGAATAACACCTTTACAAAAGCAACGAAGAATAGAGTTTTGTCAACGTTTCAAGGAGATAATTTCATCCATATTTTTATATCTGATGAGAGTTGGTTTCATATTGGTGCAAGCCATTTTAAAATCCTGTCAAGAGAAAATGTTACTGTTCAAATTTCCACTAAAGTAATGGTTTGGAGAGCAACATCTCAACATAGTACTACGCCTCTCTGTATAGTTGATGGCACTATTAATATTGCAAAGTATTATGATATTTCAAATCGTTTTCTTCTTGAAACGGCTCATATTTTATATCCAGAGGAGTGGTGTTTTAAGCAGGATAATGCAAGATGTCATATTTCTGCCTTTACTCAAGCTTAGATGCAAGAACATCAACTGACAATAATTCCATGACCAGCAGCCGCCCCAGATCTTAGTCCCATAGCAAATATATTAGAATTAAAGAAGATTGAAGTGGAACGAGTAGCCCTACGAAATAAACAAAGTTTAATTCCTTGGGTTTTACAGACCACCTCGGTGATGGTGACCGAGCAGTATGGCAGTTACCTAGTTTCTGGTGTACTTGGACGTTTAGCTAAAAGCTTATATTTAGATGGTGGTTGTAAAAGTAAATGAAATGAATTGTTTATTGTTATTTTATAATTTGTTAAATATGTATCAATATTTGGTCTTTTCTTATATGTAATCTGCACTCAGTATTATTTGCCAGGCCTTTTGCATATAAGTAGTGTTTTATTTATCACCAGTATACACTATCATTAGAGATATTAAGCGTAATTAATCTCCTAATGGCATTTGTTATGATTTTTGGTAGGAACGCTTTTCCTTACTTAAGACCTGGTACTCTATTCGAATATTGTTTAAATTTTTTTTCTTTGACTGACGTAGACTCTAAGTTTTCTTGTAATGGATGCAATGCCTAAAGCTAATATTTTCTTAAATCGATTGCTAGCCCCACCCTTAGTTTACACCGCTTAATAAATTAAATTCACTATAAGTACTGATTTCTTTGAGATTAATTAAATATACTTGCTGCATAAGAAAAAACGAATACCAACAAGCAACCTTAAGATTCTAATGACACCATTAAAGATTCTAATTAGTTATCAACTGATGCACAAAAATAGTAGTGTCGCCATAACATCCAGTACATAATTTAACATTAACTCATTAACTCACTAACATTAACTCATCAGAAACGCATATTTTTACCTCTTACTGACATTAGACACTTCAGACGATGTAGGCCTAAACAGCTGTGGTATGGGATAGACATTTTCTGTTCTACACTACAGGCATCTTACCTGGCAGGTAGAAACTAAAGAGGTTCTGTGATAAAAGGAGGAAAAATTCCTTTTCTGTCATGGTTGAACTTAATCACGGTATCCCTTAGAGCTTTATACTAGGTATATTAATAATATAATGATCTTTTTCATATTTTCCCAAAAAATATTCATTCTTGGAAAATCAGTGTATTAATATGCCGTCCCACGACAATTTTGTCACCTAACCTTTGCACGTTAGATTTATCACATACACGCGAATAAAGATAGTTTATTAACTGCATATGCAATGACTTGTTGGGAAATCTAACTTTTACCAAGAGAGAGGCAGAGAAATCTATCATAGAAGTAATAAAACTAGATGGTAAATCGGTTCGAGTCCTTGACTTGGTGAGCTTTCTTAATATGATTTTAGATAGCTATAGAGCTTTTGGTCATATACTAAAATTACATTATATAACAATTTAGGAAAGAGTTTGCATTAGTCTTTCTAAAGGTGTGCCAAAACAAAATCTTAAAGATAATTCTATACAAAAATAGTCAGGTTCCTACAATTAATCTTTATTGAATTTACTGTTTTAAACCTAAGAGGATTATTTGTGAGAACAAATCTTCATTTCTACAAAAAATTAAACACATTTTCACTGAGCTTGATCATCACTATAGCATCCATTCTAAAAGAAATAATGAAATACAATCATATTTTTTTAACAAATCTCATTTGCAAAGAGATATATTATTTTAGCTTCCGAAAATTCTTATTATTTTACCACCAAATTTAAACACAATTTTATTACACAAAACTATTATAGTTTTAAAAAGTTCTCTTTATCTAATCTAATTAATAAATTAATCTAAAGTACATTTGTTAATTAATTTTGATTATCAGCTTACGTAGTTGCCATTTGTCATAAAATTATAATCTCCTGAAAGTCGAATCTCTTGCTTTGCAATTTTTTTTTATTTTTAATTTCCTTCTTGATACTTCTTGTGCCTACTTCGCTCCTCTACTCCTTATAGTAAAATAATATATTTATTTATTTACAAAAGAAGAAAGACTTTTTTTTTGTTTTTGTATCAATGTGATATGATATGAAACAATAATGAAAAATTTTGAACACAAGCCTGATTTGTGGTCTAGTAAAATTGTTCGTTTTATTCTAATGAATTCATCATTTAATTAAGATAATATCAATAAGAATAATTACATTAAGTATTATTTAAATATC
Source organism: Anthonomus grandis grandis (assembly GCF_022605725.1). NCBI lineage: Eukaryota > Metazoa > Arthropoda > Insecta > Coleoptera > Curculionidae > Anthonomus > Anthonomus grandis. The sequence continues at coordinate 18,201,892 of NC_065557.1, forward strand.
TATTATTAGTTCTACGAATTATATTATAACTTTTAAGTTGTGTCTATAATTTGGATTATGTTTTTGAAAAAATTTCCGTAATATATTGTACTGTATTGTATTATCTGCTTTGATTTGAAATAACTAGAAAGATGCAATAACATCCCAAGATCTAAAGGATAATTATAAAGAACTCTAAGCTAAATTCCGAAATAGCTCATATTGCACAGAAGAATAGGAGAATTATGTAAAAGCTTCTGAATTAAATACTAAAGAATTAGCATTGTGTGAGTTATACATGCTATAGGAATAAATTTTTATAAATTTATTTATTAAAAATAACCTCCGATTCTAAAAAGATAAAGTTGCTTCATCCTTCAGCATATGTTTACTAAAGAAGATATTTTTGTAGCTAAATTTTTTAGGCAAAATCTAATTAAGACTAATATATTAACATTTTCAATATAATAATTTGGTAAATATCTTAGAATATTAAAAGGCTAGAATTAGTAAACATCAACTTAGTTTGAGTTCAACATGTGCACAAGGGCAAGTGGGGTGTTTTGTATACAAACATATTCATCGATTCTCTGTTGTCAAGTTTACACGTATTTTCAAAAGACAAAATTTTCAATTATATACTAACACATATCATAATATTAATTTAACCTATTGATATTAGATTTTGGATAAAAAATAAAAAGTGCAAAAATAACATCTTGAAAGCAAAAAAAAATTAATATTCTAATTCCTAAAACCGCTTCTAAAAAATTTGAAATGGCAGCACCGCAGGCAAAAGCTGATCTCATCTTGTAAAATATCATCTTGACAAACAGCTTTGTGTTTACATTCGATATGTGTGAACTTCTATGTTTTTTTTTTAGTTTTTGATTAGAAAAGGAAAATGGTTGAGTCATTTTAGTGTCGTTTGTGCCGCACCATAGGAAAAAGGCGATTTAAGCCGATCTTTTTGCAAAATAACGATATTGTCATAATATCATATCAAGGGACAACCGACGTCATAAACGTAAAATAATAAAAACTTATTAAGAAATCTTTGATTTCCATAAAAATGCTTTTCATTACATAAGTACCTTTACTCTAATAAAGTACGTTTAAAAAACGCATAAAGAGTTCAAAAACGGTAATTTTCTTTATAATTTAAAGCATAAATAATAAACATTTATCACGTAAATATTCTTTGACGACGTCACTGGTAATCTTTACCAGTACTTGTGGGTGGAATCAACAATACGCTCGAGCAGCGTTACGATGTTGTTGCCTTTATGCCTATACTTTCTAGATTCATTTAACTTTGAATGTTGACTTCTTTATAGAGTATCTTATCATATTTTATTAAAAAGAAAAAGTAATTTTTGTGCCTATCAAAATAAGTGAACATTTTTTATGATATTATAAAGTGTGTTTTTTTGCAATTTATACAGAAGCATTTGGCATCATTGTATTAGAGATGTTGCAACCAAACAAACTGCCCATAGTGTTAAAAGTTAATTTTAACAATTTATTTTATTTTATGATTTTATGGAATCGAAGTTTATGGTTGTCAAACGAATAATACCTTTTTTCTCAAGTAAATAATTTTTGCCTGAACCTTCTCCCAAATCCCAACATGTGTTTTTACCTACTTTTTAAGAAATGCCTTTGTTGCCAGTTTAGCTTAAGTGCACTTAAAAATCCATTTTTCTCCTTAAGTTCACTTAAGTGTTGGCCCCATGACACACGTGCATCCCACATTTTTTACCCAACATTTCACCCCGAGTCCCACGAGAAAAAATCAGTATTCACTCCGTCGCCGCAAAAAGAAGTACCTACTCTCGCGCCCCCGAAACACAAGGTTTCTTTCACCAGTGAAGTAATTCACAAAGCTTAAAGTACCGAGAAAATAAGTTAGTCAAGAGCAAGTTGGCGCAAGCAATTCCTCTCTCTCTCACTCTCTTCCGTTTAAGTATTTGTCTAAAGTTCATATATGTATACCTAATTGTTACGATAAAGTAGTTTAAGTTATGTAAAAAGGTCTATAGTGAATAAGTGTGCGTAAAGGTGGAAAATTGAACTGAAAGTGAGTGCAACGTTGTGAGTGCAACAGTGGTTGTCAATAGCTGCACAAACCAAGGTGACGTTAGTGCTAATGCCGTTCCTGGTTCCTGCTAAGTTCCTGCTATTGGTCTTGTGATTCTGGAAGGCTGGTAACGTCAACTAATATTGTAAACCCTATTAAATAACTAACTTCAACATTGTAAATCGTTCATTAGTCTATACCTGTAAATTATTACTAACCAAAAGGTACAATAAACCCTTATGTAATCGTAAATCACAACTGTGTAATTTATTGAACTGGACCTATGTCATCGAAGGGCTCGTCAATGCAGTAGCCGTTGCTCGAGCAGGTATAGGTAGGTTTTTAAGAAACCCTAATCTATATTCATGGTCCTTCGAGCCGGATCTTCCCAAGTTGTGATTTTACGATTCATCTAAGCAAAAACAAAACATACTTCTTGTGTAAAAAGTATATAATTGGTTCCGACATATGTGTCGGTGGTCCTTCGAGTAAACAGTATTTTAGTTAATTACTTACTAACAAACCTTTTAGTTATTTGTCCCTTGTTATTTTGTTATTTTCACTTGTTATAATTGTTATTTGGAAATAAGTAGCAACTCACTTTTTACTTTTTCTTTTAAATTGTTTATTGGTAATTAGTTTATTTTCTCTTAACAATTATTGTTTAAATTTAAAGAAAATCTATTCCCAAAAAATAAGCATCTGGTTGTCTCGTAATTTTTTGTGTTTATTCTGTAAGCCTAAAACTAAAAAAATAAAATGGCTGAAGAAATAGAAATATCAGTAGAAGCGTTGGTTAAAAATCGCGGATATTTAAAGGCTAAAGTAACACGAATTGTTAATTGGTTTTTAGAAAATAATGATAGTATACATGACTTTTTAGAAATTCAGGTACGTGAAAGTATGTTAACCCACGCTTTTAAAGATTTTGAAGAGGTAGAAAAACAAATTGTAGTTTTAGATATAAGTAAAGTAGACAAGGATGATGTAGAAGACAAATACTTAACGTGTGTTGCTAAAATGCAACGTAAAATTTTAGAACTTTCCCCGCAAGCGCCAACTCAAGTAAATAATTTTTGCCTGAACCTTCTCCCAAATCCCAACATGTGTTTTTACCTACTTTTTAAGAAATGCCTTTGTTGCCAGTTTAGCTTAAGTGCACTTAAAAATCCATTTTTCTCCTTAAGTTCACTTAAGTGTTGGCCCCATGACACACGTGCATCCCACATTTTTTACCCAACATTTCACCCCGAGTCCCACGAGAAAAAATCAGTATTCACTCCGTCGCCGCAAAAAGAAGTACCTACTCTCGCGCCCCCGAAACACAAGGTTTCTTTCACCAGTGAAGGAATTCACAAAGCTTAAAGTACCGAGAAAATAAGGTAGTCAAGAGCAAGTTGGCGCAAGCAATTCCTCTCTCTCTCACTCTCTTCCGTTTAAGTATTTGTCTAAAGTTCATATATGTATACCTAATTGTTACGATAAAGTAGTTTAAGTTATGTAAAAAGGTCTATAGTGAATAAGTGTGCGTAAAGGTGGAAAACTGAACTGAAAGTGAGTGCAACGTTGTGAGTGCAACAGTGGTTGTCAATAGCTGCACAAACCAAGGTGACGTTAGTGCTAATGCCGTTCCTGGTTCCTGCTAAGTTCCTGCTATTGGTCTTGTGATTCTGGAAGGCTGGTAACGTCAACCAATATTGTAAACCCTGGTAAATAACTTCAACATTGTAAATCGTTCATTAGTCTATACCTGTTAATTATTACTAACCAAAAGGTACAATAAACCTTTATGTAATCGTAAATCACAACTGTGTAATTTATTGAACTGGACCTATGTCATCGAAGGGCTCGTCAATGCAGTAGCCGTTGCTCGAGCAGGTATAGGTAGGTTTTTAAGAAACCCTAATCTATATTCACATAGTTCCAAGGCAATGCTAATTCTAACCGTTCAATGTTTTAAGGTAAATGTATAAATAGAAGCGTATAATTAGGCTTATGATATGCTCATGCAACCTTTTGCTTTGAGTTTAAAAAAGAATTGCCACGAAATGACTAAAGCGCCGCGGCGAGAAATATGGCGAGTTCTGAAATCACAATAAAACCTCGTGCCCTTTTAAGTTTTTGTATCCCCCTTTCTTTAGCTTACGTCATTTGCTTTTAACAACTGAGAAACTAATGGATGCTTCTCTCTGACGACTCTCTTTTACCTTGAGACCATTGTGAAAGGTGAACAGAAAACCTGCTACCTAAGGCCATTATTCTTTCCCTAATCGATTCACTCGACAATAGTGGAAGGTGAACTTTTTTACTTTTTGACACTGAATGGAGCTGCTGATAAATTAATTTTTACTTTTTAAGGCTTCTTTGTTGTAATGGTTTTTCCAATACGTAAAATATAATAGCGTTTTTGAATACTAAATATTTAGGTGCTAATATTAATATGAGAAATTACAGAACTCTATATCCAAATATAGGTAGAAACTGCATATTAAAATTTTAAATAAAAAAAAAACTCGATAAATTGCTTGTTTAGATTATATTCGACTTTTATAAATGTGGATTTTATTAGAACTCAGAAAAAATAGGTTTTAGCAAAAAATATACTGCGAGGAGCCATTTATCTCGTGACCCATTTTGCCACTAAACCCATTTAAAATTAATTTTCAAATAAAAAGCTTTTTGTACCAATAAACATCAAAAAATAAAATCCAGGTTAGATTTCTTGGCTTAAGGTAAACATTTTTGCGGTGCCGTAAAATAAAAGTAAATTTATTGTGTTTATACTAACCTGTATTTTATATTAGCGACGCGTCCATTTAAAAATAAAAATAGAAATTACTTCCTGGCTTATATTGGCTGCATCCCAAATCTAGATAACTATATATTATATTGGCAAAAAGTAAAAAAAAATGATTTTTTTTTATTGCAGACTTTGGCATACATACAGAAACGAGTATGAACTACTATGGGTATTTAATTGAATATTTAGTTAGTATAATATTATTTTATTTGAATATTTAATCGATTGTTTAATGCATAGATTCAACTATTTTTACATAACGTATAGGTACAAAATCTATGGCATACTATAGACGCTGTAGAGAAAGAATTGGTTTGGAAAGAAAGAGTTGGTGGGAAAGAAAATTTAATTTTTTAAGAAATTAAAAAATAAAATAAAAGCCTGCCTTTAGCCCAAAAGTTTGACTATTTTGTGTTGATGGATTTCATTTTATCTTATTTATTTTTTTTATACCTAAAAAAGCATCAAAAATATTAAATATTGTATGAAATTAAGTATGAAAAATTAATCGCTATAAAATAGGTTATAAAAGACATTTTTTAAGACATTAAAAGACAACATTTAAGAATTATAATATCAACTATATCCAAACTGAAAATCTCGAAGTAATAGATGAGTCGGTAGAGTAATATCAAGATACATACAAGTATCCTCTTCAGGAACGTCTGTGAAATATTAGATATGCTGATGATATATTAGTTTTTGTCGACAGTTTAAAAGACTTGCAAATGATAATACATTGCCCACATCCATTGTCCAGAGCAGAGACTATGGACTACATATTAATATAAAATGCATGATTGTTAGTTAAACATTAACCCTATTTTTGTTTAATTAACAATTAACTGACATGGTTGAAAGTTATACATTTACAGGTTAAAATAATAAATTAGATAAACAATAAAATAATAGATGAAAATAAAATAACATATTCATCAGCTTGGAGTCTACTACTTTGATTGTGCTACCTAGGTTCGCGTTTGCTTTGATGAACAAAGGCTTAATGCATTCTGACGCATCTTTAAAAAAAGCTCGATGCTTTGAAAGTGTGGTATTACCTAAGAATTTTCTAGGTATTAGCGAATATTAATGGTTTACACAGACTGTATGATAAGCTTATTTCAATTTATTTTTAAAGTTAAAATGACAAGAAAAGGACTAGAATATATTAGCCCCTATTTCATTGTTTCTAAAGGAGATGTTAATACTTAAAAAGCTATAAACTACGCAAGTACAAAAACTAATTAATAATTTGCTGGTATGTAGAATTCTCCCATGCGTATTCTCAGATAGCAGATTTTGAGTTTTTCAGTAAGTGAAGAATTATATGAATAATCTTTATCCTATATTCTGTTTTTTTCTGTTTTTTTTTATCATAATAAAATCCTAGATATTCTTAAAATATTAATACCCATACTTGTTTCCTGTTAAATTTTAGAATTTCATTGACGAGGCAATTTTTTTTGCTATGACGTTGTCTAAATACTTCACTTAGTGTTTTCTCGTAGTTCTTTAAATCCTTATGCAGCTAAGAATTAAAGTCTTAGAAAAGCCAAATCGAGGTTCAGGGTCTGTGCATATGATAAAGCTTTTATTGAGACTAACCTCTAAAGATTGTGACTATTACAATACCATCTTTTAAGGGCTTTTCTTAGACAGCTTTTAAGTTACGTGTGTAATATGAATGGAATAGCGGAATTATTTTCTACGTATAACCACATAATTGAATCTAAGGTTAATTTATTTTATAGCCTGATCTACTATTCGCCTTTCATTCTTAAGCATAACATACTAAGTTACGATATGGGATTTATGAGGTTGCCCTGTCACTTTCCCGGTTAAGTCGGGTTAGAACTGTTTATTTTTAAAATAGTTTAGTTCCTCAGTTCTAAAAGAGGATTTGTTACAGTGCTGGTTATTCTAGTAACCCCCGGTAGCCCTAGGCTTGAGCCTAGCCTTTACTTCTATAATGATGTTAATCGCAATACGGGCTAAAGATTTTAAATACCTCCGTTTTTTCCTTTGATTAATAAGTTAATGGCTACCTAGAGAAGATGGCTTCTTCTCTAGGGTGGTTTCATTGAAATAAGTTATTTAAAGTTGCAGGGCTTTGGCTGATGTTGCATCGAACTATCTGAAAACTGGTTTTAGCATTTTTTATATTTTAAGGCCTCTATTATTTCTTATTTGTATAACTTATTTTCCTAGTGTCATAAAATTTTAATTATGTACAGCAGTGTTACTCAAACTTTTTTCGTGACGGAACCCTTTTAAAAAACTAAATTTTTAACGGAACCCCAAACTCTAAGTTAAAAGCCAAAGCAGTTATAGGTGAATTGTTTAGTAATAATCATACAAAAAAAGATAGATACAGTAAGTAGTGAGTTAGTAAGCAAATGATAACAATAAGTTCATTTAATGCGAGGCATGTAATTGTTTTTTATTCCTCATTAATTGGGTAATATCGGGCTTGATAGAAGAAAGATGAATTCTGTATGTCTGGTTCGGCACCCAGTCTATTGCGGTATTTTGTTTTTGTAGCTGTATATGCTAAAAATTCCGTTTCACACAAATACGTTGTTGGGAACGGCAGAAGAACATTCAAAGCTTCTGTGGCAAGTTGTGGATATTCATCACGAATCCTACATCAAAAATCATTTAGTGAAATTGTTTTGAACAATGATTCCATGCTTGTATCCAAAGTCATTTCTAGAAATGATTCATAGATCTGATTTGACATATTTTCAGGCTTCATGAAAAGGGGTTTTGAATCCATGAGTTTATTTTCAGTTTTGTATCTGTTCTTCAGAAAAGTAAGATTCAAATGTCCCTTGCAGATTATTGAGATATTACAGTAATTCAACAAATATTTCATTTTGAAATATTTCTTAAATATTCCTGTATCACTAAGACTATGGTGACTAAGCAACTCACTTAGCAATGAAAAGCTTTCGATTTCTCTCTTGCCAGAACAAGTAATCCAAAAATCTAATTTTCTTTTAAAGGCAGTTATTTTGTTGTTAGCATTGAAAACTGTTGTCTGTTTTCGTTGTAATGACAGGTTTAATTCGTTAAGTTTTCCAAACATGTCTGCTAAAAATGCTAGTCTAAATAACCAGCTTTTATCGGACAAACGGTCTTTTAAATTAAAATCTGTAAGAAAAGCTTCTAATTCTGTTCTTAGTTCAAAAAGCCTTGCCTAAGTTTTACCACGAGAAAACCATCTCACTTCAGTATGGAGCAATAGTGTTTTATGATCGCTACCATAATCTTTACATAATATTGAGAACAATCGGGATTGTAGTGGACGTGACTTGACAAAATTAATTATTTTTACTGACTCATCACGAACCAATTTTAGCATTTTCTTAAATGTTAAGTAAATGTTTATATGGATATCACACAATTACTAGCAAGATGGCCAGTCCAGCAACATCAGTCGACTCATCCATTTGCAAGACGAAATTGTTATTTTGAAGCGGTGAAACCAGTTCTTGTTTTATGTTTGCTGCGATATCCCCATTTCGGCGCGTAACTGAATCGTTTGAAAGCGGCACTGTAGAAGGATGCTTTACAGATTTTTCGTGAAACATACATTTTGTTATGTCTACCGCACATGGTTTTATTAGCTTTTCAGCGATAGTGTGCGTTCTCCTGCTTGGGCAATGCGTAACTAACCAAATACGATGCCTTCGTGGCCTTTTCATTCACAGTCTGAGTCGCATACGTCATAGTTTTTTGGATTCTTAATAATTGTTCTTTTTTACGTAGAAAAAATTCTTTACTTTTGTTTTTAAATTCGAGATGTACAGTTTCTTAATGTCGGCGCATTTTAGCAGGTACCGTACTATTAGGAAGGAGTTTGCTGCACAACATACAAAGAGGTGAGCCGTTGGAATCAACAAATCCAAGATTAATGTATGATTCGTCAAGCTTTCGTTTTTTCACCTTCAGTGTGTCATTAGATGTTTTACTACTTGAACTTGAAACCATAAAACTAGCATCAACAATGAGCTAGCAAAACTAACACCTATAAGTAGGCGTTTCGTTTTGGTTGTTTATTTTTATCTTAGGTAACTTTATTCTTATAGGGTCCACTTTAATACATGCATTCATTTATTATGACTGCTGGCGGAGCCCTACCGGAGGTTTCGCGGAGCACCGGGTCACCGCGGAACACACTTTGAGTAACGCTGATGTACAGTATTTGCACATCACACTAATATCTTATAGCATCATAAGAATTACACTTTCCTAAAATATATGATAAATAATGATTTAGAAAAAGTTAAACTGTAGTACGATACTAATATTTAGAGATTTTATATTATAAAAAATAACATTAATAATTTCAAATGTGATGTTGGAAGAATTGCTATTGGCTATAACAATTTATCTTGTAACCATATATAATAGATATATATATATATGTATATAATAGCAATGTTTCTTCTAAAGTTGTATGAGGATGTCATTGTTTATATGGTATGGAATAAGGCTGTAATATTATTTCGCCAAGGAATGTATATCTATCTCATAAAATCCCATCGGGATATGTTTTTCTCTTCTACCGTATCATTCACTATTAGTTTTACAAAAAAGAGCCGTGGGCCTCTTTTATCATCTTTCACCCACAGACTTATCTCGGCTCTTTTATATTTCGGAAAATTTATGATAATTTATATATAGTCGTAAAAATTTGGTACTAGTATTGAAATCTTATTTTTACTTACATACGAACTATTCACCCAACCCATCTTCGCTAATACAACTTTAATAATTGTTCAAACCACTATGGAAATCACCTGTCGCAATGCTCAGAAATAAATATTATGATTCTTCCGGAGTCTATAAAGTAATTATAATAAGTCTTCTATTTGATCTTCTTAATATTATAAGTCTTCCATTTGATCTCTGGGAAGACAGTTATAAGTAAACGTAGAAAAAAAAAGTACAACCTAAATGTTTAAAAATATGCACTTAGAACGTTAAAACTAAGGGAAAAGCAGAAAAAATATACAAGGCCATCCAAAAAATGAAGAGAACGAATATCGACTTAATGAGGATAAGCGAGATCAGATGGCCAGGAGTAGAAAGTATAGACATATAAAGATGAAGTCACAGTATTTTATTCGGCCACATCAAATAGAAAGCTGGAATATGCAGTTAGGATAACAGTTGTAAGAAAAATTGGCCGTTGTGTATCTAATTTTATCCCAATGTCCGACAGACCAATGCTCCGAGTAAAAGTTCATACTGTAAATATAAAGATAGTCCAAATATAGGCCCCCACTTTAGACAAAAAGTCAAGGAATGCCAACGAGAAGTGTTTAAGTCCTAATTCAGAGAAGCAGAAACGTCAAGTTTGATGTATGTGCGTGCCTAATCGCTTAGGACAAAACATTTGATAGCATTTAACATGATAAAATTATCAACATACTGAAAGAAGTAATCTTCGACGATAAGAGATAACAGATTAATTTCAAATCTTTACTAGAATCGGACACCATGCTTAAGATTTAATGAAGATCAAACCGAACAGGTGAAAATGGTACGTGGGGTCAAACAGATATATGTCCTCACACCTTTGATATTCAACTTGTATTCCGAAAAAAATTTGACGAAGCTCTTAACGGAATAGAAGAAAGTAACTTTTTGAAGTGAGTCAGAATAAATTACATATACAGGGTGTCCCAAAATTAGAATTCAAAAAAGATCCAGGTTATGCATTCAGGAAAACGGAAACTTGTTTGAACATTTGCCTCAAATAAATTAGTATTTTTATCTGTTTGCAATTTTATTTGTCAATTTACTTTTGAAGCGTGCTATTGAGTTTTAATAAAAATTGTTATTAATAATACTATGCAGCGTTATTTTTAAATGCGTTTTTCTCAAAAATGGTAATTCCTAGCGTTATTAACCAAGAGGTACTTTTTTACCTAAAAAGCTTTAAATTTTTAAAATAAAAAAAAAACAAAAACCTGACTGAATAATGAAAATTATAAAATGACAACTAAATTCAGCATATCAAAATTGGGAGAATATTAAAATTAAAAATTTTTATATTTACCCATTTCAAAAATAAGTGGAAAAAACCATCTTCAGGTTCCCCCTTTAAAAGGGGCGTAGCTCCCTTGGGGGGCGTTTCGTCCACTAATTTTGGGACACCCTGTATAGATACATTCACGCAGTATAGTCAACATTATAGTCTTTATTTTAATCTGAATATCAACGTAAACAAAATGAAACAACTGATCATTAGTAAAAGAAATATAAATGCAGATTACCTATATGTCGACGCAACTTGAATTGAACGTGTTCAAAAATATTGCTACCTTGGAACCAATATAAATAAACAATGGAACAGTGTACAAGAAATAAAATATCGGAGAAGGAAAGGAAAGGAAAGGTAAGGACGGTATTTCACAAAATGAGTGCCTTCTTCAAAGTCATCACATATCTTATGAAAAGTTAGTAAGGCACTTAAGAAGCTATGCTTTTTCTATTTTATTATACGGCGTAGAATTTTTGGCACTTATAGAAGCCACCACTGATAATCTGGAACCATTTGAGATGTGGCTGTATACTATGAATAGCTCACATAACTAAACATTACACTATTAAAAAAACGAAAACTGGAATACGGGGTATGTTACGAGAAATATCGATACAAACTATAATAAAAGGAAGGGTATGGAAAGATAAAAGTAGCCTCGAAGAAAGAAGAACATCTTAAGAACACCTACGGACTTGGTTTGGGAAAAGCTCAGTAGAATTGTTAAAAGAAGTTATAATTGCCAACATTCGAACCTGAAGAACAAGAATCTCTGTATACTTATACGTTTTTATGAATCTATATTTTCTCATTGCTGTTATTATTAAAATGAATTGCTGTAAGTTGTTACAAATTGAATTCATTCAAGACATTTACGTTACTCATGAAAAGAAGCTTGTAACAAGCGTTTAAAATAGTTTATCTCAAAAAATTATTCCAAATATAGAAAAATTCCCGGCAAACTTTACAGATATTTATAGTTTCATGTAAATAGTGAATGTGATTATGTAATAGTTTCATATAAATAGTGAAAGGTGTGACTTTAACTAGTAGTAGTTTTTATATTCTAGTTTGCTTATAGAATCAAATTACATAAAATTAACTTCTATCTATATTTTGTAGCACCATTATTGATTAAACGAAGTTTACTATTCTGGTTTTATTAAGCAATACTAAATAAAATAACTATAGCTCTACTTTGGTGAAGCCTGCAATAAAATTGCAACAGCGTATTAAATTCAAATGTGCCTGTAATTAAGTAACCATGACCCGCATAATTCAGAAAGAATAATACCGCATTCTAAAATTATATGCCGTGGTGTTGAAATATTTTTGGGTCACAGGTAAAATTTAGATTAATATTAAACACGGGCTTTGTCAATTCGGCTTAAAATTAGAGGCTTTCAAAATCAATGCTATGCGAAGAGTAAATAAATTCGCCCACAACATTTTATAAAATTGAACTAACAGGTCTACTGACAAATTATACAGCGCCTACTATAATATTGTCAACATGTGGTACATATTCTGTCTGGGTATATGCGTTACAGTAAGACTGTTTTATTTCAGATTTAGGAAAACAAAGTAATAAACATGACTTGTTTGAAGTGACGTGAAAACTTCAAGCTCATTTACATTGTATTAAATCCAGTGGCAGCTCGTGGCCAATTTTTCAGAGGGATAATCTTGTAAATTGTTCATCTTAACTTCATTTATATTAAAATAGAAAAATACGATATAATCAATATCTGAGGTGCGACGGTCTTTTTATTGATAATAGTAACTACAGTAAAGTTAAAAAGAATAATATATACAGGAAAATATCTGCTAGGTTCAGTTTACGTCCAAAAACGGCCGAACACGTCAAATTTAATGTTAAGAGGGACATTTGTTAACAGAATATACATTTCTCTAATATTCTCTCACCTTCTCTCCCTCCCCAGAGCTCCAATGTTAATATTTTTAAATAGGATGAGGGGTCGAGTGATACTTTGACTTAAATTTTTATTTTAATAATTCGTTCGCAAAAAATATGTATAAACGTAGCTGACATTCATCAAAAAATTAAATCTTGCAATTTTGTTGTCTGCATAATTTTTTTTTTATATTATCCAGGTGTTATCTTTAATCAAGAAAAAAAATACATTCGTAAAATTCAAGCTATTTTGACAGAAACGTCAAAACATACAGTAAATACTTTAATAATGTATAATAATATTTCGATTCTTTTGTTGGTTTCATTATTTTTATTTTGGTATTGACATTTTGTTAAAGTGAGCAATAACAACAGTACCACGAAGTATTTATTTAATCTAGTCCTTGTGATATTGATACTATTGATAACAATGTGATGTATTTATACGCTGGAAAAAAGAATTGAGTTGGTGGCTCTTTATTGTCAACAAAATAAGTCTGCTAGAGCAGCACCACGTGCCTTTAATGGTAATCATCCCGATAAAAAAGTAAATCATCCTTATGGAATAGATTTGATGAGAAAGTTTCAAGAAACGGGGTCAGTACAAAACAAAATAAATAAAGTTCAGCATCCAGTGGTTGAATGTGTTGGGTCATGTTGAGATGGAATCTAATACATCTGCTCGAAAAATTGCATCTGGCGTAAATCAAACTAGTACATGAGCTGATTGAAGATGATTTTGATCGTCGTATAAAATTTTTAAAGTATTTTAGTGATAGTTTAAATGGTGAGAAAAATTTGCTATACAATGTCTGTTTCTCGGACGAATGCTCCTTTTATTTACATGGTAAAGTCAATAGACATACCTGTCGATACTGTAGCGATACTAATCCTCACTTATTTCGAGAAACTCATACGCAGGGACCTCAAAAGCGTAATGAATGAGCTGGTATTCTGGAAGATTATATTGTTGGACCTTTTTTTATTATTACAAATCCTAATGCTGAAAATTACTTGAAATTTCTGCAGAATGCCTATCAATCCTAGAATAACTAAGCTACTTAAACAAGATGATATTCTTCTAAAAAATTAACGTATCACTCGACCCCTATTCCCATTGAAAAAAATTGACATTGTAATTGAGTCTCTTGGTGGTCAGAGGACTAAGTCAGAAAAACACAATTTCTGCCAATAAATGTTGCCCTCAATATTAAATTTCACGAGTTCCGCCATTTTTGGCTAAACAATTTATTTTTCAAGATTCTTAGGGTGGGCTGTTTTGTCTCGGGCATCCTGTATTTTTACGAAAATATTAATTAACTTCTTCCATCATTTCCAGTTTTCAGGTTCTGGTAAATGTCGGACAAAAAATAAAAAACATGCTTTTATTATTTACAATAAAAACTATGCATAAAAATCGAAAAATTTTTGTCTACCCGGCTCTTGACCCAAATCTCGCGAATAAACCTTCAGAAAAGTACAATCGCCTTTTGCAAATTAGTTTGGGTAAAGTCGGGTCCGCTTAAAGCCGGTAGGTCATTTCATTCAGCTAGCCCAGCTCGATGCTAACGAGTGAACCACATGGACATTGCCTCACGTCTTAGGTAATTGGTTAGTGTGTTTATACGCTTAGAATAAAGAATAATAAAAGAAAATTAAATTTAAATGATAAAGAAAAAAAACTATATATATATTTTATTATTTTTTTGTAAATACTTATTGGATTTATTATAGTGTAATTGTCCAAATGATCTCATACAGGAGCTGCTCGTAAAATCTAGTTTTAGTATACGTTTGGGCGCGACATCTAATGTATTTTCCTGAACGTCGGTATGCTGAGTCTCATTTTGACTTTAAATCTCTCAGTCGACTTTTCCAAGTGTTCAAATGTATTTACGCTCTTTACCCTAATTAACTTTAATATTTGCAATCATTTTTTGGCAAAACAATGTCCATAGGGACTTACCTTAGATTTCTAATTTCCCGTAAATCAAATAAATCAATGTTTGTACATTCTTTCTCTATTTACATAGTGTTTTAAACGCAGATAGAAGTCAGTTTGTAGGTGGTTTAGCAAAAATTATTTTTTTTATTCACCTATAATTTCTAAGTAACCTTGAACTGAGTTTTCAAGGTATATTTGAAATCTTAGAATTTTTTTTCTTAACCAATTCAGCTCAAAAGTGGAAGATTACCTAAAAGAACATTATCTACAATTAAATAAACATAAAAAAAGACCTTATTTAGATATTGAAAAATATATGATAGATATAGTTAATAACAATCTAGGAAATACCACTAAAAGAGTGACTAGTGCCTTAGATGTATTCCCTGTTACAGTTTGACGTCATATGCAGATACATAGATTTTATTCATAACACATCCAATAAGCTCAAAGATTAGAAGCTGGTACCGAGATTGGAAGACTGAATTATATAGCAGGTGAATAAGTCGAAATCAAAGACTATTTAAGTGATATTTGTTTATTGATTTTGAATATTGTTTATAAAATAAACCTTTTTTTTTTTTGAAAAATAGATATACAACTACCTTAATTTAAAGTCCTTATATTTATCTTCATTTCTCTTATTTCTCCTTTTATTTTTATTCTTTTAAAATTCTAATTATCAAAAGACTAAAAATTCTTTGTTTTAAAATAATAATCTAAAAACCAATTTTTTTTTCTTACAACATAGTAGGTTTAAATTCAAATCTTCCTTTCAGGCGTAGGGATTACATAGGTGCATCCCAACGTTTCAAACAAAACGGACAAATAGAATGCACAGGGGCAGCGTAATGAATGTATTCGCTGGGTTTCGCAATTACATAGTTTAATTTGAATGTAATTTATAATTCCGCATTGTCATGCACGTGATGTGCGCTTAGTTTGCTAAATGCACCGACATTTTGTTATTAGCACGGTGGCATAGGTAAATTGTAGGTACGGACGGACGAAGCGCCATGCAACAAAAGGCGTGTTTGGCGAACCGTGAACTCGACTTTCATATTACGCTCGGTCGTTGCTGGGCGTCATGCTGCGTTTTTAAATATGGCACACAAAATTTCGGTGACTTTATTTTTAATTATTTGCATTTTGTAACTGAAATTTTAAAGAGTATTTTTTTTTTAAATTCCTTCATAGAAGATATTTTAATATACATTTTTTTTATTCGTAATAAATCTTTAACTTGAAAATGCAGCTCTAATAATACTATAAGTTTGTACCATAACTATTTAAAAACATTTTGGTTCTTAATAAAAAAAAATAAAAAATGCAAAGTACTATTACGTATAACGTACTATGTTAGAATATCAAATTTTAATATTTAGAACACCAAATATAACATACAAAAAGGAACAAATTAAGAAGCACAATATTGTTCTTTAATGCTTAATTCGGATTCTATCCGAGCAAGACCCATATACCACGTCTGCAAAATTATAATTACTTAAAACCAGAATATTATTGAGGTTAACCTTCTGTAATATATAAAATATATATATATGAGGCATTTTTTTTTAAATTTGCATAAACAATCTGTATGCATAACCAGATGTAAAACTCCACACGCCTCAAAACCAACAGTTGACATACCATTATACTACTTTCGACATATTTCTGTCTATTTGTGAGTTTGTGCCAGGTTTTGCAATTTCGGCATATGCATCAGCGCCAAAGTCAATGTAGTTCAGAGTGGCATAAAGCAATTTATGATTTATTAGATGTAAAGTTTTATTGTAATCCAGAAGTAGCGCAGTTACCTAACCTTGACCTTGGGCCTATAATATTATCGTCGGTGATTAGCGAAGATTTTTAGAAGTACAGTTGCACAACTAAAGCCCGATTCAAACACTGATTGATGTGCTGGTTAAATAATATGGCCATCAAGCAATTGCCTGATTTGTATTATGTTTATTACCTTTCCTATGATTTCCATGAGAGAAAACTGTCCAAATATGTATGGACCATAAAACTTTTTTTTAAACGTTTAAACCATAGAGAGAATTGTTGAAAAATGCAATATTACGTATAAAAGTATAATTTTATCTATAAATAACAGATAAGATATCTATAGTTCTATTTGATGCGCTCCGAAAAAAAATACATAATTTTATTTAAATATTTTCCTATAATATTATTAACAATTGTACAAAAACTAAATTTTGTTAGTATTTTACAATTATTATTATTTTTACAAAAGTCTAAAAGCTTCATTAGTTTTGAATTTCATAGCAGATGTAATAATGAAAATAATCTACCTTACAATCTTTAAAATTAAAATAATTTTGTTTACTAAATATAATAAAATTAAGGAATATATTAAAATTTTTGTGTATCGGTATATTAAAATGATTTATTTTTTGTTACTTTTTTTACTGCTATAACATTTTCATGCTTTTTAGTTTCTGATATAATACATTTTTTTAAACCTAATATTACCTTTTCTCCAGGGTATTAATTTTTTTCTCTTGATGTACTGCAGTAGTAGCTTTTGTTGTTTGTTATAGTTTCAGTTTGCATCATTTTTTTTTTGCATTTTTCATAAGTATAGCCTATGAAAAATTAAAAATAGTCTATACTCTATTTCCTTTTTGGTGAGAGCACAGTGCCTCATTATTTATGCAGAAGTAGCATAAATATAGGGTGAGTCTTCCATTTTTCTACATGTAACAAAATGATAAACCAGGCTTTTTTTACCAATTTTAAGTGGACAAGTCCTGTATGGTCTCAAATACAATAGGTCGTAAAATTCGGAACAATGGTTTCGAGTTAATTTTTATGACAAACGGGTTGTCAGTCAGTGTCGTCCCGACTATGGATATTGATTTTAATTTTTAAGTTAAATAATTATCTGTTATGAAAAATTTATAAATAATGTTGGATTTTATCTATTATCTATTAGATAAAGATTTTTAGAAAATGTATGGTTGGTAGGTATAACCTATATTTATTAAATAAACAAGAAACATTTCTTAAAAGCGGAAAAGCCGCATTATAAAACTATGACAAATGAAATGAAATACAAAAATTTGATTAATACTGCAATTTGATTGTTTTTTAAATGTTTAAAAAATTGTTGTAAAATTTAAATTTTTTAATATTAACCAAAAAAAAATGCAACTCTCCAAACATATGTTGTCATTTCTAAGAAAGGTACATAAATATAAGGATCTTTTAATTTATTAACCATATTTACATATATTACAATAAAAATATTCACGAAATATACAAAAAAAAAAATCAATTTATAAATCACACATTTCATTACTCTCATCGCTTTTATCCGAATCAGACATTCTTACTGTTATAACTAAGGGTTCGACAGTTTCTTCTAGAAGATTATCGAGGGTCCACATCTCTTCTTCTTCTTTTATAGCATGATTCACAGCATTGCTCCAGTTTTCTTGGGTAACGTTATCCAGTGCTGCTTTCAGAAGTTCTCTCACATCTTTCAATTTAAAGGTTTTATTATTTCTAGCCAGAAATCCTTTTACTTGAGCCCAAATGAACTCTATAGGATTTAATTCACAATGGTAAGGTGGCAAACGAAGTAGAGTTATATTGTGTTGTTTTGCCATTTCGTCAACAACGTGTCTTTTATATTTTGATTTATTTTCTGTAACTATTGTCAGAAGTTCTGCTTTTACCGCGTCATCTCCAAAAGGTATTTCTTTTTCGGTAAGCCAGTTTTTTATTTCCCCTTTTCGCCAGCAGGATGATGGTAATTTTTCTATTAATCTTGAATGGTAGCTGGCATTGTCCATAACAATAATTGAATTTTCGGAAATTGACTTGATCATTTCAGAAAAATAATCTTTAAAAATATCAGCGTTCATTTCTTTGTCGTAATCCTTAGTTGACTTCGATTCGAATTTAAACAGACCGCCATTTAAAAATCCTTTATAGCTGCCAATATGTGTAATTATTAATCTGTGGTCCTTACCAGAAGGAGACTTCAAGCCAGTCGATAAACCTTCTAAAAAAGCCTGACGGGAGCTTCCAACATTTTTATCCTACCAGCACTTGCTCATGGTGTGTCCTTCGTTAAGCCAGGTTTCATCCAAATAATAAATGTTTCTTCCTTCCTTTCGATACTCCTTAATTTGCCTTAAATACTTTCTTCTCCAACATACTATTTCTTCTTTATCTATTAAAATAGATTTCCTATTTTGCTTTTGCCAAGAAAAATTTAATTCGTGTAAAACTTTCCATAATTTTTTTTTCCCGTTTCTGGTACATTTTCGTCTTCTTTTATAAGTGTCAAAATTTTGTCGATAGTTGGGATTTCATTATTAAAATAAAATGAGTGTACTGTCCTCCTGATGATCTGCTTTGCTGTCTCATCAACTGCTATCGGCTTCCTACCGGCAGTTTTCTTTACACCCTTCTTAGGCAAGTTCTCACGGGTTTCACTTTTTTTGTCACTAAGAAGTCTGTAAATTGTTGCTTTACTTAGGCCTGTCATATTGGCACATGTAGAAACTAGATTTCTAATAGTACTTAGAGGCATTTAATGCACAAGTGCATCATGTACGTTTAGTACTATAGTCCTTGCTTTAAAATCTAAAACACCTTTACATACTACGGGGCTAAACTTTGACATTCTTACAACAAATGCGCAACAATACTGAAAAATAAATTTTTTAGGATATATCTACATTATATACCATAAAATATAACTACCTGTTTGCATTTAAGATTGCACAATTTAGGTACCTATAATACTTATACCTCCATATTTACCTACCTAGACAATATCTACTTATAAGGGTTAAAAAGAACTTGTTCATTAGGTACTTAAGTAATTCAAAGAATTTATGGCTAAAATTGGCCTATTTATTGCACTATTAAATAAACCCAACAAATGAAAACATTCAGGTCTTAATGTAGTTGAAAAGTGGGACGCCAATGGTTTACGACCGTTTTATGGCTATCGACTATTTCGTGTGCTCCTACGGATTAAGAAATGGACTATAGTCTTAAAAATGGTCTCCTGTCGCCTTAATTACAAAATGAAATGAATATTCTTAAGTTATCGCCTATAATTATAACTATGATCCTATAGTTATTTATGTATCAAGGGCATTGACGATAATGCCCGGAAGGTGGAAATGCGCCGTTAGTGCTGCCACCTCTACCATCATAAAAAACACCGACCATTCTATAGTGGGATCAGCTACATTTTCCGGGACATTTCAAAATTGTAATTTTTATTTTGGAAATAAATTTTAATTTTTAGTATTTAAAGAAACATTATTTTTTGTATAAAATGGATGTTTATTCTTTATTATGAGAGAAATAAAATTGGATAAGCAATAAAATTTCCGGGCATTATCATAATGCCCGCTTATAATGCCCTAGGTGTGATAGCAGGTATTATTGCTACCATAACATATTCCGTTTCTAAGGTATTATAAATCAATAATAGATAGGTAAAACATAAATATAATTGTTATATTCATAATTTATATTAAGTTTAAGTAAAGAGCGATATTATTCCTCATACAAAAAAAAAATTGTATTTGCCCCATTTTTAATTCGCATTTTAACAAAAAACAAAATTTTATTTCAAACTAAAAATACTATAGGTTTTTTTGAATAATAAAAATAAATGCAATAAAATCCGAGAATTAAAATTTATGAGTTTTTTTATTATATATCTTAGTTTTTGTGTGTAGTTATAAAGCTGTACGCTTGAGTAGATCCTTTTTAGTTTTTGAATTAGAACAATTATAACTTTAGCCCCAAGTCTAATCCTAAAATTCATGTAACTTAAGAATTGCAACTCTTTAATTTTGCTAATGGTATTTTCAGATCCAATAACAATTTTCTGTATGTTGAGTTGCTTTTATTGGGTACCATTATTTTTGTAGCATTTATTATATCTAGAATTATATATATCATATATCTAGGATAATAGTTATACTGTACTACATTCATAGATCCATCCAAATTATTATGTATTATAGCGAAATGGATGTAACAAAATAAACAGTATAAGATGTTGTGCCCATATTTTTTGTTTTTTATTTAATTTGTTTAGTATCCTTTTATGATTTATGTCAACTAGTAAGTAACTATGTTTTAATATTCCGTTCCAGAAATTTGTGACATGAATTAATTTTTTTACGAGATGTTAATTGCCATATTTTGCCATATTTACACCTAGTTTATTTCTTTGAGAAAATATAGCGGCAAACAACCAATAGTTTGTTTAAACGTTTTTTAATAAAATTTGAAGTTATATTTAACTTATACCCTGTATAAAATTTCTAATTCACAAAAAGATCTATAGCAAACTTCTTGACTAGTCCTCAAAATTCATGGCGATTAAGTTAAAAAATTGAAATCCAATTTATAAACACATTTAACGTCTTAAGTTAACTATGGATATCTTTTCACTTACTTTCAAAGTGTAAAATACAGTGATTTACAATATGTTATTGTATGAATAATCTAATAATCTGAACCTGAATAATCTAAATTGAGGCCGAAACGGGGCTCTTAAACAAGATGAACTACTGAAAAACTAGACATTAAATGAAAATATTAAACTAAACGTAAGTACAACCCTAAATAAACCCTACGACTCAACTTTAACTTCAAAATGCGAATAAAATAGTACAAGAACTAGAAAAATAATTAACATGCTTACATTTTCATAATAATATTATAAATTGAACAACTATCAATAAATTAGGAATGAAAGAAGCAACAAGAAAAAATTATAGCAGCAGGAACAAAGATACAAAATTCACAAATGTATTATAAAAAAGAAATCCACAATTTATAGGATCAAAATTAACAGTTAAAATACACGGTTGTTAAAATATTAAATAAAATATAAAAATTCTTCTAAATTCGATAATATATGAACTTACAACTTAATTTAATAGAGAACTTTGTTGTATCAAGAGCAAGAAGTTTGCAAAGTGGAATTTATTCATGGTGTTGCAAAAGGTTATAGTAAATATAGAAAGGTAATATTTTTTTATTAAATTACCAAGACATTACCCTCGGCTCAATTCACTAGTAGAAGTGTTCCTTAGTAAATATTATAAATTAAACTATCAACAAATTTGTAATGAAAGAGGCAATAAGTAAATATGTTAAATCTAACATTTACAAGAGTTACGTTCTACGACTCCAAGATTTTTATAGGATCCAAAATTGCTCATGCATTAAAACTACTGAAATTGCTCTTCTCTCAGGTTTGGCATCATATTTTGAGTAAGTTTTGACATTGAGGTCGTCAAAAAGTCTATACAAAAACAAGATGAATTCTGCTTCGTATTGAGCTTCACTGGGTAATTTATTTTGGAATCCAATGTCTAAAAATAGAAAGTATATTTTGAAGGATTAATTTTTAAAATCATTCAAAAAAAAATAAAATCTTACCCCGCTTTGCCATATTATTCATCTAGGGTATTACTAAAGACCTGAATGTAGTTCTTAACTTTTAATCCGTCAGCATATTATTATTCTAATATCGGCTGCTGCTCTATGTGATTAAAAATGGTCAGTTCCTTATTATCGTTATCTGAAAAAAGACATTTTTTAAATGGAATATTCTATATATACATATTGGACTCAAAGAAATAAAAAGATAGTATTTTATTGATTTCAAATATATCATGCAAAATATCATTTGGCCACATAACAGTAGTGTCAGTATAAGACACACATTACAAAGTTAAGTATAATATTTTTTTACTATGATACAGCTAAAATATTAATGAAAGAGTTTAGTTTAACCCAAGCAGTTTATCATTAAATTAAGCTTAAGCTTACACTTCTGATGAGGTCACTTGTTATGAAGACCATTCTAACTTACCGTTTATTAAGGCTGGCAGGTTAACCCAAAGGTATGACATCTGGTTTAAGGCCGATACTTAAATTGGGCTTAAATAAATATGGAGTAAAATAGAGTTCACATTCATAGAATTGTTTATTACTGAGATTTTCATGGCTTCCAGGCTTAAGAATCTGAGCCCAAGTATCAAATATGTTAATAATATATATGGGCCTGTTAAAAAACCAGGCAATCTGTCTCTTTTGCTGTCTTTTGCTGTCCACAGCCTTAACACAACAATTTCATTTTGGAATCCATTTCTCACTTTTGTTGTTTACATTTGCACTTATCATTTTCACAAAAAAAGATTATTGCAAAAACTATTCATGCAAATGCAATGTCGCCAATGCCTATATTTGATTCATAGTTTTTACTGTTTATATCTCAGTTCTTTGACAACAATATATTTAACTGCTTTTTTCGAAATTTCCTGTATCCCATGTACCACCACACCCAAATGAAAACTAACCATAGCTGACACACAACACTCTGAACAAAAACAACTGGAAAATTTTTGTTCAAAATATGAGAACAGATCAAGATTTTTCGGAAATTTGATTAATGAAAGTTAATTTTTCGGCAGAAATAAAAAGAAAGCCTGTGGAAGCTAAAGAACTATGAAAAATGGCTGCATTTTATATGACATAATTTGATGCTTGAGAGTGCAGCCTCGGTAAAAGCGGTAGTTTAAGTAGTTTTTAGCGCCATCTAAATATCGGGGAGTAGAAGCTTCTTAGTGTTCCGTGAATCGCACAAGCTTTTAAGACCCTGTCGAGAATGCATTTCTGAAAATGTAAATAAATTTCTGGAGGCAAAAGATCAGATCATCAAAATCGAGAGGTGAAGTAATTGCTAAGCAAGGGTAAAGAAAGTCTTATTGTGTAAGAACACCAAACTCCATGTGAGGTAATTAACCAAAGATGAAAGGAGAAAAAACCAATTTTTTTGCTGATTTTTTCGATGTTTTCGAAATTAGAATATCGCTGCTAGATAAATTATTTGCGAATGTAGGAATAAAAAAATTTAAAGAAAAGAAGTCAGGAAATTATTAAAAGGCAAATAAAAATAAGATAAAATATAATTTATGGTATTATATCTATTACATACCTACATAATAAATACGCCGAGTTGTAAATATACAAATGAATATACAGAAGAGAGAGTTAAAAACAAAGTTTTACATTCGTCCAAACGTGATCCTAAAATATCAATAAATAAAAAAAACGTTGTGTGTGTTATGTATTATTTAATTCCTTATATTTTAATTTGCTGCATACTAGTTTTTATAATAAGTGGGCAGTAATCAACAAAAAAAAATTGAAAAATGTAGAACAAATAAGTCATTTATACTTTTTAAAACAATCTTACAAATCAACAGAACGACCTTGCAAACTGGGGAAGAATTTAAGCATTTCTAGTACGGTCGATCGATTGCTGAGAGCTATTTATGTTTTAATAATGCGTCAGTAGAACATTTCGTAAAATACTTTTTCGACTTCACATCGAATATATCTATAGCAGAAAAGATAATCCATTTTAATAAATATGAATTAATAATAGAGAAATTACGAATATTTCTTTGAAGAAAAGACATATCTTGAACAGGAAGATTGTGTATGTAATGTGTATGTATGTATGCAACTTTCTTTTTTAATATTATTCTCTAACTCAAAATAAATAATTTGTTTATCAAAAAATATCCTTTTATTAAAATTAAGTTTTCCAAATTTTAATAACTACCTACGTACAGGCATGGTTAATTATTAATATCGCTACCAGCACGACGAGACTATATTAAGTTTTGAATAAGCTTGTATAGCATAATTAGGTATAACCCGAATACGAGGACATATAATATAAGGAAAATTAGTCGAGTAATTGAAAGCGGCAGTTATCTTGCGGAGGTAAATTACTTAGTAGATTAAAGGTAATGACTCTACAGAAACCATGTCATGCAAAGCTAAGTACACCTTACATCGGTTGAGGAACTGAGGTGAATGCTGAGCTGATTGGTAATTATAGGGGTAAAACGACGGTTTAGGGTGAGATTTAGCTTGGCGAAGTTTTCTAGGTAATTAACTTGAGATGAGGAGCAATATTTTAAATAAAAATTATATAGAAGAAAATTAAAGACAAATTATAACTAAATACATTTTTATTATGTAAGGTAATAAAATTAATTATTTTTTTAAATTTATATTGGGCCAAATTCATAATTAGTTTATCTGTTTTATTGAATATTTTAGCCAATACCAATTTAGAAAATACTCATACCCTATCTCATACCCTAAATTTCTTCTTGTCTTTTAATAATTAGATTTAAGCATATTGATAGTTGAATTGTGAGTTTTGTTACACCTATTTAAGAAAACTAATTACCGCAGGTATACAGCTGGTTATAATGATTAAAAATTGTAGGTAAATATAAAATAGTAAATCAAGTTCTTTATCAAATAAAAACATTTAAAAACAAAAAAACATCAACTTGTATTGAATTCTAATAGTACATTTTTCAATGTTAGCCACTCCATTATCATTATTTTTATTAAAATCATGATATTTTATTATAATATGCATTTTTTAGATTTATAATTACGTTTAATAAATTTTATACACAAGATTAGGATGAAGTATGATTTTAAAAATATTGAGACTAAATTTTTATTATTATTTCATTTGAAATTAATTAAATTTTAATTTTTTTTACTACTTACTATCAGCGAAAAGTGAAATTGCACTATATATTTGAGTAGTTGGTCAGATATTTGTTATTTTTTCTTAGTTAAGATTAATTTTGGCTTTTAATAATGTAAAAAACGGGTCAGGCCTATATTAGAAGCTTTTAGTGCTTTCCATAGATATAGGTCGTTCAGTACTAACCAAGTTAATTTATGTCTTTTCCTGCTCTCGATGCATTTCCTTTATAAGAAGATTCAACACATGAAAAATGAGTATGAACTATTTTAATATCGGTTTTAACAAATATAGGGATTATATATCATTTAAAAATATATGAACTTAAGATTCGTATTAAGATTTTAATTATGAAATACCTTTTAAAAAGGACGCTTTTTCTGCAGCTGTATTAACCCATATAGACGACACAATGACTTAAATAAAAGTAAAAAATTTAAGTAATCATAGGTTAAGGGAACCCCAAAATACAATTTAAATAAAAATAGTTAAAAGCTTCGTACGCATTTAAGTCATGCATTATTTTTTATTATAATTTATATTTTTAACTTATTTTCTCTTTGGTTTTAAAATAATAATAATAACAATAATTATAATAAGAATAAAGGTCTTTATTTGTACAATATAGATAATTTATAAAATGTTGTAAAAAAACATAATATCCCAAACCTACAAAAACGCGAGTATCAGTTTGGTAGACCTAAAAGACACTAAGTAGCTTAAAAGCATCCGCCATATTCTTTATTAATTGATCCCTTATTAACGTTTCAAGATATTATAAAAAATATAAAACTAAAATATAAGCCGCCAAAAAATTATAAATATAAATTCTAAATTTCTTAATTATTTTTCTTTTCTTTTAGTAATCACCTTTCTAACAAAACACAAAGATACTTAAAATAGCTTCAGCGTAGACTAAAAATCACTACTAAATCATCACGGTCTTACAGCAGTAAGTTAACCCACAAGCAAAGGTGCTACTATTTTAATGTCTTTCTGGCACATAATAAGAAACAATCCCGCTAATTGTCATCATCAAAAGCAATTAAAACAAAGCCCTCTTGTAAGGTTTATTAAGAATCTGAAGGCACCGAAAACAATGCTAATGAGACCACTGATTTATTTTGGACATTTATCTTTTAAATTTCTGTTGCTTGCAAAAGGTAGTAGATATAGAATAGTCCTTGTTTTCTAAAATAGGATATTATTTTAGGTGCAATAAACTTTAACTAAAAGGAAATAATATTAAAAATAGAAAAGTGGCTTGAAGAAATGTTCCCAGAGATCAAATCAGGCAAGCACAGAAGGTTTCTTATTATTTTGGCAAAGAGTTTTCGCCCTTTAATCCAATATCAGGGGTAACTAAAACTAAGGAGGCCTTCATAAAAAATCATTTTTTTTTTAAATATAATAACGTCAGAAAATTTTGAAATGGAAAATTAAATTTAAGTTGATGTCACGTAAGTAGTTGCATAGAGTAATTTGTTAAAGATGTAATGAAGATTCATCTTTTATTAATGTCATTCTTATCTTTATTATCTAGGATTTGACCAGAAAGGGATCTTGGATGTTTCTATATTCACAAGCATAGCAGAGTCAGACCTGTTACCACTTAACCTATTTTTTAGTTTGTTTCTAAAATATTTGAGAATAATTGGTAAAGTCAAAATAAATTTATTAACTGCTGCTAAAATTGCCTGCTGATAATTTTTTTAAATTTAAAAGTAGCAACGCCACAGCCGTACATGTAAGGTTTTGTTTTATCCTTTCAATCTCTTTGCATATTGTCTTTGTTATTCTCACTTCACTGCTTGAACTAGGATTCGAATGTCATCTCTAGATAACTCTTCCTAAACAAATAACTTGTAAAAGGCTCAAATACTATGTAAAAGTTCCTATTCTGTACTTTGTGGTGCCTGCTTCTAAAAATATTTAACTCACAGGAGTTATAAAATGCTAGTCAAAAATAGAGCAAAATAACGCAGATTTGATGTGCTGCCTTTAAGCCGCTCTATTGTTAATGTACTTATATGTGAATGTAAGTATTCTGTCTGAAAAGAAGCACTAAAAAAAGTACTAATCATCTATTTTTTCCAAGGTACATACCAAACAAATTATTTTGTAAAACAAACACAAAGTCGAAATCTCACTTAATTTTTGTATGACTACATATATTTCGTTCACTTCAGAGCATCATCAGATCTAAAAAATTATATAAAAATACGTCACATGCTTTAATACTTTCTAAGGCTGATAAGGGCAAATGTTTAGTAATATTAAAAAAAAGATGATTTTGTTGGAATGGTTTTAGATTTGGAAAGGTTTGAAATTCAGGTTATTTCGAAACAAGTAATAAAGATCCTGCTAACGTATTCTTTTTAAAATTAAAACAAGTCTGTGATGAACGTCATTTAAGTTGGGAGTTTTTCAATAGCAGAAAGGATGTTCTCTATCCCATGAATCTCAAAGCTACTTTCCTCTTCTCTCCCCAAAATACATAAAGCTTATATCCCTACATGTCCAGTACTTTCCTTTATATATTCCTCTTATTAGTATTTATCTGCTTATTCAAATAATGTTTAAAGAGATGCTATTAAATTTAGGAGTAAATACTCTACCAAGAATTCTATAGAGTAAACACACTTGAAATCAAAATTCATGCTTATCTGTCATGTTCGAAATTAATATGCCTGGACGCCGATACGCCAAGAAGTTTTTCCAAGTATATCTACTTCAAATTGTTTTGTTCTGGTAAGAAATTTTTATTGTAGATCTTACTGCGTGGACTTAATGAACTTCTCCTGAACCTCCTAAAACTATTTCTAGATTAGAACTTTTTCCTCATAATTAACAGATTTTATATACAAGTTGGTGAATTAAATATCGGCTTTTGACATTCTTGATTTTTCAGTGAGATATTATATGCATACTTTGGAAGAGAAAATCGGCAACAGTAGATTTAAAGGACTTTTGGGAGTGTATAACAGATAACTAATTTAAGAAAGTAAAATTATTCCTGTTTATTAAAAAAAAAATCATAAAACTATTGGCCAGTTACATTTATTAACAACTTTGCTAAAGTTTTTAAGCGAGTCCTTCATTCAGCATTATGATTTCCTTTGAAACATCTTATAGACACTAAACAGAATAGCTTCATGAAGAGCTATTCTGTTTAGTGTCTATAATGAGATCCACTACTACTAATCTTATTACGATCACGGAATTTATGAAAACATCTTGTCGAACTTGCATTGTCTTATTTATTTAATGTAACACGACGTTTCGGTTGGTAAGTATCTCCAACCGTTATCAAGTGTAAACTCAGTTAACACTACTAAGCAACTGAAACGTCGTGTTACATTAAATAAATAAGACAATGCAAGTTCGACAAGATGTTTTCACTGTACCGTCTACCACCTTCAAAAACACACGGAATTTATATCAAAATCTATAAATGATAATCCTCAAGTTGATGTAGTCTATACAGATTTCTCGAAAGCTTTCTACTACCTTGTCCATTCTATTCTTATATCAAATTTTTCTGACCAGTTTGGATTTTCATCTCGTTTAACTTCTCTTATCTCTTATCTTACTAAACGTCCTCAATATGTCGAATGGCTTTGGACACAGCTCAATTGAAATAATAGCTCCTTCAGGCGTACCGCAAGGCTCGATATTGGGACCTCTACTTTTCAACTCATTTATTAATACCATTTCCTAGGACCTAGAAGTAAACAACTTATTATACTATAATTACAAAAATTATATTATAGAATTGATACTATTGAAGATTGCATTTAACTCAAAGCAGCCCTTAACTCACTGAACAAATGATGCAAGAATAACATCGTGCCTCTAAATGCCTCTATCTGCTGTGTTTCCTATATACCTCACTTTCATTTAATTTTTATATCGGGGATATCATAAAAAGAAATTATAAAATGCTGGGTTTTGTTGTTAGGAATTTTCCATTCTTTAAGAATATCTCTAGCATTAAACTCCTGTATAATACCTACGTTCGTTCAATTTTGGAATATTCTTTCCAAGTCTGGTCGCCATACTATCAAAACCATCTTCATAAGCTTGAAAATATACAGCGAAAATTTCTTAAATTCCTTTGGTTTAAATGCGAAAGAGTGTACCCGGAAATCGGCTTTTCACATGATCGTTTGTTTGAAAGATTTCAGGTAAAATCCTTACAGAAAAGAAGGTATTCGGCAGATCTACAGTTCGTATATAAACTAAATAATGGCTTAATTGACGCCAGAGATCTTGCAACTTCTAAATTTACACACTCCTCGGCTGTCAGCTCGCAGTCCTCAAACTTTTTAGCTTTTAAGACCAAAGAATCAACATTTAAAAATTTTCGCCTATATGTAGAGCCTGCAATACATAAAACTCTATACAGGATCAATGCGATAGATTTAACTGTAGCCTAGCTGAAATTACAAGAATTCGCTCAGTTTAGATAATGTCGTTTTCTTCTTTTATATATATGTATTAATAATTTGTTATAACTATAATATTAATTTTATTTTGATAAGATAAATTTCATGTTTCACGCTACTATTGGAGTTTCTCTGTTAAAGAATGTAAATAAATAAATGAATAAATAATATGTTATGTAGGATGGAAGTGACCAAGAGATGGCAGATTTTTTTAAATTTTTGTTAATTATTTTCACCCGCAGATATAGATTTTTACTATTGAGAGGGAAGCTGTACAGCTGCCATTTCTGGATTATGTTTCTACCATTTCTATTTAGATAACTAGAACGAAAAACAAATTATCTTTTGAAATAATTCGGAAACTGAAATGTTGAGTTTTAAATTCTCCATAGTTACCCTCGCTGGTCTAGTGGACTAAACTTCATGTTATAGGTTGGTTTGACCTAAAATTAGATTGATTCAATCCCCCAACAAGGTCACTTTGTATATTTTTTTGTTTTGTATCTTTACTTTTTTTTTTGATAGGTAGTAGCATTCTATGTAGATTCTGGAAGTGAGCGAAGCACGTGTAGCACGTGCTTGACTTTCTGGATTTGATGGTTTTTATAAAATACTACTTACTATAAAATATTGATAAAGCAGTTCATTTTCTTTTATTTTACAAAATAAAAAACAATTTAACGTTTTCTTTGTTATGTAAAAAGCATGTAATAAATTTGCCAGTTCCGTCACCTTTAATATTTTAAACATAGGACGGCCGCTATTTATTAACCGGATGGTAATCTAACTTTTAACCGGAGGTTAATTAGTCTTTTACATAAAGAAAGTAAGGTAGCGTCTTTGATGAATTATTTATGAGAATCCTGCTTTCAGGTTTCGTAATTTTTTAGCTTTAATCTCTAGAAAAGTTACGCTAACTTTTTCAGTTTCTGCTTAGTTATTTATAAATTGAAAATGAGATGAGCGTGGCCTTTGAGACAGGATCAGGCTAAACCGAAGATGTGGGCATAGTAATTGAAAAATTAAGGTTTATCTGATGTTCAGTATTCAGAGAGAATTTTTAGAATGATCCTTAAAACAAGTTCAAACAAGTTCCTTTATAGCAAATTGCATAAAATTTAATTTATTTTCTTGTAATATATGATTATTTTTTCTTGATCTGGCATAACTTAATTATTATAAAGTGATATTTTATTGAATTAAATAAGGCAAATATGAGGGAATATAAAAAAAGTCAATGTCAATAGAACAATAATATCATTAAATACACTATATAGTATGTTAGAATTTTTGCTGCGACCTTATTTAATTATACTCCTATGCATGTAATATTCGTATGCCTGTTTTTAGCTTAAATTTTAATTTAAAACATTTAGGTTTATTTCTTTAAAACAGCTTTTAAAATATTGCTGAATAATAATAATAATAATAATAATAATAATAATAATAATAATAATAGTCACTGATGAAGAAAAACATTGATCATGGGCACAAAAACCACTGCACCGGAGACACGTCAACGAGGTTAGCCAGGGACATGTCGACACCAACGCGTCGAACTACTGGTTAACTTCGGGAAAACTGTTTCCCGAAACGGAAGGTTTCCTCTTGGCCATACAAGACCAAGTTATTCCAACTAGAAACTACTTGAAGTGCATTATTTCGGATCCTTCAGTGCAGAGTGACAAATGTCGATATGGATGCCAAGTGACAGAATCCATCCAACACATAACGGGAGGATGTCAAACGTTTGCCCAAACTGAGTATAAGATACGTCCTGACTGCGTGGGAAAAATACTGCACCAAGAACTTGCAGTTAAACTAAATCTCTTGAGGATGGACAAAGTTCCATATTACAATTATACTCCAGAGCCAGTTCTTGAAAATGGCGAGTATAAATTGTACTGGGACCGAACTGTTCTCACCGACCAAAGAACTGTCAACAATAGACCAGATCTTATCCTGGTGGATAAGCGACTAAGGAGAACCACGCTGATTGACGTTGCTATACCTAATAACAATAACCTCCAAGGAAAATACAACGAAAAGATCATCAAATACCGAGATCTTGAAGGGCAAATCAAACGGCAATGGGAGATGGAGCATGTTCAAACAATTCCGATAATAATCTCGTCAACTGGACTTATACCAAAAATCCTAATAGAGAACCTCAAACAACTGGGACTAAGTGAGCACCACTACAAAAACATGCAAAAAGCGGTGCTACTAGGGACAGCACGGGTCGTCAGAAAGTTCATGGGTACAGGAGACCGAACACCATTCAGGGCCCGACAACCTGGAAAGGGTCCCCTCAGAGCTTAATCCTTTTGATATCTTAGATATCTGGGATAAGTGAATGTTCCCCGTAAAACAGGAGTGTGATTGCAGCAAGGCAAGAATCATAATAATAAACGACATTTATTTGCAAAAATTCATTACATAATATTTGTATTATAATATGTTTCTTAACCTATCAATTGGCGAAGTCTAGCCTAGGGCTATTCACACTCAACCCTTCAACAGATTTCATTAAATGCTAAATAACACACATATGCTAAATAATTATGCACTTGAAACGCACTTTAAATAATGTAGTCTTAACTTATAGTTAACAGTAATTAAAGAAAAAAAAAAATTACAAAAAAGGAAATATAAAGGAACCTGAACATTTTTCCGTAATATACCCAACAAAAAATAAATGAATAAACAATAACATCAAAAAGAAATAGTCACTTTACTGAGAAAATTTCACGTATTTATGTAGGTATTTCATAAAACAATAGATATTTCAGGTACATACTGAATTTACGCCACGTCTCGTCTGATACCACCACTAACATTTTTGACTTGCGTAAGTTGATTTTTTCCTTTTAACTGAAACAAAATAGCTTCGTCGTTAGTTAACTCTTTCAAAAATAACTTCCAACAAATCACTTTTTCATAAAAAAATAAATTTTTCAATCAAAAAATATATATATTTGTGAATTTATTTTACATATATTATTACTAAGGATTGAAAAAATGTCACCATAGGTCAGCGACGAGTATTTTTCGCAACACTTTAACTAGCACGCAAATCAATCCTTATATATACCTCTGCTCTGTTTTTGTTATAGAATCTTTTTACTTCTGGTTTCTTTAAGTTCTATGTATCTGGCTCTATTGTATTGTCGTTATGTAAAGAAAAGACAACTAGCACACATCTTCCTTTTATCAGAACATAGAAAATGAAAGAACTCTTTTTTGAATTCAAACTTGCTACTATTTACTTCTCGCTCCTTAATTGATAAAAATTGAAGCAGGATATGCTATTTATTTTTTCCAAGTTCCAAATTAGATAACTTTTGGGTTAGTTTTCTAATAAAGGAACACTAATAATAAAAATACTATATAAGATATAATAAGAATACTAAAAAGTTTTTCCTTTCACCCCGAGTTATTTTATCATCAATGCTTAAGCAACGCATTGTCAAAATAAAACGTTTTATGCTCAATACCAATCAAAACTTTTTTAAGCCGATCCTCA
Source organism: Anthonomus grandis grandis (assembly GCF_022605725.1). Classification (NCBI taxonomy): domain Eukaryota; kingdom Metazoa; phylum Arthropoda; class Insecta; order Coleoptera; family Curculionidae; genus Anthonomus; species Anthonomus grandis. The sequence continues at coordinate 18,235,243 of NC_065557.1, forward strand.
TCACTGCCCTAAAAATCCTCCAAAATTTGTCTGTTACTCCTTCAGAGCCCGGGTAAATAAAAAAGTTCTAAGAAAACTTTAAGTTTTATCAGATCCACAGATCTAACGTCCTGTTCAACCATGTAGTATCTAATATGTAGTTTGACCCAAATTATTACATAAAATTTCATTAGTAATATGATCTCTAGGTTCCAACATTCTAAAAGCGTATTGACAGCTTTGGTTTTTTTAGATTTTCCAAAATGTTGTTGGCCTTAGCACGAGTTCGAGTAGAAGACTATTTTGTTTCTTGATCTTTCCCCATACAATAGGTATATCTCACATATTTATCTTTAGAGCAGGGTTTTACATATGGTTGTTTTATTTCTGAATTCTCTGAATGTATTTCTGTAATATCTTGTTTATTAGTAAAACTTTCATACCCAAAATCTTCCGTGAAATCTAGGATCTGAGACTCTGAAAATCCAAAAAGAAAATCATATATGGGTGCAATGTATCAATTTGATGAAAATTTATATGATGAAAAAATACTTGTTCTAGATCCAAAATTGTGAAACTAGCAAAATACAGTGATCAAAGTCGTGCGTTTTCGAACCGCCCTATAAAATATTATGCATGTATCAAGTTGACCAGTTACGACGGAATGTTAAGCGACAAACAATCTAATATAAAAGTTGTGTTTTCTACCATTTTTGCTGTTTTATGCTAGCTAACGAATTAAAATTCACTTCTTCGGAGATGGAAAAATTATGCTACAAGTGTTCTAAATATTTAAAGGTTTAATGATTTTTAAATGACCTATTTATTTCTTACCTAAAATATAAACTAAATCTAATTTAAGGAGGTGAATGACGATTGCCTAGAGTTTTACAGCAAAAAATTTCGATTTCTCTTAAAAAACCTAAGACTTATACATTACGTAATTATACATACTTATACATAATTATGAAACTAAAAATATTCTATAGGTATTAGTTTAATGAAAAAATATAAGTGCTTGTTTTAGCTTCAGGAATATGCACCTCAAATATTTAAATAAAATTTGGTATATGTATCCTATATGTTTACTGAATTATACTGAATTATCTAAGTTGCATGTCCTATATTTTTACTAATTATGTGATGTCCATTTTCGTATTTAAAATTAATTGTCATGCCTATTGTGGCCAGTGATATGAGAGGACGTAATTTTAACTACCTAGATACAAGATGGTAGACATTCTCTTATTCTTGGCTTCCACTCTAATTAATAAGTATGTTGCAGTTGGCCGTCAGTTCAAGCATTTGTTAAATTAATTTTTTACATTTTTTAGAGTGTAATACTTGATAGCAATACTACTATAATTTTCTCTGTTTCAAAATGCAGTATTTTCGTTATACTATGTCTGTCACATATTAAATAGAGTACTATGTATAGAGATCTAACAGGATATTTAATTTTAAATGTTTCTTTTTCTAGGCAGAAGTAAAGTTAAAAAAAATGTTTTTTTTTTATTTAATCGTCTGATTTTAAAGCATTAATCCCGTACATTATTGTAAACCACTAAAAAATCCATAAAATTGCCTGTACGATCGTGATATGCATTATTAATTCACATATTTTTCCAGCTTCCAACAAAATCAAATTTGAAATTCGATATCGATATGGGGGAGGTTGCGAATCGGTGTTTGAACCATCAGCGTAGTGTATGTGTGCCAAACAAGTGCATCTTGATTGCTTTGATCTGAAATGGTATATACGCAGATGCTGCAGTATCCGGTGAACGTTAATAGCAATAGGTAAAGACCCCTCGGTTACGGTGCCGGTGAGTCATTCAGCAATCAAGGGGTCCATGCGTAAAGACTGAGGTATAATACAACAGTTCTATGCTAGAGTACAGGCCAGAAAATAGTTGTAAGGTATAACAAAATACAGACATATTACAAGTGTTCTAAAAAATTAGTTTTTTGATGCGCTTTTATAATTTCAAAATTATATTAAAAATTAAAGGTTTGCAAGTCACAAGTAACTTTTTTCATTTAATAAAAAAAAATGTTTTTGTTGCTTAAAAGCCTCTTCTGTTGAGTTCCTCTGTAAGATTTTTCGTTCTGATTTTTTCATTGGTTTTATGGTCGCTTTAGTGAAGTCGATAAGCAGAAATCGTTCTTCCTCTCTTCTAAAATTGTTCTGTTTTTCCTAATTTTAATTTTAGTTTCATAAAATCGACAAAACAATTTCAAGGAGTTTACATTCTCTCGATATAACTGTTTTGATCCACAGAAATATTCACTAGAGTTCTTTTCTAGGTAAACTATTGGATTATGTTAGTCATAAGCTTTTTATAAACAGTCTAAACTATTACAACTTTAACACTTCATATTTGGGAAACAAAATCCAAGTAGTCTAGATGAGAAGAAAAATAAACTACTCAAATCGAAAAAGGAGCCACTAGTCCATAAGCTTATATTCCATGTATTTTGTAATTAGACGAAAATATCATTTTACAATCACAATGTATAGACAGCAGCCTTATTCGCAGAGTTCTAAACAAAATTTTTTTTGCTGGATATCTATCTATATTTTGCAAAATGTAGCGCATATTAAATTTGCGCCTGTTTTTATCAGTCTCAGTTAAAATTTTACAGTGGAAACATGAATATTATTGTACTAGGTAGAAGAATACGCCTTAGAGTGTACCTAAATTAAGTTGAAATCGCTAGGGCCGTCACGTTAATTGAGGAAGGTTATTCCAGAAGAAGAGTCGCAGAAATTCTCAATGTGAGTCGGGCCGCTATAAACAGATCATGGATTCGATATTTAAATTATTGTAGTATCAAAAGAAGGCCCTATCCTCAACGTCAAATGGCCACATCACCTCGAGAAGACCGTTTATTAAGTCTCGGGGCGTTTAGGGAACGAAGCACTACTGAGTTACTTATTATATTGGGTATTACGTCACTTATAGCAAAAATCAATTTAGAAATTTTTATCTCACACGCTCAAAAATTAAAAAGAAGAAGAAAATAGATTTATTCACGTATTTAAAAGAAATATGAACTTAAATCTGTAATGATACCGTTCGATAAACTTAATTTAATTTAAGTTCAATAAGTTTTAAATACAATAATTTACTTGAGGTATAATAGATTTTTTTATAAACCTAGGAGCTGACGTTCAATCTATTAATCTCTGAGCTCGTTTCTTCTTTTCAATATGCTACCTAACTTTGTTATGAATATTACAATTAAAAAACGATAAAAAACAACAAGAAGACCTACTTTTTTTTAAAAAATACCTAATTTGAACCAACGTTTCGGTAGTTATATCTACTACCGTTATCAAGGTAATTAAAGTAAAATTAAATTAAATTAAAAATAAAATATACTTATCTTTCAAATTTTCAGCTGTTATGTGGTATCATTAAAATTTCTTCCTAATTCGAAAATACATACTATATACTTTTTTTTATATGATTTGACGGTTTATTAATAGATTGACAAACTAATTTGAAAGATAACAAATATTTCAAAGGTTACTTCTTTTAAATTAAAAGGGTGTGATCTTAATGTAAATTAATCATAGAAAATTCATGAATATCAAATATTTTAAATCATTAATTAATTTTGAGAATACCCTGGTCTACCTCTCTCTTTAGCAAAGGAATCCATGTATTATGAAAATCAACCGAACAAGTAGCTAAGCATTTATCTTCATTTAACATTATAAATGCACTTTCCTTTAGCTTACGTAATTTTGAAATTGGTTCCTTTGCTAAAATTGAGGAAGCATTCCAGTCTATTCTGTGGTTATTGTCGAATGCATGTTGTGTAATTTTTGATTTTTGAAAATCATTGTTTTTTATGTAAGATTTATGTTCATTAATTCTTTTTGGTAATGATCTACAGGTTTCTCCTATGTAAAATTTACCACAAGTACAAGGAATTTTATAGATTACTATTTTATTAAATTCATTTTCATTGAAAGGTTTAGTTTTTGTTAATAAGTATCGTAATGTGTTTTGTGATTTAAAAATAGTTCTTATATTAAATTTTTTAGCAATTCTTTTTATCTTATCAGAAAAACCGGGAATAAATGGTAAAATAAGATTTGTCGTAAAAACTGGTTGACTTAATTTTATACGTGGATTATCAAACTCTTTAAAGCAATTTTCTAAAAATTCTTTGGGATAATTATTTTGTATTAATATATTTTTAATAAAATCTTTTTCAGTTGTTAAATATTGATTATTACAAATAATGTGTGCACGATCATATAAACTTTTTACCACTCCTCTTTTTACTATTATTGGATGATTAGAATTAAAATTAAGATATCTATTAGTATGGTTTACAGTAAATTCTAGTTTCAAAATTTTGTAAATCCTTTTTAATTAAAATACCAAGAAAAGGAAGCTGACCATCAGCCTCCTTTTCAAGAGTAAATTTTATAGTAGATTCTTTTGAGTTAATGTAATTTAAAAAATTTATAAGATCTATTTTGTTATGGTGATATATTGAAAAAATATCATCAATATATCGCCACCATATTTTAGGCTTTTTATCAAATGTATTAATAATTTTAGATTCAAAATTTTCCATAAATATATTACATAAAATTGGTGAAAGAGGAGAACCCATAGTCATACCAAAGTTTTGTTGATAAAATTCATTATTGTATTGGAAATAAGTAGTTTTTACACAAAAGGTTAAAAGTTCTAAAATTGTACTAACGCTTAGTGTTGTACGTTCTGCCAAATTATTATCATTCTCTAATTTATTTTTAAGAATATTTAAAGTTTTGTCAACAGGAACATTAGTAAAAAGACTAATAACATCAAAACTTACCAATAGATCATGAGGGTTAAAAGAAATTGTAGAAAGTTTTTCTAAAAAGTGTTGAGAATTTTTAATTTAAGAATCAGAATTATTAGTGTATGAAGTTAAGATATTTAAAAGATATTTTGCAAGAGGATGAGTAGAATGCTTCCTTAATTTTAGCAAAGGAACCAATCAAAAATACGTAAGCTAAAGAAAAGTGCGTTTATAATGTTAAATGAAGATAAATGCTTAGCTACTTGTTCAGGTGATTTTCATAATACATGGATTCCTTTACTAAAGAGAGAGGTAAACCAGGGTATTCTCAAAATTAATTAATGATTTAAAAAATTTGATATTCATGTATTTTCTATGATTAATTTACATTAAGATCACACCCCTTTAATTTTAAAGAAGTAACCTTTGAAATGTTTGTTATCTTTCAAAATAGTTTGTCAATCTATTAATAAACCGTCAAATCACATAAAAAAGTATATAAAGTATTTTCGAATTAGGAAGAAATTTTGATGATACCACATAGCAGCTGAAAATTTGAAAGATAAGTATATTTTATTTTTAATTTAATTTAATTTTACTTTAATTACCTTGATAACGGTAGTAGATATAACTACCGAAACATTGGTTCAAATTAGGTATTTTTTTAAAAAAAGTAGGTCTTCTTGTTGTTTTTTATCGTTTTTTAATTGTAATGTTCATAACAAAGTTAGGTAGAATATTGAAAAGAAGAAACGAGCTCAGAGATTAATAGATTGAACCTTAGCTCCTAGGTATATAAAAAAATCTATTATACCTCAGGTAAATTATTGTATTTAAAACTTATTGAACTTAAATTAAATTAAGTTTATCGAACGGTATCGTTACAGATTTAAGTTCATATTTCTTTTAAAAACGTGAATACGTCTATTTTCTTCTTCTTTTCAATTTTTGAGCGTGTGAGACAAAAATTTCTAAATTGATTTTTGCTATAAGTGACGTAATACCCAATATAATAAGTAACTCATTATGAATTCGTCACAACAATACAGATTTTACTTGAAGCACTACTGTACGAGCGCTTTAAAATCAGTAAGCAGCCACAATGAGAATCAGAATTTCCGATCAAACAGTACGTAATAGACTTCACCAGTCTCAATTGCATGCTAGGAGGCCAGTTAGAGTGCCTCGTTTAACAGCAGAGCATCAAAGAGCTTGAAGAATTTTTGACGGAGCATATCGTCATTGGACAGTACCACTACCAATGGAGTAATGTTTTGTTTACGGTTCCATATTCTGCTTACAGCACAATGATAAACGAGTTCGGGTATGCGAGGAACAGGTAAGCGATATTTGGACTCAGCTGTGCAAGAAACTGTTCGGTTTGGCGATTCGATTGGGTCTATTTTGTTATGGGATATATTTAAATGGGCGTACCGACTTAGTGGTAATTGCAAGTTATGAAATGGCCAGCTAACAGTCCAGATCTCAATCCTATCGAACATCTGTGGGATACATTGGGACCAAAATTATTGGAGCGGCAGCCTATAAAAAACTATTCATCAATTTGAAAAACTTCTTGTCCAAGAATGGGAATAACTACCCCAGGAGTTGATCAGAAACTGGATTGCCCAGTCATTGTGCTAAAGTTATCAGAGCCAGAGGAGCGTATACTCACTACTAAGAATAGTTTTTATATACTGCCTTATTAAATGATGTAAAGAATAAAATAATTATATATTGACCTATTGAAATTTAGTTTTTTTATTCCTGAATAACACATCTGACAGGTTGAAGACATTTACATTTTTAACAGTAGTCTTTCACAAATAAAGCAGAAGACGATAACTTTTGCAAAAACCTATTACACAAAAAATGATTTAAATTTTTTCAAGTGGCTCCTTTTTCGTTTTGAGTAGTTTATCTTGTGATTTTTATTGATAGTTCTTTAGAGGGTATAAATACGATTTTATATCTTTTTGCAGCCAATGCTACTCGCTTTATTTCTGCTAGATACTTTAAAGAAACATTCTGTTTTTTTCCTTAATTATAATAAATTCGCATCGTATTTCTACGGCCGCCCAATTTTGTTATTTATTATGGACCTAAATTTTAACGTGGGCTCTGAAACACGTGTGTTTTTTAAAAGACAAACACAAGCAACCATGGCCATGCCCGGATTCGAATCTGAGACCACACGATCGCATCGTAAAAACCTTGCCCACGGTATTCTTTACTTAATTTAGATTAAAAAGGCTTAAGTAAATACATCTGTTAAATCTCATATATTACGCTTATTTGGTCTAGTTAGAAATGATACTCAATATCCATGCGGTTTTTCTCCAGCAGGTTTTCTTAGTCTCTACAACCTTTTTCATACCTATACGATTTATGTAAAACCAGTTTTTCGACGTCACAGAAATCGATTCGCGTTTCTACCAGATCTTAGCATTTAAGTTGAGTTTTTCAAATTATAGGTATAAAATTATAATAACAATGAATCCAATCTTCTATGAAAGTAAAAGCTTAAATTGAAATTATCTTAGTATATATCTCAAAGCTAATACGATGGAATTCCTTCATATTTTAATAAATTTTCCACAAAAGTTCTATTTCTAATTAATGACGAAAAGTCGTACAGTTCTCGCTTGTGAATTTGATACTGTTTTCTCAGTATATCTTCAATCCTTTTTACTTGAGCTATAATTAGGATACATAGTGCTGTTGTTGATAAATTTACCTAAATATAGAATATCAAGGTATTAGATATTTCTGGAATGATAAAATATAATATTTTAATATTATTTACCTTTTAATCAGTTTAAAAGTGCATTTGCTCTTAAAATTTTTTCGTACATATAATAGGGGGTACATAAAGGGGATTAATTCGAAAACTTTCCACCTTTAAGATCTATCTTGCAGTTAAAAATATGATTACTGGTATCCTACTTTACTGCTTTTTGGTTAGAGATTTTCAAATAATCGCATTTCAGAGTTGCAGACATAATTAAACTTGCCTGCATTGAGATTTTGGTTTCCAGGTTAGTGTTTATACAAAAACTATTGCATTGCATCTCCTTATAGTTTAAATGATTAGAGAATAGGTTACACCGTTAAAATCCGTAAATAACACAAAGAAAATGTTATGCATTTTTCTGTAAACCATAAGAAAGTCTGTTTTCGATCTTCTCCTAACATTACGGAAAACTTCACCAAGAATTGACCGATGATCTGCTGCAATTCACTTTTAAAATCAGAAATATCAGCAAGTTGTATTTTATAAAGGATGGTCTTTAAATGTCTTCAAAGAAAGTATTTTAGGGGTATTAATTCAGGTGATCTTGAAGGTCATTTAATTGGTGTTCTTCTGCCAATCCATCTATTCGGAATCTCTCGTTAAACCGCTGTCTGTCCGGAAGAAAATAATGAGATGGAGCACGGTCCTGCTAGAATGTTATCAAATTTTCCTGTAAAACTGAATTACTCTTTGTATCAATTTGAATTTGTAGTGCATAGGTGATAAGAGATCAATATTCTCTTGAAGCATATTAAGACAGAGATCACCGGTCAAGTTTCCTTTAATTAATTTCCAAGAATATTAGCCAAAATAATAATTTTGGGGATATTGTGTATGCCCTTCTCGAAAAATATGTAAGTTTCGTCAGTCCAATATCAACAGTTTTGTTTCTTATCATTTCTATTAAGAAAAAATTAACATTCATCGCTAAACTAGATATTCGGCAGAATAGTAGGGATGGCGTTGACTTGACCACTCATTAATTCATAAAAGTCTATTCTTTTATCAAAATCATCGTCTTAAAATCCTTGAGGTCACTGCATTTTGTATGGATAGGTTTTATGCATTTTCAGTATCTTTCTTATTATCTTGAGTAATATTTCTGTCTGTTCTGCTATTATCCACAAGACGCCGGTGGGCTCTGCAGGAAATAATCCCAAAGCCTTAATTTGCGCTCTTTCATTCACATATTTCTGCAACTACAAAACGCAATACCATTGAAAAGAGAATTAAATGCCCTTTAAAAAATGTGCCACTTGACCCCCATTGCGATTTAAAAGACTTGAATCATTTGAAGTGTTCTTACAAATAAAATTGACGTATCTTTCTGATTTTTCATATTTTTAACTGCAAGGAATATAGTAAGGGTGGGAGTTTTCAAATTGACACCCTATATACCTATTTTAGTGTTAGGATTACCGGCGACTTTTAGGGATAATTTTAATGTTTCATTTAAGGATTTTTATAATATACAATATATGAGTAATTTCTTAATTTTGTTGTACAATTTTATTTTACGTAAGTGATTACAGTTAAAAATAACCATAAATAAATAAATAAAAATTTGAATATTTACTAATTGTTATAAACATAATCAGTTTTTAATTGGTGCACTGTGAGAATATGCATAATGTATTCTATGCATTTTATTTGCTGCTGTTTTACCTTAATTTATATGAATGTTCTCTTCTCTTACTTATTTTTCTTATTTATTAATTTTTCTAAATCTAACACTAGGAGGATATCACTTGCACAAATTTTATTGAAAACTTTGACAAGCAGTTTTTATCGAGAAGTCTCTAATTTAAAACTGACAATATTCTTTAACAGCAAATTCCTAATTTTCATTGTGAAAATCATGAGAAGCTTGTTGTTTGAAGAATGTTTAGTTTTAGCACGTAATATATTTACAAGCGCATAATATATTCCAAATCAAATCATTATTTTAAATCATTTTTCAAAAGCATGGTTATTAAGATTATTTTTACTAAAAGGAGCTCATTAGTTCAGTCATGAATAATAATATAAAATCGAATCATAAGCACAATTAATAGTTATTAAAAATGTATACACAATATCCTATAACAACGGTCACGCGTAGACTATATTAGGCCTAACCCAGAGAACTTGTATCTGATCACCTCCTAATGGCTCCCGGCTACCCCCGCTATGACAAGTGGATTTCGATTAAACGAAAAGAGGTTATAAATGAGCACACATACATCATACTGGATTAAGGTAGAGTTTTCCATTTACAACACAAACATCACTTAAGTTGCTTTAGGGTTCTGTCCCAATTACATACATCGGCTTGGAAAGTGAGAAAAATTTAAATATCAAATGCACAAATATTTTTTTCATTAACATCAAAAAAACAGATTGAAAAAAGCTAGACTGATACTGAAATCTTCAAAATGTAATTATTTAAAATTAAAACGCTCTTTATTCGAAAAATATGTGGGCGATAAAGTATAACTTAGGAGTAAACATTTTTGTGGTAAAATATTCTCTGGTGGTTTTTCTGGATGATTTATACGTAAATTCAAAACAATATCCATAAAAGTAAAAAGGCGTAGGTGAAGCGTGAATAGAAGAAACGAATAAAAACACAATAGGTAGACGTATATGAAGGGATAAAAATCCGCTACCGGTCGGTGCTACACAAAGGGGCGTCGTTTAGCTTTGCTGGGTTTTCGCCAGTGGTGGATAGTTATTTGTTATTTTTTGTGCTATCGTTCGCCTTATAATTCATTTATAAACTTTCAAAGAGATAGATTTAATTTTTTTATAGCCAGCTCATTCGGTTTCAAATTAAATATAATAAAGATTATAATTTGGCTATGCTAAACTGAGTTCCTAGCTTTGTTTCATAGTTATGTTGTTACTTTCATCAGCTTTCATTTTTAAAAATCTAAATCTTTATTATATTACAAGATATTTTCCTTAATAGATGTTTCGATGTTGCCTTAAAGGTTTAAAGAAAGAAATAGTCTTGCCCTTTCATATGCAGGAATAGTTCATAAAATGCCATATTACATTCCTTAAAATATATTAAAACTTATATTTACTAGATCATTTATATCACAATTTCCTTTATGAAATGCTTGAAACCACTAAAGCTTAAATTGAAGAAGTCTATATTATCCCATTTCGATAGAACACTGTTTGCACTCATATTTATATAGATTGGCGAATAGATCACTACACATATAAGGTTTCTAACAGGCGAGATGTTGCAACACTGCCGCCGCGACAGTACGCCGGTGTTCGAGGTTCGAGCTCGATTGGTATAGTTAATATAATATTTTTCTATTGCAGGAATTACATGTGTAAAACCCGCATAGATTCGTAATTACAATTTTTTATGCTGTGCATTGTCTATTGAAAATTAAGCGTTATTCTTATTTAAATAAAATATAAACTTTAATAAGAATAGAATGGAAAATAATTTATAATAAAACATTATAAAAAACACTATAAAAAATAGAAAATAAAATTTTAAATAATAAGCCTAACAAAAGGCTCAAAAAGATCTTCTTTAGCTAAACAAAGGTTAGCCTATCGTAAAAGCTCTTTCTTACTTCCAAAGGAGTTAGAGATAAAATGGAATTGGCAGATTCAACAATTTTATTTCTCAACTCCTCTAAATTCGTTGGCTTACTTTTATGATGTTTATGAATAGACTCCTTAAGATAACCTCACAAATAAAAGTCATTCATTTTCATTTACCTTTTCCATCATGGCTTCACAAAATGCTTTGCCATTCAAATTCTTTGCCACTGGTCTTCAGGAAACACCTCTTGAGTTTTGGAATATTTGTATCCATATTTTTTGCAAATACTCGTCAACGTTTTATGGTGGATACACAGTTCTTCTCCAACACTTCTGCTCCATCGTGTTGAATTCAAAACTAAAGCACTACAAACGATTTCTTCCCGCCGTTCTATCTCCTGGACTCTTTTAATAGGTGATTCTTGAGCTTTGATGTAACAATTTCTGCATTCTTAGAGGTAAAAAGATGTCTCAAAATTTGACAAGACATTTAAAATAGTTTTAGCACAACATTTTCTGAGAATAAATCGCTACATTGTATTGCCGAATTGCCTCCATAAAACCATTTAATCAATTGAGCTTTTTCGGAGGGGTATGAGCAAATCATGTAAAATAAACAAGGTCTCCGTTAGTGTTAATCACGTAAAATTGTTATTAAATACTAAATACTTCAAAAGTTATTCAAGAAAAACCGATTTCTATCGACGTCTTCGTAGGGAGGGCCTATAGGATTTTTTTTATAGGAAAGTTCTATATTATTTTTTTACCTGATTCCGAGAGATTGCCCACATTTTCCGGGACACCCTGTATATGTAAATATAGGATCTCTTCCAAATAAAAAAGTTAGGTGTGTCCTTCTATGCGTTAAACCCAATATCTGTTATTATACGTACAAATCTATGAGAAAACTATAAGTAGCATTACAATACTTTCATTGTCGGATACACTTTACCATACCAATACGAAAATTCCCCAATTTCTTAAATTTGAATAAGATATTAACGGAGATTTACATCAGTTATATATGATGTGGTCCTTTCAAAGCAACCATCAAACTACCCTCTCAGTTTTTATTTGAATAAAGGTAAAAGACCCAAACAATCGGTATATGCCCTTTGGGTATTTACAAGAGGTCTTGATGAAATCCCTTTGAATTGAGTTTGCAGGGTTTTTACATTTGACATAAAAAATATATAGGGGGTTTTAAATCTAAGTAAATATGTTTTGATATTCTTTTTTGTATTTATTAATAACATTTAAAGTTAAGAGTTTTTTTATTTAAGAGTTGATGAGACGTTTCTGATTTTAGATAAGGCATGCGTTTTTCCTATTGATACCATTTAAAATTATCAGTTGCAACTGATGAGGTTTTCGTTAGGATAGGATCCTAGTAGGACTGATTTTAGATGAATCATGTGGCAAGCTCTTGGCTTTTGTTTTTTGCATATTAGAAATTGTTAGTTATACAGGGTGCGGCACAAAGAGTGAATGTTTTTAGAACAGGTAGCGATTGGGCATTAGAGAAGGGAGGGGTGTGCGTCAGATTACATTCAGTGCCTTGACTCAAAGCATTTCAATTCAATTTAGGTTCGGCTTAATAGGTCCCTATTTTTTTGAAGAATATGGATTTACCGTTTCAGTAACGTCTGAAGGTTACGTTAATATGGTAAACACCTTCTTTATCCCCGAGTTAAAAAAAAGACGTATTAACCGTGACCGTTTGTGACGTTTTATGGCCTCCTCGGTCCCCGGACATGTCCATGTGTAATTTCTTTTTATGGAATTACCTCAAGTCCCGCATCTATGAAAAATCCTTGTAAATTAGATGAGTTGAAAGATGCAATCTGCTCGGAAATTAGTGAAATTAATAGAGATTTGTTGCAAAAAGTCGAGGCTAGTTTACGAGAATGCCTTCAAAAATGCGTCGATGGAAACGGTCACTATATGCCTAATACTTTTTTTCATAACTGTAAATCTATCCGGGTATTATCAAATGCTATGTCTTTGTATATGTTGGTCTACCAATGAATTTTTCCAAAACATCCTATTCCTCTGCCGCACCCTGTATATAACGCTCAGGAAATTTTAAATTGACATCGCAGCACGTTGACCTAATCTGCTTAGAAGTAGATCCGCCATTAAGACGAACTATTACGGCTAATAAAGTTCGCGTAGTTGCAAGCTAGTACTAAAGTGTATGAAGGTCCTTCGGGCACACGAGGGCTGCAGACTTCAGCTTGTCTGGGTCTCTGTTTACTTAGGTAATACTGGCAATAAGGACTTGTTGTTCGAAAGAGATCTGTGATACCATGAACCATAATCGGCATAGCCAAATGTGTAGCTGCGGCGCCACTAAAAAGTTTGCTCGACATCAAGATACCTCGAAATTAGACGGATCCGACTACTTGTCTCTCAGAAAATTAATGTGAATTTAACTAGGAGAAAGCCTTTAAATAAAAGAGCTCTTCAAAATACTATAGTAAGTAACCTGGTGAAAATCTTGGTGTTTTAGTTGTTAAGTCGAGCAATAATTGATGTATCGCCATCTCTTATGCTCTTGTCTTAAAATTGGCCAGATGGAGTATGTGTCTCCAAACCCAAAGAGGAGAGGTTTCTAAATCCGGAATAGCAGAGCACGCGTGGCATAATGGACACAATATCCATTGGTCAGAAGCCAAGATTCTGCACAAGGAACAACACTGGCGGAAGAGAAAGTTCGTAGAGGCAGCTTTCATTTCACAGAATCAGGGGATCTTCAGCCAGCCAAGCGTCGATATACCCAACATCTGGAAGCCTCTACTCTCAGGAGAGTGTAGGATCTAGAGAGAGGCGTGTCCTCCCCCCAACTCTTTTCACGGATGACTTTCTTTTCTACATCGCTGCACACATCTAGTATATAAGCCTTTAGAATAGTAGTTTGCTGTCAGTTTACACTTGATAACGGTTGGAGATACTTACCAACCGAAACGTCGTGTTACATAAAATAAATAAGACAATGCAAGTCCGACAAGATGTTTTTACTGTACCATTGTCTACCTTCAAAAACAGAGTATGTGTCTTCTTACATTTTTAGCCTGCTAGCATAGAAAACAGCCTAGGAATAAGGTAGTGAGCATAACAGGGTCCCACTGACAATTTGACTCCTGTCTGATCTTACTGAATTCATCAGGAGAGTGATTAGGTTCATCTTCTTTTCCAGTCGCCTTTTTCTTAAGATTATCTTCCTACTAAGAGAAGCGGTATTGTATATTCTCTTCAATTAATTACTGTAAGAATATAATAAACATTTTAAACTATTTATCCATTTAATACGAGTAACGTAGACGAATTTCCTTTAGGATCGTTGATAGCTATAATTGGATCAATGAATCTTTGCGTTCACGTCACTAAACAATCATTCAACTCAACACAATTGTTTCTCATCCGCTCTCTTTCTAATTTAGACAAATCAAATGAGAAAGAGCACAGAACGTAAGTCTTCAAAATACTCGACCTACTGTCGGAGAGACAGTTATGAGTTAGACAAGGACAAACATCCGATCGCATGTCTATGATAAACTTTCAACATCATTGGCTCCCCGTCGGGTTTTAAAATCGATTATTTCCTTCCGGGAGGGTGCCCGTTTTCGCAAAAATGTACTAAATATAATACATTTTTTATATAGAAGTATACTGGTATAATATATGTTTTATGTTTAGATAATAAAAAAATATAATTTTCTTCTAATGAACAAAGGAAACCACGGCTTGTAAATAAAACAAGTTTTAATTTAGAATTTGCTGCAATAGCACCTCGTGTTTAGTACATTTTGTGGAAAGTTCTTTGTACATCTTAGATCTTCGTCTGCAACCACAAGCAACCATGTTTGTTTATGTTTGGAAGACAGTGACAGTGATTATTCATAACTGAATTTTCTATCTTAAACTTACTGATATTTTTTTGTTCAATGAGAAAAAACTTGTTTTGAAAAAAATGTTTTGGTGTAATAATATTTGGGTTACGGTATAATATACGAGTTGCTCCAATTCTTTTAGCATATTATCATAATAAGTATCTCTTATTAACTAAATCTCATGTTTGTAAAAAAAAAGAAAAATTTAAATGGAGGTACAATTGATTAATTTTTTGTTTTTTTTGTCAATAACTTGTTTTTAGAAATAGGACTGCAATAAAGTAAATAATAATGGCTTTGTTTAAAACGCTCATGAACACAGTATAATTATGTCTCAAAGCTTTTCATGAGCTTTAAAGGAATAAAGTTCATGGAAATTTATTGTTATATAATATGTATACTGTCTATTTTCGATGAAAATCTTTCTTTATTAAAAATTGTTATAAATATTTTATTGTGAAGTAAAAAAAAATCTTATGATAACTTTTATGAGGTCCTAAAAGACACTATGTATGAAGTACCTTTGGTCAAAAACTTGGAATTAAAAATAAATATGTATCTCAAAAAATTCTATGAAGTACCTATTGCATTTATAAGTAGAAAAGACGTGAGTAATTTAAAGAAATATTGTACCAGTAATAAAGAACAGCAGGTTGAAATAGACAGCAAATAGCTATAAATAAATTAGCTGCCCTAAAAGTGACAATATACTAAAAACAAATTTCAAAGAATCGCAGATTTCATCTCTGGCGAAAATCGCCGCCACGGAAATTGAGCATAAAAACCTATTATTTTTTTTAAGTTACAAAATTAAATGCCGCCGCCACTGATGCTGGTTTGACAACTGATTGATTCATATAAACATCGACCTTGAACACGTGATGACGTAAACGCAAAGATCCATTGATCCAACTATAGAAACCCGTAATATAACCCTATGAAAATTTGTCGGCATTACTGGATAACATTAAAAGAGCTATACCAAAGCTTTTATAATTTATAAGAAATCACATTTAATTTAATGATTGACAAATAGCGTAAATTATAGATACTTACAAAATTATCACTTTATTTTTATTGTGTGACTAAATATATTGACGATCATATATTATATCATATACTAGCAAGGATCAGAACAAGTTTGGTGCCAACAAAAACATTTTCGCCTGACAAAGTTGTGTGCGAAATCTAAAATTGACAAAAAGTAAGAAAATTTATGAGTAAATACCCTGGAGTCTATTTCAAAGAGAATTTTCATAATTTAGGAACATATTATTTTAACGACGTCTTTAAATTTGTTTATGGTTTTCTTTGATAGCAGTGTGCGTGGTATATTTGCAAATTACCTCAATAGCTTTTAAATTTAGCGTAAAATATCCCTGGATACATTTTTCATTGGAGCAGGTAATTAGGCTAAAGCTAATATTTTCGGTTATATTTAGGGCTTTTAACAGCAATTATACTTTTACGTTAGTTTATAAAGTAATTCTTGTAATCCGATTTTAATATTCTCTTTTAGTCGTTTCAGTATCTAGAAAGCTCTTATCTTCAAGTCTATATATGGTTAAAGTAACAGGCTTTAAATGGTTATTTGTGTGTTGCTTATTAGCGGTTCATTTATATACAGAACCGTTCCGTAAGTTTCCCTTCTAACACGTTGCGGGACGGAAATTAAGTACACAAAATATTCCCAGATGCAGAATAACTTTAAAGTAACTTTTAGTATTACTTGCGGTTTGTTCTATGGCCCGTAATAACAGGAAAACTTTATGATGTTAAATGTACTGCATATAGTATTTAATCTACCTAGACATAAATACGTAATATCGACGATCGGCTGGGTTAATCCTAGTTTTTATATTAATTTATATATTAAGAATTAATACGTTATAGTTAGCTTCTTTATTTAAAAAATATAATATAAACATAATTATTCTTTATATTTTGTGCCTAGGTTAAGTAACTTTTTAGTCTGATGATAACAAGAATACTTGCTGAAATGCATTTCTCTTGAAATTAGGAATATTATTTGTGAAGAAAAGACTTTCCCTACTAATATTTCTATATATTAGTTTGACTACACTTCAGAATGGAATTTTTTCTTCATAAAGAAAATATACATTTTATTTTTTTGTAATTAATTTATAGTTAAATAAAAACAAGTATAATAGCTGAAAAATATTGGACTCAGTACAATCGTAGAGCATCAATAGATGTATATGTATAACAGGTGATGAGTCTTGAATCTAAGCGTATGGCGGAGTAAGCATTTGTTGTGTAGTTCTTGGTGAATTAAGGAAAAAGACGCCACAACGAAGGATTATTTTATATCAAGGCAGTGCAAGCTCTCACTTATCATTTTATTACTACATATTAATTTCACTCGCCAAAACATTAAGTGAATAGATTATCCTCTGTACAGTTGTGATTTAGTACTAAATGAGTAATTTTTATTCCCACTTATTAAGAACATGCGTGACATAAAAAAACTATTGGTGGATTGAAACCCATATTTTGGAGGTTCCCCTTAAAACTTTGAACACCTAGAATAAGCCTAGCTGCAAACTATAGGCATGGTGTTGGAGTTCACCATCTCTCAGACAATGATGTTAAATCAATTTACAAAATTTTCAAACAATATACATATATTTTTCTTTATGCACTTAAGTTTTTTTTTAAATATTTTGTATTTTTGTAGCAATCTTAAAATTTATTCTTTTAAATCTTCTTTTAATTACTTTTTATTATTATATACTTTGGGACGAATCAACAAACTTTTCTAAATAAAAAAAATATTTTTAACAAAAAAAGTTAGTGAAATCAAAGCAACTTGGCAACGCTGATATGTGTTCAATATTCATATTACTAATATAAAAATATTAAGATAATTACTCTATTTTACCATGTGTCACGTTTGTCACGTTATTTAAAAATTAGTAAAAAAAAATTAAGATATAAAAAAAAATAAAGGTTACCAGGTGCTTGTTGGTAGGCAAATTGCCCTAGTGGTAACAAATTTATGCCCCAACCCAGAAGAAGAATAGGGTGGGTAAAGATCGCCACTGGATCAAGGCGGAATGAGCCAGAGTTCCTTCGATGGTCCCAGAAGTCACTCACCAACAATAACACAATTTAATATTAATAAAAAAGAGTTAACCTTAGGTCACTGAGGTCGGTAGAGTGAAACACACACTTAATGTTGAAATTTATTTAAAAAAAAAAAAAATACTAGTTACTACAGTTACCACAGTTGGCTGCAGGGTCTTACATCAGCTCGTAGGTGCGGTTGGCGTGGGATGAAATACGAAGGAAAATAAAACGTTAGCAAAAGAGAAGAAGTAGAAAAAACCCTATGAGAAAAACTGTTAGAGTTTCTGGTAATCACAGCACATTATATAAAAAAAAATTAAAATTAAGAAGGAAAAAATTATGATCAATCCTCCCTTAATGATAGTTACAATACTTATAATATAACATCTTATTTTAAGCAATTTACATTAAAATGATTGGTGCGAACCCCAGTATAACTATGAAAAGTACGAATAAAAATGTGATCATGTGCCATATTAATTGAGTAATAAAAGTAATTAGAAAAGAACAAAGTGTCTTTATCTGTTGGTTACAGGGTTTTCTTCTCTAGTACTCTGCACCGGTGTTTGGCAGGAACGGCTTTGGTAAAACCTTCTCAAGGGACTCCTGACACCTTTTGAGGAGAGGGGCGACAATGACAATAAAAAAAACTGCACGTGACGCAAAAAAAAGAAGGCTGACAAAAGGACACTTACCTCTGGTATAATTGCCTAATAAATCCTGCAAGCGGTTATAAACAAACACAACAAAATAAAAGCCCCGTGGAAGTGTAGTGAGCCGTCAGCCCCCAAAATCCCAAAAAATCGGGTTACGAAAATGTCGAGGCACTCAACCACCGGCAACCAGAAGTAAAGTGAGTCCTCCCATGCATGCGGTGGAAGAAATGGCAATCTCAAACACTGTCAAAGATGCCTCTCATGTCTTCTTCACAGAAATGTCAAAATAAAGCCGCATTTACAACGACTTGTGATAAAATGTTGATAAAATCAACGGAATATAACACTGCGATAAATGAAACAGAATAAAAGTAAATAAGGTTACAGTCAATTAACACCTACACTGTAAAAAATATAAAACAATGAAATAATGAAGTTATATGACCTAATACTTAATATCTAATATCAAGATAGAAAGAATAATTAACAACCAAAATAATTAAATCAAAATTGATACGTGAAATGCACTAACTGTTTATATATATTTTTTAATGAAAAATGGAAATGATCTCTCATCCAATTTGATATGTAAAATTTAAAAGGGCTTGTATGTATTAAACCCAACGCAACCAACACCCAATAAACCCATACCCTATTGATGACATAATTTTATAACTTTTTGTAAAAAAAAAATAGTATGATTAAAAAAAACGACATCGAAATAAAACTTTAAACAAAATAAACCCTTTGACCTGATACCTTTATGTACTGAAATAATATATAAGGAATTAAACCTGAGAAAATAGCTTCTCAATCCGGCAACGCTGTAGTTATTAGATTGATTTTTCTAAACAGGTTGTGCGTGAAATATCAATAATTTGGCGGTTAATTATAAATGTCAACGTTTTTAGACTGAACAAGGTAATTTGGAAAACAACTTTAAAAAAGTATTGTGCAGGACCTTGAAAGCTTGGACGATTTACAGAACACTGAAAAAGCTTCTGTTCCTCGACATTTAACTGGCGGAAGCCTTCTCGAGACTGCAAGGACTGTCAAGCGTCTGATATGTAATATAAAATGCGGCCATAGATTATATACCAGGTGTTCGAATTAAACAATACTAACTTTATATTTTTTGCAATATCTTTGCGATACCGCTTTAACTTTGCGATACCGCTATGTTATATTGTAGAACATTTCCTGGCGATTTAAGGTAAACTCTACAACCTTTATATTTCAAGTTTTTTCCCATCCCGTATAATAACCGACCTAGGCTCTGTTTAAATATAAGAAATAGCCGCATATATACTTACCCGAATAAATTTTACTTTAAAAAGTTTGTGCTTCATACAACAAAGTTCCTAATTAAGTTATAGGTTTACTAAATATGGAATTTGGAAGAATTTTCGTATTTTATTTAATCATGTATGAAAGTTATTTTTTATTGTATAACTTGTTAATTTTTTCCTATAATCTCTTCTAATAATACAGGGTGTTTCAGAACTATGGGATCAAACTTCTAGGGGGTTGTTCAGTGCAACAGTAGAATCCATTTGAGTATAGGAACCCATGTCCGGAAATGTGTCACTATACGACTACGGCCCTAAGACGCGTCTAAATTTAGAAAAAATATTAATTATCTAAATAGGATCTGATACATTTATTTTTACCATTGTATATGATACCATCACAACAATTCTTCAAAATGTCTTCCTTCAACCTCAATACACCGATTTAAACGCCGCACATGATTTCGGCGGACTACACTAAAAATTTGATCCGCGTTTTGAATGATTTCAAATGCTGCTGTTATTCGTCCAAGTATGTCTAGCTCTGATTCTTCTGGAGTTTCGTAGACTAAAGACTTTCCATGTCCCCACAAGAAAAAATCGAGCGATGTTAAATCGGGTGACCTAGGAGGCCAAGAAACTGCTCCACCTCTGGCAATCCAACGGTGCCTAAGCCGTTGAGCCAAATACTTGCGTATTTGTACAGCAAAGTGAGCCGGCGCGCCATCATGCTGAAACCACATTTGCTGTCTAACGTTTAGTGAAACATTTTTAAGGAGTTTTGGGAGAACTTCCTCCAAGAAACGCAGATAAATAGGTTCTGTTAACCGTTCCGGTAGAAGGTATGGCCCAATTAAATAATCATCAACAATGCACGTTGACAGACCAATGATTCTGATGTTTTCTTGGAAAAACTGCAAGGATTTTCTTCGTCTCAAACATCGTCCCAATTCCTACTATTAAAAATACCGTCTCTTGTGAAAGAGGCTTCATCGGTCCACAAAACATATCGTAAAAAATTTGGTTGTGCAATGATGGGATCCAGAAGCCATCGACAAAATTAAACTCTAGGATGATTTACGGCTGTAGTCATACCTTGAACTTTCTAGAAGTGGTAAGGATGGAGTTGTTGCTCCTGTAGTACCCTCCAGACAGAAGCGTTACTCGTATTCATATTCTTAGCGACGTCACGTGTGCTATTTGATGGTTCATCGGCTACTCGCTGAAGCACCTCTTCTTCAAATTTGACCGTTCTTACGGTTCGAGCAACACCAGTATCATGTATCTTGGTCTTAAACATGCCTGTCTCAGCGAGCAGCCGATGAACCGCAATAAACTTTTTGTATCCAGGATGCTGTCTTTCGGGATAACGCTCATGATACAACCGCGATGCTGCTCGTGCATTGCAATTTGTTGCTCCGTATGCCAAATGCATATCCGCCAATTCTTGATTGGCAAAATTTTCCATTAGCAATAAATGTTTAAAAATTGTAAGCTATAAAATTTTTAAACATGATATTGATAAGCGTTGATTTTAAACAATTGTTTTTATGGCATCATGCAAAAAAAGGTAAAAATAAATGCAGCAGATCCTATTTAGTTAGTGAATGTTTTTTATAAATTTTAACGCGTCTTAGGGTCGTAGTGGCGTAGTGACGCATTTCCGGACATGGGTTCCTATACTCAAATAGATTCTTCTGTTGCACTGAACAGCCCTCAGAAGTTTGATCCCATAGTTCTGAAACACCCTGTATAGTAATAGATTTTGTGAATAATTCTTATTTAATTTCTGAAACTCAGCAAATATGCATATAGTAAAGTCTTTCAGAAATAATAGCATGTCAATAGAAAAAGTGACAAATAGAGGACTTTATTTAATATACGGACAAAAAAGTCGCAATTTTACACTTTTTCAATTTGGCTACTAGCATATCCGAAAGAACCACACATTTCCCACTAATTTTTAGCGCACGGTATAGTAGAGCGAATTTCAAATCTGGCGCCATAATCAAATTTTGAATCACCCGCTATTATGTCGTAAACCCATTTTCACTTCCAGTTAGTACTACACCTCGATATTCAGAGGACGCAACAGTCAATCGGTGGTCAGTGTTCTATTGACTATTATGGGAGTTTTCTATCTAAGAAGTATTAATCTATGGTGTTGTGTTTTAATCTTCATATATTATTTATTTATTATAGAAATAAAGTATAAATATTTTAGATCAATATAAAAGTGATTACCCCGCGAAAATACCACACTGTATTTTTTTAATATTTGTGTCCATAAATAAATAGGAGCATAGGAAAACTGTCTATCTACAACATAAATTTTCGATTTTTTTTTAAGTGGCTTAACCAAAAAATTGTTTTAATATAATGGATATAAAGTAAGCTTTAGGATTTAAAAAAGCCAAACTTTAAATATTAATAATTATAAATATATAGCTAAAAGTATATAGTACCAAATAGTTTTGGTTAGTCACCGAGTTTTACTTTCTTTTTTGCTTTATAACAAATAATACATCAATTTATGCTAATTACATTAATTTAATATAACATTTTTTTTTGGTAAAATTAAGTATTCACTGGCAATGTGGAATACTAAGTATATGTTTATCAACAAAATATCCCTCTGCCTCCCTTTTAAATAGTGCGCTCAACCCAAAACCTAATGTTTATTTTAGTGTATTCAATGTTCTAAGGAGGTACCTCTCGTTCTAGTGTATCCAAAAGTGTATTAATAATCATAAAAAATAATTTGTAAATAAGTAATAAATAAGCTATTGTCGATAATGAACTACTATCTTTTCATTAGTATATGTTATTTAGGTTTGTGGTAATTACAAAAAGAAGTAGTAGGTTTTTAGCAAGGATTTAAATTGAATAATTATGGAACGACGTGAATTGATTACCTGAAAGCCCAACAATGACATCAACTCAGAAGAATGGATTTTATAATGAAATAGTTTGAAAAGGATTTTTTAAAATTAAGAGATATGAGAATTTTGGTTAAATATAGTAAATTAATATTAAACTATAATAGCAAATTGGTGTTGATTCAGTTCTTCCCTGCTGATAAACACTAAAATATAATAGCTTGAGAAATTTTATGTAAATTAATTCTTGATACCTGAAAGCCTAACAATGACAACAGCTATGAAGAATGTATTTTATTATAAAATATTTTGTAAACAAATAAATAAAATTAAGAATTATAGGAATAGCAAAATGGTGTGATCAGTTCTTTTTTACGGATAGACGCTACTGAAAAATTTAATAACTTTTCGGTTGAACCCTTTTAAGGCTTCTATACATAAACCTGATGACAGCTCATAGCACCGTGGTGCGGTAAAAAAGAATTTTAAGACACTTAATATTTGCAAATATTTTACAATTTCATTTTCTTTCAGGTAAAGATTCCTACTTTACTACTTAAAGACCTTATACTTACTTTACCTACCTTTACCTTTCTACTTAAAGAATAGAGTGAGAAATGTACAAAACCAGAAATGTATAATTTTTTAAGCACAATCATCAGTCCTATCAAAAGTCGAAAAAAGAAGACTGTATATGTATTCCATGTATAACATGTTAATTTATCCAGAATCATCAATCGCATCACTTAAAAATTAAATAACTTTACTCAGATTTACCATGCAAAATGCTGAAGATGGATAAGTATATTATATTTTAAGAACTAAAAAAACGTAATAAAACAAGAAGAGAACATTGATTTTAAGTAATTAGTTAAATTTGTTCTCTATCTTCCAGTTTACGTATGATCTAAGCTTCCTTCTTTATTTATCTTCATAAATGGGGTTTTAAAGTAAAATTTATGAAGCTTTAATAAAAATTACTTTCGCATTCCTTACCTAATAAGTCATTTAAATGACACAAGCGATTACTCAGATTTGACCATGGCAAATACATTTTTTTTAAATTAGTTTACTTTTAAGTGAAATATAGATCGACATATTTTTCTAAATATAGTGCATGCATTTTTAATAATTAAAAAAAAAGACTAAAATAAAGAAGTTTTAATATTTTTTTTTAAATTTTGCTATTTTAGAATATCGTCAACTATGTTTTACTATATTTAAAAAGACAAAACTATGAATTTTATCTTGTCCAATAATAAAAATTAACTAAGATAAAGTTGGTGGATATCTGAAGCACCTCTTAAAAACATCACAACTATCTTATTAGATATGAAATCATCATCAGAATGTAGGTTTCATCACCTTGTAATCACATCACCGCTAATTTTGTCCAGAAAGGTACACCATTTCTATCATATTAATGCTTTACATATGCCTCGTTATTTACCTATGTTTCCTTTTCGCTTCAACCGGTACCATGCAATCAATAATAACCAGCCAAACTTTTCATGAAATAAAGCCGTAAAAGGTCGGAAATTAAATTAATATTTTGGCTGCCTTACAGATATGCAGAGTCGCTTTTATATAGAGGCTGCAAGAAATCTGTACGTCACAGGAATTCGATGTACGATTTCTGTACGTCGACGACCTAGATTCAATAATCTCTAAAGGGAACCACACAAAGTCTCGGTCTTAAAAGTATTTATTAATTCTAACAGCAGGCTACACGTGTTTCGCTCATATTAAGAGCATCAGGAGACCTTAAAAATCGACTAAAAACAGTCGGTCACATTACACACAATACATGCTTTACGCTCATATTATACACACAGTGTGTATGTGACCTACTGTTTTTAGTCGATTTTTAAAGTCTGATGATGCTCTTAATATGAGCGAAATACGTGTAATCTACTGTTAGAATTAATAAACACTTTTAAGACCGAGACCTTCTGTAGTTCCCTTTAGATGAAGGCTCTGCATAGTAAGTTTTTAGTTCATACCTTTACTTCTTATTTTTCACAGACTTTAGGTACAGTCGCCCAGCAGCATTATAGAAAAAATCTGTTCCGACGCTTTCCCACATTATTAATACCTATATACGACGAAAAATTATACGCGTGTCTTTTACAATATTAAAGAATGGCTCTATAACAATATAATAATCAGCAATCAAAATTTGAAATAGGGGAGCACTACCTAAAGCCTTCATTACGGTCGTCACCGGAGGCTCAAAGAAAAATGCCACGTGGGATCTTCTATAGCCACGTGACGTATTCATCAGGAAAGCTGCTATTGCTATTGCTGCTGATCGACCGCCGGTTACCGCCTGAGGTAAAACACAATGGCCGGTAATTATTGGCGAGAGCCCCTCGAGATCTACAGTACTGTTTATCTTGCCTCATTGAAAACTGCCCCGATGCCGACCTTTTTGATTTAACGTAGGTACATGAAGTGGATTTTATTTTTTAAAGGTACAGTTAGTTATACGGGGATTTGTAATTTGTTTTTAAATAAAGCTTCACCTATATTCTAACTATGTTCTAAATTCTAAGTTAAATATTAGATAATGTAAAAAACTAAGAACGTTACTACTCAATGCGTAATATACTTTTGTAATTATTATTTATCAATTAAACAATAAAAATGCTTATTTGCAAATAATCTAAATTAAATTCCAGTAAGAAAAATGCATAAATAAATTTTTTTCACCTAATAAACATATATGTCCATAAATTATAAGTAGTTATTTAAGTAATATATGTATAAAATTATGTTTTTTTTTATTAATAGAAAATGCAATTTTTTAAAAATTTGCCATAAAGAAAAGAGTACTTATTATACGTGTAGCATTTTTTTACTACTAAAGGAAACACGGAAAAAGTACTAAATCACTATACGAGCAAATAAATATAAAATTTCAAGAAATAAGAAAAATGTCGGAACATTTTGAATGCCAATGTTAAGTAATGTTTGAAAATATCTTACTTTCTATTGTATTTATCTTAATGTTGTAAATGGTTTTTATTGATGTTAATAAATTTATAAAAAAGAGAAAATAATATAATAAAATAATACTATAAAATAATATTATAAAAACAGTTTTTTTTGACAACTGACTTGTGAAAAAATACAAAAATGTATATAGCATTAAGCGGTTGAACTTGGGATCTTCTGGGGTAATATAAATTGGATGTCATAGCATCTATACCAGGGATACTGGTAGGCCAATATTAGGAGCAGGATTTACTGTATGATAATACTATTTTATTTAATTTCTATTTTCGAAGTTAGCAAGGTAATAACTGAATTAATAATTATGAAAAAAATAATTTATTAAGGTTAATTAAGTTTACGTTCATTACATTAATTTCCTAATGTTATTTTTTTTAAGGTTCTAAGCTTCAGTTTGTAAGAGAGAGTAAGAGAGACCTGATTTAGACAGTCTGACTAAAGAGACTTATAGTGAAAATTTTTTTTTACATTATTCTACCTCATCAATAATTCTCGAATTCTAGTAGTGCTTTCTAATATTTTTTTAAAAGTTTGTCATCGGAAATGTCAGCAAGCAGGAACTGTCCTTTAAGTACTAATTTAAAGATTTGCAGTAAAGAGTAAAATATGATATTAAATACAAAGGAGTGATTATGCTTTTCTGTCGTAAGTGTCGTAATTTAAGAGTATTCCAGTGATGGTCAGGAAAATTTCAACATTGGAGAAAAAATCAAAAAGTTGGTGATCTTTGGATTCTAAAATTCTTCAGCCTTCGGGTTCCATTATGACTATGATACTATGTCTATAATACTGTTGTACTAATTGAAAGTAATACAATTGAGAAATTTTCAGATAGTTTAGTAAAAATGTAAACGTTTTTCATTCTACAGTATTTATTTTACTAATAAGACATCGAGTAGAAGTAAAATCGTAGTTTTTTTGAAAACTATTACCATGTCTCAAAACCAAATCTTAGTTTATTAAGGTTACAGAAAATAGTAAAATAGCAGTTTCTCGCTGTTCCAGGTGCATACTATCTACCTTATAATGAGTGGCGTTTACATTCCACCACAATCTTTTAGGAACTTGTAAGGCTGGCACTACGAGTCATTTCAAAATTTCAATATACATGAACATTTGCATAAACATTTGAGTATCCTAAGATTCATCAAAATGACAAAATAGTTAGTTATAGGAATGCTTTTTTTAGATTTGGTTTTTTCTAATGCGCGCGAACTAAGTATTGGCACAGTATAAAGAACAAGACAGTAGGTTCACTCTCTTGCGGCCGTTTGAAGTAGGGACTTCTGAATAGTGCCGACTTTTTTTACGCGGTCGTAAATCATTATTTAGTTTCGACGGCAATCCTTTACGATACGGGGGGTGTTTGAAACATTTTTAATAAGGAATATTTTCGTACATCGCGGCGGGCAGGGTGTCATATATGGAATTTTTTGAAATTAAAGGCACTTTGTATTATTGTTAAAATGAAATTGAAACAATATTATTAAGTATCTCTTTTGAACAAATAACTGTAAGAAAAACACTTGGTAGATAGCTTTAAAATTAAGTTTATTAGAATGTACACAATTAAATCTTAGCCTTACGTTCCTTTCATGTTTTTTTCTTAACTGACCAAGAAACTACCTACCTAATATTACATACACTTAATTAATAATAACTTCGTTAATATACCCATTTTTCAAATATTTAATAAAATTTACATAATAATGTGATAACAACACTCAGCATATGGAACTCGGTAACAGTGAAATATAAAAAGGCAGTTAAATAAAAAAAAGTTATTAAATGCCTAATTATTTGCTTTTTAAATAGGGGATAAAAGAACAAACCACTAAAATTAAAATAAAACGAAAATAGGTGTTTTACAACCTAGAATTCATATAAATATGCAAAATAAATATAGTTTTACATTGGGGATTATAGTACACATCAATATTTTGAAACTTAAACCCTTAAAAACCACCCTTAATGACGAAAAAAATGCAGTATTAAGTATGGTTAGATGGTATAAGTGGCTAAAATTTATATCATTCAAATGATTGCAATGCAACTAATAATAAATCGGATAGCTTTCACTATTAAAAACCACCACTAATAACAGAATATTACCAAAAATTTTGCATTTTTTTAGATTAAAATCACGATTTAAAAAAAAAATGTACTCTAAATCGCTGACACTTTTTGAATCTTTTTGTAGGATCTCAATTTTCCGAGATATTTAAGAAATACTGAAAAAAAGCGTGTATTTTTTTCTGTAAACTAATCCATTTTTATTTTAAAAAAATGTATATCCCTTTTACTCCTGCAGCCATCTACGCAACATATCGCGGGCATTTTTAAAGTACAAAATTTCCGCACAACGCTATTATAGTTCTAATATTGAAGACGCCCCTGTATAACGCAGTCGCCACCGGGCAGCAAAAAAGAGTAGCATCAGAAAGCGAGTGAGAAAGGCAACATTTTGGGCGGCGCTTAGAGTGATCCTTCTATTCTAGTTTATGTTCGGTGGTATTGGGTAAGCTTCTGATATGGTTTTTAGGTCCAGTTTGCATCATAATTACTGTTCCTTAAATGTGTCATATTTTAAAAATCAGACAGGTGAGTTCACAATAAGTTTTATTATGACTATTATGACTAAACTAATCCATTTTTATTTTAAAAAAATGTATATCCCTTTTACTCCTGCAGCCATCTACGCAACATATCGCGGGCATTTTTAAAGTACAAAATTTCCGCACGACGCTATTATAGTTCTAATATTGAAGACGCCCCTGTATAACGCAGTCGCCACCGGGCAGCAAAAAAGAGTAGCATCAGAAAGCGAGTGAGAAAGGCAACATTTTGGGCGGCGCTTAGAGTGATCCTTCTATTCTAGTTTATGTTCGGTGGTATTGGGTAAGCTTCTGATATGGTTTTTAGGTCCAGTTTGCATCATAATTACTGTTCCTTAAATGTGTCATATTTTAAAAATCAGACAGGTGAGTTCACAATAAGTTTTATTATGACTTTGAAAACGTCAACTATAGGAAACTTAACAAATATTTAGCATCTTTAAATGGAAAAAATATTCAATAGTTAGCTATGATGTAAGCATGATGTTTAATATTTTTTATAAAATTCTTTGTATAGGTTTTGCTTATTTTGAATCTGTAAAAACCTATAAGACTTCTGCTTTTTTTAAGGGGTCTACTGCAAAATAGCAAGAGTTAACTAGGCTAAAAAGGTGTGCTCATTTGTTATACATTAAAGGTCGTTTAGCTGATAATACTTAGAATTTTAGTATTTTTGTTCTGAATGCAAACTTTCTAATATATGCTATGCTAAGACGAACCCAAGAGAAGATCTTAGATCTTTCTGAAAATAGATAATCGGAAATTTTATGGACAGCGTTTGACTTCAAATAGATAGAGCTAATTTATTTAGCGAGTATTTTCAAACAGTTTACGTAAATAACCAGGTTCCATCAAATTTCTCTGGTTATTGACAATAAACATAATAATGATTAATCATATAATGATTTGCATATGATAATGCATTGAAATCGCTTTAGTAGAGATATTTGAACAAATAAGCAAACTTCCTAAAAATGTTATATAGTACTTGGTAGTATACTACATTTTTTATTAAGGAGATTTTATGTTGTTTTGCATTCTCATATTATATTTAACAGATCATTAAAAACTTCTGTATTTCCAGATTGCTGAAAGCAGAGTTATGTTGTTTCAATTTTTAAGAGTTGTCAAAAAAAATATCAAAATTTTTCGTAGTGTTTGTATTTAATATGCAATATATAAACTTTTTGACTGCCTTGTTAGCAATCAGTAAAATTCGTTGTGTAATTTCCGATGAAAAGCAATTTTCACAGATAGGTCTCCATTATTACACCTGGTAAGTTACCAAACAGATACCTTAAAAGGCATGGAAAATCGTAAGCAGGTAAATGCTATTTACAGAGAAATTTCAAAGGCGTTTGACTGGTTGGACTATTAGTTTCGTTTTTCATAAATTAGAGTTGTTAGAGTAGCTAGGTCATATAACATATAGATAGAGAGCTCATGACTAAAAAACCCATTGTACTTCCTACCGGCTGAAATTTTTTGTGAGATTAGTTTATAAATTAAAATCAAAGTCCGCTGGGCTGGCTGCTCAACAACGCTGGGTATTAATTTTTTTTATTTTTTAAAATTGTTAATAAAAGAAGACTACTCAACATACTTCCTACCAGTTGAAATTTTGATAGTATGTTATTTAGAGTATTTAGAAAATAAAGTCAAAATTACCAGCCCATTTTGACGATTGTAAAGTACTGCCAGCTTATGTTGAAAGTGCGTGGATTCAAGTACAAGTCAGCATACTTTCTACCGGCAGTCTTTTTTACAGGACATTAGCAATGTTATAAATATGTTAAATTTATAACATTGCTAAATTTTTATATGATTGCATCATATAAAAACGTCAAAAATATAGTAGAAGAGCAAAATAAAGTTTGTAAATAAGATTTACGAAATACGTATGCAATGAGATTTATTTGCACGAATTTTGGCATTATCAATGAATTTTAATATCGACGTTGAAAAGGTATTGTCGTACCCAATAACACCTATTCCGTTATCATTATGTCATTCAGACGGAGTAATTTGTAAAACTGAAAAATCGGCTATTATTCAAATTTTACAAATAAAGACGGCTGATAATATACCGCAAATATTTGACATTGTAATCATCGATGGGTTTTTCCTTCTACACTGTATGAAAGAAATCCCAAATACATTCGGGAATTTATCAAAAAAAATTATATCATTTATGCAGAAGACACCAGCCAAACGATACGATATAATTTTTGATCAATATTTCACTCCATCTATAAAAGATTATGAACGCCTACAGAGAGGAAATATCAGTAATTTAGGCTACAATATTACAGGACCCGAACAGACACGACCTAGAGATTTTAATAAGGAACTCAGAAATAGCAAATTTAAAAATGCACTGGTGAGATTTCTCATTGATCACTGGGGAAGAGCGAAAATGGCGCCGTTTATTGGTCAATCGATTGTGAAATTAAATTACGATGTATGTTATACATATGAGAGTCACGGTGTCTCCGTATCGAAAATTATCGATGAAGACTTGTCCTGTGAACTGCAGGAGGAAGCAGATACAAAAATTATATACCACGTATGCAATTTCTGATACTGACATTCTTATCATCATGCTGGGAAACATGGAACATCTATCTTCTGATCAGTTACGGATTTTTATGGAATTGGGAACGGAAAATAATAAGCGGTGCATCAACATCAATGACCTGACTGAGCAACTCGGCCCATCATTATGCCAAAGTTTACCAGGGTTTTATGCCCTGACCGGCTGCGACTACAATCCGGCCTTTTACAGAAAAGGAAAGAAGAGGCCTTTCCAAATATTAAAAAAATCCCAGGAATATCAAAATACATTCAGTGGACTGGCGAATATGAATACAACTCAAACAAGAAATCAGCTTTTTAAATTTTGGAAAAATTCGTTTGCGAAATATATAATTTTAAGTATATCTCTGATGTGAACGTCGGTCGCTTCTCGAAATTCTAGGAAACTTATAAGGCATCGGATGTCAACGAGCCATTCCAGAAACGGCTGAAAAGTTTCAATGTATCATCCATACCACTATGTACAACGGAGCTCCATCAACATCTGCTTCGTATACAATATATTCCAAATATAATATATGGCGAAATGCATATTCAAAATATCCAACATGCTATCTCCCATGGACAACCATTGGACTCCATCTAGAGTCCAATGGTCCCCTGCAACGAATGCCGACAATGAGTCAGGTATATTATTTCACTATTTCATTCATTGCCAGATATATTGCAATTTTTCAGGTATTTTACATTTTGTTTTTTTTTTCAGATATTGAAGCTGAGGAAACGGAATCTGATTATCGTAATTCAGATAACGAATCGATATCCTCGGAAGAAAACGGAATTATTCAATTAAATATAGAAAATGGACTATTTTTAAATAATGTGAAAACTATATATTTAACATCTTGCTTTTTCAATAAACAGAAATACAGTACTTTCAATCTTTTCATAAAGAAATCTTATTCCATTTTTTTCATTTTAGCAAGATTATGCGGGGAGACAGCATGTGAACGATATACGCTTTCTCTCGCGCGCTCGCATCCACGTAAGTCTGTCTTGCTCGCACTTACAGGAATGACATTTTTGACGTTTTTATATGATGCAATCGTCAAAAGGGGCTGGCTCTAGATATTTAACATATTTATAACATTGCTAATGTCCTGTAAAAAAGACTGCCGGTAAAAAGTCTGTTGAGTTTTACTTGAATCCACGCACTTTCAACATAAGCTGGCAGTACTTTACAATCGTGAAAATGGGCTGGTAATTTTGATTTAATTTTCTAAATACTCTAAATATCATACTATTAAAATTTCAACTGGTAGGAAGTATGTTGAGTAGTCTTCTTTTATTAACAACTTCAGAAAATAAAAAAAAATAATTCCCAGCGTTGTTGAGTAGCCTGGTTTTTTGGTCATGAGCTTTTAGTCTAATAGTGGTGTAAAAGAACAGGCTGTTTTTAAAAGTAAAAATTGTTTACACATAAGGTGAATAAATTAAAATCTATTTACTATATTATATACTTAATGGTAAACCACTTAAATATTTTTCTTCAATAAGAGACTTAAGGATTATTTTTGATAAGAAATTTTTATTTGTGGACCATATAAAATGCAATATCTTTTAACTAATTTATGGGCACATGTGTTGTCAAGATTTGCTGGGATGGATTTAATATTCCGTTCACATTAATTTTTATAGATCAGCTTAGTATAAACTATCCTCTGGATGACTTTGATGAATTAGTTGAAGATACATTTTTTTAATGTATCTTACCCAATTTTTCTTAGCTTTATTATTTTTATACTAAATTTTATTTTATCGAATGTAACTCAATAGATTTAATGATTTACTTTTTTCCTGTTAAACTTAATTTATCTTTTTTAAAGGATTTGTGTACCTGATTTAAAAATCAGGGTAAAATAGGTAAAATATTGATATTTGCTTATGTTATACGCATGATATCAATCTAATATAATTTTGAATGGTTAATTACTTTTAAGATATGCGTTCCCTGTAAATAAATAAATTAAATAAATACTCTTTTTTTTTTCTAAAAATTCTGTCTGGTTCAATAAAAAAAATATACAAGTTCATAATGTGATTTGCAATTTTAATCTACGAAGTTACATATTTTATTAATGAGTTATTTCTTTAGTCAATCTCACCGTTTAAAAGAAATTACCATTTTAAAGAAATTAGTAGACATATAGTAAAATGTTTTGCTGGCTTCGTGCATGACAAGCGTATCTATATCAAGAGTTTAAGTCGTAGACGTTTAAAGATCTTTACTTGCTTGCACTACACCAGTATATATACGAAATAATTAAAATATAAAAAATCGCAAAATTAGAGGCATTGTTTTTAATTTATAATTTTTAATACATCTAAGGATAATTTTATTACAGCATAAAAATACTTTTTTTCAAATAGTATATATAAAAGGCAGAAAAAATCAATGAAATCCTAAATACATTAATTCTATAATTTATAAAGGCATTTTTAACGCCCCTTCAAAGCTTTAAAGAAATTGACACTAAACACCTCTTCAGCGATTACCAATCCAATAACGGCAAGATTACGAAAACCGAAACAAAGTGCGACAGTGTTAAAAGCCCTTGAAAATCGTGTCGAAAAATTTTAATTTTCACCGACACAATTTATCTTCTTTTTCTAAACTCTTGTCAATTTCGCTGTCATCTCTAATACATCAAGGTAGGCGACGTTAAGTTACGTGACTGAAATTAATAGAGCGTCGAATATCCCAGACAGGAGCGACGCGTTCGCCGCCTGCCTTAATGGCGAAAAAGTAATTTCTAGGATAAACAATCTATTTACATTTTTCTTTTCCAGAATATTAAATATAGCACAAATTGGATGAGCCGGGGAAGACCAATACGTAATATTTTTATAAAACTTTTTTTTTAGGTTTAATAAGATCTATTTATAGAGATCTAAATAACATCTCTAGATGATATTTTAACATTCAATATAATAATTAAAATGAAATACAAGAATATGTTTAATAAATTAAAGCTATTTCTTTGAATTGACTTTAACCTACAGCATCTGTATTTATGTTGCAACGCTTCACCTTAGAACCTTCCTAAATATTTATACAGTTTAGACTATTCTATAACAAGTAGTCTAGTAGAATTTGAAATTGCGCATATTTCATAGGATACTTTTTGCATTTGATGGCTTTCAAGGTTGTACGAGAGTGAATATTCTCTCACTGATTACAGAATAAATCTTTTCTTATAGCAATGTATTTCGTATTAGACGTACCAAAAAATATATTTGCTTTCCACATCAAGGTATCTATTACGTATTACGATTAAGTTGATTAAAGATTTGGAATTACTATAAAGAATTAAGACATATGACATCTGCTTTACATTCACAGAAAAAAGCATTTTCAAGTGAATATAGCAAAAATAAAAAAATAAGTCTAATAAAAGTAAAATTATTCGTTAATAGTTTAAATATTTTGAAGGTGCTTCAAGCCTTAATTTGATAAATTTTTACAATTTTAATCGGATATCATAAAACTTAAGTTAATATATATATCTCTTTTACCTGAAAAAACTAAAGAAAAAAAACTGCTATTATAAAATGAAAAAATTATTAAATGCAAAGCCTTGGCTTAACATAATATTAGTTTTGTCCAACGATAATAAAGCCTCTAATAAATATTCTTAAAATTTGCATTGAGAAATCATATTTTGCTAAAAAAATAGAAAGATGCAAGATTTACACAACTTTCCAAAATTGACTAAACTGAATTTGTACCAGTTTTTCCTAAACTATTTCAAAAAAAAGTTGAAGAGATCTAAATATCAGTCTGGATTCCGGATGGTTTTTAGTTATCCTACTGCTGATTTTGAATGGTCTAGATTATTAGATTTTTCAAAGGCTTCTAATATAAAGCACTAAATTTGTGGGTTCATTTTGTATTATATTGGCTTTAGTGTTCGGTTTACAAACTTAGTATCACCTTTTTAACAAATATCTATCTGACAAAAAAGGTAAATTTGTAGACAGTAGTACATCTGTCAACAGGTTATCTTAGAGAGCTTTGTATCTGGAGCTCTTAGTTTGACTTGTGGTGTATCCTAGAAAAGCATCCTTAGTGATCTCTAAGTTTCATTGTGTTATAAATTCATGTAAGTATCATTTATACGTTGGTATCTTGTAATCTTAAAGCCTGCACAGAAAGATTTTAAAAGCCAAAAGTAGCTACTAGAAGCCTGCTGAAAATAGATTTAGGTAAATCAGTATTTTTAGTTTTTTTTTCAAAAAATATTAGCAACATTATTCAACTATCTCTTCAGATTAGTCCTAATAATAACCTTGTACCAATTAAATGTTTCTACCATAAATCTTGAGTTTAATCATTGACATGAAGTTAAAGATTTTACGAAAACGTCTTCTAAACTAAAGGTTAGGCTGTATAAAAAATCTTATACCCCACAGGCAGTTTTTAAACAAGGATCACAAGGTAGTGCTTTGCTAATCATTAGTTATTATCCACTACCATTTTCTGAGATTCTATCTATAGCTTTTGTATAGATCTATTTGATGCAAAATGATAAAAACGAAAAGATAGAAAGACTACGAATATTACAAAATGCATGTCTTAGATAAAGTGTTGGTATTAGACGTAGCTCGTAAATTAAAAGAAGTAAAATGAATAAATGCCGAATAAGAAACATGACCAACTACTCTTCTACAAAGTAACAAAATATAAAATTCCACCTTATCTAGTCGATAGACAGGACAGACCTGTATAATAATAATATAAGAAGAAAACTAATTGGAATGAAAGCTGCTTATCTTAAAGCACTATTTCTTATAATATTACCATCTATATTAATAACAGAAGTACCTTGTTACTGATTTCTTTAACCGGTAACCTTTAAGCAGCTTATGGAGAGCAGATTTTATCGCAGTCAATGATGAATGTGTATTTTTGTTGCTTTTTACCCTCAAATATTAAAGCATTTTGATAAGTGTAACCTATTTGGATTTTAGAATGTTCCTATTTTTTTCTTCTACTGGATAAAGTTTTATTGTTTATGAATAGGTTCTGCTCTTCATGTTTTAAATATTTATTTTTAACTTCGATATGTAAATATCTATCTACTTTTAGTTATATTATTGTTATATTATTATTGTTGTATGACAAATAATTGTTTTAAGAATATATTTAGTATGTTTATATTATTAGACTTTTTACCAGCACGTATGTGAATTGCACTGTAAAGTATAACTGCAAGAAACTTGCAAATCAGGCTTTTATTATTATTTTTTTTGACGGTTGGTCTTAAATATCCATATTTTCCTTGATAAATTCCAGCTTTTATATTTGAGAAATAGAATTGCAATAGATTTGAATGAAAAACTTTATTTAGAAGTTGTGGCTTTTATGTTGATCTATGTAGATAATAGTTGGTTTTTAATAAATGTTTTTAAAGGAGCTCAACATTAATTTTATTAAATATTTCATAAGTGGTTACTTTTAAAATTACTATTTAATATAGGGATTTCTGTGTAGCATAATGTCCTCAAATTTAAGTCCTGACAATTTATAACAATCTTTTTTGGCAGAATGTATTCCACGAACAGTTACCAAATATTAACGTTAAACTTAACACATATTTCTTAAATATTCTACAACGTCTGTGAAAATGCAGCAATAATGGGTGGCAACTATTTAAATAATCACTAAATGTTTCATATACATATGTTATCCCAGTGATGTTCAAAGACTTTTAATAAAACTGTATTGAAAATTAAGTGTTAATTGTAAAATATTTGATATGACAAAGTGAGCATTACTTTTTTACAGTCTGCAGTTTTTTTGTGGATCCTCAAGGTAACAGACAGAATAAGAGAAAAAGTTTATTATCGGTTATGTAACCGGATATGTAAAACATAAGAAAGAGGCTATAAACCTGGTAACCTTGCCTTCCTTTTTATTAAGTTTCAATTTAGATAAAAGAATAACAAAAGTTTAAATCTAATATGTAGTCATCCTTTTTCTATCCTATTTATTTAGTTTTTAATTCTTTATAGAGTTTCTTTTAGATCTGACGGTTCAGAGGCACTAGGAAGTTATTCCCAAGGTTAAAAGCGCTTTGCTTAGGATTTTAATTGATGCATATTACATGCAATACACTTATTTGACTCTCTCCTTATTAAATGATAAGGAATACAGTCCCTTCTGATTCTGACGAAGTGGCTCTGCGACTTTTTCCTTAAATCAATCAGAAAAATATTCTTAAATAAACCTACAAAAAAAATAGTCACCATTGGTAGTGTATGTAGGGCTGCTCAAGTATGCATGCCAAGAAAAAACAATTTATTTGAAAATTACATACGAGCCCCGGAGCAAATTATATTATTTATTCATCATTATAATGAATAAAAATCAAATAAAGAAACAAAAGAAATATATTCGTGATTTTCTAGCAGGACTGTATATTAAGAAAGATACGACAGCCTTAGAAGAGATAACACGACAAACATGAAAAGAAGGGTTTAATTGTATTTAGATAGATCTTAAATGTGTTTGTGTCATTGTTTTTTTCTGTATAATTAATATTTCCAAAAAAGTAATGCAAAAAATTAGAATTTGTTGCTATAAAGGTATTGTTCCTTGATTAAATAAATAGTTATTTATCTGATCGAGAACAAGCTGCAAAAATGGGTGAATTTTCAAATTCAAAATTTAAATTCATAGCATGATTTATTATCATAAATACATGGTATTTGTTGTTAAAGCTTCGTATAATATAAACCGTGAACATACATCGACATACTACTAACACATAAATAAAAAAAACACAATACTGGGTTCAACTTACTAGCATAAACAATAATAAAACAAAATTTAATTTAAAATTTAAGTCAAAATAAGTTAAAATTTTATAAGAGTAGCATCACCAAAATAATATAAATTATAACTTGACAAAAATCTAACCTTTAAATCTTTATTAAAAAATAATTATAACCTATAGGTCTACTCCCAATTATCTTAAAAAATTCTTCTGTTAGTCTATAAAAATACTTGTTTTTAAGCAGTTCAGTCAACTTTTTAAAGCGAGGAGGACTTTTAGAGGCTTCCATGTAATTTGGAAGATGGTTAAAAAAATGTATGTTCAATTATATAAGGGAATTCCATGTTAGTTCATTTTTAGAATATTGTAATTTTGTCTGATATTGTAATGTTTTGAGGAGCCATTATTTACAAGATACGATTTATATTATTTATTTATTAGGCAAGAAGACTCAACAATAAATAAGCAACACAAGAGTCCTGTGGAGATTTATGACACATATATCTAATGGCTCTTTTTTGCATAACAAACACAGAGTTAAAAATCCCTTGACTACAGCAACCCCAAAATGCTATTCCGTACCGTAGGTTACTTTCTAGCCAGTCTAGCCAGTTTTTGCCTCAATACTGATATATGGTCTCAAAACTTTAGTTAATCATCAATAACAATTCCAAGAAGTCTGTTGAAATTATTCACTTCCAATTCTTTGGTGTGATTCATTAACTGGTCTGAACATACAAACATAAAACTTAACATTTTAGTCTTATCTATATTTAAAGACAATAGATCAGCATTACACCACTGTTTAACCATTAATAAATCTTCAGAAATTGTTCATGTTAATGTGCTTTTATTATTGTCTGCCCATAAAATGGCGATGTCATCTGCGAAAATAGTGAAGAATCTTCTTATCTGGAGAAACGCCAGGTCATTTATATACAATAGAAATAAAATGGGATCGAACCCTGAGGAACTTAATGGCTTACTATACAAAGTTCGGACAAAGTGCCACTTAACCAAACAGACTGTTTTCCATCTGACAAAAAAGATTTAAACCATTCAAGAGCAACAGCCCTAAACTCATATCTAGAAAACTTACCGAGCAGTATTCCATGGTTGATACAGTGAACGGCTTTAGAAAAGTAACAGAATACCGCAGCAGCAAACTGACCATCATTCAAGCTCAAGTATAATCTCTCCAGGAATGATAATATTGAATCTCTCGTGCTAGTGCACTCTCGAAAATCAAACTGATATTCACTTATTTTTAGTTACGAAAGCTACTACCATTCTTACTTTGACCAGTTTCTCAATAACCTTAGACAGGCAGGGCAAAAGAGAAATTGGTCTGTAATTTTTGGAGTCGCCACCTTTGAAGAGAGATGTCACAAGGGAAACCTTAAGATTAATTGGAAATGTTGAAGTATCAAATGAAACATTTATAGCATGAACCATTGAGTCCAGAGCTTTAGCAAGTAAACTCTGCAAAACTCTGATGGATCCCAGATCAATTCCAGATGTTTTTTTTTATTTTTTATTTCATTCGACAGTTTTTTGATTTCATATGTCAAATAAAACGATTGTTGCTCTCTTGTTGCTACTCAAAGAAACAACTGCAGAAACATTTGAAACAACAAGTTCTTTTTTTTAAATGATTAAATATGGTGTTCCATATTTAATAGTTTGACGTAGGACCTAAAGCTAAAGGTTTAAAAAAACTGTATCTTGTCCTTGTAGAATCTCATTTAGGATATGGTCTTTGTGGATCATAAGGCATGAATAACTATAGTATCTTTTCAAAGACACCATTTAATTAGAAACATTAGATATTCTGCAGAGCAACTTTTTATAGATTCTAAATTTTTTATCATTAGGCAATTATATACTAAAAAAATTGCTTTCAGAATCTTAAAGAAAAAGGAACCTTTAAAATTTCCAACCCATCCATATAAAACTAGAAATGTGGTAAATAACATAAATACATTGCATAGATTAGCAAGAATATGGCCACAAAACATCACTTTAATAGCACCTAAAATATATATGATTCCAAATTTATTTAATTAGATCATTGTATTATACAGTGAGGACGCGCAAGTTGAAAGAAATTCATTTAAAATTCAGGGGTGTGTTCGAAAAAAAACGCTCGGACACGTTCATTTCTATTTTTTGTCGCGATATTTTGATGATGGATGTCCTAACCATGAATTTTTGGAACAGTTTATAAAAAAATGAAACAAAAAAATTAAAATAAATGTTCACATTGTTGACCATTAACTTCCTGACAGTAACCAAGTCGATACTCAAACTCTTGTAATACTTTACTTATTGTTTGAGGACGGATTTGTGATATTTCGGCTCTTATTCTTTTTTTTAATTCTTCAGGATTATCAAAATAAACTTTAGATTTTCGATAGCCTCATAGATAAAAATCCAATGGGGTTAAATCTGGTGACCTTGCTGGCCATTTAATATAACCCCCCTTTCAATCCATCTATTTAGGAAAATGTTGGTAAGGTAATCTCGTACTGTTCGCGAATAGTGTGGGAAGCATCATCTTCTGGTCGGAAAAAAACAATCTAATATTCATCGTTATTTCACAAAACTCTAT
The DNA here is from genome assembly GCF_022605725.1 of Anthonomus grandis grandis. NCBI lineage: Eukaryota > Metazoa > Arthropoda > Insecta > Coleoptera > Curculionidae > Anthonomus > Anthonomus grandis. Next base: position 18,275,802 of record NC_065557.1, read on the forward strand.
TTTGCGGATGTGATCATTTTCAATAAGCTCCTGAATTAAATGAATTTTATATGGGTGCCATTTATTTCTATGCAAATATTTTAGAAGACATGATTTGCTAACCGACTGATCTGCATCGACTTGTCGAGTTGATTTATCTGGATTTTCTTGTAAATCGAGCAAAATATCTAACTATCTGTTTTCTGGAAGCGAGGGACGGTCCAAGTCATATTTGTCTCTAACATGACCAAAACGTCTAAACTTTTTTTAATTTTGCTTAGAACCGAACGTGTAATAGGCCTCTCCGAGTACTTTTTGTTAAACAGATCGCAAACTTTGGCCTGTGTGTGTTCGAGTCTTGTCGCCATATCCTACCATCATTAAAATTTTAATTCTTTGTTTTTTAATTAAACGCGCCATACTTTTAAACTTTGCAACTGCACTTGACACTTACTGATATTTACGTAAAGTAAAACATACTGTTTCCATGCAATTAAATGATGACAAATTGTCAACAAATATGCCTATTAAAAATTTTTTAAATATACTCAAATGACCCAAACAGTTGCAAATTTATTAGTAATGTTAGTATTAAATATAAGAATTGGTATACTTACTATACATGGTATACAAAATATACTTAAAAATTCTATGCAGAATGAAAATGAAATAAAAAATAAGTGTTTCCATTTAAAAAATTGAAGTTGATGGTCCTTGCTGATTTTTGATTTACCCTGTATAGATGAATTCATCATCAAAAAAATCGTCCGAGCGTTTTTTTTTTCAAACACACCCCTGAATTTTAAATGTATTTGTGTCAACTCGCGCGTCCTCATTGTATGTGTCGGTAGAAGAATTTTGAATGAGTAATAATAAAGTAAGAATTTTGAATGAGTAATGCATAAATCCCTTTTTATGCAAACGTAGTCACAAGCCTGGTATTTTTGACCTGAGAGAAGAACACGACGAGTTTAGTTTAGTTGGTACGGTCGAGGCGTTCGGAGAATGGGCTTGTGAATTCGTTCTGCTCATTACGGATTTGTTTATTAAATTTAATTTGTTCTTTCTTGTGAATTTATTTAATAGAAATAAATCATAATATCTGAAAGTGAAAGTGAGTTTATTCCGACATATGCAAAGAAATGTCATATGCATATCTACTGAAACTTGTGCTCATATTAATTAATAAATTGTGAAAATGTTTATAGTTTTAGGTGTATGGATTAAATAAGTGTTGTGAACTTAATCCAGTTAAAATTTTAATTTTATTTTATTTTTTTAACTGATCTACCAAACTCTATCACAACAGAAATGAAATTTAAAAATATCATGTTATAGACCAATAAATATATAGTTACAGTTTATGTATAATAGTTCAGAGATGTAGGAATTTGCCCCATAGTAACTAGATATTAAATGTTTATAGAAAATGCAATTTTTTCTAATTTTACTGATCTCGTAGCATTTATTGATTTATAGATAGCAACAGAGATACGCGCTAATTTGACACACTGTATATCCATAATATTGTTTTTAAACTTGCATTGTCCAAGTTAGTTTTATACTTTTAGTAAATAATGAAATGTATTATAACCATAAATGTAATAATGTTTGCTCTTTAAATATCAACTATAATGACGGCAAGATAAAAATGAAATAGATGATCAAAAATGTCAGTTGTCGGCTAGTATCTGACATTAACGTTAGGCATTAAATAAAGAGTTAAATTAAAAAAAGAAATTACGAACAGCTTTACCACTAACCAAAACTCTTTATTTTTACTCTCGAGACGTGTTTCGCGAAGTAATAGGACTATTAAATAAAGCAGAAGAAAATTATTGAATATTTTAATATTACCGATGCTACACGGATGCGAGAGCACAAGTGATTTGTATGTGTGCTTTTCTATCAATAGTATGAACAAGCTATTCATAAGACTCATCAGAAATTAGTGATTTTTAGCGAAGTAGCGAAGTAGGTGGTACATCAATGATACCGAAGATTATCCGTATCACTTTCGCAATCCGGGCTAACGTAAAATGATTACATGTAAACTACCGAAAAAATTGAATAAGAGGTAACAGCTTGACTAGAATAGATAAAAAGGAAAGTAGCTATTGGTTCTTGTATGCTATATGCTTGGAAGAAACACAATTTCCTAATTAAAGGTAAACCATCTAAACGTATTAAAATATATTCATACATATTCAGATTTCTTCCCGGGCCCTTCCTGACAGCGTCTGCAGAGTTTATTATTTATGGTGCTGGACACTATAAAAGCTGACTGTAAGGCTGGTTCGCTATTCGACTATAGCTATTCTATAACTCCTTATTAAAACTAACAAATAACTATTTAGCAGATAAATACTTTTTATAAGAATTAAATTTAGCTTTATCAAGAAATAAAGAATATCCGATTTGTTTTTTACCAAAATAATTTTATGCTGAAGGATTCATGTCCAATTGATTTTTAAAGTCTTTATGGTTTTTTAAATTACATACTATAGCTCCTTTTTAATTAAACAACATCGCTACACTGCATTGGCGTAACTAGCACGGTGGTATATTGTTTTTGACACAAAACCACAAAACGGCTCTCCCGTCTTTTAAAGGTGATAATGTTTTAAATTGCCTTTTGTACCCAGGCGAGAAAATTTATTCAGGAAATTAAATTTTTCCGTAAAGAAATAAGGTAGAGAGGTGAGTCTTTTCTGCCGTTGACGTTTTTGAGTGACGTCTCTAATGGAAGAGCAGATGGTGTGAATGAGCAATTTGGTTTTAATTTTCGCAGGTGCTATACAACAAGAGATTTCGGCGAGGCGCTGCGACGAGCCGGTCTCCGTTGTCAAAGCCATTCATAGGGAAATTCCCTTTTTAATGTTATTTACAATTTCAGGGATTTCGTCGGTCTCGGCAATGTATGGAATTAAAAGGAAATTTGAAATAATTTTGTAAACGTCAATCATTCTTATGGTAAATAGGTTGATTTAAATTGGAAGAGATACACGAATGATTTATAAAATATGGATGAAAATACAGTTAAACATACAAGGTGTCACAGCAAAGGAAACAGAGGCATTTTTGGTGTAAAAAACATTTTTTGTTTCAAAAACCTCGGAATCGTCGATTTTATTTTCAAGAGAAAAATGATGAAAATAAACACCAAATAAACTTTTACGCCTTCAATCTTTTCTTATATAATTTCTAAAATAATATAATTGCTAAAGATGTAGTCGTATACCATACATAAGAACAAAACAAATAAAATGCAAACGAAAGTACCTATCTGAAGAATTTGAATCATTTGATCAACATCAACTTCATGCCGAACTTAAAATAAGTGTCAGAAAATTGGCGATGAGTACAGGAGTAAGCAAAAGTTGCGTTCGTTGGATACATAAGCAAAACAAATTTTATCCTTAAAAAATTCATCTAGGGTAAGAACTAAATGAGGACTATCATGACAGACGAGTGCAATTTTGTCAAACCCCTAGTAAGTTGTTCATTGTAAATCTGCATCCTATTTACAACATTGGCTTCTCAGATGAATGTACGTTTTTACTTAATGAAGACAGTTTTACGAAGTTCATACCCTGTTCCCTAAGAAGTTAAATATTTGGCAGGAGTCTTTGGGGACTCCATTGTTAGGCCGTTTTTTCTACCCGGAAATTTAAGTCGTAAAATGTATCAGGATCTCTTGGAAAATGCGGCAACTCCCAGAGTAATAAAAATAATTGAAGGCGATGAAGATCAAGTCTTCAATTATTGAAAGCCTGATCTTCATTTTGATGAAGATCAAGTCGCTTTGCAACAAGATGGAGTACCTTCACACTATGCTGGTAATGTGAGGAAATTTGTTAATGAGATCTTTCCTGATCATTGGATTGGAAGAAGAGGATCCTTTGTTGAATGGCCAGCTAGGTCACCTGATTTGATGCCACTAGAGATTTTTTTATGAAGGCATTTAAAAACAAAAATTTATGCTACCTAACCAGAAACCCTGGAAAAGTTACGCTGAAGAATCATAAATAAGTGTCAACAGTTATAGAAAATCTCAGACTTTGTTTTGGGTTAAACAAAAATTCTTGTATGAAAGTTGGCGGGGCTCAATTGCAGCACTTAATAAATTGACCTAATTTAAAAAACTTGTTTTATTTGAACGACATAAGGGTAGGTATTTCTTATCTATCTACTTTTTAATAGCAGTTGGCAGTTATTCCTTACTTTCTAAATTTATTATAAGTTCGGATCAAATAATCTTCAAAGAATTTTAACAAGTTGCCAATATTAAAAAAAGGCCTTAGTGACTTTAAAGTATTTAGTAATATTTAGACAATAAAATTAGTGACACACGCCTGTTTTTGGTGATGATAGTAACTATACTAGCTTTATAAATTTTAGGGGTTATTTCATCCCTTCAGAGGGTGCTAGAGGCGATTATTTCATAAATAAGCACCTCTTTGAAAAATATAATTAACGCGCTAAGATAAAAATAAATTACTAAAATACCTGTGCTTCCTTAGAACATTAAAAGACTAGAATTAGTAAATAACAACGTTGTTTAGGTTCAACATGTGCACAGGACTAAGGGGGGTGTTTTGTTTATAAACATATTAACCAATTCTCCGTTGTCAAGTTTACACATATTTTCAAAATAGGAAATTTTCTGCTATATATCACCACATATAATACCCGTTGTCATCTTGTCAAACGGGTTTTTGTTTACATTCGGCATTTGTAAAGTTCTGTGTTTTTTCTTTAGTTTTTGGTTGAAAAAGGAGAAAGTTCTCATTTGAGTGTTTTTGTGAACTCTTATAATAGCAAAAAGTTGTGCCCACCCTGGAAAAGAGACAATTAAAGCCGATCTTTTTACAAGTAAATACTGTCATACTGTCATAACATTAGATCAAGGGATAAACATCATCAAAAACGTAGAATAATAAGAACTTATTAAGAAATCTATAATATTTTTAATTTCCATAAAAATGCTTTTTATTAGATAGATACCTTTACTCTAATGAAGTAAGTTAAAAAAATGCATAAAGAGTTTATAAACGGTAATATTGCTAATAACTTAAAGCAAAATCTATTAGTAATAAATATTTATCATGTAAATATTTTTTGACGACGTCACTGGTAAAGATTTCTTGTGTCGGTGGAATCAACAATGCGAACGAACGGTGTTGAGATGTTGTTGCCTTTTTCTCTAATATACGTAATCTGCATTCATTTTACTTTGAAGATTAACTTCTTTATAGAGTATATTATCATATATTATTAAAGAAAATGGTTTATATTTTATTAAAGAACATTAGTATTGTTTAGTATCTGTCAAAATAGGTGACAAATTTTTATGATATTATAGACTATTTTTTTGCCATTTCTACACAAGAATTTGAAGTCATTGGATAAGACATGTTGCAAGCAAACAAACTGCCTATAGTTTTACAGTAATGCTAATTCTAGCCTTTCAATATTTTAAGCTCCCGCTATATTAGCGAATAATAAAATTTAATCCAAAATTTTACCCTTTAATTTTAACCTAATATATTTTTAATATTTGCATTTTGCTTTCATACACCAAAAAAGAAAGTTCATGAAGTGACATCCATTAACGTCAATCAATGCCAATATAGGGACAAAAGGTGATAGGGACAGTGGTCACCAGTCAAAATAATCCTGTCTAAATTAGTGTCTGTGCATTTCAGCGACAATCAACCTAGAAGTCATTACAATAATCAAAGTTAATAAATATGAGAATTTTTGTTTTGGTACATTATTTAAATAGAAAAGAAAGTAAACAATGTGACGTCACTCGCGAAATAGAATCCTAAATTTGTTTGTCGATACATTCATCTCGCCTGATTTACCGTGCTCATAGAATCAACATTGAAACATCAATGTCCAAAGATCAATGTTAGAACATGACTGACAAAAATGAAAATGATAGATTTACCTTAGAAAAATCAATACTAATTATCAGTTTTGTTTGTCTTCTGTTAATGACAATTATAGGAAAAAATAAATAAAATAAATTCCTATATATCCTAGTGCGGGTTTCAATCAACCAATCTCCAGATGATTGCAGTACACATCATAAGGTAAGTGCCAAAGATCTTTCCCCACCAGGAATAATGCATACAAAATACAACAAAAAGGTTAACTCGAATTCAAAAGTAATTAATTCTCTAAATTACTTACAGAACGAATGAGGATAAATAGCTATGAAATCTTGCATCACATACGACATTCCTTGATGATTCCTTACGACACTATGCTGAAGTGAATCGAAGAATTGAATTTTAAAATTCTCTACCAGTACTCTCTCGCAGCATTGAATAAATGAAGTGGTAATAGTGTAACTATCAAATACTCATCTAATTAGGAATTAATTTAATATTCAAAGAAACCATTTATTATTAATTTCTTGCTATCAATATTTTGAATTTTATGTGTTTTATAAAAAAAAAAAATTGTTATTTAGATAAAAGATTTTCTACTTGTAATTTTATTGGATAAAATAATAAAATTATAAAATTTAAGAAATAATTAAAAATATTTCCTCTCAGACAAAGGATGATCTATGCAAAAAATGACCGTAAGTTTAATAACCTGGTCTTCTCATTTGTTTTCTGGTATTTTAGATTACAAGTTTTATATTTATTAAAAGCATTTTTAAACTATTATAACCCTATGGTTGAAACTTTTGGCATGACACTCAAATCACAAAACAGTTTAACTACTAACCAAAACTCTTTACTTTACTTAGGACGATGTAGCATCTTTGAGAGAAGATCAAAACTCAATCATTATTACCATATTTATTATGAAATGAGTTATGTATTACAATATTGCACGGGAATGCAGTTAAAATAAAATCACTATTGTACCAGCCGCATAACCTTATATGCCCAGACGCTAACATTATTCAGTTCGGTAAAATAAAAATTAATATCACCATTAAATTGTAATTAGTACACAACCAAGCCAATAAATTAGATTTTAATTTCTTATAAATATTATGTGAGTTATTTTCTTGTGTATATAAAATCTTTCGACTCTCAAAGGAAAAACGATTAGATTATATAGATATGGAGTTGTAATACACAATATTTCATGGTAACTTTTAAAGTATAGTCACGCTTCTTAACATAAATACTGACAAGTTTTTTTTGTGATGTTACGCGATTTACGCAGAGTTTTGTAATTGACCGTACCTAATCAGCTTGTTGATAGTTTTCTGTAGAAATATCCATTTTGATTCTATCTAAAAAAATTTAATTTAACAGGGCGTACCAATGTTAATAAAAATATTTACAGAACAAAACATAAAAAATTATTTTCCTTACAGCTTTACCACCCTGTAGTCTAAAATTAAAGACGTTGAAAACATCTTTGCTTAATTTTAATTAAGGATCATTCTTTAACATTGGACACATCATTAAAAAAAGCAGCAAGTTTTCAAATTGCTTTAAGTATGTCTTTTAGGCTTTATTATTTTTTAATGCAAAGTATGCAAAACAAGTTTTTAGCCAAAAGGTGTTATACAATTTATAAGACTCGTCGGCTAGAGACGTACACAATTTTGCTCTAGATTTTAGATCCTCTCTCCACGTTCAAAATAAAATGATATAACCTTTAAAATAAAGCATATTTCAATTTTAATATAAGTATCTGCCTTTTATACATAACAGGTATATAATATAAAATAATTAAGAGAAAAATATTCTTTAATAATGATTAAAGTTAAAGTGGTTAATATTCGGCATAAGAAAGGGAAATAAGAAGAGAATATTAATAAATTAAATATTTTATTGAAATAAAGCATTCTGAAAAAATAATGTAATAGTAAGAAAAAACTACTAAGAATGTAAAATTAGAGTAAGACTAACTGCAAGAGAAGCAATAAAAATAAGAGAAAATGCTGACGTGAGGTTTTAACCAAAAATCTTATTAAAATTTTCTGTGATTTATTTCGACATACTAGATTATTTGTTCAAAAAGAACAGCTCTCTCCCTAAAGAGCTAAAGCAGAACCAATTATCCAAGATACCACAACTTCTAATTATTTGATTAACTGGAAACAACAATAGTTTTCAGCTTAGTTCCAATCCACCTTAATAGTTTAACTTTAAGCCTTCCGCTTACAAAGTTTCTCCGACATTTACTCAAGACCGAAATCTTTGGGATTAATCTCTTGTTATCCTTACCTTAAGTTACCTCCACAGTTAAGTCAGAGTTTAGCTAGATATATAATAATGAAATCACCGCTGATAAACTTTTAACACAATTTTTACTTGTAAGCCTTAAAAAATGTATGGGCGATGTTTTACGGCTTTTGCATAAAATTTAGATTTTCCCGACGGCTTATGAATGAAAATGATTCGATGATTGATTGCAGAGGTAAGCTTTAAGGGATAATGATAGTATTCATAATCTCTACCTTTATATTCGACCCCTCTTGGAATTTGAACCAACCGTCTTTTCAACGTAATGTAGTCGGTAAATATCAGGGTGAACTCAGTTGCCATGTTTTATAAATTGGGTGCCGTGTTTACATGTTTATTGTGCCTACGGCTTAGATTTAATGAAGCGATTAAAATTGATATTAGAATTAGATGTATATTATTTAGGTTTTATTATATAAAAGTATAGTAGCAAAAGTATAGTAGAGTTAGTAACAGCAAAACATTATGTAATAACCAATAATCGTAAATAATAGTCAAGTCGTTGTTTTTTGCTATTTTATATAGACGTGAGTCCCTATTTTAGATGATAAAATATATTGTTTGGCAAAAGTTGATTCATAGAGGCATGATTGAGGCCCTTGTTATTATTAATGGAGAAGTAATTTAATTCCTTTTTTTAAAGCAGAGTAACTTTAAAATAGAAATAAGAAAATTTAGATTTGAGAGAGTTAAATATAATAATTTTTTAAAGTATCAAATGTACAGTTTTTTAGTAACAAGATAGCAGAGATAATCAAAAAGAGTAACAATTCCATCGATTTTAAACTAATAAATGTGTTTCTTAAAAAGTAATTTTGTAATATATTCTCACTTTTGAATAATTAGGACTAACTATTAATTTTTATGATTATGTTCGTATATTTTTTTTACAGTTTGATTATCTAGAATCAAAAGTTAGTTTTTATTTCAGTAATATGGCTATATATGCCAGCTGCTATCAAGACGATTAAAATCTCAACTCAGTAAAACTAGCCACTAATGGTATTTTTTTAGGAAAAATTCTTTTTCCAACACTAGAACTATAATGTAGCTTAGAACATGATTGGTGTTAAAATAGTGTTTTGTAATATTTTAAAATAATTTGCGATAGTAAAGTCTTATTTCCTCAAGTTAGTAATGGTAAAAATATAATTCCTATAAGATTTATATATTTTATTATTTATATTGGTTATAAGATTTAACAAAAATGTTAAAAACACAACCTATTTTATTAGAGTGTAATTATTAGGATTTTTTCGGCAGCTTTCAAACTGTTGCGGCAATATTGTAGGTACAACTCCTAAGATATTTTTCAAATGATTTTAAAGCTCCTAAGGTAAAGAAATCATCATATATTAATAAGCGTTTTGTAAAATTTTAATATAAAAGTATCATACAAAATTAAATAGCTCTACAAAATACTTTACTGATGATCATAGATACTATTATAATGCATAGCCATTTTGAGCTTGATGTTGGAGATATGCATCCCGTAAATCATTATGTTACTTATCATCTAAAGAAACTTGAGTGCAGTTGTTCCCAGTTGACATCTAAAATTTTATTAATCAAACTCTTTACTTTAAATAGATGATCTGCTTAACTCAGCATTATGCACTGCAATATTAGAATAAAAAATCTTTAAAATTCACCAAGTATATTTATTTGAGTATTTTATAGTATTTGGGTTAACATTCGTTATATAGGATTTACCTATATGGCATATACAGAAGTTGATTCGGAAGTGTTTAACTGACACGGAATTAAAAGAGGAATAATAATAATAATATTTGTTAAATTCCTTGGAATTTGGCGTGGAACAATATCACTAAGAGAATAAAAAAACTAATAATAATATTAATAACAATAATAACAAGATAATTTTGTTTACTTAAAGTTAAATAGACTTTACGGATATAAAACTAAATATTTACAGCTAAAAAAAATACATAAAGCAATTACATTACCTAATCATTATGAGTGAAAAACAACTCTCACAAGCTATCACTCTTTCACAGAATAGAAAGCATTTTTTAATAAAAATTTTTAAGTGTTTCTTTAACATATTTTTTGGAACGTCTCGCACGCCTTTTAAAATCTTTGCAATACAAAATTCTACATTTTTCTGAAGTTACGAAACATTATATCTTTGAGTAACCAGATTATTCCTCGTTCCTGTATCATAATTATGTGTTGGATATGATTCACTAAAAAGATCCTCATTATTTTTGACAAACAAAACAGTCTAATATATACATTGAGATTAATGTTAATATTTTTTGTTTTATATTTATAAGCTTACATGAATCTCTTTTTCTTTTTCTCTCTCTCTTTTCTTTCGAAACAAAGGTTTAATTTTAAAGAATGTCCGCAAACATTTCTTTTGAAGACAAAAAAAACACCCTTCCTACCTTAGCAGAATTTCTCCAAAAAATAAGTATGTACCTCATTCGAGAATGAATAAATGCATGATATGCAGATATTGCGGCTCTTTCACCGATTTTATCTGTGATAATTCTAAGAGCATGGCAAAATAGTATTATCCCAGTAACAACTTCCCCAACATGCGCTTTTCAATCCAATCGTTGATCTACATTAATGCTTAAAAATTTAACCTTTTCAATAGATGAAATTGTGTTATTATATAACTGAAACGGAAATTAACATTCCTTCGATTTTCAAAGAGCACGCACTGAGTTTTGGATACATTTAAAAGCAGTTTGTTAGCATGAAGGTATGCACCAACAGACTTAAGTACTGACTAAATTCTTTCTCTGAGTATCTCCATGTTTTCGTGACTAAATATCATAGCGATATCATCTGCGTAAAGTATAGTAGTCTCCCCAACAATATTATCCAGCTCATTTCTATACAGAATATATAGGAAAGATCCCTGGGGAATACCCTTTGTTACATTTAAATTTTCGGAAAATATTTTTTAACCTTAAGAATCTACTCCTATAACACTCTGCATTCTACTTTCCAAGTATGATTTTAATAAATCAAGTGCAACGCATCTTTTTTCATGGTCTACACTATCAAAAGCTTTAGAAAGATTTAAACATACAGCTAGAGTTTCTTTCTTATCATTTACTGAGTTAAGTATTTCTATCATTACCTGATAAATAGCGCGAATGGTCGACTTACCATTTCTCAAACCATTTTGACTTCCGGCGATTACTTTATTATTTCCTAAAAACCGAACTAGCCTGTTATTTATAGCACTTTCAAAAATTTTACTTATGTTAGGTAGCAATGCGATAGGGTGATAGTTCTGTGCAACATCTGTATTTTTTTTTATGAATATATTTGATACAGACATATTTTAATTTTTGTAGGAAAATGACCTGTTACAGAGGATAAATTTATTATAAATTTTAACGGTTTTGCAATTTTGTGAGCTGTCTCCTTAATTAATGAGATAGGAATTTTATCGTTACTCACGCTTTTTTGTTTTTAATATTTTTTATTGTTTTAACAGCTTCATCTAAATCGATTGGTGACAAGAATATGCTAGATGTTATATCTTTAACTGAATTAGTGCTAAAGTTTTTTAAATGAAACAGTAGGACATGAGCTTATAAAAAAATTGTTAAGGCTGTTAACAACTTTCAGGGGATTTGTATTTTTTAGCGGATACCTCAATTACTCAATATTTTTGCTTGTAGTGTTTGTAATATTTTTAGCAAGCTGCCATGACGATTTTATTTTATTTTTCGACTTTTCAATAAAGTTTAAGTTAAGAATTTTTTTGGCTTCATTTATAACACCTTTTAATATACCGCAATATTTATTAAAATATGTATCATAAATATATCCTTGGCGTTTTTTAAAAAATACGAAATTCGTTTTTGACGGCATGATACTTTTATTCCTTCGTAATCCACGCTTTTTTGAAGGTTTAAATCAATTTAACTTTTTAACTGTAAACACTCGATTCATTAGGCCTGAGAAAATATTTATAAATAAGTCATATGATTTATCTACTGAATTCTGTTAACATACCTGTGACCAATTAGCCTCTTTGAGTTCCTGTTTGAAATGCATAATTTTGTTTCGTATAAAAACTCTTCTATATATAAAACTGGATCACATTTCTGAAGCCACACTATCGAAACACAGTACCTGTGCCAAATGATCGGAAAGCGCCGTGTTCAATACATAAGTCCTAAAGTTACATTGTGTACTAATAAAAATTATATTTATAAGAAAGGAAGAGTGCTTTGACTTTCTTAAAAATTGACTGCTCTAAATTAAAATCATTAATTATATCTGAAAACCTCGTAACTGTATCATTTTGTTCAAATAAATTGATGTTAAGATCACCGCCAATAATGCATTTATATTTTAAGTAACTTTTCATTATAATGTCCAGAATATCTTCTAGCATCTCCAGAAATGTGAAAATACATTCGCCTCACCTATAGACTGATATTGCTACCAATTTTAATTGATATTCTACAGCACATGCAATGTCTACTACATCGTCAACACTTTTTTGCAGACGTTACTATCTTCTACAAAGTTGTATCTGACACTACAATAGACATAAGCACCTCCATGCTCCATAGAAGATCTTGAGTAACAGGATGAGATTTTATAGCCCTCAGTTTTAATAAGATATCCTTCCTCTGCTTTTAACCAATGCTCACTTAACACTTATATGTCTGGCCGATTTGCACGTTCATCAATAAGTGCTTAATTTCCCCTGTTTTATTCCTTAGTGACTGTATATTATGATTTAGGATGATTATAGCATTTTTATTTTCTTGACGACTACTTCATTGACATTGAGGATCTGGTGTGGTATTGATTCTGCTTTATTAATATACTGTATCTTTGATCTTTCCAAATTAGCAAGGCGTATATAGACTAATATAGAGGGTGTTTGGGAGGTGAGTAGCCAAACGGAAATGGTGAATAGAAGAGGTTACTGGCTATTTAAAACGCATAGTATTTTTTTGTCTTCCCTCAAATTTAGGGAGTAATATATTTTTTCCTTTTTTTATTAGATTTAACCCGTTTTTTTACTTAATTTTTTTTTTACTTTTGGCCAAAATGGCGCACAATTAATTTTATTTTAAAGACTAATGTTGGCTTATTCAGATTTAGGTAATAACTGAGAAAAATATTGAAAGAGAAACTAATAGTGGAGTAATAAACTTCCTCAAATCAATAGAAAAAAAATGTTACGTCAACTTTACAATGGAAAAAATAATAAAAAAAAATTGTGGCGTTTTAAAATGTGTTAAAAAACTTCTCTAGTTAATAGTCTTTCTAACGATATGCCACATGTAACAAAAATAATTAGGTAACTTACGAAAAACAAATAAGTTTGTCTTCAATGACGCGTGAACCAATTTCTTGAAAGCAACCTAACTGAGCAGGTATAAACGTATGTCTCTTTCTAACTCTCTGTCTCTTTCTCTCTTTCTATCTCTTTCACCGTTCTAAAACAGCTAAACCTATTGTGCCCTTTCGTTTCCATGACCCTTTCCTTTACAGGTTGATTAAAAAAAAAACATATTTTTGACTTCAAAAAGTTTATTTATGCTTAAGTCTTGCTCAAATTGATGGCCATTCATTCTAATACACGCGTAACATCGCTTTCTTATTTCTCTTGTGGTATACTGTAATGTTAGTTCTCGTCTCATTGTTACAAAAGCGTCATTAATTTTTCCTATCAATTGTTTCCTTGTATTTATAGGTTCGAAATACACAAGTTCTTCTCTCCAGTGCGCTGGGCACCCATCGTGTTGAAACGTCATTTGTTCTTTATTGAGAAAATCTGGAACCCCATTCAAATTATTCGGTAAATAATGTGGATCAATAAGGGTATTACCAATTAGGCCTGCCCAAACGTTTACTGAGAATTTCCTTTGAAAGGACACGACTTTCTTCTTTTGGAACCCAATAATGCAAATTATGAAAGTTGGTACTTGGATTCATCTGTCCACAGTATGTTTTTCAAGAAATCGCGGTTATCCACATCCATATGTAGCAGGAGACGGCAAAACTGAATGCGTCTTTGGTAGTCGTTTTCTTCAAGATCTTGCACGGGAGTATAATGAAAGGAATGCTTTCCGTTGGCATGAAGAACAGACCAGAACTTCTATACACTTAGGTTTAGATTGGCAGCTACAGTCCGGATGCTCGTTGTGGGATCTTCATCAAAAGCTTCCAGAATTCGTTCGTCATCAGCAACATTACGTTGTCTGCAAACTTCAAGTTCACGGCGATTTAGACTATCAGTTTCTCTTAAGCGTCTAAAGGTCGTTTCAAAAGTATGACGATTTGGTTGGCGCCTATTGGGAAAACGCTCTTGCTAAATTTTTTTTGCTTCTCGTCCATTTCCATCAGCTCTACCATATGCTATTAGGATATCGGCGTACTCCTCGTTTACAAAGGCACCAGCTATAGTAGGCAACAGCAACAATAAAACAAAGTTAACGAAAATTTACAAAACTTAACGAAAATGAACAACAAAAACAATATGCGTAGAGCGGAGTTAAAAATACGTGAAGTAGCGGAGGAAGACAAGTCTCGAATAAATAATACTCGTGTTATGGTTACTGACAGGTAAAAGTTTAAGGTAGCGGGGTACAAAGGGAGTGTCGCCGAATGATAAAGAAGATTATAGAGTAACAGATTTAGCTGTGTTAGAAAGAGGCATAAGTTTATACCTGCTCAATTAGGTTGCTTTCAAGAAATTGGTTCACGGGTCCTTGAAGACAAACTTATTTGTTTTTTGTAAGTTACCTAATTATTTTTGTTACATGTGGCATATTGTTAGAAAGACTAATAACTAGAGAAGTTTTTTAACACGTTTTAAAACTCCACAACTTTTTTTTATTATTTTTTCCATTGTAAAGTTGACGTAATATTTTTTTTCTATTGATTTGAGGAAGTTTGTTACTCCACTATTAGTTTCTCTTTAAATATTTTTCTCAGTTATTACCTAAATCTGAATGAGACAACATTAGTCTTTAAAATAAAATTAATTGTGCGCCATTTTGGCCAAAAATTAAAAAAAAGTTGAAGGTTAAAGTAAAAGAACGGGAAAAATCTAATAAAAAAAGGAAAAAATATATTACTCCTTAAATTTGAAGAAAAACAAAAAATACTATGCGTTTTAAATAGCTAGTAACCTCACCTATTCACCATTTCCTTTTGGCTACTTACCTTCCAAACACCCTGTATATTGGACAACACATACTAAAAGTGAAATGGTGAGTATTTAGGCTTAAACTATTGTGTTTTTTGCAATTGATACCCGAATGATGTCCGAATATGTTACAATTGTAGCATCTATATACAGAGTGTTATTTAAGTACGTGGCCAAACTCCGGGAGGTGATTCTATGAATAATTTCAAAATAAAAAGTTCACATAAATATAGTTCCAGAAATGCTTCATTTTCAGGAAACAGGGTGTCAAATTTTTTGTCGGCTTTTCCTAAATATCTTAATAAGCTTTCAGTCGATTTTGTTCAAATTAAACAGTGATATTAAGGGCAGTAAGAGGCTAATTTAGCCCCAATTAGACTATTAGGTCCCGTGGCCCCCTGGAAGATCCTAACCAATATTTTTGACAAAAAAGTTATGCGCCACAGACTTTTTTTTATGTTTTTAATTGTTTCGAATTAAGCTGCTAAAAATACCACTTTTTTGTCTCCTTAGTTTCTTACATACCTCTCTTCGTTTGCGAGATAAAAATTTAAAAGCACTTTATTCCATATTCCCGGGAAAATAACATGATAAAATAATAAAACCATCACCAAACTAATTAGGCACAATTATAGACAAATTAACATAAAATAATCGCATAACGTAATAATTTATAACAGCACTCTCTTAAAAATATTAGAAAATAAGAGTGCCTTTGAAGGAAAAATAATTTCTATCCAAACAAATCTGACTTTAACATAAGTTACCTAAAACAGTGCGTACTTAACAATTACAATTATTTGAAGTGTTTTGAAGAGTATTAAGCTAATAAAGTTACTAATATTGTAAATGGTTCAATTTACAAACACAGAAATGGTCGATATGCATTTTGTTTATGGAATGGCTGAAGGCAATTCTAGAGCGGCTAGGCGCATTTATCAAGAAAGATACCCTCATGGCATTATACCAAAAAGACAAACATTTGAAGGAATACATCAAAGGCTGTGCGAATCAGGCACATTTAAAAGGTCGGCTGCTGTAATTGGGAGACCTGCCACAGTAAGAACAGCGGAGATTGAGGAAGCGGTTTTACATGAAGTTTAGCGTAGCCCCGATATAAGAACACGCAAAAATGCAAAACAGTGAAATATTTCTCACTTTACTGTATGACAGATTTTAAGAGAATATTAACTGTATCCTTACCAAATACAGCGTTTTCAAGTGTTATCACCTGCCGATTTTCCCCAACAAGTTGTTTATTGTACTTGGCTTTTGCAACAACAGGTAGCGTTTCCAAGATTTCTATCCCGTATTTTATTTACCGAAGAAGCGTGTTTTTCCCGAAATTCGATTATGAACTTTCACAATAATCATATATGTGCTGAAAAAAATTCCCATGCGGTTACAGAAGTTAATTTTCAGCAACAGTTTTTCGTGAATGTTTGGGTTGGTATTGTAAATGTTTATCTCATTGAACCTCATTTTTACCCCCGAGGTTAAATGGTCAAGAATATCGTAATTTTTTGGAATTTATTTTACCTGGACTATTAGAAAATGTCCCGCTGGAAGTTAGATGAGCAATGTGGCTCATGCATAATGGGGCTCAATCTCACTTCAGCATAGTATCTCGCCAATTTTTGGATGCAGGTTTTGGAGAAAAGTAGATCGAGCGCGCAGGTCCACAGTCGTGGCCACCCAGGTCACCAGATTTAAATCCGTTAGATTTTTTTCTTTAAGGACATTTAAAGTCCTTTGTTTACAAAACTTCAGTCAACACTTAAGAAGAATCAACTCAACGGTAAAACATGATTTTTGTGATCAGCTAAGACATACGCCGGGAATATTTCAACGAGTTCAGCAATCAATGTTAAGACGAGCTAATGTTTGCATTGAGGTTGAAGGAGGACATTTTCAGCAACTATTATAAGTCTGGTGTTATTTATTGTAAATTTTTTTTAATTGAAATAAAAGTTTAAGCGTAGATCAAAAAATAGGTTTTTTTTAAATTTGAACGAAATCCACTAAAAGCAAGTAAATTCCTAAATATATCAGGATGATACTGAATTATGGAAAATAGCTTATAACCATTTTTTTCATAGTGATTACCAGAGTTGATATTTAAAAAAAAAAAACGCTTCATTCTGAGATTTTATGGCTTCTATAAGACTTGTATCAGAATAATGTTTCTCGATTCCAACAATCTTAATGCAGGGATTTTTCTTTGATGGTACTGTAGAAATATAACGTTGCCTTAGTGTATGGAATATTTCGTTAAGTGCAAAGAAAAAGTGAATAACAATAGGTCATTCCTGTTTGCAAAATTTTACAAAAATTGCACAGAACTGCCAGCATCTGAAATCAAATGCATGCAACTACAAAAAAGATGTTTGTTATTTATTTGTAACCCATGAAAATCCTCTATTGCCCGATACATGCCATATATATTAAAAATGCTTGGCCAGATCAGAAAAGATGTATTGAATCTAAAATCCCTACACAGCTGTAAACTAACATATGCTGGATTAAATGTTCCAGGAAAGAGTTATTTAGATTTTTTTGCTCCCTTTGGTCAATAAAGGCGCCAAGCCAATACTAATGAGCATACTATCATAAGACAGGAGATGTTGTAATCAAAAGGCTGCTTTAAATCAATGTTTTATCTAAAATATTAATAAAAAGCGCCCAAGATTGAAAACTCTAGATATTAACAAACAGGTTAAGTGTTGACTAGTTTCATCTTTCTACTAAGAACTCATTTTCCGTGTAAATATAATTTAACCTTGTGGTAACTAGCCTAAGAGGTTATATAAAAAGATCAGTAAATATACTTTTATTTATTTACTGTATTTTACGTTAATTTTCCTTAAAATTTTTCCATATTAATTAAATAAAAATGACGCTATATAAGTAATATTTATCTCCTTACCTTTGGAGTCACGTTTATTTTTTTTTTAAATTCGGGCACCAGGAATATCTCGTATCGACAACCCGTTACATAATACGTGAGTGCCCGTGGGTTTATTTAATTTTTTAGGCTCGTGTCACATCTGGCGAGGTAAGCGTATTTCACGTTGGGGTGAAGCGAACGAACGAACAGGAATTAAATACGGCTTTTGTCTGAATGCAGATGCATTGTCCTCCACCTCAAGTCACCCTCTCAGCCATCTGCCAGTCACAGTTACCTCAATCGCCGCCGTTATCGTCCCCACGTCTATCTTGCAAAATCAATCGCTATTTGGATGTTATTATTCCTCTGGGTGTATAGTACACAGTAAATAAGTTTTATTTCATAGGAAATTCCAATAAATTTGGGATGTTATAGTATCTTTGTGTAATAAAGATTAAGAGTGTGAAAAATGTGATTTTGTTTGATGACAAGTGATAAAATAACAAAAAAAGATATTTTTTGATTTCAAGAAATTTGTGGTATTTTCTATAGCTAAATTCATAAATCTTCGCAAATGATACACACATATTTTATTATATTTGAGACTTAAGCATAAAAATATTTGGGCAGATATTTTACTTAATAATAAAGATATAAACATTTTCAACATAACATAATTTAAAACTGAATGCACCTAAGTTTCTATTGATAGTAAATATAGAATGTCGTTTGAAGCAAACCTTAAGTGTTAAATACATGTTTTAAAAAATACTCAAAGAGCTTTACTTTTATTTTAACTAAGATAATACGCTAATAAATTCATTTTTATAGTAGATACTTCTTTCTAATTAGGATTCAGATAAAATAATTATACTTTTAGTAGCTGTAATTATTTAGTGGTTAAATATAAATACCTATTGCAGCTAGACATATTCACTTTAACATCTATATTTTTGCCACTTCCCTTTGAGAAACCGTGTTTTCCAGGAAACAAAATATGAAAAACCTGGACTATGGAGTTTGGAAAATGATCTAATTTCTTCTCATATAGAGTTTAACATAAATACTTTTGTAGTATGAAGATTTAGTCAAAGTCGTTACAATTGTATTTTTCATTTTCAGTAATGTAATCTGTAGTGAGTATAATGACTGCCTTAAAATACATTTAATTTAGTTGTAAAGTTTTATTTTTAAACCTCTTTAACCAAACAGATTGATAATGTAATAAGAATATGAGATATATAGATAATAGTTGGCAAGCTCTTTCAATGTTCATTCAGCAAAAATTGATCATTTTCGGAATAAAAAAGTTTTTACGCAGTGCCTTATATGGCAAATATTTTAAACATATGTTAGTTTTATTTTGTTTGTTAATTACCCTTATGAAGGTAAATTAAATCAATTGATACGCGCTTAAAAATATTTGAATGATTTGGCTAATTACTCTTGCACTGTATCTCATTTAAGTCGTTCTGGCGAAGCCTCTAAAATGACATTTTAGAAATATGTTCTTCTTAAATTAAATAATTATCTTTTGCCTTTTGAATAAATATTGCACGAAAAATTTTTATTTATTACCCCTAGTTAGATCTTTTTTAAAGCTTACCTTAAAATGTCATGCTATTATCTGTTTTTTGATCCATTTTATTTGAAATTTAATATAAAAAAATAATATCTTATTTAGTTATAGTTTTCATATAAAAACTATAACTAAATAAGACTTTTGATTATTGAACCTGTAAAGAATAAAAACACCTGAATAGGATAAAAATAAAAAATAAAATAAGATAAAAACACCTGAATTTTAAGTAAATTTGTAATTTTTCAGACACGTCGATAAGCATTGTTACTTCAGCGTTTTTTGCAATAAAAAAATTCTATGCAGGGTAAGTCAAGTAGAAATTATAGCGTCAATATCAATTTTTTTAAATAAAACACCTTATATGTTATGATATTTTACAATTCTACGATAATTTCTGAATACTTTTTATATAGTATATTATATGCCTAAGGTCAGCGATTTGACGTAATAGACAATAAAACATACGACATTAAAACATAAAAATATATACGATGTTTATGGCAACTGATGTTCAATTTGTTGTCCATTTACTTCAATGCATTTTTGAAGTTCATAGATAACTTCCAATTGTACATTTTTAATCACTTGCGGAACGATTAGTATATTTTATTCGCAAATTCTTTGTTTTAAATCATCAACATATTAGGTCTATTTGCAACATGAACTTTGAACTTCAAATAGCCATATAAAAAAAAATCTAATGGGTTTATATCCGGTGACCTTGGTGGCCACTCTTCGTCCAAATCATCTGTTAGCAAAAGTTGCATCAAGAAATTGTTGAACGGTGATGGCAAAGAGAGGAGGTGCTTCGATTTGTTAAAACCATATTTCATTACTAGATATATCAGCCTCTTATGGATCAGAGAATAAAACAACCAAAGCAGGGATCAAGTTCAAACTGCAGGAAGTCCAAATACCGATGTCCGTTTAATGCTTCTTCGAAAGAAAAGGGTCCAAGGATTCAATTTTTCACAATAAGTGTCCACACATTAATTTTGTAGGGCTCCGTGTATAGTATTCTTGGATCCAATGAGGATTTTCAGTTGCCTAATATCTGCAATTTCGCCCGTTAATGTGCCCGTTTAACGTAAAACGGGCGTCATCAGAAAAAATAATATTTTGAATGAAAATTCATTCTCATTGTTAACCTCAAGAATCTGCTCAAAAAACTACACTGGGCAGGAGGGTGAAGCGAATTTTCGATTTCTGGAATTTTAATTACCCTGTATGCTTAATAGGTGCCTATTGTAGTCGTTAGTAAGCCAAAAAAAACTTAACGTCAGAAAACAACTTCTTCGGCTGCTGAAAGTGCCTTAAAATTTCGGAAATTATTATGTTTTTTATTAATTTAGCGAATTTTTGTATGTTTAAAACATGCCTATTGTACTCTCAAGTAAGCCAAAAAAAACTAAACGTCCAAAAACAATATCTTCGGCCGCCGAAACCTCCTCAAAATTTCGATAATTAAAGATAGAATCCCATCTATCTTTAATTATGAGAGGGAGCCATTAGTAAGACCCTTGAATCGTGTGAAAATTTTCCAGTCGTACTGTTTGAGAAAATTGAAACAATTTTACCATTAGTTGATCTAGAAACCGTAAGTACCAATGCAAAGTATTTATATGAGATGTGTCAAGGAATCTCTACTGGAATTTTAAAGGACGATTGGGCTCTAAAAGCGCCAGGGAAAATGTTACACTCTAGATGGCTTACCACAGCCAATAGAGTCCTAAGGTTATACGTTGCTACCAATGAGCCCTCTCAAAACCTTAAAATGTTAACAGAGTTTATAGTAAAAGTGTATGCCGTATGCTGGTTTCAAATTAAATACCATTGGTCTTCTAAGGATGGTGCTAGGCACTTGTTTAGCATTATAAATAAATCTCGTTACCTCCCTAAAGAAATAAAAAAAGGTATTGATCCCGTAATTAAGAGAAATGGATTTTTTGCGCACCCAGAAAATATTTTATTAGCCATGTTAGGAGATGATAGAAAACATATTCGAGAGTAAGCTTTAAAAAGGATTTTAAAATGCAGATCAACCGCAAAAACCGAGGATATTAGAATATTTCGCGTGAATAAATTGAATTTTGATTGTCAAGATTATGTCGACTTAATTGACTGGCAAAATTTTGTTATAAGCGAGCCCCCATTAACAATGGAAATTTCGAACGAAGAACTAACTAACATGATTTCTTTGGTTCCTGATGAAATAGGGTTATTAAAATTCCCTTGTCATTCACAGGCAGTTGAACGAGCAGTTAAGTTAGTTACTGAAGCCTCTATGGCGATTTATGGCCCTGAAGCACGAGACGGATTTATTAAAGCTCGTATTGAATCAAGACAAATATTGCCGCAATTTGATACTAAAAAACAATTCTTAGCAGTTCTAGAACAGAAAAAATAAAAAAAATTATTCTAAGGGTGGGAGGGTAGGGTGGAACTCGAGATGCAGCCACGTCCACGTTACACCATTCATCCACGTGGTGAGTTCTGGGTAGTTTTTCATGAAAAACTAGCTGAGAGCTGCATGTTTGGCTTTTTTTACAGTTTTAAAGATTTTTTTAATTTTAAAATTTTCAAGGTCATTTCGGCAGCCCATGGAATCGTCATAAATCATTCAGATTTTTTTGGGTAAATAAGAACCCCGAAAGGCTTTTTTTGCACACCCAGGCATATTCGTTTTCGAAAATTAGTTATTTTGGTCCAGTTTTCGCTCCACCTTACTGGGCAGTCAAAATCGTCTACTAACAAATCATGTACCTATCAATTGTACTTTATAAGGATAATATATTTTTTAAGTCCTGGAAATTGTGCTAATCGCAATGCCCTTAATCTCTTAAGTCATATTTGACAAACCATTGACTTTGAAAATATGGTTTGTTATACAAAGTTTATTCCGAATAAATCATAAAAATTACAAAACGTCATAAAATACAGAGTGTTCCATATAAAAAATTGAATGTTGACGCCATAATGAGGCACCCTGTATAGAAATTTTGTATTTCAACAATTCTGCAAGAGACAATACTAATCGATGAGTCCAAAAAATAAAAGAAGAAAAACATACCTGAATTTTAAATAAATTTATTCTTTTGATCGTGAATGCACTGTATAAATATACGTCAGCCTCATGTTTATAGGAACTTTTTATCTTATTCGATCAAGGAACAGTCCATTTTTTCCATATTTTAAGTAAAGTTGTTTATATCTTTGCACGAGATACAAACTTTTGCAAACTTAATATGTTTGGTCCGAAAATAGTAATAAAATTAATCAAAAATACGCAAAAATTAACTTTGCTATCAGAGAACATCAGATGGTAATGATTTTTAGTCTGTCTGCGGTCTCAACCTATTAATAATGCAGGGATCGCTGACAAAGCGGCAAGGCGGAAAACAGAATAGGAGCAAGGAAAGCAGAAGCAGCATCAGCATTCAAACATCAGGTACATGATGTGCTAATAAGCGGTGGTAGAGTCGGACAAGTCGTCGACTGCACGACTGACGCCTTGTGGCGGTAGCTTAAAGTGTGGAAATTACCCCATTTATTAGGTAAGGGCGCGCGACCCCTGGATCTGACACCTCTCCTTTACACCTGCTGCTGTCGACTACGAGGAGCCAACGGAATATTATCGAGAAAACCCTACGGCAGAACCGGATTTCGATGATTCGAAGTCAATTAACGTTCATATCCTTTGTATTAATTGAAATATAGAGGCAGCGGAGAAGGGAGTAAAGGTAAAAGGGTTTGATTTCCCTTTCTGTAAATATATTGTTATATAAATGTAAAACAATATTACTTTTTATAGTTTTAGCTGTGAAATCGAGTTTTTATTTTAGAGCAGAATTTGAACCTCAATTGAAGTTATTTTAATATAAAGCCTTATAGTTTGTATTTTTCAGATTTTATGTAAATCATTCCGTATGCCTTTAAGGAGGACCAAGCTTCGTCTTATATTAATCAGTTTGTTTGTCTTAAAAATTATTTACATGTAGACGCAAATCAGATAAAAGTATCGTAATCCAGATAAAATATTTAAAATATTTTATAGACCTACACATCTTATGGGACAAGACTTTCAGATATTCTTCTCTCAGCCTTATTCGAGGGGATTAAAGTTTTGGGATTAAAGTCCATTATGAAATCTGAAAAAACACGAGAAAACACCACTAATTCTCTAATCTCTAGTTAGGGATAATGCTGCAAAAAATTAAAGTAAACGACAATCCCTATCGTTGAGTAATAATGTTAGGTAAAATAAATTTTAAGTCTTTGATCTCCTAGGTATTAAAAACCTGGTTGGTATGATTTTCTAATATAGTTACTTTAGGCCAATATTAATTAGGTGTTTTCTATTAGAAGTTGCTATAAAAAAAGCCCTTAAATTCCTTGCATTAGTTACGATCTTGTGCAGAGAGCCGATGTTGGTATTATTTAAATGACTGTAATTTCTTATTTAAAAAAATTATTTCAACACTAATTTTTCAATAATTATTAATAAAAAGAAGTTATAGCAACGTTTTAGGCGTCTGCACTTGATGTTTATTCTGTCAAATAGATCTTGTACGTACAACTCTAGGTGGAATAAAATGGGCCAATTCGGAAGAGCATTTCCTGTAAAGTTATTGATAAAACAAATAAAGTTATTGAGTCAGGCCCACCACCTTTCTTCTATGCGCCAAACTGTCTAAGCTTCTAGTTATCTCTGGATATCTTATAAGACGTATGGATCTTTTCTTGATGGAATCAAGCAGCTTAAAGGTGTGTTTGGGTGCAGAGCTCCAAATGTGAGAGCAATAATTACGAGATAGATGAATGTACGAGATGCTTCTGTAGTGTGTATCGCCGAGTAGTCTGTAGAGGAAGCAGAAATACTTTGTGAAACTCTTGGTTGTTTCAGAGCTTCTTCATGCTGGCAAGATATGTCGCTTGTAATGAGGACAGCGAGTCCGAAGTTGTACCTAAATCGGGTGTGGAGGATATCCCTTTTAATAATAATAATACTTCTTCAAAAAATTTAGGGCAATTTTAAAATATTTGGAAAAAAATAAAAAACCCAAAATGGCTGACATATTTTCACAACCTTTTTCCCTTTCTTGCACTATTAGTAAATTCGATTAAACTAAACTAAAACTATAATTAGCTAAATAAAGAGATCTAATTGTCTCATATTCTCTCCCTATCAGAATAGAAGGACCGTAAATAAAATAAGAATATACAGGAATAAGATATATTTTTTTTAAATATTAAAGTAGTAGTTAAGTATAGGTTGGTTCATCTTTTTTTTCGAGTGAAACAATTAACTTATTGCATCAATTTACGAATTGTCCTTTTTACTTTAAAATTATTTTTTTACAATCTGAACTATATTAATAATAATAATAATGAATTTACTTTACATCAAAATATCTCGAGCCTAAGTTTGCAAAAACAATTCAAAAAAATAAATCTAAAAAAAATCTTATTAGTGTTATTAAAATTAATTAAAACAAGATTATCCAACAAATTAAAAGATTTAAACAAACAGCAAAAATATGAAGTTGAACAATAAAGTTGTGTATTTAAAAAGATATGTACAAAACTTATAAAACTGTATTAACCAAATTATTAATTTTTACAATAGTAACAATAAAATAAATAAGCCATAATTGGCACAATATATAATGAAAAGAAATATTCCTTAGACCTACATAAAACAAATTTAAATAACATTATGAAAAAAACGTAATTAAAAAACAAATTATTATCAAACTTATAACACATTTTTTTAATATGTTTCAATTTGGTGTGATAAAATTATTGTTTATCCCGATTAAATCTCAA
The DNA here is from genome assembly GCF_022605725.1 of Anthonomus grandis grandis. NCBI lineage: Eukaryota > Metazoa > Arthropoda > Insecta > Coleoptera > Curculionidae > Anthonomus > Anthonomus grandis. The sequence continues at coordinate 18,301,469 of NC_065557.1, forward strand.
ACCTATGTTTTATTTCAATTCAACATATTTATTTTTATATAAATATTCATGGAAGAATACCTAATGCATATAGAAAAAATTTAAAGGCTTAGGAGCCATAAAAGAATTTGTTAATATGCCCATCTCAGCGTTGTGCCAAATTGGTTCTAACTTTGGATAAGGAACCAATATATGTATGTAAAGTGTTTTTCCTGTTTTATGTGAATGTGTAATAATAAAAAGCAATCTCGTTTCTTAAATTGCCGAATCATAATGTTTTAAAAAAAACTTGTCTCAAGTCAATAAGGTCACTCTCTTTATCAGAAAAATAATCCTTGTTTTTCCCTAAAATTTATTGTAAAATACAGTAGTTGCATTTACATTTTTACAGCCCTACCCCATACCAAAATATGATAGTAAAAATGAAATTTTTACAAAACTGTTTAAAATATTGCTTTTTTGAATACAATAACACAATTTAAAAATACTAAATTTCCCCAAGTTCACTCCCTAGCAGCGTTTCGAAGTAAAGACAATTATTTAAAGCAGTTTACTTCATCCCCTTTTGATTAAACTATTCGGCTTTACCGTTCCCTCGGTAATTCTATTTAGTTTTACTGCCCATTTTGCCTGCAGCCAATGTACTCAGGTGTCGGTCCTGGGTCGGATTTAATCACGCGGTTGACAAGGTGTAGGGCACAACCCACCCCAGCCCGGCTTGCTGACAAAGGAAACAATCGCAAAACGTCGGGGGAAATGTGTGTAAAAGGGGACTATGCCCGAATGAATGACCCATTAATCTTTTTGTGAACATATAGGGATGCAATGTAAAACAATACTTACTTTTTTTGCAATATTTTTCATTGCTAGATCGGAGTTGCATCATTAATATTGAATAACTTTAAAATTCTAAAAAAAATCTAAATCCATTAACTAAGTGTTATTGGTCTCGCCTATGGTAATGCAACTTAAAGTTGGTCCTTTTTCTTACCTTATTTTGAATAAAATAAAGTATTGAAATATTCTAAATTTAGAGATCTAAATTAATGAAAATCATCAGAAATGCAAAAAGCATTTAACCCAGTTACCTGATTTAGAGTAGAGAGAGTAGCCTTAATAGAGTTCCTGGATAAACTCGATCAAATTTATTGAATAAAATCAATTATAGTACGAGGGTGAATCAAATATGAACCGGACTTTGGTTTTAGTAATTTTATTGGTACAGTAAATAAAAGTTTGAACACATGTTATTTTTCTACATAATCTCCTCTCTTATTTACGCATTTTTCCCACCGGATCGGAAGTTTTTTAATTCCTTCATCAAAGAATGAAGCTGGTCGTGTCAGTAACCAATTGCGCACAAACGTTTCCACACCTTCGTCGTCGTCAAAGTGATAACCTCCCAATTCTTCTTTTAGTGGCCCAAACATGTGGTAGTCACATGGTGACAAATCGGGACTGTAAGGCGGGTGTTCAAATCGTGCCAAAAGCCTTTCACACACGGCAAGACGGTTTGCTTTCTGATCTTCCGTCAAAAGGCGAGGAACCCATCTTGCACACACTTTGCGGTAACCCAAATTTTCTGAAATGATTGATTGAGCACTTCCGTATGATATTTCGACGTGTGCAGCAATTTCCCACAATGTAAGGCGGCGGTCACCTTCAATCAGCTCACGGATCGCACGAATGTTCGCCTCATTGATGCTTGTCCTGGGTCGGCGTGCATGGCTCTCGTTTTCCACTACCTCTCGGCCATCGGAAAATTTTTTGTGCCAGTCGTAGACTTGAGTCCTTGATAAGGTTTCATTACCGAACTGTGCAGTTAGTCGACGCAAAATTTCGGAAGGTTTTACGCCCTCACGCGACAAAAATTTTATAATAACGCGTTGCGCAACAGACGTGTGTACCTCTTGTTCAGACATGATGCTACTAACAGCTCATCTACTCCGGTGCGCCAAACCGACTGACTCCCCTCCTCTTGACATCCCTATCTAGCATATATCAGGACGTCGCGCCACTCGCTTCACCTATGGCGCGCTAAACAGAAAAGTCCGGTTCATATTTGATTCACCCTCGTAATCTGGGAAATAATATTCTCTTATAATCGTCGAAAGGTATATTAAACCTAGTCTATTGTCATACTTAAGCGAAAGCATTTAATATTATAGGATTATGCTGGCAGAAAAAATGCATTTTTATGTGTACTTAAAGGTCTTACTCAGAAATTTAGAAAACAGCCTGGAATCAGCCTCAAGCATTACTTATAATATATGAAAATTCACCCTCTTTACCAAAATAAAGGAAAAAATCTTACCAGGTGCAAACCATACCAAATTGCGGAAAAAAAGACAACATGATGAGAATAGTACAGATGATTACAGACTTAAAATACATAGTACAGACTTAAAATATTAAGAAAACTGCCTCAGGTTCGTGAAGGACAATAAAAATTAGTCTTTTAGATTCAATTTCGCAATTAACAGATTATTAGATCGCAGTAGATACTTGACCACTCTGATTCAAATATTATTTTATTTAATATATATTTCTTATCTATTACAGGATGTTTTATAACTAACTATATTATGAAATTTAGCGGTTGACTCATTAGGTCGGTTTAATAATAAAGGTTCAATTATCCGGAAATACATCACTTCTAAGATACAGAGTATTGAAGTTAAAAAAAATTACAGTAAAAGATATTCTTAAAATGATTTGATTAAAATATGGTGCAATTGTTTAAAATAATAAGGCACTTATTCAGCTTTACCTAGTTACATTATTTTTTAGATAGAGCAATTAAAAATACACTTTTTTTGCCTCTTGTGTTTACTTTGTGTTTGATTTTGTTTTCTATTTATAATAAAAAAAGCTGTCCTTAAAGAAAATAAGCAAAACCTTCACATTTTGATAAAATATACTACTTTAATTAATTTGATATTTACAATCTGATACATTTAAAAACATCTGAAGTATTCCTTATGATGTACTTTTATATCCTAGCAGATTAAGATGACCTCATCAACAGAAATCTAGAGATTTTATATCGGAACTGGCAGCTGACTAATTTGCTTAACAGTAAAATAAAATACAGAGCAACAAGAGAACTAAACTTAAATAATAAAAATATGAAAATAATACTATTAACTTTTAACAATTCTATAATGTTACTACCTAAAACTAACATAAATAATGTATTAAACTTATGTTAGCGAATAAAAGAAGTTTTTGGAGATTCCGTCGGTTTGTCAAAGAGAGCAGTGTAAATCAGATAAAGAAGAAATGTAATTAAAGTTCATCCTTATCAAATAAATAGATTTTTTTGCAATATTAGTTCGAATTGTCTGACAATAAAAAGTTTTCTTTAATCGTAAATTGCCACGGGATATTTGAAAATGTTACATTGATAAAAGGTATGAAAAATCAATAAGAATATAAACTATTTCATACAAGACATTTAGAGAGATGAGTACTCTTCTAAATTTTAGTGACTGAATACTAAATTGTGATAGCAAAACACCACTAGATTGACACGACACTCTTCAAGATACAAAAATTTTAGAAATCTCCCTTGAACACTCTCCAGAGCATCAACGTGAACCTGATAGATAGGATATCTAATTAAGCAGTACAGTACCCTTAGGGATGAAACACTATCAAATATCTTATAGTTGCGTATTATAAAGCTTTATTAGCAGACGATATGGTGGACTGAACTGAACTTTCGCGTTTTCAAATATGTCTTGACTTTATATTAAAGAGTTATTTAGTTGAAGTTTATTGTTACCACACCAACTCAGCAGATTATTAAATTACTTTTGTAGAAACACAATCGTTCATCGTATTAATCTTGACATAGAGGTTTAGGGTTTCGAGTCTGGCGGTGCTTGCAAAAGGCAAAAAATCTCGTAAGCAACACATTCAAAACTCTGAAACAGAATCCCTGTCAAAGAGGTGAAGCTTCGAACAACATCAAGGAAGGCAAGAACGTCAATCAATAGGAAAAAAACCTTAAAATTGAAAGTCGAGAAGATCATGAAACACAATTAGGTTCCACGTCTGCCTAACAAAATAGAAGGGTATGGGTCTTCTTATCAAAAATTAATGAAACTCCTCTTCCTTTGTCATCACCGAAATGGACATAAAAAATTACGTTACCAAGCATAGCAATTGCACTGATGTCTACGTTAAATAGTGTATCCCGAAACAAAACCAATCAGACAAATAAAAGTTTATGGTAGGAGTGACTTCAGAACTAAAGGATACCATCTACAGCAATTCCGTCTGGCCAAAGAATGTTGCATTTGAAAGGTTTAACTTCTCACTTGGAAGGAATTTTTTAGATGGACGGAAAAATCTGAACCAGAATCTGAATTAGAGGGACTTGCCCGCATTCACCCGACTTCCAATCTCAAAATGATGTTCCTTAACATCCGAAGTTTGACAAAAGAACTGGATGTGTTGGAAATGCAGATTAAAAACAAGAATTTTGATATAATATGTCTATCAGAACATTGGCTTCCTCAACAAGCAGTAGAAAGTTACTCTCTGCCTGAATTCCATCTATCCAACAGTTTTAGCCATACTGAAGCAGGAGGAGTTGGAGTCTTTATCTACACTAGAGAACCGTTTCCTGTAAAGAAGATCCCAACTATAGACAACATGTCAATAGAGACACACTTTAAGTCATTGTGACTGAGATTGAAGCTTTGCAGGTTGTAGTTTTAAGTGTTTTTTCAGAGTTTTGATACAGTGCTAAATTTCTAATTCCATAGATGCAAACGCACCTTTATTTATGGTGATTTTAATATAGATCTACTAGCGGATAACCTCATTTCAGCCGAGTTCACCCAACTTGTCCGCACATATGACTTAAATACCTGGTAAATAGGGCAACTAGAATCTCAAAAACCACAAAAAGTAGTTGTCTTGATACTGCATAATAAATTGTGCAATTAATTGTAAATGTACTCTATGGGACACTTAAATGTCAGATCATATGAATCAATAAATGAAAGTACTGAAAACACCCACAGAACGGTCTTAGAGTTCAGACCGTATTGTGGAGAGAGATTTTATCACTGTGTTACTTCATTACTAAACGTTGACTGGTTGTCGGTACTTGATAATTGTAACGTTGACAATTCATTTGAAATATTTCTCAATGTTCTAATGTCTATTATAGACTTTCATATTCCCAAAAAAACTAAAACAATTCTCACCAAAAATAAAGAAAAAAAATGGTTTAATAATGAACTGAAGAGATTAAGAGATAACTTAAACTTCTTTTCTACCTTAAATAAACATAACAGTACTCTAGATCTCTCATGACTAAAAATTCGTATAAAGGAATATAAAACTAAAATAAAACAAGCGACATACTCGTGTTATACAAACAAAATAGGAAATAGTCATAACAAATCCAAAACCATCTGGAACATCATTAAAGAAACAAAAAATAATGATTCTAGTAATACGAAATGTAATATAACTCCCGATGAGTTTAACAAATTCTTTGTGAATATAGCTGACTCAATTACAAATACACTGCTAAAATCTAATGATCCTGCACAATTTACAGCAAAATATGTACATAACAATTCAACAGTATTTCTTTCACCTGTTACCGAAATAGAAGTCATTGATCTTTTAAAAAGCTTGAGTGATAGTTCTGCTTAAGACATCTTTGGTTTGAGCAATAAAATATTGAAACAACTTGCAAATGGTTCGGCCCTACCACTATCTCTAATAATAAACAAATGTTTTTTATCTAGTAAATTTCCACAAAATCTTAAAATAAGTAAAGTTGTTTCTATATTTAAAAAGGGTAATATGGATGATCCAGGAAATCATCGACCCATATCAATAATACCGATATTATCCAACCCCATTGAGCTCTGTCTAAACCAACGTCTCAAATTTTTTTTTGATAAATATTATTTACTTTCACCAGCGCAGTTTGGCTTTCGAAAAGGAAGATCCACTGCTGATGCACTCAGGGTAGTGGTAGACTACCTGGTTGATGCATTTAAGGGCAATTAAGGGCAAGACAGTAGGTGCAATTTTCTGCGACCTCTCAAAAGCGTTCGACTGTGTCTCGCATAATATTTTATTGAGCATGTTGGATTTTTATGGTATCCGGGGTATTTGCCTGGAACTTATCCAGTCCTACCTTTGTGAGCGTCAGCAGATGGTGACTTGTGGAGGAAGGACATCCTCCATACTTCCAATAATAGCAGGAGTGCCTCAGGGGTCAATCTTGGGTCCTCTTCTGTTTTTACTTTATGTAAATGAATTACCCGCCCACTTCTCAGAGGTAATGTCTGTACAATATGCGGATGACACAACTCTTCTCAGTCGGCATTCAGATCTGATTTCCCTACAGAATGGAACTAGTGCAACACTTCACAAGTTAAAAGCATGGTTTGCTGACAATAATCTATGTTTGAATCTAAATAAAACAGAGGTGGTTAATTTCTCTTTAAGAGAAAGACATCAGAGAATAGACGCGATCAAATTTCTGGGTGTTTATCTAGATAATAAATTATCATGGAAGAGCCATATAATAGATCTGGCAATAAAACTCTCGTCGGTTCTTTTTCTGTTGCGCAGAATTGTTCAATTGGCGCCTCCAGTAGTATGCAGAACGGCGTATATAGGACTTTTTCAATAAAAGTTGTCATATGAACTGTTATTTTGGGGTATCTCGGCTGACTGGTAAAGAGCATTTAAGTTGCAAAAATCGGCACTCAGAATTCTAGAAAACAATAAACCAACAGAGAGGTGTAGACCTTTATTCAAAAATTTAAAAATCATGACAATGCCTGGCCTATACATCCACCAATGTCTGATGTGTGCTAGAACACACTATTTTAGATTTAGCACAGTAGATAGTAGGCACCTATATGACACGAGACATGGGGAAAATCTGTTACTTCCACCACACCGGCTTAGTCTGACCCATAAGGGCTATATGACTAATGCCATAAAACTTTTTTATTGAATACCCGAAACCACAAAATAACTACATATAAATAGATTTAAGCAAGTAACGAAAAACCTGATTTGGAGATCTGTTCTACAATAGTTTTTAACCTAGTCTATCAGAATTTATCGAATATTATACTTTCATACCTGTATAACAAATGTTTCATATATATACTAAGTGAGAATTTCTGATGCGAAACAGTAGTATTTTGTTTTATATTGTGAATAAAATGTAAGTTTTTTGTTTTCTATGTTATGTAGGTAAAACTCTGATATATGAATGTCTCCCTTTATGCACTGTATTATTGGCGTTTGACAGTCTAGACTTATACTTTTTGACGATGCTAAGCTGTTGGATGTATATGAGCAAATAAAGAAGTATTATTATTATTACTATAGAACCTTAAGTCGTCAGCAAACAGTAAGTTGTAACATTCAAGGATACTAGAGAGATTGTTAATAAAAAGCAAGAACAGTAGTGGTCCTAGATTCGACCCTCAGGGTACACCAGATAAAGCAATGTATAATTCCGACTTCAATGTGGGATACAAATTAAAGCCTTGATGTATGATAAGATTTAAAAACCAATATAAGTAGTTTGCTAAAACCGAAAGAGCATGTTTTTTTAGCCCAATGCAGTGACTTATTCGATGGAAGGCCTTCGAAAAGTCAGTGTACACTTCGTCCATCTGACAAAAATCATCATAGTATCAATGAGATATTGAGTAAATTATAGGAGATTTGATGACGTTGATCGCCCAAGCATAAAACCATGTTGCTGATTTTAAAGATGCTGGATCTGCTTAAAATTGCGATCGATCTGTAATTAATAACATCCGCTACGTCCCCCTTCTTCAAAAGTGGACACATCCTTGACAATTTCCATTAGGAAGGAATTTTATATATTTCTAAGGATAAATTAAAAATAGATGTAAGAGGTTTGTCTAAGATGGCGCTGCAATCCCTTAGTAAAAAAGCAAGGAACAAGATTGATGTGTATTTATTTATTTTTCATATCCTTTAGAGTGCGCTCAACTTCTAATACGAAAAACTCTACAATATCCAAGCACAAATTTTGGTAACACTAAATGAGATTTATCTGGATTAAGTATGGCGATAGCACAATTTTGACTACACGGTAAATCCACTAATTTTTGTTGGAAAATCATATCGGGATGTTAATGGGTTTCTGCTTTTCGAACATCTGAGTTCTTAATAAAATAAATTTTCGTACATAATCTGTGATATCTGTACTGCTAAGTTCTCAATGCTTTTTCAACATTTCTATGTCCTAATCTATTAATACGCTGCATACCAACTATTTCAGAATAACTGATAAACTTTAAATAATTTTAATTAAATAAATGCTATATCTGACAACGCAAGATTGATATAATCAAGGGCCTAGACAAACTATATTAAATTAAACTGTAAATAAACGATATCAAAATGTAGACATTTTAATGTTAATTTTTCCAGAAGTTAGTCTTCGTAATTAATATTGTCGACAAAAAAGATATTTTTGCTTCTTTTTAGTAAGGAGTCAGAGAAGCCATTTTTCATGGTAACGGTAGATAGTCTTCGTCAAAATATTACGTTTAGATTATTCCCAAAAACAAGGGCAATCTTATATATGTAGTTATTGTCTGTAACAAAATAAAAACATAATTTAAAACTGTAAAATATCGAAGTAAACCGAAACAGTAAGTAATTTATCCGTATAAACTGAATTGGCCATCAGCATTAGGGCGGCAAAGTATATTTGGTCAATCGTCCGGTCGATTCGTAACGTAAAATCCCTTAAGGACCGTCGGGCAGTCAAGTGTGAAGCGGCGTCGTCGTTGCTCCTGCAATCCGAGATAGCGGGAATTACATCCCGTTCCTGAACCGTGGACGGTAGCAGGATTAGTGGTTAGGTGAAGTGTCTCCGAAAGATCGAAGTTTCACCTTTGCCTCCGATAAGGAGCTTCTCTAAAGTATACGGTATTCTCAAGGCCACTAAAGGTATAGGCTTGCTCTTAGCATCGCGTTATTAATACAAATTACTAAATATTACCTAATGTCACTACTCTCCGAATGACTAATTTAATCATACTATAAATACATTTTTGAATAAAACTTGCAATAAAATAATGCTAATATTTGGCTGTTTCGTTAATAAAATATTCAGTTGATTATTAGAACTTTAACGCTCTTCCCATTTTCAACAAACATTTTTTTTAAATACCATTTTTATGTTTTCTCAAAACGTCATAATATGAGGGCCAGTTATAGTCTAAGTCTCGACCTAAACAGAAACTTTTCCATTTCATAAAAAAAATATTTTTCTATATAAACTCATTGTCTACACGCTTCTTCTGATGAAACTCGCATCTCCTTAACGCGTTTAACAATTGAGTGTATTAATGTTTAGATTAAAAAACAAAAACAAGTAGCTTGAGGATAGATCTGATAAGTAACGGGGGCGGCCAAGCAGTTCAAGCTGTATGTTCATGGATTTTGGCCGTGGCAACTGCTAAAGTGTGAGATAGAGCATTGTAGATAAAACATTCTTTTTATGCAAATGTAGTAAATTTTCTAAATTTTTGCATTAAGAAGTAAATCAATTAACACAACCCTACGACTATTCCAAAAAACAACTGCTGTCACAGTTTCCTTTAGCAGTTCGATATTTTGACAGTATTTTTCTTTCACGCGTATTATGGAGTATCCAAGTTTCATTTACACTAATTTATCTGCACCAAATCTTTAGCTTATTGCAGCTAAGCTGAACCAACTGACACTGGAAACATTCATTCGAATAAGTTTTTGGTTTAACGTCAGCAAACATGGCAACCAATCTTGATTAATAATTTTTAAAAATCCATACTCGACGTATTTATAGCCTCTGATATCTCTGTCAATTTAATGTGATTTTCGTTTAGTATAACTTGGTGGATTTGTGGAAAGTATAGTTGTAGTTGTTGTCCACGCCCGATGTCTTTTATCTATTAAACTGGTACGCCGATGTTTAGTTTCAGCTGCCTAAAGTTTCAAAGTGATTAATCATGGTACATAGTATCCATATACAGGCTTTAATTTACCTTTAATTTGCAATTTAACAGAAACAATCATCTTAACGCACTTAAACGATTTGTTATCAACAACTGCGTAAGAAAAATGGCTGAAATTCACGTGTTTTAGTTTTATTTGTCGGAAACTTTTCAGGCTACCCTTATATAGTACTTCCTGTAATTATTGCAACTTCTTACAAAAATGAAGAAATTCAGTTTTGAAATTCTCCTGGATGGAATCAAAGTTATAAGTTTACTCTTTTAACAAGTTAATCTTATTCTACTATAATAGTTGCGTTTATAGAGACTCTCTGTAGTAAGAGGCTATCGATGATCGTATCTCTAATTGATATAGTTCCTGATAGCCCTCATTTAAAGGATAGCTTACTCTTACCATCGTTTGCTCTGAATGGCTAATTTACGATTTTAAAAATATTGGGAAAATTGCCTATCAATTTCTGCATCTAGTTTTGCGTCAACTATTTATTTATAATTAAACAAGGATGTTGGTAGTTGCCATTTTTGTTTATTCTTATTAATTATGACTTGATACAAAAATACTGGGTTTCGTGAGAAAAATTGAAATTTTGTTATAATATATGCTAAACAACAAAATGTCTTTAGCATGAGGTTCCAGTCTCCCGATAACGGCTCCAGAGGCGACAGATAATGCTCTGAGTAGTACCTAGAGCATTTGCTACATCAATTTGACGCATTCCAGCCTCAAGCATCCCTACAGCACTTAACATCTCATTATCTGTCAAAGTACGTCTAGGCATATTTAAACAATTTATAAAATACCTTTGCGGTAATAGACTTCCCAAAGAACTAATAATATTTGTACTTTATCAATATTGTGTATTTTAGCATCTATAAAAACTATTTTTTTGTGAGTAAAATTATTGCAGAGGAATTTAAGTCTTGTTTTTACATCAATAAATATTGCTAGAACGGTGTTACTCAACATAGTTACTCAACATAGTTTAAGGTAAGAAAGAAATAGTCAAAGTTGTAAATATCCATAGATTTTGAGCATGCGTGAATATATTTTACTTTTTTTTACATTATTTAGCTTAATTTAATATTAATATATGATTTATATTAATTTTGGAATATTTATCTAATTTTTTACTTTTAGTTAACTATAAGTCACTCTCGTTTATTCATAGGTAATTAACAGAAGTAAAGACTTGGTTATTAATAAATCTTCTGCTAATGCAAATTACATTTTAAAATGTATGATAGTTGTGTATAATAAGTATGTAGTAGAACCTTAAACAAACTTAACTTATGAACCTAAATTACAAAACAAAAGCAAAACAGTACAAAACCTATGCAGCATTTTGTAATTGTCAAAAATAAATTAAGTATATTTTATATATACAAGGTGGTTCTTAAAAGTGTTTGATAATGTTGCTTAGTTTTGTATTGTTAAATTATCTATTATCATATACCATTTAGTAACTATGGAGCAGTGGCCTGGTAAGCAACGTGCTTTTATGATTAAATCGTACCACAAAAATAATAATGGTACAGTCGCTGCCCAGCGGAATATATTTTCATATTGCTTAGCAGGTTAGAGTTTCTTCGACTCATACTATAAAAGATTGGGTATGTTTATTTGAAAACACAGGTTCAGCTGTCAATGTCAATCATAAGGGACCAAGAAAAAGTGTAAGAAATCCTAGGAACGTCGATCGCGTTAGAGAATCTGGAGAGCACAATTCAAAATATTCAGCCCGAAAGCGAACTCAAGCATTAAACATATGTAAAACTTATTTACTTCGAATATTGTACAAAGATCTTAATTTTCACACATACAAAATTCTTGAGCACTAAAACCAACAGACATTCCAAATCGTCTACGTTTTGCTTAAACTTTCCTTGAGAATGAGATCGATATTTACAATTTGTGGATGTGTGACGAGGCGCATTTCCATTTATCTGTATACACCAACAAACAAACATACTGTTCGCTAACTATATAACCCAAATGTAACAGTATGGCCTGCGATATCATACATACATGGAAATTATCAGTCACTACTTCTTTGAAGATGAGAATGTCATCATTTTATTATTTGTTCATTCGGCAGTTGAGTTGGCAGTTGGCAGTTGTAGTAGATGCACACCGACCTCAGTAGACGCCATACAGTTCGCAAACAGCGCGATACACCCAAGTCAATCATTAAGCAGAGAAGACTCTAAAGCAAAAACGGCGGAGAAAAACGTCGACTTGCCCCCCATCGTCAGTGAGGGGCACAACCATCGCCGAAAAAAAACCGAAGACTACCAAAAAATGGACATATCGGACGGGTACTCAACGGATAGATCAACCAAAAGTGAAGACCATAGGAGAACAACAAGCAGACAAGAGAGAGAGAAGGGTAAGACTTTGGACGACTCCTCAAAGTTCCTAAAACCCCAAACTAAATCCCGTACTGACCCCAGACTATCCAGAACACCCAAAATCACTCCAACCCCGACCTGGGAGCTGGCAAAGCGCCACCCCAGAGCGCAGAAGTTGGGCAAAATGAGGAAAGAGTACGTAAACTCGAGGAGAAAATTAGGGAAAGGGATCTGAAAATTGAGAGTTACGCAAACGAGACACAAGAAATAAAAGTCAAAGACTCTCAGATTACCGAGAGAGCAGAACTATATCATTACAAAATAAATAAGGTGATCTCAGAAAACCATACTCTCAATAATCAGATCTTGGACTTGAATCGTAAACTCGAGGCGATGTTGACTAAAAACGAAACCATTACCACTCAAAATTCCAAACTCAAAAAACAACTGACGTTACAGGGGGGTCTGGATAATGTTGGTAACCAAAAAGAACAAAAGAATAATAAAAGAACCAGGGAAGAGGCGGGCCTGTCTCCGCCTTCTCAAGACGAAGACGAGCTGGCCTCGGAACCGGTTTACCCTGAAGTAACAACAAACAGGGAGCCAGTCCCCTCAACATCGTCAGCCTCTGATCCTATCCAAAACTCCACCGAATATCCCACCCCAAAAGTAAAAAAAAAATCCACTTTACATGCCCTTAAACAACCTTTCCTTAGCGGGAAAGGGGAGGAGCACTGATCCCATTTCAAATATCAACAAAGTGCCTAAAGTACTGCTAAGGGACACAAAAAACTGGGCCTCAAAATACAAAACAATTTGTGAAAGGAAAATCAACTTAGTAAAAGTGCAGAAAGATAGACTGGGATTAGCGCTCTTCCCCAAAACTCCTAATGACCACCGTGAACTAATAGGACTTCTCAAGGAAGAGGGAATGGAATTCTATTCTTTCTTCCTTGAAGAGGACAGAAAGCTGAACGTGATACTCCGAGGACTTGACCAAAACTTCAAGCTAGAAGAGGTCGAGGAAGAGCTGAGAGCGATGGGGTTTGAGCCGGAGGAACTGGGTTCGTTCAAAACCGGCCCAGGCCGACGTAGACCCACGGACCTCATCAGATTCCTCGTACCCAAAGAGCAAGTCGATTTGTGACTGATAACATTTTAAGCATCAGAGTCCGCGTCGAGCGCTTAAGGACTCAGACTATTGTAAACAGGAAGCAAATTGGGCAGTGCCATCACTGCCAAGAATACGGTCACGTCCTGAGTAATTGCAACGCAAAGCCGCGTTGCCACAAACGCAAGGGTGAACACTTTTATTCAGAATGTGTAAAGGACAGAGCAACCCCGGCTGAGTGTTGCAATTGCGGCGGTGACCACCCGGCGAGTTACTGGCGCTGCCCGAAAAATCCTAACATAAAAAACATAAACAACCAAAAAAAAAGCTTCGCTGAGACCTTGAGAAAGACCGACGCGGAGTCTGATAACAGGAGGGCAGAGCCAAAGGAAGGCAATACATCATCACACATGAAACGCCCCGAGTTATCAACCAAAAACACAAATCTCCTAAACATCTTAAGTTTGCCTGACGGGATCCTAGAAAAGAAAATCAACAATCTAATGGCAAAACTTGAGAAATTAAACACAAACCCGGCGATCAAACTACTGCTGGGGGTCGAGGCCTAGGTTCTCACAGTGTTCGTTCGTTTTCTTTCTAACGTGTTCAAATCCCAATTCCCATCCTTATAAACCACAAAAAAATAAACCTCACTCAAAACGCAATTCAACCGTCAAAATCCTAAAATACTACAAAAAAGCACCGTAAACGACCGGTTACGTTCACACCTCCGCCCGACCTTTTCTCACCAGCCAAAACTTCCGCAGTCTGAGGGGGCGTGGTCTGCTCCGCAGGCTCGCCTCCAATAACATCACACCCAGACCTCATAAATACAAGCAACCAAACCTTAACCTGACCAGTCGGTTCCTATTCTCCGAGAGAGTCAAAAGTCCAAGCACCTAGATGCGACCTAGAATTATAAAAAGAAGGCGCCTAATCTCGACAAAGGATCTATTCAAAAGACCGGCAAGAGCAGTACAAGCTAGCCCGGAAGTACAGTATCAAAACAGATTCGCTCATTCATTTTATTTGTTTTACTAAAATGATTAATCATTTTTTAGTCAATAATTAAACAGATTTTCACAAAACAATCAATAGTGGGTTTAGCAAGATGGTGCTACTTGATACCATAAGAGCGGCCTAAAACTCTTTACAAAATATATTATATACCCGTTATTTCTAGACAAGGAGATATTGACTGGCCTGCAAGAACGCCAGATCTAACGGCTTACAATTCCTTTTTGTGGGGCTGCCTAAAGCAAAAGGTCTTCACTATAAAACCAAGAATCATTCTGGAGCTTAGAATGAAAACTATTGAAGAAATTGCTAATATTCCCGTTGTTATGTAGCATAGGGTTATGAACAATTACCAAGAAAGCCTCTAGGAGTGTATTGAGAGTAGCGGAGGCCATTTAGCTAAAATAATTTTTATGAAATAAAACTGACATGTAACTAGATTTTTATTCTTTTACTATATTTTATGTAAATTTTAAAGTAATTAAAACTTTCCGCTCCCAAGAACCACTTTGTATTTCTACTTTGTTTTTACATAAAGAACGTCATATCTAATTTAAATATCAAAAAATAATTGTTTGATAACTATTAGCTCTAGCCTTTAACTTTATCGTAAACATACACCTTAGCCCAAGGAAATTCCAAGGTAATGAGGTAGTCAACCGGGTGGAAAGTGTGCCTTTCCACTGAGCAGAAGATATCGGGTTAAGACCATTTTAGGTCCTCCGACTAGAGACGCGCTTACAGTTTTTCAATTAGTTCGGAAAGGTCGGATTATGAAGGTAAGAGAATTAGTTTAATGTAAGTAAAGGCTTAAATGGATCGGCGTCCTTACTTTAAAATACAAGAGTTTCGAAGTATCTTAAAAAAGAATTTTATGAACCATTAAAACAATAGGTTTTCGTGATAATTATTCTTATATTCATAAATCACGTACAAATATATATTTAAATAAAACTTATATTTTGCAAAGACCAGTAATTGTTATAAAAAGTATTAAATTGTATAAAATCAAGTGTTGAGCTTATGTCTACAATTTAAATCTAGGTGTAGCAACTTCCTGGTATTAAAGTTAACGGTTGGAACGTCATGTACCGCCGAAGCAAAATAATAAT
This sequence comes from Anthonomus grandis grandis, assembly GCF_022605725.1. Classification (NCBI taxonomy): domain Eukaryota; kingdom Metazoa; phylum Arthropoda; class Insecta; order Coleoptera; family Curculionidae; genus Anthonomus; species Anthonomus grandis. The sequence goes on from NC_065557.1 coordinate 18,317,077, forward strand.
CATAACGAATCCGTGTTTAAAACACCATCAGTCAAACGTTTAAATACAAACAGCAGATTTCCGGCCCGAAAATAAAATTTCCAGGTGGAGCGGCAATTAATAAAACGCACGCTGCAGCAGTCATTTTAAAATGCAAGTGGATACTTTTTCTGATTTAGTTCATCGTATTGACCATCTTAAAAATAAATTCATTTAAATTTGTTTAATTATTTTACTGGGAAGTTATTTTGTTTACAACCTGAGTTGACACGAAGCAAGAACGAAAAGGCTTATAAGTATGGTTCTAGAGGACAAGTTTGAGAATAAAGCCTTGATACATACTAGTTCAGATAAATAAACAATAATATTAAATTATGTGTTATAACTGGCTATTTCTGATTATACTAGAGCTGATTTTACATACCAAAAGAACATAAGAATACACAAGAACATATGGCTAGTTAAAAGAAAAAACATCAGTAACAGCTTTTGCTTTTTCATCTGCTGATCACATTATAAAGTCTAACAATGTTCTAGAGCCGGCGATAGGTACAGATTGTCAGTAAATTTATCAAAAAAAGTTATAGTAAAACTTATTATATTAACTTTGATGTCCGTGGTATTTTAATTCTATTTTAAAGAAAATAAAGTAATTTTTCAATATCCCTTAATCCAATAATTTAACTTAACTTTTTTGGTTAGTTTAACGTTAACGCAATAGTTCCTTATAAAAATATGTGGCTTACCATTTATTCCATAGATGAATTCAGGTAGAGTTTTTGTTTTGCATTTTATAAAATTTTAATGGCTTAGTTTGGTACGTGGCTTGTGGTGGTTGTAATTTAAAAAAAAATAATTAAAAAAAAATTAATAAATGATAATGTAAACTCGATACACCCAATAAGATACAAAAGGAAGGTAAGAGATATTTCTTTAGTATTGCGATATATTCGCGCGTTTAGGTGCACTAGTAATTCGCTTCTGGGGCCGTACTTTTAAAACCATTCGACTTTGATTCGCATGCGGTGTCTCGAATGCGTATATACCATTCGAATTTCAAAGTTCGTGTGCGATTCTGCCACTTTTCTTGTTTTGATTTTAAATTTGTGAGTTGGTTAAGTATTTTCGTAGTGTTTTTTTGTTGTTTATTGAAAACAAAAATTAGAATAATTAAATGGCAAGATTAAACAATCTTGTGCAAAGAAACGTCGTCGATGCATTGGAAGAGACTGAAACTCTGGCAGATAAAAGGAATAGGATGTACTTTTCATTTCTTGACTCATTTGAAATGTATTTAGATGCTCAATTTAATAATTTATATAGATCAAGCAAGCATATTACGATGGAATTGATGTGCTCTTTATGTGCTCCAGAGACTGTAATCTGTCCGCTACTTTTATCCACAAGGCTTGTGCAGTTTTAGCTGAAAAATCTTGGGTGAATTTGCTAGACTTTAATTCCGGGTGCTCTTCCATAAATGAAATTACTTCTTTCTTTTGCTCACTCGATACAAAACCGCAATATTTTTTATTTTTTGAATCCATCTTAAAAAAAAAGTCAATTCGAAAAACCCAACAAACGCCATGAAAAAAACCAAAAAATTCTCTGATGTTTTTAAACTTAAATTTTAGGTTAGGTTAAAAAATCTTTATCGTCTTCATCCCGTTTGATATGGCCTCCAATAGCACTCGACTTTGCTACGTTGCCACTACATTTCATGTTCATATGCGAATGAAATTTCGAATGATATTCAAAAATGCACTTTTTAATTCGTGTGCAAATTTTGCCGCTTGACCTTATTCGCATTCGAAGATTCTCGCATGCTTTTGAAATTTCGGCCCCTGGTCTGGTCGTACTGTCCACACAAATTTTTGGCAGTCTTTTTCTTAATTTGTCTGCATCTTAATCTCGTATAGGTAAAGTTTAACAAAACGCAGGTTTCTTGCATATTTTAATAGAAGATTAAATACGGGAGAGGATTGATAAGAAGGACATAAAAATAGGCAATGAAAAACCAAACAACCTATATTTTCTTCTTGACTAAAAGAAGGTCAAAAAAGAAATCTAGGTTGTTTAATTTAGGTATTAAGTAAAAGTATTAAAAAATTAAATGATAAAAAAACCTTAAGTGCATGAAATATATCTGACTGAAAATATATTTAATAGGGCCATATTATGGGACAAGAAAAACATTTGTATAAATTATGTAACCAAAAAAATATGAACTCAACGTTCTAATTTACCCTTTGCTAAATATAAAATTTATTTGTAATAGTGAGGACGAAACATTAAGATTTTATTTGTTGCTTCTTTGCTGAAAATGTACCGTAAAACGGGGCTACTTTGTGCAGGTTTTGAGGCATTTTTGATTCTAGACGCTGCATTTATAATCGAATCAACTTGAAAAAAATCAAGAGTAACAATACGGGTTATACTTCTAACCTGCCTTAAAATAGGGTTTTTACAATAAACCGTTTTTGAAAAAAAAATTAAAAAGATGGGTGCCAAAGTAGCCCCGTGTTTGGGGTTACATTGGCACCCAAACGGAAATGTGAATAAACATAATGTAGGCCCATCCTGGGGTTACTTTGGCACCAAATTAGGCTTTTTTTTTAGTTTTTAAATAAAACATTCAATATTTTTAATGAAGTTTCTATATTCTTAAACAAAATAAACAAAATACTTAAAAACTCACAAAACATATTTTTCTAACATTTGGCACAGTAAAAGAAAGGAACTAAATTAAAATAGCATAAATACTAATCATCTTCACATGCCTCACAGGTATAATATTTTTCTTTGGATCCCTCATTACAAATACCACAGATCCACTTAAAACAACCATTGCATAGAATCCAGTCTGGTCCAGTATAACCAGACCAATAAGCAGCACCAATTCCGCATTCGTCTTCATTGTGGGTACTTCAGGATGATGGTAGAATGACATCTTTTAAAGTCGATTTTTTTTAAATTTTTGCTTTTCCTTTGCCTTTCCCTTTTCCCGCAATCTTTTTTTGTCATTATTTTCAATTTCAATTAGTTTTTCCTTGTCTTGCTCCTCTTTAGTTTCTTCACAATCGACTTCTTTGCCGGGAATAATTTTTCGTCCCCGCTTTCGTTTAGGGTTAGTGCTTGATTGTCCACGTGTCTCCTGAAGAAACTCTAATAAACTATCATTCAAAATATCACTCGTAGATGCATCAATTGGAGTTTTTGGCAATTTGGATAAAGGCTGCTGCAGATCATATGGACAAATTCCGGTGGCACGAAATCCGGATTTTAAATTGTCTTCTACTCTTTCCTGTAGAGATCTCCACAAGCGATCCAGAAGATTCGGAAAGTATTCTTTAGGCAGAGTGCCTTTTACGCGACTGGTCTTTCTTCAATCGTCTAAAATAGCCCTCCATTTCTTTTTCATGGGAGCAAAGAAAGCCACATCCAAAGGCTACATAAAGTGAGTTGAATTGGGGGGTAAAGGAGCCATATAAATATTTTTTTCTTTAGCAGCCTTTACCACGATTGGAGAAAAATGTGAGGCTAGGTTATCACCTAAAAGAACAACTAATTCATCATTACAATTTTCTTTGACGTGGGGCAGCAACAGTTTAAAAAACCATACCTCAAAGAGATTCATATCGAACCATCTACTGCTGCTGTTATCATAAACTGCCCCTAGAGGGACACCAACAGTCCAATTTTCGTAAATGTTGGCTTTATAGACTACCATTGGTGGTAGTAGGATTCCATTTGTGCTTCCGCAGACCATTACACTTATTGCTGAACGCGAATGTTCTTGAACCCTTTCAACCCTTTTAGTACCCCTACGAACTAAAACTTTTTTGGCACCGGGATCGTCTGTGAAATTAGTCTCATCATAGTTAAACACTTGTTTCGCAGAAATGGACTCCAGAACAGGTTTAATGTTATCGAAAAACTCTATATATCGGCGCGCCCAACCGAAGCATGTGCACACTTAATATTAGATGCCAATCGAATGCTAATATTATTTCTGGTAATAACTTTTTCAATAAAGTCGGGTCCTGGTCTATTGTTGGGCCATCCAGGAATATTTATGCCTTGTTTTGTAACATATTTTTGCACGATTTCTCTGGCGTCACTAACAGTAACGGGAAAACCCCAATCTGCTACCTGGTTGATGGTCTCTGAAATTAGCCTCTCCTCCTATTGGGTAAGGATGGTGGGGTGACCTACACGACCCTCATGTTTCGCAAACAGCTTATTCTGAAGAGTGCCTCTAGGTATTTTCCATATTTTGGAAGCTCGTACTTGTGACATCCTCCCTTCCCTAACAGCTTGCAATGCATTTGCAAAATTTTGTTCCGTGTAGTTTTTATAGGGCCTCGAGCTATCGGGCAACCTACTATAATTTCGCACTATATTTCGCGTCGCGGAACATACCGACCTGTCTTAACAACTCTCGGACACTGAATATTAAAACTAGACAAACAAGCCTAATATAAACAAAGGCGCGCACGCTCTACCAAAGTTAGTCCGTATGCCAAAGTAGCCCCGTTTTACGGTATGTATTTTTGGTATCTTATTACTATTTGATTTAAGTTACTTACATTTTAATTTTTTTAGAGATAATTTTATAAATTTTTATAATAATATTACAAATTACTCTGAGATGCGAGTAACTAGTAATTAGTAAAATTGCAAATCGATTTCTGTGACCGCAAGTAGTGATTTTAGATAACTGACATATAACATGACACGAGTATTCTGACTTGAGAAAAGTTGATGCCGACAAACCACATTTAACACAGAAACATTTATGTTGAATTTTATTTTTTTTTAAATAAGCATAACTAATATTATTACTTATAATATTTAAAATTATTTAATAAATTTTATTATTATGTCAAGATATATCGGGTCGAACCTTTTGCTTCTGGATTAAAGTTGTTTGTGATAATGTATCTCGGTCTTTTTTATTCAAATCAGTATTATTTTATTATTTCTAATTATTAATAATATTATCTATAATATTTTTAAAAATGTCCTTTTTCACAACTTATTCTTAATTCAACGAAAAATCGAAATCTGTGTAACTAATAAGATTTGCCTCGATATAATACAATACAATCAGGATTCTAGAATTTCTATTATTCTAAGTTGGCATTTAAAGAACATATTTCAAAGCTCTTGTCCTAGCTCTAGTCTTTAAAAGACGAGTTTTTACATATCTGAGTGTGTCTTCTTCTCTACTGTAATAATGGCTTATGTAATGATTACTTTCATAAAAATAACTTACCATGAAAGTCGAGATCATAGTGCCCATTAGGACAAGATTTTAGCATCCGACATATACTTAGGAAAGTGGTATATATACGTATCAGCTGCTTTATATACATGTGAAAAACAAATTTAATATTTTGTGTGATTTAATTTACAGTGTAGTGAAGCATTTGTGAACTATCCTTTACATAACAAACAAAACAGCTAAATATTTCAAAATAATTCCATATAAAAACTAAACTGAAAAAAAGAATTAATGCATGGCAGATGCAAGCACTTTTATTAGTATTTAGTCTATGAAAGAATTTAAAACGACTACAAGAAATATAATGTTAAGTTATGAACCAAAAACAAAAAAGCAGATAGGGTGGCAGAAGCAAGGGGCGACAGTAAGGGCAGCCTGGCCGCGGGAAAAGCGAGAAAAAAAAAATTATTTTAATATAATATGATATGACATACAATCAATATGTTGTATTATTAATGACATGTTTGATTTCCTAAGCTTGAGAACCTTGTTCCTAGATATGCTTTCCTTTATAAGGAGCATGTGAAGCGGTTTTTTTATAATCGATGAACTGTCCTTTTTGTCATACTTTTTTTTTCATAAAATTTATTCTTTTTTTTTCTTATTTTGACAAATAAACGATTTTGTATTTGTAATTGTATTTGTATTTACAAAAACTGACCGACAAAATTGAAGATAATTGACTTACTATAGAATAAAAACTTCCAGCTGCTGACTCGTTCCGAAATAATGATAAAATAATAATTCGCACCATGTTCTCAAAAAATAATAATATAAACCCTTAACTGGCGACCATGCGTCTGACAAATAGTGTTTACTCTATCCCTTAAAAAATCCTTTTACACTTATTTCTATTTTCATATGTTCATTAAGAAAGTGTATTTTTTTTAAATAAAATTATAGCTAGAAAACCTTGATGTAAGTTTTAATATTTTCAGGTAACTGCAGCCTTTTTCTATTAATACGAAGATATTTTTGTATTCATTCCAGATAGTTGAAGTCATTTTGTATACATATTTCCTAGTTAGAGTTTTTAGGCTTTTTTCAGACTGTTGAAGCCACTTTATTTTTTTTCAAAAGAACTAGAGCTATTTTTAGAATTGTGTGAAGAAAAATAACCAAAGATCTGGTCTAAGGGCCAGTTTTTATGTCATGGCTTTTATAGGAACAACTTCTGAAATTTTTTTTTTAATGATTTTAAAGGAAGGTTATTTTTTTCTAAGAAATTTAACAAAATGCTTATAACTCAACATCTAGTCAGAATTTAGTTTTGAAAATTGATATATAGATTCCTAAGGTAATTTTATTGGACACCTACTTCAGCATTTTTCAAAAAATGTACAGGATGTTAAAAAAAAATATTCTGATGGAAGGTACTTTTTTTCCTTTCACAAAATGCCCATAATTTAAAAAATAGCCAAAATAAAATTCTGAAAACTGGTACACATATTCCTGGATTCATTTTCTAAAAAATATTTAGAGTAAAGAAAAACAAAAAAAAATCAGAATTTTTTTTTCTAAAAATATCACAATTTTACTTTTTTACCGAAAAATAATAGGCGTCGATTTCAGTTTATGGAAAATTTTGCAGATAAATAGGTTTCTTTATACAATTTACATCGAAGATTTAAAATGCTAACGGTACAAAAGCAAATTAAAGACTTAATAGGGAGCATTCTTGATCTAATTGCAGGAACAGTTGGTGAACATGAAGAAAAACTGAAAATATGAAAATATGCATGATATGTTCATTAAAATTAATAATTAGTTCCCGAAAATTGTGTATAATTTGCAATAAGAAAATCGAAATTAATTATTTTACCATTATTTTGTTTATTTGCATATTTCCTGTAGAATTTACGTTTTGATGTTTTTTTACAATTTTTATATAAAATATGCTCAGCTTTAAGTTCACGAAGTGTTATTTCAAATTAAGTAAAGATTATTTTGGTATCGAATTCATGTTAATTTAAAAAAAATGTTTTTTATATGTACGTATTTCAATTTTTATATCTATTTTTTTAAAATAAAAGTGGTGCTGTTTACATACAAGATAACATTATATTGCATTTTTTTAAACAGCGTTTTGGAGCTCAAAATCATGGTCATCAATCAACCATTAGTGTAATGAAATAAAGAGTCACTAGTTAAGGGTTAAGAATGTTTTCATTTAGAGAATTTATCTCTATTTACAGAGAAGGCACCTAGATGCGAAACTCACATACTCTTAATTTGCTTATTTATGTGGAATTTGTTGCGGGCTTAAAACAGTTTTATATTTTTATTAATAAATTTTTTGCACCAAAACTAAATACAGATTTTGCCTTCTTGCCTTTTAATATCGTTCTCTATTTGCTCAGTCTATCAAGAGTTATTTGGATATGACCCGTAGCGGGACAAATAGCCTCTGTATCATGAAAAGCGGAAAAAAGCCTTAACATTTTTTTTAAATGTACGTTATCTTTATCTGATCATTTGTGCATTTATGTCACCGTAAATTTGACTTTTATACCAGTCTTACGTTAGTAGTATTACGATAGTAATATTTAAGTAAATATTAAAATAATATATAGAGGTTCTATGAACTTGTTCCTCTATTTTTAATTTTATTAAAGTAGAATTAAATCCCAGGTTAAAATATTCTTCTTCTATTAAGATAACTATTAAAGTTTTCATTATTTAGGTTTTTTTAGTCACTCCAACTTTACTTTAGACAGTAATTTCTACGTTTATCCCTAAAAATAAACGTACATGGCTGCAAATTTATGTTATTATTATTTTATGTAGTAATTTTGTACTGTTAAGTAACCAATGTAAATTTTTATTTAATCAAAAAGTAGTGCTTATAAATTCGTGACTATTCATACAAAAAACATATTTTAAAAAACTACTTCTCATATACTGATCAGTTCCTTGAGAGACAGACCAATAACCAAACTCAACCAATAAAAATATATTGACAATTTTTTTATCACTTGGATGGTTATATTTAAAAATAAGAAACAAAAGAGCATCGATGGCCTGAGTTTCATTTATCAAATGTCAAACCAGTCTAACCGTAACGTGGAACACATATTTCTCGGGCAGGATAACGCATGCAAATTCTGACAAACTATATGTTATTAATCCCCTTAAGCATCATTACGTGTAAATTACTGGTTTAGCTATAAACTTGGCAAGGTGAGAAGATAAATTGTTCAGTGTTAAAATATCGCAGAACCCTACTGCTTTATCCTCAACTCGAGCGAACGATGTTAAGCATACGCCGTTTCCAAGAATAAAAATACCTCTGAATTTTAGAGGTGTAAAAAGGTAAGTGCCCAGATGTCTCAGGTTATATTTAGTGTTGATATATTTTATGTATTCGACTAGGTGAGGTGTTTATTTTATCGTTTTAATTTTAACAACGCATTTAAAAGAAAGGCAAAAGAAAATAAAAATAAAATGAGATTTTATACAATAATAACCAACTAACAGAAGAATTTTATTTATTATATTATCAATTAGTTGATTTTTTTATAATATATAATATATAGTCATTTTTATTTTACATTTTAAGAAGAATTTTTCTTTTGTTCCAGGCATTTGGCAGGCTTTCTATCTCTTCTAGTCACTGAAATGCATTAATCACAGCTTAAGGTTACTGGGAGTATCTATTTTTATAGGTTTCAGTATTTTTTTATTTTATTCTAGGTATTTAGCATAATTCTCGGCATTTTAATGTTTTTAAGGAATTATTTTTTCTATAGAAGATGTCAGTTTAAACTCTTATCTTCATTAAATTTAATGATCTAATCGAGGAGTCACCACTGATAATGGTAATAATTACTTAATATGTAGGATGCCTGAAATGCTGCTTTTTATTCTTAAAGATATGGTTAAATTCGTAAAGTTAAAGCATTTTTCGCTAATTATTCTAGTGAAAACAGAATACCAATGAAATATTGCATTTAGGGTTAATCAATAAAACATTATTTTTCAAAGTGAGACTGTATATTATGGACATCAATCAAAAGCAGTTTTTTTCCAAAAAACCTGAGACTAAAATTAACCAACTTAATGTATATACATTTTTCACTTTTAGTTTAGTTAACGCACTTTCCTTTAATTTATAATGTTAAATGAAGAAAAAAAGGATAGCTACTTGTTCTGTTAATTTTAATAATATATGGATTCCTTTATACCTCCTTTTACATTAGGATCACACCCATTTTATTTAAAAAAAATAACCTTTGAATTATTTACTACTTTTCAAAACAGTGTGGCAAAGTCAATCAATCATCGTTAAATTGTAAAAAAAGTATTATTACTATTTTTAAATTAGAAATAAGGTTATAGATAAGGCAATCAGGAGATGAAAATAGTTAAGTATATTTTTTTATATTTTTAATTTAATTTTATTTACCTTGATAATGGTAGTAGGTATAGATACCGAAATATTGGTTCAAAGTAGGCATTTTTATTAAATAAATATTTTTTTTAATTCTTTTTAATTTCAGTATAAAGTTAGGCGTGATAAAACCTCAGCTCCTGGGTATATAAAAAATATTATATACCTGAAGTAAATAATTGTATTTAAGATTTATTGAACTTACAGTAAATTAAATATACCGAGGAAATAAGCTATCGTTAAAGATTTAAATTCATATTTCTTCTAAATACGAAAAAGTCTATTTTCTTCTTCTTTTCAATATTTGAGCGTGTGAGATAGTATGTTCTAAATTGATTTTTACTATAGTAGTGACGTAATATCCAACAAAATAATTATTAATACTTGTTATTTTAAATATAAAGTTTTTGAATATAATAAGTGTAAGTATGTGAATTTTCTTTAATGAATACTCCTTAGCATAATATCCTTTAGCCTATCTATCCTCCATTTGAAGCTAAAAAGTAATAATGGGCCAATTTCAATCTATATATTTAATATATCGTTTAGGATCAAAGTGACCAAAGTTAAACTTCATACCATTGTATGATAATTAGTAAATCTTAAAACATAATTTTCATTAATATAATAGTATGCTAAAATCCAAACTTCTTTCAATTGCAAAATCGCTGAAAAGACCAAAAATATATGCTGTTGATGAAATAGTACGTGAATATGGCCATGAAGTTTTAAGATTGCCACCATACCATTAAGCTTATATGGGCAGGGTCAAAATCTTATTATGAGAAGCATGTGCATGCTGGGCTTAGATCTGACCAGGTTGAAGCTGTTTGGAATGAGGCATTGAATCACATCACAAAGGAGTATTGGCGGAAATCAGTGGATCACACAGAAAACATTATTAGAACCTAGTGGAAGAGAGAAAAAGTACTCGATATCCAAGTTGAACCATTGATCATTGCTCCATTTAAAGAAGATTCGAAAAATGATGAAGAGTTTTCCGACTCTGTTAGTGATAATGATAGTTATAATTAGTTTCTTTTTTTAGTCAAATTTGTTACTTAATTTTTACACATTCACTTAAATCTTCAGTCTTTGGCTTCTTCCTTTTACACTTTGTTTCCTGCTTGGAAATAAGATTGTACTCGTTTTCATATACAACCTTTTGCACCATTCTTAAGCTAATTCCAAGCGCTTTAGCTACTTCTTCTTGTACATTCTAAGCAATCCCTTATTTTCTTTCTCGTTATTAAAATAATTAGTTTTCTTTTTGCATTTAGTTTATTTTTTAGGTATGATTAAAAAGTACAATTTTTTTTTTTACAAAGCTAATTAAATAAATTGGTGAATGCGCTGGGAGATAGATAGGCCCGGCGCATTCTCCATTTTTTTAGTAGTTAGTTTCAATCTTTTTTTGCCTTGTAACGTGTAAATAAATAAATATTCATAGGAAAACGGCATTTTAAAAAACTGTCGTAGCTCCCCTTATATTCATCTTTTTAAAAAAAGGTTAGTAAATAAATTGGTGAATGACCTGGGAGATAGAAATGCTCGCCGCATTCGCCAGTTTTTTTTAACTTATTTTTTATCTTTTTTTGACTTTTAACTGATATAAAAGAAAAGATAACACAACTTTTTTAATTTTCTGTGCATCAACGTATAGATTGGTTAATGCACAGACAAATAATAAATCATAAAATTAAAATGTTATTTCAATAGTGAAATTGTAACATGAACTTGTCTTTAAACAAAGAAAGTAGTTTTCTGGTCTCTGACTGCACTGCATCACACACAATACAAATTAATTGTTTGTCCTATTGTTAGTTAATTGTTATTGTTAATTAATTTTTTTCCCAATAATTATTACAAAAAAACATAATCACACATAAACAAAGAAGAAGACAAGATCAAATAATCGTTAAAAATTAGACGCTGTGCCCTGAAATCGACAAATTAGTATGTTATGCACATACATAGGGTCATGGTAAATCGTATACTAATTTCTCAAAAATTTAGGTAACAACCATTTTTAAATGAAATATGTACAATTTTAATGAAATGCTAGGGAGGCATTTTTGCTCTCATAAAAAAATATGAAATGCTTAGATTTAGATATTATTGCATAAAGAAAAATTGTTATTGAGAATTCCGTCTATTTCGGACAATTTTTCAAAAAAAAAGTAAATATTATGTTTGGCAACTTAGCAGAATATCGGGGATTCTAGGCAAATACCGATGAGGCGTATACCCAACGGGCTTTAGACTTATGGGCTTTTTCACGTCATGAAAGGAAATAACCAACGTATGTTTTACATGTCGAATCTTGGATACGTAGTATTCCGCAGACATTTTTACGGCGTTAAAGGCATCACGTCAGTTATAAATATGATCTAAGGTGTATACGCGGCTTTAATATGTCACATGACGGCGTTTAATGTATTGTCAAACTCTCAAGGAAATAACATTTTGGCAGCCACTGATTTTTCAATTTGATTCATATTACGTGGTGACCTTTGAACCCGCACGATAAGAGCGAAGGCGACTTTATCTATGAAGATAACAAAATATTCTTCAATTTCAAAAGAAAAGCAGAATAGAGTCACTTCCCGAACACCTGTCTGTTGAATTTCATCAAAACATTAGATCAAATAATATTGATCAAACAATTCATGTTCTGCCAAAAAAAAACATCTATCACATTGCCTAGATCCATACTTAAAAACTTAACCAAGCGAAAAACTTTATATATCCGTATTAGTAGTAATATTTTTTGTAACAAATATTCTTACATATCGTTACTTTGAAAAGTTCCAATACGCACATCTAGCAAAATATAAAAGTTAGAAAAGTACTGCTTGAAATAACTCTCATAAAGGTTGGAAAAACTAGGACTCCCATATTTTTGCCACAGGGTGAGTTACCCCCTAAGTATTTTTCACCCCAATTGTTCAATTTTAAACGGCACGAACTCCTTTTTCATCTTTACTTAAAGGTCTCATTCAGTATTTTCTGTTCATCTATACAAAACATTTGTTCCAACAATATCTCATTAAATTTATATTTTTTTATGAGATGAATTATTATTATGATTATAAACCTATTTTGAAAATTGTTTTAACATTCTTAAAGACTGATCTTGGAATAGATCTTTAATTTCTAACAATGTGTTTCTGAAGATCTTCTATTAAGGCAGATTGTAATTTAAATACAACAGTTTTCAAATGCCCCAAGAGAAAAAAAATAAGGAATGTTAGGTCAAGGGATCTCGCTGACCATTCTATTAAATATCTTCTACGAATCCATTGATTTAAAAAACCATCATTGAGAAATTAATGAAAAAGCAGAACCTAGTGAGACGTGCTCCATTTTGCTAAAAATGTAATTCATTTTTAACGATTTTCATATTTCGATCAATATTCAACGAATTTTCTACTTTTTCAATAATGAAATATTACATGTTGGTTGCCTTTTCTAAAAAATATTGCAATTAGAGTTTTTATTAATAAACACATTGACAACAGTGCATGCATTAATTTTTTTCGCATACGAAACCACAAATACATGCAAAACCACATCGCTATGGCAATATGGTTTTCGTCACTCCAGTATATGTGCTAGTGCAGGTGCAAGTAGCCGAAGCAATATATATTGTTCAACAACTGAGGAGTATTCCATAACATTTTTGTCATTGTCTCGCAAAGATTGATTCTTCTAGCAGGATTGTTTTCACGCAACGCTTGAAAAATCTGCATTTTGGATGGATAAAAATGATTCAATTTAAATACCTGACAAATAGCTTTATGACTAATTCCTGCTTTCCCGAAACCTTGCTGGATTCATGGCAAAATTAATTAACACTTCTCCCTGTGCCTCTTCATCAAGTACACTTCTTTAAACCTTTTTCCACAAATAACACAAATGAAAATATCATTTTGTATATCATTAGAAATACCGTAGTCTGTACAGAAAGACAATTAAAACAGCAAAATCTAATTATTATAGGGATCGCTTAAATATGTCATCAAATAGGCAAAGAGAGTGTTGGTCGATTATTAATGATTTTAGACATTGCCATAGAAAAGTATCTGAACCGGAGTTAAGACCTGACATTTTAAACAACTATTATTGTGATATACCTAATATCTTGCTCAAGGGCATTCGTAGTAACATTGATCCTTTACACTATCTTCAACAAGTGTCGGTTGAGCATTAATTTTTCTTTCATCCTGTCGATCTTACCGAAGTAAAAAATTAAATCAAACGCCTAAAAAACCATAAATCATCTGGAGCTGATGGAATATCTTCGAGGTTGTTACTCTTTTTGCCTGATTCAGCCTTTAATGCTTTAGTTTCTGCCATAAACAATTCTTTACATATTGGCATTTTTCCTTCATGTTTAAAAGAGGCAGTGGTTATCCCTCTTCATAAGGGAGGAGATTTGGATCAGCCTCGTAATTTCCGTCCCATTTCTATTTTGTCTACCCTCTCTAAGATAGTTGAAAAACTGACAAAAAGCAGAATTTTGTCCTTTTTACATCATAATGGCATTTTATCTGCAAATCAGTTTGGATTTCAAGCCGGTAAAGGGACTCATGATGCTGTTTTTAGCTTTTTGGAGAGCGTCTATGTGTCCTTGAATTCTGGAGAGTCATCGGCGGCAGTGTCTTGTGATCTATCCAAAGCATTTGACTGTATGTTGACTGTGAATACTGTTATCTAAGCTCCATAAATATGGTTTTAGCGGCGTAGCGTTGCGATGGCTTGAGTCTTATCTATCAAATCGTACTCAAAAGGTTATAGTGTCTGGGCGTTTCTCTGCTTCTAGATCCCTAAAATGCGGCGTTCCCCAGGGTTCAGTGTTGAGACCACTGTTATTTTTACTGTATGTGGATGACTTGAGTTCATTGAAACTGCAGGGCAAAGTGGTTCAGTTTGCTGATGATACCACCATACTATGGAGCCTTAAAAATTCTGATTATATTAAGACTTGTATCCTTGAAGACCTTCAGATTCTATCAGGGTGGTGTGCTTCCAACAGGCTCGTGTTTAATGAAAGAAAGACGTCTATTATGGGGTTTAAGTGCGATGTTCAGGGTCTGATGTTTGACGAAAATTCCCTCTTGCAGAATAAAGAGTGCTGCAAGTTCCTAGGAATTACGATTGATGGTCACCTTCGGTTTGAAGATCATATTTTACATTTAGCTGGGAAATTATCTTCTGGATGTTTTGCAGTAAGAATGGCAAAACAAGAGCTGGGAGGGGTGGTTGCACCTTCAGTGAACTTTTTACTTATTGAATCTCATATTCGATATGGCTTGCCTTTTTGGGGTTTAACCAATAAGGGGCTACTTAACATTGTCTTTGTTATTCAAAAAAAAGCAGGTAGATACTCGTGTTCTGCTAAGTTAAGAGATTCTTGCAAACCCCTCTTAATTTCTGAAAAAATCCTAACTCTTTTTTCACTCTTTATCTTAGAAACAGTTGCTCTTATTCACAAAATTCCCAAACTACCCTCTGACACTGGCCATTTGACTCGTCGTGTAAATGATAGGGATGTTAAAGAACAGGTAAAAATCGTGAACAGGTTCAAACTGTTCCGTTCTTTTCAGAGAACATGTTCTATAAACCTGTTCACCTGTTCATCTGTTCTTTTGATTTAATTGTATGGATCTATGGTAAGACATCGATTATATGGCGTTTTATACTTTTATATAAAGTTAAAGTTAAACTTACTCAATTTTTGTATGTTTGTTAAGGTCACTTAATAAATTTTTTTTGTATTGTATGTATTTAAATGTTATTTATGCGTTATGTTAAAAGTTTCATAATAGTATAATAATAAATACTTTATTCAAAAGAAAAAATTTTATGAAAAAAATTTCTTATTTTTAAGTATTTTAATTTTTTTCAAAAATACGAAATTCACCGTTATACAAGAAAATGCATGTTTACATGGTTACACATGGTTTTTCCATTTAAGCCTTAAAAAAAACTATAAACTACCGAAAAAAGTTTGATAATAGTTTGATACGCCGTCATCTGGGTATCGCTTACAATATTAATGTTTTTATTTTCTTGGATTTTATTTTTTATTATTGTTTTGATTTTGACATTGACAGATCAGTTCTGATAAGTTAGAACCTGTTGTCAGTATATTCTTAGTAGCCTCCCTTGTTTTATTTAGTATTTACTGTTTTTTTTGTTTTGTGGTTTTAATTATTTTCGCGTTGTGCTGTGTTGCAATCAACATTTTTGTCTAATTCAAAATGAGTAGAAAAAGCAGCCCTGTATGGAGTTTTTTTACAATCGTAGATAAGACTAATCAAATCGCAAAATGTGACATTTGCAAGAGTGATATTTCTTTTAAATCCTCTGTTTCGAATTTAAAAAGACATATTTCTAAAAAACATCCTACGGTGCAATTGTCAGTAGGGCAAACACAAACAACTAGAAATGGCATTACGATAGGGAATTCTGAGGTAAGTACATATTCTTGGTTATAAATTTATTTTATATTTTAATTTATACATAATACATACATATTATGTGGTAGAGTAATCACAGTCTTAAGTTTATTATATCGCTATATCCTAGCGCCACCTCTGCTATTTGGTAAAAAAAGTCATGTATAAGTTTTAGATGAAGCGTTTACCGCCAAAATGTACCATGGCCAATAGGCAATAGGCCAATCCTTTCTTCAATTTTTCTTTGTCAGATGACGTTTCACAGTTTAGACGCGAATAAGGAGGATTAAGCCTAGTTCATATAGGCTTGCGAAATGCGAATCGCGAATAATATTGCTATTTAATTTTGTTTTTTTAGCCCAATGATTGTTTAAGACTTTGAGATACAAAATAAATAAATAAATTATATTTGCGTTATTTTTAAGGTATATTTTTTAATTTCAGATAGAGAAACCACAGGAACAAGCGCCTTTGCCAACTGAGAGCTCCAGTCCTGGTACTAGTTCAATTAGCTCTGTTTCTGCTAGTGGCACCATTCACCCAAAACCACGTCAAACCACCTTGTCATCGTATTTACCAAAAAAAGTGACAGTAAGCTGTAAAAAAAAAATTGATGCCCAGCTACTTAAACTCTTTTATTGGGACTACCAGCCGTTTAGAATTGTCGATGATTTGGGATTCAGGGAATTCGTCAAAGCACTAAACCTAATTATGAACTTCCATCTCGCCAAACAATTTCGAGGAGTTACATACCTAGTTTGTATGAGGAGTGCGTCTTGCGTGTTAAAGAAATTATTTCGAAAGTTTCATCAGTTTCCCTAACAACTGATGCCTGGACCTCCAAGACAAATGATAGTTTTGTCGGAATTACAATACATTTTATAGATGAAGAATTTAGGTTTCGGTCAGCCCTATTAAAATGTGCTTTCTTTGATAAGGCTCATACTAGCATAAATCTTGCTGCTGACTTGAAATCTGTAGCAGAAGAATGGGGACTTGAAAAAAAAATTATGCTCGCTGTGTCAGATAATGCATCAAATATCAAGTCAGCAATAGCTAAAGAACTTGGGTGGAAGCATTTTGGGTGTTTTGCTCAAACACTTAATTTAATAGTTCAAAGTGCCCTAAATCTAGACTTAAATAGAGAACTTTTAGATAAAGTTAAAACTGTTGTTGGTCATTTTAAAAGAAGCCCCAAGGCAACATTTAAACTGATAAAAACTCAGCAGAACAGTGGAGTCAAGAATCCTCTCAAACTCATTCAAGATGTGGCGACAAGGTGGAACTCCACATTCTACATGTTGCAAAGATTTACCGAACTGGAGGAAGCAGTACGGAGTACGGTAGCTCTCTTGGACGTCACATTGCCACCCATTAGTTTGGAAGAGTGGCAAATACTTCGGGATCTGCAAAAAGTGCTGGAACCTTTTGAAGAGGCAACAAAGGTCGTTAGCGGTCAACAGTACATGACTGCCTCATTAGTAATTATTGTTACTAATGGGCTGTTGGGTGTCTGCAAACAGATTTTAGAGTCTTCAGACTTTGCTGTGAATGCAAAAGTTGTGGCAAAGAAACTCGAAAAAGAACTTACGGAACGCCTTGGAAATGTGGAATATAGCAATACATTAGCCATGTGTACTTTTTTGGATCCACGTTTTAAAACCCTGTTTTTTATGAGCGAAGATGCGGGAAAAAAAGCTCAAAAGGAAGTAATTTCTGCATTAGCAGACATTATTTATAGAAAAGATTTGGAGCAGCAGAAAAAAGTTAAAAAAGATGCCAGTACTGACGAAACGGGAAGTCAACAAAATGAGTCAAAAATTGCCGAACCTTTTAATGTCGAGAAAAAACAGAAACTCTCAATATGGGCCTCCGTTGACAAATTAAGCTCAAACAAACCCACTCAAATAAAATCCTCAACAGCCAGATCCATTATTGAAGTCCAGAGATATATGGAAGATGAACCCCTTGAAAGAAAAATGGACCCTTTGACTTGGTGGCTCGAGAACAGATTTGTTTACCCAAACTTAGCATTATTGGTAAGGGAAAAATGCTGTGTTGTTGCGACCTCTGTTCCTTGTGAGCATTTATTTTCAAAAGCTGGGCAAATACTTACTGACAGGCGAAACCGTTTAGGAAACTCTAAAGCATATCAGCTTTTGTTTTTGAATACAAACACAAAGCTATTATAGGTTTATAATATCTTGGTGTTTGTCAATATAATAAACTCAATGTATAAAATGTATATTTTATAATATAGACATTTGTTTATGGATATTTGTTTAATATATCTACCTAAGTAAAACTTATAATTAACTTTTTTCATTTATTCTTATTTAAAAATTTATTAGAGATTTCAAAAAATTGAGTAAAAAAACGTAAAACAACTAAATATACCTATTTAATAAAAGCAAAACGTTCGTATAAAAAATAAAAGCAAACAAAACAAACATTTTTAGAACCCACAGTTAAATAAAATAACATTTTAAATAACAGCAAAGAACCGATGAGTACGACATCTTGGCATCTCACGCTAACTATACACGTGAACAAGTCAACAAGCCGACAAGCACTCGCGAATCGTCAAAGAACGGAATCGGGAATCGAAAACCGGCGTCGGCATAGCCAGTGGCAGTCCCGACATATTGAGAACGTGCGTAGTCAGTCCGTTCGTGGAAAACGATAGCGAAACTTACGGAACTATTCCGTTAACCGTTCTTTGAAAAGAACTGTTCACTGAACAGGCTTTGTGAAACCTATTCTCAAAAACCTGTTCCGTTCTTTTTGTAACATCTCTAGTAAATGATGTTCCCCTACCTACGTCTACCTACGTTCCTACGTCTTCCTTTACCAAAAACTCATTAATTTACATAACATACAAGTAAAAAAATGTACAATCATGTTCCTCTATGTGTTAGACATATATCGGATGTTAAGAAATTTAAAAGAGAATTAAAAACGCTTTCATTGGCTAAGGCATATTATAACCTGGATGACTTTTTTAATGATAGGTTTTAACTTTGGACATGTTGGAAAGTTTGTTTTTTTTTTTCTTTTTTCCTCTCTAGTTTTGTCAACAAGTTTACCTATATTTAGTAATTGATTGTTTTATTTACTTCTCTTTAATTCAAGTATGTTCAAAAAGTTTTGTCTTCTTGTGTTTAATTTTGTTCATTGTTTTGCAATTTTTGAAATTGTATTTTTGTTTTGTTTTTTTTTAGCTTGTAGGATGCTTGTACACTAGAATATTCTTACGTAATATAGCACATTTTCTTTCTTTCTTTCTTTCCTATTTGCCACCTTTGATTCTGTTCCGTCAAAATTGAGAACTAATTTTCTGACGTAGCTGTGACTTACATTTTTTCTACTGTTAATTGCGTTAAATGCTAAAGCAGGTTTTAATGTATAATGATTTTTAGAACCGTAGATAAAACTATCTGGAATGTTTCAGCCAAACTGTAGGTATACCATATCTGATTAAAATCTAGGATATTTTGTAAAATCGGTTAAAGTTTTCAATTTGGCAGTTTATGACTTTATAATTTAATCTAATTCAAAGGAAACCTCCGAAATATTTGTATCTATTTACAAAATATTTTTATAACGATTTTGACACATACCAATCTGATAACAACTGTTGTGTCTGTCATAACAACTGTTATTAATACTGCAATGCAGGTGTAATTGTGTGTATTAGGTGTGCCGATGAATAAGTCAATGAAACCTTATAAGAAAGTATAACAACGGGAGTGGTGCTATTACAATTTGACTCATCCTGTAAAAAATATAGTAGTTCTAGTTTTCCCAATATTTAAATCCATGAGAAATACTCCAAATCGCCTTTTTCCAATGCAGCTTACTAATATCTCACAGATGCAAAAAGAATTAAAGTTTTCTACTTCTCTGATAGATATTTTAAGAATTTTATTCCAAATTGGGTGTGGTAGTGTCTGAACCATTTCTTTTCGTCAAGTTTCTTAAGATTCTTCAATTTTATTTGTATGTGAATGCCTTGTGTATCTGTTTTTTTAAGGAAAATAACTGTATCTATTTGAATTTCATTATCAAAACAACTCTTACTCCAGTATAGGCAATTTAAAACCTTCGCTTCTCTGAAAGGTAGTTTTGTATAGTGTATAGACTATTTAGTAATATACACAAATATATTTTTATAAACAAGACATTAAATAAACATTTTGTTTTATCTTTATAAAATTACATATCAGTAGATATTTCGCTTCTCATGGACGGGACAAGGAACGGGACCAAGTACCTTCGAGTTAACAATAATTTTCTTTCTTATGACAAATCAATTATTAATTTTAGAGGCATTTTTATTACCATCAGCTAGTTTTAAAATTAAAAAGAATGGTCTTATATAGTGGGCTTCTCGAAATTTTAAAATTATATTAAATATTTTCTAAGTATCCTTTAAATGAGCATCATAAACGTCTTCCCACCCTTATGTCATGACTGGTACAGAAAGTAAATTAACGTTTTACTTTCTTTCGTGGTTTTAAAACTCTGACAGTTAAAAAATTAAATTGCGTATTTCTCCTAAATTGCCTTAAACAAGGTAAACGTCTTAACTCCCAAATCCCCTATGTCATCATTGCCGGTTCTCTTCTACGCCACAATTACACCAGGTTTTATGTTGCTCCTGAGAATCACCAAAGGAATATTTTAATAAGGCTTATTTATTTTGATTAAATTAAACCGACAAGACGCGACGTATTTACATTTTAAGTAAATGCCAGTGCTGCAATGATATATATATATATCAATGCCTTTTAAAAATATGAAGAAAGGTAGTATTAAAGAAAAGAAAAATTACCAATAAATAAATTAAATATTCGTTTATTTATATATATTTGAAAACTTACTTATTTTAGTTTTCTGATACAGTAGACTAAAAATAAAACGATTACTACCGCACACATCAAAGCATCGAACCGATTAAATTGTCCAATAATAATTTTATTTAACTTCGAAAATTTAATTTGAAAGGCCAATTGGTGCCTGGAAATTATTGAAATCTAATAATTTATGTGTGCTAAATTGTAAATATGCATGCAGCAGCCCAAAATACCTTTTTGCTAATTATATTTATATTATTCCTACAAATGTTAAACATACGTGACATTTATGTAAATACTCGCGAAAATAGGGAGTTTGAAACTGCGCTCGTTTTATTAAAAGGTATGAGTTATGGTCAAAATTTGACTCGGAGAATAAAATAAAAAAATAGTTTTCTTCATTATACTAAAACTAGTAACGACTAATATATATTTACAAATGTTGTAAATGAAGAAACAGCCAGTCACATGTCATCTTTATATTTGCGCCTATAAGTTTTTCGTAAAATTAAAGCTATAAAAAATATAGGAATTAACAGTTAGTGTAGTATTAATGTAATTGTTGAAGGGAAAATGGATATTACATTTTACGTTTGTTGAAAGATAATGTATCGATGTATAAAAAATAATTAAGATCCTATTCTTTTATTGTGGTGTTTTCAAAGATAATTGTCTTATTATTGTTGGTGGTCTACTATAAACGTATCATCAAAATTATGTCCAGTAAAGTGTAAGACCAGTATTTTGTGTATGTTATACAGGGTTATTTTTTACTATTAGTATAGCAGCAAATATATTAAAATAAAAGTTAAAATCCTACAAAATGTGTGCCGCATAATACGATAAATAATGTTACATAGAATATGATAAGTAACATCTGCTTTCAGAGGTTTTCTGATCTTGCTTTTAGTTTTGTAAGCAAGCTATTTTTTTAAACCAAATTAAAGTTTTGTTTAACACACAGCTGGACATGATATAATACCTTCTTTTATTCTCCAAGATTGTGCACAATGTTTTACAGCTCCCCTGCTCCTCATATTCAATCTTGCTATCAAATCTGCCACTTTTCCAGATGTTTGGAAGATTTCTAAAATTACACCAATACATAAGAGCGGTGCAACAGACAATATTGAAAATTATAGACCTGTCTCCATTTTGAAGGCCTATGAAATGTGTATCTATGACAGCTTATTTCATTAACTAAAAAATCATATTTCCTTAAAACAACACCGTTTCTTTAGTAGAAGATCGACCGTCACGAATATCACGTGTTTTCTACAAAAAACATACAAAGCTGTGGAACATAGGTGACAATTGGATGTTGTGTACTCAGATTTTTCAAAGGCCTTCGATATGTTGGACCATGGTCTTATCATTAAAAAAATTATATCCATGGGTTTCCATCATGGCCTTGTAAAACTCTTTGTCTCCTATCTGAAAGATCGTTCCCAGTTTGTTGATTTCAATGGCTTTAAGTCAAATTATTATCCTACACTGAGTGATGCCCCTCAAGGAAGCAATCTTGCCCTATTAATTTTTTCTGTATTTGTCAATGATATCACTGGTACCGTTATGTCTGAGTGTCTTTTATTTGCAGATGACTTAAAAAATATTTCGCATAATAGAATTCAAAGAGCTTGAGTTTAAAGACATTAATGCTTTAGCACACTGGGGTACAATAAATAAACTATCTCTGAATATTAAAAAGTGCAAGTGTATGTCAATCTCAAATATTGACAATAGAATTAAGCACAGTTATACATTAGGTAATACTCCCCTAGAAAAGGTCGACTCTATGAAGGATCTAGGGGTCATAGTTGATAATACACTGACATTCAACAAACACATCGATAAAGTTGTAAATCTTCCTTGAAAACACTTGGCTTCATAATCAGATGAACAAGAGAATTTGAAAGGTTGGACAGTCTTGTTAATTTGTATAATGGCCGAATTAGGTCTAAATTACTTTATGCAGCAATGGTATAGTTCCCTAACTTTAATGTCTATATAGACAGACTTTCTATGCTTTAAAATTCATGGAATATACCCTCCAAGAGGGTATAACCATAAATTACTTCTACAAAGATTTAATTTTTTTATCTCTGAGGCACTGCGCTATTCTAAGCAGTCAGCTTTTTTTATTTAAGCAGCAACTATAAAATTAATAATGCACCTGATTTTTAGGAGATTTAAACTTTTTTGTTCCCCCTATACACACTAGAAAACACCTTCGTTGTTATTTAGAAGATAAACCTACTAACTTAGAACTAAGCAAGAAATACAGGTTTATATCGAGCCTGCTCATGGTTTAACATTTTACACAGCAATAATGATATCGAATTACTGTGGGATGAACTGGATAGACAAGTGCGAAAATCATGCCCCACATCAAAAGAAGACTTGTGGAGGATCATCCAAGAAGAGTGGCACAAGATACCTCAGGAAACATTGGACAAATTAATTAGAAGACTACCAAAACTCTGTGAAGCTGTTATTAAAAATCGAGGTGGACATGTAGATGAATCCAAAATTCAATTTTCTTAAATTTATTTAACCGTTTATATAAACCGTTATTAATATAATACTACCGTTTATAAATAAACCGTTTCATAAGAATAACTTTTAAACAGTCATATGTGGGCAAATACTTTTGAGTGGTAGGTCTACAAATCTCACAAAACACTTTTAATACAACGAATAATTTAAAAAGGCAACTAGGTGTTGTGATATAGGGTGGGCCATTTTAATATATGCACCCACATTGCTCCGAAAGTAGACGAGATACAGAAAAATGTTTGAGACTAAAGTTGTTCAGGATAAAGGGCGACATATTTGTGGAGATTATTGGAACCTTGAGGTCGTTTTTAAAGGTCAGTTTAAGGTCATAGTATTTTTTAAGTCAAACTTCTTTACGCACGCTTGAGAAGGAGATATGAGTTAATGTATAGAGAAAGAGAGAGAGAGTTACAATTCGTATATTACTGTAGGGGTAAACATATATATATCATTAAATATACATATGAACGGAGCTAAAAAAGATTCACTTTAGTCGTGTCTCTCTAATAATTTTTAGGAACTCCTATTTTTTGTAGCGGAATCAAAAAGAGCGAGAAATTTTACGTTTATTAAGATAATTTCAAGGGCAACAAAAAGCTATTTAATAATGTATCTGTGTTAATTAAAACTTTTAAAAATACTTTAGCAGGAGGATCAAACACAAATGTTTAAATAACTTTAACCATCTTGATCTTAAAGTAATTTTTCAAGGTCATTTTCGAGGTTCGGATGATTTCATTTCTTCGGAAACAATGACGTGGACGTAATAGGTTCTGTTTCTTTTGTTTTCTTTTAAGCGTGAGTCGCCTTGCCTCTCATGATGGGGTGCTTCATTAGCGTGGGTCCCCTTGCCTCTCACGAATTTAACTACGAACCAAATGTTCCAAGTTGACTTCATTTTCCATGTCGACATAACGTTAAACGCCTAATGAAATTCGCGTACTTAATTTAGTGCTTAACAAAGTTTGTACTGGAATGTGAGCGCATGCTTCACGAATTTAATCTTGCATGTTTTATCTCATCATAGGTCGTTGTTGAAAAACAACATTCTTCAAATAACACATAAATAAAAATTTAAGGCGGTCATATCTACCGACTTTGCGAGCCAATTAACCAGACCTTTCCGTCCAATCCACTCTGTGTAATTTTTGTACGAAAATTGTCGAATAGCTAGCTACTGCAAAATGTGGCGCTGCATTATCTTGCTGGATTGTCATCCTTCGTCTTATTTCTAAGTCGACATCTGCTAACAGTTCTGGCAGCCTATATGAATTACTAAAGTATTATCCAAGATAAAAGCCAGCCTGAACAGAGTCCTTAATAAAGGAAATCAGTTCAATCTAAAAATGACCTTGTTAATTGACCTAAAGATAAAATGGTTAAGGTTATTTAAATATTTTTGCTTGATCCAGCCGCTAAAGTATTTTTTAAATGTTTAAATCAAACAGAATTATTAATTTAAAGCTAGAAAGCAGTTTTTTGTAATCGGACCTTGATTTGACCTTTTCAAGGTGACGTTGACAAAGTTTCATATATATTTTTTAACGTGAAATTGCCCTCTCTTTTCGAATCCGTTATAAGAAATAGGGATTTGTATTTAAGAAAATTTCTGTGACTTGAATCGTCCCTAAAAAACTACCTTAAGGATGAAATAACTTCCACCGATACATGCCCCTCTCTATCCTGAACAACTTTGTTTGTAAGCATTTTTTTTTCTTTTGCTCACTTTCAAAGCCAATAGTAGTAATAAATGGCCCACCCGATAGATGAAGCTGATTTCTTTTCAAGATCAGAGGTATATTAGTTATTTATTTACATAGGGCAACTGGGGCCTAAAATTTCTATCACAATGAAAGAACACTCAGCTTTAGTGGACAGGTACAGGGATACTGACATGATTAAAACGAAACTGATGTCTGCGAATCATTTATTGGCACAATAATAACGCACAAAGGTTTTCCTTAAACACAGAGAGCTATTATTTTACCTGAATGCCCAAAAGGCCAAAAACTTGCTAGAAAAAATATAAATAACTAAAGCTAAGAAAACCTCCATAATTGTATGTGTAAACGATTTTTTCACGTATGAACCTTACTTTAGTTATAACAACCTCTCTGATTGAATTAAAGTACTTCTCTATTCAATTTTATTATTTTAGTGTTAACCTACATTTATAAATATAGTTGGTCTTTTTGGTTAGACGCACTTCTATGGACCTTAAGGTTTCTGGATCGTTCCGCACTTGTGACATTTTACGTTTTAGTTTTTTTTTGTTTATTTTTTTTTGTATCTGTTAGTTGTAATGTGATCTGTGTAGGTCTAGGTCTAGGTAATAGTTTCATCATATTTTATAAGCATTATTTCTGCCTGATAATGCTCCAAAAAGATCGAAACACCTGTAGCTCATAAATATTGTATATTATGATATACAATAAAAATATTGATATGATACTGTGACTTTGTGTTTTTACCTTTGTTTTGTCTACCCTTCTATACTGGATTTTTAAATAAATTGTAATATTGTAATATGCTGCAGTATAGTGCCGAGAGTTATGTTATTACAGCTTTGCATTTTCTAGCCCTTGAAAGTATCATATGGCAAATGGCTTCAAAAGTTAATATATCACCGCACATTCAACTTGTCGCCAAAGAAATACTAAAGGAGTTACTAAGTGAAATATCTGGGCCCATTTTATCATAAACTGTGTTGCTTGTCATTAAAAAGGCGAGTTCTATAAAGTGCAAACAAAACTTCATGTTATCTGGAGGGCCACCATGATAGAAGAGAGTCACATGTCAAAAGGTTAAAGTCGCTTTTTCAAACTTGATGGTAAACGAGAGAAGCTTTCCAGAATGATTTGCAGTCAATAGTTAAAAAAAAGCACTATCTGCAAATTAGGCATGTATGAACATAGGTCATGTTAAATGGTTTTTTTTACATAGTCATATGAAATTTGCTCTATCTTGATAATTTCACCTAGTAGAAGAAATAATTAAGATACCAACTGGCGACGATGGTTCATGCAAATATTAGATGAAAAAATTGCTTAAATATTGCATTTTTTTAAACTCATCATAAGCCTATGTTTAATCATGGGAAAGACCGATATCCTTTGACTAGCATAGTGTTTGCGTATGTTCCAGTTTTAAATGACAAGTTTGTCGTGCTTGTCCATCATATTTGTAAATTACTTAAAGCTCATTCTTCGGTGATTTATATTGACTTTCAATTAACCTTTCGTTTAGACGAGTCATAATATATTGTTGTCATTATTAATCAAAATAGATTAATTTAGTCAACTAGTTGCAGTTTAATTCTGTAAACCGTTAGTTTAGCAATTCTAATTGATCTGTTTGTTTTATATTTGCCTGATAAATCTAAGTTTGTTCAGTATGAAGATTTTATATAAAAATATCTTATTGCTATCTCTAGTGCACCATAGGGTTCTATTTTTTAGTGAATTAGATACTTTACAAAAATTTTATGGACTGTCGCTGTGTGATCAGTAATTCTAAAGTAAAATACTAGTTACCTCTATTAACAATATTATAATGACTTCTGATCTCTTAATTTACCTCTAGACCGCATAACAACAACATTATTAGTCAACCTTAAAGATGTTTGGGTTCATAATTAGAAACTACTAAAGTTTTAATCTGAAATCTACATTTAAACTGCTATTTTGCTGCTTTGTTATATTAAGACTTAAGGATGGCTACCTCGTATGAAATTTTTCTTATCAGGACCTGATTATAATGGTTCGCTTAGTAGTATCACTATTTCGCTTAAAGTTTTTTTCTTGCCAACTGCTGGGCCGCATTAATCTTTCAGCACCTAAGATGAAATATGTTCGTTGTAAAATATTTATATTGGATACTGTATGAATAATTCTGTTTTCCTTTCTGGTCTATTTTTTTTTGGTTCCTTGATTAAATGCAAGACATACTGTCTCAAGACTAAATGTCCTTTTTCCCAAGCCTCGCTATATTATAATGTTAAATTACCTTTATATGCTTTGTTTTCTATGTTCAAAGTTTTTGTTATACATCTAGTTCTGTTTATCCGTAATAGCTTTGTTTGATCCATAACTTCAAAGCTGGAATTAGTACGCATGCATAAGTTTTATTGTTTTATTTAATTCTTTTGATAGTATTCATTCAATAAATTATTAACTCTATATATGAAAAGAATTTTGATTCATTATAGCGAGTTGAAAAGAACGGAAAGACTTTTCTCCACAAATGAATTTAATATTTTTATTTAATATATTAAAGGTATAGCAAATTAAAAAGTCATTGTTTTTACTCATAACACAAACGCACTTTTTATGTTTCATTTGTAAATTGTTATGTACCGTAAGCCAAAACTGAACCGACGTTAATCTGATCGGTTTTCATAATAGCATTTGACGAAAGAAAAGTTAAAAATAAACAAATAAATCACGAACCGATGGGATTGTATTCATGTGTGTTATATGTATAGGTAGCAGTCGCGTATCGAATAAACAGCGCTTAAGCCATAAATCCAATTTCATTCCCTCGCTTATAATGCTAATTAACAAAATTTATTAATTGATAAATTTCAACTTCAATGATTACTATCTGCAAATTTTAGTGGGTTTGTTTTATCGTCAAAATCAAGAGCGGAGCCATTTAATGACGTCTATAAATTCATTGTGTTATTGTCCGAGATTCGAATTGATTGTTTTTGGTCGCACATTACGTGGAAGTCATAAACGGATTTTATACGGGTTTAACGGATACCGGATACCTATCCGTCGCCAGATTAATAAAATCCATTCAGCTACCCCCGTCGACAATCTGCTTTAATTTTTATGCTTTGCTTGTCTGTTGATGAAATTTATTTTACTCGCTTATCTGTTGATGATTTACTTAGTAGGTTTATTAATTTTGGTCCTAGTTTTATGTTAAGGAAATGTTTCCAAATATGTTTAAGATTTGGGTAAAAGAGTTAAAAATGAAATGAAATTAAATGATAAAATGGCCAAACAAACCATCGAACAATATTTAAAGATTGATCTCACAAGAAACCTGAAACATACCAATGCTACAGTAAAATATTTTAATAGGTAAACATTTTTAATGTTCTCCTTTACTCACAAATTGTCAAAAATTAATAGTACACTTTTTATAACTAGTGTACAGAGGTGACACTCGCTACACAAGGGATTTTATTAGATTATAATTTTTGGGTTTAAGTTAACTATCTATTTTGTTATTTAAGTATGAACTGATTTATTATTTGTATCATTTCCAAATTATTTGTTACCCCTATTGTATGATTTTCTTCATACTGTTGCCTTTTTTTTACAGGAGCTTTCTTGGTATTCGTATAAATGTAGAATTTATATTGTCCTCATTTTTGTCTGGATCCTATTCATTAATTTCTTTACAAGTAACTAAACTCGGTCTTTCTCTTGTGAGTTGACAAAATTCAGATTACCTGTGCTCCTAAATATCTCCTTATTTATTTTTATATAGCATTTCAATGGTACTCATTGCCTGTGTCAAATGAAGGGAAGTTCAGAATAGATGGAATTACTGTATTCTTAATTAACCTTGTTTTCACTACAACATATATTCTGCCAGCTATATGGCTGCCGGGCAAAAAATATATTTCTTTAATATTCAATTAATTTTCATTTAATTAATGTGTCATTTTCTAAGTTCCGGTCAATCTGCATTTGGGTTTCTTGTTGAAGGGAATACGTTTTGCTTTCTTTCTAATCTCAACGTCCGATCGATGATATTGGTGTAAGCCTATTATAATTTGCCGGCACAAATATTTGAGTTTCTTGTATAATAAGAAAAGGTCAAACATATGCAAGGTAGGTGCCGTTTTATTCAATCAATCTATGTCTTGAATATTGAGTTTAATTAATATATTTAATTTTTTTTAATCCATTTAAAGAAGCATTTTATTCTTGGAGCATGTGGTATTTTTTTTTGTTTTAGCTAATCGGCTGCTTTGCAGTTTTGATTTAAAGTTTTTGGCTTTAAGTTTTAACTTAAAATTTTTGAGTAAAAAATGTTAAAAGGCCTATAGTTTTGTGAGGCTTACCCCACAAAACTGATTTAG
Source organism: Anthonomus grandis grandis (assembly GCF_022605725.1). Taxonomy (NCBI): domain Eukaryota; kingdom Metazoa; phylum Arthropoda; class Insecta; order Coleoptera; family Curculionidae; genus Anthonomus; species Anthonomus grandis. The sequence goes on from NC_065557.1 coordinate 18,346,706, forward strand.
AGAACAAATATCTAGCACACAAGTGCAGGATCTCTTAATTCAGTGACAGGTATCCAATAAAGCGTGAGTATAGTTAATAAAGAGCTTCCTTCTTCACAGTTCCCACACACGGGGTATGTTGGCAGGGTTAAAGTGGGCTTTACCATAATAATTGTGTGGAACCATCCTTGGAACCATCCTTTTTACCCACACCCTGCCGACACAAGCTCAGGCATACTGGGACCAACCCTAACCCTCCAAGCTAAGCCCTACAAGCTAGCCTCGGCATAGCTGAGTTATACATATAGCGTAACTAAAGGTTATGTCATAAATCAGTATAATATTTTTAAATGACAGATGAATTCGAGCATTTTTTGAGTTAAATAACACCCTGTATAAATGGTCTGCAAGAGAGAGCTTAAAGTAAATTTGCACCGAATAAAAATTGGGCGATTATATTTTAATGTTATTTCATATGCAAATGAAACAATCAAGCCAAGTCTGACTTTAGCTTTAAATAGCTTTATGGTTAGATATATCATCTTTAGTCTGAATTGTGTATTGGTTTAAAGTAGCTAAATTCTTAGGCACTGACGAAGATACCTTGAAAGAATGGTTTATTAATCGACTTTGCAATAGGAATTGCTGAAGTGAAAATACTTTTTTAGACACTGCATGAGACTTTAGCGCGACCTATCCTATATGATGACACATCAATCATGTTTTCAGGTTGAAAAAATTGTTCGGCTTAACAAAACGCCCTTGATTATGAATTTATGAGATTTATTGCAGATGTTTTCTGATTTTGCAATAGATAATATATTTTATTAAACTATAAATATATTAAGTTTTAAGATAATATATTAAATTTTGATTTTTTTTTGAAGCTACGCATCGCAGTGTTGAATGAAGTAGGTATGGTTTATTTTAACTGGCACATATAGTTGAATATCTTGTCTAAAACGTTGTCAAATATTAGATCCAGATTCCTAAGTTTGCTCCAATGAATCCCTGCAAAATAAAAGCAGTCACAAATTCGAAAATCATAAAAAATAAGCATAATATGATATGTCAAATGGGATAATATTCATAAAACTTTGAACTAAATAGCATAAGTTAAAAACAAACTTTAATCTAGAATTAGTATGATTAAATAAATAGCACAATATTTAAAAAAATATGTATAAATAAATTTAAAAAAATATATATAAATATTGTTTTAAACTATTATACCAGTTTCATAAAAATGTTATCTTGTTTTCTATAGCCACAATTCATATTTCCTCAAAATTTATTTAACATTTTAATGTTACAATTTGACAATTTGTGTAGTTATATTACTGACATATTATTAAAATAATATAACTTAGACTTTTTTTCTGACATTATTTAAGCAGATATAGAAAAATTAAATAACACTTTCTCAAAGCCACTTTTTAACCTCTACAAACCACCGTTAAGAGATTTTCCGTACGATGTTTTGTTTTGGAGAAACCATAATTAACTTTATCTTTTTATATGCTTTAATATTTTTATTATATTAACTTTATCTTATTATATACGTGTAAAAAGTTTACACTGTATAAAATATTATATTTTATTACGAGTTCATCGATGTATAACACAATATGATTCTGCATTATTTAAATAAGAAAAAATGGGTTTTTAATAAATTCCAAAGGTTTTGGTATAGTAGGCTATTAGTAATTAAATTTCACAATAAGTAATTAAAATCTTGTTATTGACTATTAAAAACTTTATTTAAATATGTACGTAGCTCACGCTATATGTTAATTAAACAAGAGTAAATAACAAATAATTACTAAAAACCCAAAAAAGTAATTTAGATTTTAGAGAATGTTCAAATAAGTTACCGTTATTCTCCAAATACAGATAACACCTTCTAACTATCGAATTTATAACACTTCCTAACCTATTAGGGTGTAGTGCTCTCGAATGCTTTAAGAACTATTTTCCTTAGCTGGTCCTCAGATTCCTAAACATAGATGCATAGAACATCATTTTTGCAATAACTGCAGATGAAAAATCGAGCGTAGTTATGTTCGGCGCACGAGAGGGCCACGAACTATTGAATGTGTATAGTCGCCTTCGCTCCTATCGTGCGGGTTCAAAGGTCACCACGTAATATGAGTCAAATTGAAAAATCAGTGGCTGCCAAAATGTTATTTCCTTGAGAGTTTGACAATACATTGAACGCCGTCATGTGACATATTAAAGCCGCGTATACACCTTAGATCATAATTATTAACTGACGTGATGCCTTTAACGCCGTAAAAATATCTGCGGAATACTACGTATCTGAAATTCGACATGTAAAACATACGTTGGTTATTTCCTTTCATGACGTGAAAAAGCCCATAAGTATAAAGCCCGTTAAGTATACGCCTCATCGGTATATGCCTAGAATCCCCGATATTCTGCTAAGTTGACAGACATAATATTTACTTTTCTTTTTTGAAAAATTGTCCGAAATAGACGGAATTCTCAATAACAATTTTTCTTTACTCAATAATATCTAAATCTTAGCATTTTATATTTTTTATGAGAGCAAAAATGCCTCCCTAGCCTTTCATTAAAATTGTACATATTTCATTTAAAAATGGTTGTTACCTAAATTTGAGAAATTAGTATACGATTTAGCATGACCCTATGTATGTGCATAACATACTAATTGGTCGATTTTAGGGCACAGCGGCTAATTTTTAACGATTATTTGATCTTGTCTTCTTCTTTGTTTATGTGATTGTGTTTTTTTGTAATAATAATTGGGAAACTATACATTTTGGTATAATGACAAATAATTAATTTGTATTGTGTGTGATGCAGTGCAGTTAGAGACCAGAAAACTACTTTTTTTGTTTAAAGGCAAGTTCATGTTACAATCTCACTTTTAAAACGACATTTTAATTTTATGATTTATTATTTGTCGTTATACGTTGATGCAGAGAAAATTTAAAAAGTTGTGTTATCTTTTCTTTTATATCAGTTAAAAGTCAAAAAAAGATAAAAAATAACTAAAAAAAAACTGGTGAATGCGGCGGGAATTTCTATCTCCCAGGGCATTCACCAATTTATTTACTTAGCTTTTTTTAAAAAGATAAATACGAGGGGAGCTACGACGGTTCTTTAAAATGTCGTTTTCTTATGAATATTTATTTATTTACACATTACAAGGCAAAAAAAGATTGAAACTAATTATTAAAAAAATGGAGAATGCGCCGGGCATATCTATCTCCCAGCGCATTCACCAATTTATTTACTTAACTTTGTTTAGAAAAAAAAAATTGACTTTTTAATCATACCTAAATAATAAAAGAAATGGAAAAAGAAAACTAATTATTTTAATAACGAAAAAGAAAATAAGGGGTTGCTTAGAATGTACAAGAAGAAGTAGCTAAAGCGCTTGGAATTAGTTTAAGAATGGTGCAAAAATTTGTATATGAAAACAAGAACAATTATTATATTATTTCCAAGCAGGAAACAAAGTGTAAAAGGAAGAAGCCGAAGACTGAAGATTGAAGTGAATGTGTAAAAATGAAGTAACAAATTTGACTAAAAAAAGAAACTAATTATAACTATCATTATCACTAACAGAGTCGGAAAACTGTTCGTCATTTTCCGAATCGTCTTCAAATGGAGCAATGATCAATGGTTCTTGGATATCCAGTACATTTTCTCTCTTCCACCAGGTTCTAATAATGTTTTCTGTGTGATCCACTGATTTCCGCCAATACTCCTTTGTGATGTGATTTAATGCCTCATTCCAAACAGCTTCAACCTGATCAGATCTAAGCCCAGCACCCACATGCTTCTCATAATAAGATTTTGACCCTGCCCATATAAACTCAATGGCATTAAACTGACAATGGTATGATGGCAATCTTAAAACTTTATGGCCATATTCACGTACTATTTCGTCAACAGTATATATTTTTGGTCTTTTCAGCGATTTTGTAATTGAAAGAAGTTCGGATTTTAGCATATATGGCAAGGGATTCTGATTTTTTTTACTAACCATTCATAAATTTCGCTTTTTCTCCAACTTCCATTTGGTAGTTTATTCAAAATTCTTAAATGATACGACGCATTGTCTAATACTATTAAGGAAGGTTCTTGCAAGTTCGGTATTAACTGTTCCTTTAACCATTTTTCAAACATTTTGCAATTCATATTGTCATGGTAATCCATACTTTTAGACTTAGAAGAAAAAATTAAACTTGCACCTGGAACGAATCCCGTTGAAGACCCGGCATGTAAAATAATAAATCGTTTTCCCTGACCACATCCTTTTTTTCTTTTCACGCTTTTCACAGATTCATCTTGCCAAGATTTTATTCCACTCCCATTTGAAAATATCCAAGTTTTATCTAAGAATACCACTTTCCTTAACATTGATTTTTCATTTTGTGTATATTGTCACAAAAATCTTATTCGTTGGCTCACAATATTTGGTAGTTCACACAAATATCTTCTATTGCAGTTTTTTTTATAGCAAAAACCTATACTTTTAATTAATTTTGGGGTCCGTTAAAGTTAAAGGGACGTCTAAAAAACGATTTTTTTTTGAAAATTTTTACATAGAATGTTGAGTTTGAACATTTTATTGATAAAAAAGTGAGGATGAAGTAAAAAAATGCAAAATTTTAAAAATTATAAAAGATTTTCTACTTACGTATGATTCACAATTACACCCGGCTTAACTACACTCTATTTGCGACTAGGCATCACGTTGACCATTATCACAGTATAAAGAACAAGACAGTAGGTTCACTCTCTTGCGGCCGTTTGAAGTAGGGACTTCTAAACAGTGCCGACTTTTTTTAGGCGGTCGTAAATCATTATTTAGTTTCGACGGCAATCCTTTACTATACGGGGGGTGTTTGAAACATTTTTAATAAGGAATATTTTCGTACATCGCGGCGGGCAGCGTGTAATATATGGAATTTTTTGAAACTAAAGGCACTTTGTATTATTGTTAAAATGAAATTGAAAGAATATTATTAAGTATCTCTTTTGAACAAATAACTGTAAGAAAAACACTTGGTAGATAGCTTTAAAATTAAGTTTATTAGAATGTACACAATTAAATCTTAGCTTTACGTTCCTTTCATGCTCTTTTCTTAACTGACCAAGAAACTACCTACCTAATATTACATACACTTAATTAATAATAACTTCGTTAATATACCCATTTTTTAAATATTTAATAAAATTTACATAATAATGTGATAACAACACTCAGCATATGGAACTCGGTAACAGTGAAATATAAAAAGGCAGTTAAATAAAAAAAAAACTTATTAAATGCCTAATTATTTGCTTTTTAAATAGGGGATGAAAGAACAAACCACTAAAATTCAAATAAAATGAAAATAGGTGTTTTACAACCTAGAATTCATATAAATATGCAAAATAAATATAGTTTTACATTGGGGATTATAGTACACATCAATATTTTGAAACTTAAACCCTTAAAAACCACCCTTAATGACGAAAAAAATGCAGTTTTAAGTATGGTTAGACGGTATAAGTGGTTAAAATTTATATCATTCAAATGATTGCAATGCAACTAATAATAAATCGGATAGCTTTCACTATTAAAAACCACCACTAATAACAGAATATTACCAAAAATTTTGCATTTTTTTAGATTAAAATCACGATTTAAAAAAAATATGTACTCTAAATCCCTGACACTTTTTGAACATATTATTGGTACCTATATATAGTCCATTGTAGAAGGCCACGCTTTAATTCTTGAAATAAATACATAATTTTTAATGATAAATTTTTTTAAAACTGCAATTATTTTTATTTTATTCCTAACTTTTTTAATTTTTATGCTAATGACTTACAATCAAGTTTATTTTTAAAGTTTTTGATAGTACATACTTGAAAAAATGTGCTAGATATTTGTCTAAAAAACGTTTTTTTTAAATTATTTCACGTTATTATTTTACGTCATTATATTTTGTTATCTAAAAAAAGGGGTTATGTTCACACAGTTGTATCTTAGCGCCTATAGCACCTAGATAAATCAGACAAAAGCCAATCTTTTGTTTTTAAACCAACTTTTGTTTATTAGATTTTTTTGTAGGATCTCAATTTTCCGAGATATTTAAGAAATACTGAAAAAAAGCGTGTATTTTTTTCTGTAAACTAATCCATTTTTATTTAAAAAAAAATGTATATCCCCTTTTACTCCTGCAGCCATCTACGCAACATATCGCCGGCATTTTTAAAGTACAAAATTTTCGCACAACGCTATTATAGTTCTAATATTGAAGACGCCCCTGTATAACGCAGTCGCCACCGGGCAGCAAAAAAGAGTAGCATCAGAAAGCGAGTGAGAAAGGCAACATTTTGGGCGGCGCTTAGAGTGATCCTTCTATTCTAGTTTATGTTCGGTGCCATTATATATGCTATTAATTTAAATTTAAAGCCTTAAGTAACAAAATTCTGCAACTTAGAAGGATTTACATCACTTCTTTAGGTGATAAACACAAATTTCCACACGCAAATCAGGAATATCAAATATGCAAATACGGATTTATTCATAAATAAAAAAAACTGTCAAAATGTCACATATTTATTGGGAGTGGCTACTGTACCTGTACAATTATCGTAATTTTCTGTCCTGTCTCATTATAGGTAAGTATTTGACATTTGTTTATTTATATAATCATAAAATATGCACACGGGGCGGTAGCCCCGTGTGCGCATACAAGGCGGGCGCACATGGGGCGGCAGCCCCGTGTGCGCATGGGACTGTGTGGTTGGCGCACATGTGGAGTTGGCATTGCAAAAAGGGATTGGAACCTTGGGTTGGCGCTAAATAGTGGGTTGGGTAGTCGTTTGAACCCTACTTAGGGAATGGGATAATAGTTAGAAAATGGGTATTACAGGCACAAACACGCGGGGCGGGAGCCCCTATAATTCCTATATAATTCCTATGCCTTATTCCTATTCCTAATGCCTATAATGAATTTAAAGATATTTATTGTTTTGACTATAAGTTAATGTACATTAAACCTCATCGTTGTTATTTACTTATTAATAATTAAATATCTTAAATTATGTTTTTTTTTTCAAAATGTTTATTTATTATATATAAAATTACATAAAATATCAAATAATTTAAATAAATAATACCTATTTTTTAACACCTGATAAATGTATTTTGTTCATGTAATGTAAAATCTAACTAGCTATATTATGCCTTTATTATCTAAAATTGAGTCCACAGCCCATCCAACTAAAAAGTGTTCCAGGCAAAACCAAAAAATACTACTGGGAACGTAGTGAAGCCACTCCCATTTTCGTCAATAAGGTTATTGTTTTATATTTCGTGTGTGTAAATTACAAAATATGTAATTATAGTGGTACAAAGTGATAAAGAATCCTATAAATTTACAATTTTAGCACCCAAAAAGTTCCAAAATTGCCCCAATATATATATTTTTCAATTATAGCAAAATCAAGAGCTAAAAAACCTTGTGCAAGCCGGCAATAGTTACGTATTTAACGTATGTAGAAAAACCTTCATAATTTCCAAAATTTTGTATTTTTTCCAATCATCCTCACTTTTTTATCAATATTTTGACCACACTCAACATTCTATGTAAAAATTTTCAAAAAAAAATCGGTTTTTAGACGTCCCTTTAACTTTACCGGACCCTTAATTTTGATAAAGCAGAAAGTCCAATTTCCAAAGTGCCGCATTGCTTTAAAACATCCCTCAGAAATGGCAGCATTATATTTGTTTTTAGCCTATATAATTCATAAATCCTATCCCTTACTTCCATTTTTACACATTCACTTAAATCTTCAGTCTTCGGCTTCTTCCCTTTACATTTTCCTTCTTGGGAATAAGATTATTCTTGTTTTCATATACAACCTTTTGCACCATTCTTAAACTAATTCCAAGCGCTTTAGCTACTTCTTCTTGTACATTCTTAGGCAACCCTTTATTTTCTTTTTCGTTCTATAAGTAATTAATAATATTAAGTACCATTTTTTTGGTTTGAGGCCTTAGAAATCCAGAAAAATGCTTTTTCTTTTCCATAATTTGAAACTTAAATTATCTTGTGACAAATAATGTCATCCGTCAATCAAAACGAGACAGGCATGTTTATTATGAAAGTAATTGTTAGAACCACTGACATTTATCATTTTATCTTCTTTTAACACATTAACGTTGCATATATCTGTTTCGTTTATCTGACGCGTTGTAGTTAAAAAACGTTGTTGCGCAAATTGAAATGAAACGTAACTACAAAAGTTTGTCGTTGATAATCCGATACACCCGCACGATAAGAGCGATTCTGACTATACCTATCAATTGTCCCGAAAATCTGTTTGATATATATTCGCGCACGATTGGGGCATTATGCGCATGTGCATCATCCTGCTGGAAACCAACTTTTGTAAGCGATAAGTTATCCAAGGATTCTTCCAAATCGCTTTCTAATAAGTTTCAATAATGCTTTGAGGTATTGGAGGAACTTGTAAAAAAAGTGCTTATTAAATCGGTTTTAAAAATCCCAACCCACTTATTAAATTATTTGTAATTATACCCTCATTCGACCAGATAATCCCATGGAGAAATGTTTCATTTTCCTGACATTTCTTGATGTATCATTCACAAAATGTTCTTCGCCTCTCTAACAGATCTGAGGCCTTGACTTATTCTGAATTTGAACAAGTGGATTTTTTTTCAAAATAAAATTGTCGTTAGATTTAGGTATTCCAGTGGTATTGTCAATTTTTCTAACAGATATTTCTTGATTTTCAGTAACAACTAAAAGTACATTATTTTCTTCTTCTTAATTGCAGTGTTTATTTCTTTACAGTACTGGTTTCTTGAATGCACCATACTGCGAAGCCAATTGTTCAAAAATGTTTGTACTAGATTGTTTTCTCTCTGGATAGTTATTTAAATACATTCGACTAGCTTCAAAGGCGTTGCTGTAGCATGGAATATAGGATTTTAACATATCAAAATTTTCTTCAGATAAAAAAGCACGTTCGATTTTGTAACAGAAAAATAATTGTAGCGACAAGATGCAAGAATAAAGTTCAAAAACCCTATGTGTCAATAATATGTCAATAAAATTATTTTGACATTTTCTCAATGCCATCAATTCAGCGCCTTCTACACCAAAACATTCGGAATTTAATAAATGTCTTGTTTTTCTAATTAAAATATTGCAGAATCATATTGTATCAGATATCGTTATATTTATAAAAAAATATAATGTGCATTTTATTACAGAGTATACTTTTTTAATGAGTCATAAAAAAATAAAGTTAGTTATGATATCTCCGAAACAAAACTTCGCGTCGGACAGAAAATCTCAAATCATTCGCCATGACAAATTGTCTTTTGTTTTTCCATATCTGCTTGAATAAGGCCAGAAAAAAATTAAAACGAAATCAGCAAATTTTGTTTTTTTAGTCATATCTCAGGAACTACTTGTAATTTTTAAACGGTATATTGCTTCTAACTCTTCTCTTATTTAACTTCGTATCTCTTCAGTTTTTCAAGATCATTATGACAGCCATCCTTATCTGGGACACACTGTATATTTAGAAATGTTTCCTAATTTTGTCGAATTAATTATTAGCTTTGCCAGAAAAGCGTACTAAAAGTAAACACATAAAATTATATTATACCTTCATAATAAAGTGGATTACGATTACATTTATATAAGAGCATTAAATCTAACCTAACGGAAGGGGTTCCTCATTATTTTGGAAAGTAAATATTAACGTTCCGAAAGCAATATTGTAGGATGGTATGGAAAAAATAGATATGTTCTATTTTGTTTTCAACTAAATGTTTGTATATTTTCAATCACAAAATTGTTTCTATAAAAAGCCCTTAAAAGACCTTTCGAGATTTGTAAACACTCGAGGAGTAGCCCTCAAAAACTAAATTAAAACACAAGGGGTGAACTTCGCTGCGGAGAAAACATCTGATAAATTAGAAATTTAAATTCCAAATTAACTCGCAATGTAAACAATTGTATAAATCAGGAAAACAAAGCTAAGACAGGGCTAAATGAGAAGGAAGGTATTTCGTAGCCGAGTTATGCTCAGATTATACATTACAGCCAGGCATTCTTACTTGCTTCTCCATCTACCTTGTTTCATAAGGATAACCATAATAATTAAACCTCTCCATTTAAATGGCAGTCAAGTAATTTCAAATCTCTTCCTCTTAGGGTTGCTTACCTATCTTAACAATGATGAACTTAAATTGTGATTAAGCCACGCGTAAAGATGTCCCTGCGTTTTAATGTAATATTTTCAGTGGCGGGTTTTACATGTTTGTATCTTTGTAGTAAAACTTATTTTGTATTTTTTATTTACAATTATTATGATTCAAAACGTAGATGTGTTTGCATATTTTTACAAAATTTCCTAATTCTTATAAGATATATAAATAGAAATAAGTATCAGCATAAATACGAATGAGTTTTGTAAAGCCTCATATGTGCATTTTTAGGGCATTGATATTTTAACTACGAAAGTTTTTATTACCAAATTAGTTAATTCTTACAAAAATTGCTTATTTTGCTTAATTTGTAATAAAAATACATCTTTTTTGTTATAAAAGGTACAAAATAGCGTAGCTATGAATTTTTATTTAAAAATGATTTATAAATAATTGTTGGAAAAAACAGTTACAAATAGTAGTTTCAAATTAATATAGTTTAATTATTGGTGAAACAATATTTAAAATAATATCCTATCACGGTATTATATTAAAATTATATTCATATACTAATTTAAGTTAGTCTTAGTTTGTAACAAGATGTCAAATAGTGCACATTTTTACAATACAGGTATCTAAGTCAAAAAGAGTCTATATTTAAGACGCTATTATTTATTATTATATCGTAAATTACATAGAATAGGGTATAACTTGAACACACGCTTTTTTATGCTATATGCTATTTTTTTTCTATTTCTTGGCTTAAGAGAGACTTCGTATTGAAACGTTTTAATGTTTGATAATATTTTGTTTAGGAATTAATTTTTTAATAAATAATTTAACATTTTTCATACAAAAATTATTAAAAAGGCACTTTAAACACATGCCAGAAAAAGAAAAGCAGCTAAGAACAAAAATTAAGGTAAAGCAATTACCTTGATAACATTTTTAAAATTATATAGAAAGCCTCCGGCGCTTAGTAATACAGATGTATCAGACATCTCATTCCTAATCAAAACTTTACAAAAACCACTGATAGGAATATAAGAGGCAAAGTCCTAATATAGTACTTACTTAGTAATTACCAATATTTCTTATAGAAAAGAAAGTCTGCAGAAACGGCTCTGGAGGACCTAGAGAGACTCAAACTCAAAGCTACATGATGACAAAGATATAGCACTCACAATATTCCTTAATACAGAAGGAGCGTTTAATAAAGTCACTTTTCAAAGCGCTTATAACAAGGAGGATAGGTTTCACTCCACTCTGTGTAACTGCATTGAGGCTAGCCTAAGATAAAGGATAATCAGTTTATAATATTAATCAATATTAATCAAGTAACTCTTAAGGAAAAGCACATGAATAACAACTGCAATATTTTTTTGTAAAAATTGCAGACAGGAAGGAGGGCCCTCCAAAAAAAGTAGGCCTAGTCTGGTAAATCATAGCGCAATAACCAATCAAGGTCCAGGGGCTAGCATCTATAATGACGAGCCAAGAACAATTAGTGTCACGGGGAATTTTCTTACAGTATAGCAGGAAGAAGTTGTTGCCATTCAATGCTGTATCATATATTCCCAAAAGAAATCCGCAATAGAAAACTATAGTTTTATATTTGGTAAGTAATTATATTGGCATTAAGGTAATCAGCTAAAATACAATAAAGCCAAATCACTTAAGTACCCTAGATATAAAACTATGTTTATTAAACTAACTGTAGTATTGGATAGAGGAACACAAGATAAAAAGCAGGTTCAAGGCACAAATTAATAGACCGTAAGCTATTTTGTGTTATTGCGAAAGAACTGCTTAAGTACCTATATAGTCAAAAGCTGGCTCATGAGGCAATCCGATGGCTGGTAGGTTTAAGCACCAGGCAAAGGCATGTTAAAGGGTATTTAGGTGGATGACGCTCATAATTCATATAGTTCATTTATGAATTTATACGCCCAAATATACCACAGACCTTTTGAACAGTAACCACAATATATTTATTTATTTCAATATACAGCAGAGCCAGTTTACAAAAACAAAATAGATAATACAAAATACTAGATAATATAACAATATAAATACAATACTAGAATTACAAAAAGTAAATATACCAAGATAAAACCTCTAAAAAAACAATCATCAACAGGGCTAAAAACCTAAAAACTTAACAATTTCTAAGGAACGTAGGTTAAAGTGTAAGATTATTTATTTTTGATTTGAATGACCGTAAGCGGCCGGAAAATGGATCCAAACTATTTTCATTAAAGAAACGTAAATTCCTAGTCAGTGGAGAAAAAAAACCCATAGTTGGCCGAATGAAAGGGTAAACGAAACATAGAAGAGTTGATCCTTTTTTGATAGGTGTTAAAAGGAATTGCTTTCAAGATAGTAGGACAACGATATAAACCATTTAAGATCTTATAAAATGTTAAAGCATCAGAATAATGACGTCTGACTTCAAGATTAGGGATATTAAACTGCACACTGATAGCATTATAGTCGATGTAATAATTACGAAAAATATTAACTTTAGCTCTATAAGCAAGGCATTTTAAAAATCTTTTTTGTACAGCCTCAAGGCGTTCACTATGAGAATCATAATAAGGGGACCAAATTACAGACGCATACTCAAGCAAGGAACGTACCAAAGAGTAATAAAGAAATTTGAAACAGTAAGGTGAAAGATGTACACTATTTTTAGTGATAAAACCAAGACTACGCATACTCCTGTTAATAATATCCAAAATGTGCGGCAAAAAAGCTTAGTATCGAAAAGAACACCTAAATCTTTAACAGTATCAACTGATTTAAGTTCGTTATTGTTGATTGTGTTGAAGTAGCTCAGCATCAAGATATGACTCAATGGCTTTATACAGTTTAAAATCATCAGCAAAAGCAAGATGTTTTGAAAGAACATTTACATCACTCAAATCTCTTATGAACAAGTTAAAAAAGACCGGTCCAATATGCGAACCTTGAGGCACGCCTAAAGATACTTCAATACCATTAGAAATATAATTACTTATCCTGACTAACTGTGTGCGACCAGTCAAAAAACTGTGACAAAATTGGATTAAAGTCCTACCAAGACCCATAGCCCCAAACTTCCGAACCAGATGTTCATGAGCAACCCGATCAAAGGCCTTCGAGAAGTCTGTATACACACTATCAACCTGTACAAACCCCTCAAAAGAACCAATCAAATCATATTGGTAAGTCAACAGGTTACTTACCGTAGATCTACCCTGACAAAAACCATGCTGATGATCACTAAGCAATCGCCTACAGTGCCACGAAAATCGCACAGAAACCAACCTGTCAAACAGCTTAGGAACTACAGACTGAATACACATACCTCTATAGTTACAAACATCAGTTCTATCGCCATTTTTATGAGTTGGTGTTAAAAAGCTAACCTTCCAACAGTCAGGAAATTTGCCCGATGTTAAGCAGGGCTAATTCTATCTATTCTCTACACACAACTTGTCCAGTTACCAATTTAATTTATTTACTGTTTCATATCTATTACTCACGAGTCATTAAATATTTATCAAAATATCAATATTATTGCTTGCCTTTAATTGCTTTTAGCGCCCGAGGTGTATTTTTAGTACTTCTTAAAGTACTAATGATATTTCGTATCAAAAATTACTCTAGCCCAGTTTTAAAATTCCAATAAGATAATGCTAAAACATAACCCGATATCGTAATAAATATAGAGTCAGAATTTTAAATCTGGGTTAGTATTTTATATTAGTACTAATAACCAAAGATTTGATTTAGTTCGTTCTTAGAAAAAATTGAGTTTAATTATTAAAAAAAATTAAAATAACTTTGACACTGTAAAATTTGTAAATCTTTAATTTTATTTTTTAAATTAGAATTTGATAGCTTTATGATAATAAGCGAATCTTGAATCCTTATTTCATATTCTTTTTTCATTTGACTACAACTTGTTGTTTGTGTACTTCTTGTGATATATTCCTCTATATATTTCTTGTTGTTACTTTATAGAAATCTGGAATTATTTTAGTGAAACTGGGTCATATAAATTAGGAATCACTTTAAGAAAATGTACCTTCTGTGGATACATGCATATTTTATTATAGCAATATTCTTTTTCGTTGGGATAAAGATTTGGAGTAACCAGTTAATTATACAATATTTAATACCTTAATCTAATAGAAGACATCTGGGATCAAAAGTAAAAGTTCGTAGAAGTTTTATATCGATGTTAATTTTTACAGATTTTGGTTTAATCTTTCATAATTTAGAAATTTCCAATATTGAGTTTTAAATCATGTTTAAGAAAAAAACAAAGCTAAGGACACAAAGTCACGGTCTCATCCAATCTATATAATTTCTTAAAAAAGCTTAAAAGCTACACGTGTTTCGCTCCTGTCGGAGCATCATCAGGCCTAGACCTACACAGATCACATTACAACTTTTTTTTTACAACATTACAGAGTTGTAATGTGATCTGTGTAGGTCTAGGCCTGATGATGCTCCGACAGGAGCGAAACACGTGTAGCTTTTAAGCTTTTTTAAGAAATTATATAGATTGGATGAGACCGTGACTTTGTGTCCTTACCTTTGTTTTTGTTTTCGTTTGGTCTCTTAGAGAAAAATGGATGATACGTTTCTATCTTGTTTAAGAGTTTTTATTCGATAATCATTTCGTCGATGTAATATTGGTGTATCATCTCTAATAATTCGATAATAATTGTTATATTTCCAATATTTTATAGTGCCGCCTCTGCAAATTATATTCCACATGAAATTGTTTTGCGAAATTTAAACTCGGCTTTTGTGTGTGTAAGTCACTGCTATATAAACCTCTGTCTGAAATGAAACTTGTGTCACTTTTGTTCCGACGTTCTTAAGTAAATATTAAATATGTCATACACGTACCGTGCGGATCCGATCCAGATGAATGATAAGGTGGTAAATTCAGTAAAATACTTTAGGGAATTTTGAGAGGAAAGTAATCCCCGGCGCCCGAAAACAATTTCGAGGGATCTTAATAGCGTGTGTGGGTATTTAGACGAATGGTTTAGCAGGCATTAAGATTAATTATTTAGACGATGATAAAATAACATTTATTCTAGGCTAAACATATGCTAGTAAAAAAACACCTAAATATTAAAAGAGGCATTTTAAAAAAGAAGACTAGATCTGACTAGATTCTTTGTTTTATATAAAAGATTCGTATGAATTTCTCGTATTTCGCTAGTGTTGCTAGTGGCTAGTGTAATTACTGACATAAAAAAATTATATTATTTTTCATTATTAAATATTGAATTGTTCAAAAATTATAATGCTAAAAGTAAGGATAAGCAATCATCTCTTTACTTGTGATATAGTAAATCAAGATTTTCCTCAAAACTACTTTTCAATGGTAGATATTTAAACAATTTCACAGCAAACTGATGATAATCCACTTTCCAAATTATTCAGTTGGTATATATAGCAAAAATTGTAATACGTAGCAATATTTTAACTATCCCATTAGTTTTGTAACTTAATAATATGAAAATATATTAACCCCTATTTAATATTATAAATTGGACTGATCGATAACAAAAAGTAAAATCTTAAATTATGTTACAATTTCCAAAAACAACGTAGATGATAACATAAAAATAAGTTTGATAAATGGAACGGCGTTGGAAGCTCGGATAATCAGTGAGACACTAGTGAATTGTCATGTAGAAATCAATCGTGTTTAATAACGGGCAAATTCGTCAACACAGTCTGTGAGCGATAGTGGAAAAGTGGTGTCAGGAGACAGGGCTGTCGATCAACCCAGAGAAGAACGAGCTTATTCTTTTTTACCAAAAGGTTGAATTTGAGAGGCGTTAGGCCTCCCACTTTGTAGCAGACCCGTCGAATATTGGGACTGCAGGTCAAGTTCTTTGGAAATACCTTAGACATAAAACTCACGTAGAGTAAGTAGTTAATAAAGCAACAGCCCTAATACGGCGAACAATAGGTACAAAATAAGGTCTAAAGCCCCATGTTCTCTAGTGGGTTTATACTGCTGTAATACGACCGAGGGTCTCATATGGATCCATGGTATGGTGGCCAGCGGCATTAAAGGTAAACGCTCAAAAACTGGCTAGACTGCAAAGGCTGATTTCTTTGGGAATTATAGGAGCTATGAGAACAATACCTACGGCACTTCTAAACATAATTTTTGGGCTACCTTTTAATACACTTTCACAGTGTATTAAAAGGAAGGCGATGGCGGCACATAAGAGGATAAGGGATAGTGAAGAATAGCGCAATGTTCACTTAGGACAAGGCTATAATATACGATTGCTCTCAGAATGTGTAAGAATATAACATTTCTGATATCCAGAATATGTACTATAGCGAGTGGCAAACTAAGGTTAGAGAAAGGCTTTAGGGTGGAAATCCCGATAAGATAAGAATGATTAACCAACGAAATCAAGGAGCTTAATGGTTTTTACGCCTGTTTCACAGATGGGTCATAGATGGAAAGCATCAAGTCAGCCAAAGCCGGAGTGTACAGGATGGAATCAAACACAGGAGAATCCTTTCCATTAGAGAAACACAGTATTCTAAGCAGAGGTGTTTGCTATACTTAAAGTAGCGAACAAACAGGAACCATTGAAAGGTGACTAGGGGATCTGCATCGACTTTGGCAGTCAAGCTACTCTTCAATAGCTCAGGGCTATTTCAGAAGAGCAGAGACGCATTAAAAAAAATGGCAGCTCACAAGGAAATGAGACCACAGAGTTCTGACGAACAAGCAAGAGAAGGTTTCGTTAGACTCTTTGTAGGCCCCGAGCCGTGTCTAGACCTCATTAAAAATTTTTTTTCAGAAACTGAATAATTGGGTCTCGAAAAAAAAAAGAAATAATTGCAGGACAGAAGAATGTGGATAGGCCAAGGAGAAGATACCAGATCATGACGACTCTAAAGTAAGGTGACTGCCAACAAAAAGCCGACAGGGAGTCAAAGATTTGGTGGGAATTCTAACTGGGCACAACTGCTAAACAGGCATTCACACGTTTTTGGTATAAGGTAAAGTAAATTGCGAAACAGGGTAGGAAACTTCGTACCACATATAAGGAATTTCGTACGGATCCGTGGTATGATGGCCAGCGGCATTAAAGGTCCCCAACGCCCAAAAACTGGCTAGAATTCAAAGGCTGATCTGTTTAGGAATTACAAGAGCCATAAGAACAGTACCTGCGGCACTTCTAAACATTATTTTTGGGCTACCGGAACTTCAAGTGTGTATTTAAAGGAAGGCGATGGCGGCACATAAGAGGATAAGGGATAGTGGAAAATGGCGCAATGTTCACTGAGGACCAGGCCATATGACGATTCCTCTTAGAATGTATAAGAACATAACAATTCTGATATTCAGAATATGTACTACAGCGAGTGGCAAACTAAGGTTAGAGAAAGGCTTTAGGGTGGAAATCCCGATAAGATAAGAATGATCAACCAACGAAATCAAGGAGCTTAATGGTTTTTACGCCTGCTTCACAGATGGGTCATAAATGGAAAGCACCAAGTCAGCCAGAGCCGGAGTGTACAGGATGGAATCGAACACAGGAGAATCCTTTCCATTATAGAAACACAGTATTCTAAGCAGAGGTGTTTGCTATACTTAAAGTAGCGAACAAACGGGAACCATTGAAAGGTGACTAGGGGATCTGCATCGACTTTGGCAGTCAAGCTACTCTTCAATAGCTCAGGGCTATTTCAGAAGAGCAGAGACGCATTAAAAAGAATGGCAGCTCACAAGGAAATGAGACCACAGAGTTCTGACGAATAAGCAAGAAAAGGTTTCGTTAGACTCTTTGTAGGCCCCGAGCCGTGTCTAGACCTCATTAAAAATTTTTTTCAGGAACTGAATAATTGGGCCTCGAAAAAAAAAGAAATAATTGCAGGACAGAAGAATGTGGATAGGCCAAGGAGATAATACCAGATCATGACGAATCTAAAGTAAGGTGACTGCCAACAAAAAGCCGACAGGGAATCAAAGACTTGGTGGGAATTCTAACTGGCACAACTGCCAAACAGGCATTTACACCTTCTTGGTATAAGGTAAAGTAAATTGCGGAACAGAGGAGGAAACTTCGTACCACATATAAGGAATTTTCGATAGATGGAGTTACCTGAGAAAGAAAAATTTTTAAAGCTACGGCACTCAAATGGGAAGATTTTACAGATTTGACCTGGGACAGCGTGTTAGTCTTTACTACTACTACTACTACTATTTAAGAAATGGATATCGAATATGCATAAAATGCTATGAATTAAAAAAAGTAGAGAGCAGAACTTTGACACTAAAGCAGACTACAATACAATATACCAAAAAATTTGTGAACTAAATATCTAGTACTGAAAAAGGATAAACTGTGGGTGCATTTGATATAGCAAGAATAAAAAGTTAAAGGCATTGCTGACTGACAAGATGGTGGATCATTTTAACAAACACTTATTCGGAGACAAATTTATAATTAGATTAGCTCATGTAGTTTTAAAATATGTTAGATATAAAGGTTAAATATAAGCTTAATCCATAAAGTTAAAAATGTAAGGGTAATATAATAAATACAGTTTTTGGTGGTAAAAAAATAGATTTAGTAGAAAAAAGAAAAAAAACTTGATCAAATCCTTAAAAAGCGTAGAAAGGGCAAAGGTCGACAAGTTCTGTAACTATAAGTAGCAAGCGGCGTAATCAGTTTAAGGCTTAAACTAGTAGTTACATAATAAAATTCGTAAAGGGTGTAGAACCATGCCAAAAAAAAGTTTTGTTTTTTCTTATAACCAACCACTATTTTTCTGTATTCACACTTTAATGTATATTTACACTATTTATAATTTTTTTTATTTTATGATCCTAATAAGATTATATCGTCTCTAATATTATTGAGTTTAGGGATCAATAAAATAAAAGTCTAATCCTATGTAAACTTGTCGACGTTTCGTAAAATATCAGAAATATTTTACTCAAAATTTGGGTCTCTCCAATCAATAATCCTCTAAGGAGATATTTTTTTCTCCTTTCGAGTTTAAGACACACAGAATACAGCTCATTCAAAAATTAAAGCTGGTCTATCTTTAGCGTCATGTATGGAGCCAATGAGCATTCAAAAATCACAATTGACTCGTATTTTTATCAAAAAATCGTGTTTAGTGATGAGGCTCATTTCTAGCTCAATATGAATGTAAATCACCAAATGGGCTCAACGGAATAAAACCAGTTATGGACAACATGCAACATTTTGTCTGACTTTATAAGGTTACCCAACTTATCGCACTTAGTAGTAACCCATATAACCCTTTTTAGCCTATCCCATATAACCCTAATGTATTGCACACCATATAATACTATCGAAGGCTGTTGAAAGATCAAGGCTCACCATATTAGTTAAGGGGAAGCAAAAATGAGATATTAAAACCTTAGGACACTAGTGAATATTTCAAGAAATTACTTCTAAATGTCTTGTGTAAAAGATCTACTAGTACTAACTCTCTAATGTTGCAACTTTTGAAATTGATAACCATGTGGGCTTTTCTCTAGTTTTATCTAAAACTGTTTATATGTATATTATTAAATGACGATTCTAAAACTTGGCAAAACGTCAGGGACTTTTCATATCTATTTTATACTAAAAAACTTATTAGAAATATATTTGAGGTAGTTAAATAAATTAAATTAAGTCTTTCACCTCAAAAATCATTAAAATCTCAAATAGCGTAAGAAAAACTATCAAGGAAAACATTTGTTTTGTTCTCTTTTACTCGTAGGAGTTTAAACGAATTTATAAAATTATCTTTAAAATATGCGATAGTTTATTTTAAAAATAATTTATATAAAAATAACTATTTTTCAAGAAAAGATTAATTAAAGAAAAATATATTACGACTGTTTAATTAATAATTATTATTATTTGTCTGACTCAAAGTCTGCCCAAAAAATGTCTTAGATATCTTAGTATTATAGCTATAAAGAATTGAAATAAAGAGAAGTAACTTATTTGTTTTTCTTAGAACTTACGTATTTTCAAATGTTTAGTAAAGTAATGCCGTAAGATGGAAGGCCATAAACAGTACCAGCCTTATAAAATTACCAAATATATAATAAATGTACTCAGATATAACCATATTATAAAGACAGAAAGACAACAAATGTAAAACAGTTTTTTTCTTTAGAAAAAGCAATTTTGTAAAACTGTCGTTAAAATAACAAAAATTACCATAAACCCTAAGCAAAACTCGAAAAGAAACATGACAGCCAATTAAGATGCAGATTGAAGAAACTTTTCCGACATTTACATGTTGTAGGTGTGTTTAGTATTTGTTTTAAATCCGTGCGTTGGAATAAACCCTGGAAAAGGCAGAGTAAGTCCCTTGAAATTTATGCTAATTTGTCTTGTATGTTTTACTGTTTAATTGGTAGACAAAAGAGTCCCCTAAATAATTAATTCGTATAACTTTTAGAAAGGGGAAAAGATGAACCGCTAAGAATCAATAGTAAAATAATATTTTATATTTTTAGAACTGAAATATGACCTTCATACAAAAACTTTTTAATTGCAAGAAATCTTTTAACCCATTAACGCCTAGCGTTACCACATGGTTACGGTAAACACGTGACTACTCAAAGTGCGATGGCATTGGCCATGCGCTAGTAAATTTGTTGCAAGCGTGTCATGTCACCAATCACAGTGTGCAAAAACCACGCGTTTGCTTAGTTTCCCTAAAAACGCCGAACTGTGTGTGTTTAGTGCGGTTAAATTTGATAGTTATTGAAACATCGTGAAAACATGGATATACAATTCGAGTAACTATAATTTATTTTTTATGTGTAATAGTGGAAGATATTTTGTTACACTGTGATGCTCAGAATACTATGGCTTATCGTTGTCCAAATTTGGACTAAAATCCATTGATAAGTTAGTGAGTTACAAGGGCGTAAACTTGTATGTTACCATATGGCAACACTAGGCGTTTGCACTAAGTGATTTCAAATAATTACAGATAAGGCTTTTCACTTGCGGAAGCGCTTGATATGGTGTATAACGATGATCTTGACGGCGATATTTACATTGAGCCACCAGAACCCAATGTAGACACAGATGAGGACTCAGCTGACGAGGACGATGGCGGGTAATAAGCCAACTTTTTATCGTAATTTGTTATTTTTTGATCATTTTTTTTTCGTAGGCTAGTTGACAATTTGATAGCTCGGCAGTTGCGAGCCCCGGCCGAAATAAGATTATACAATAACGAGAGATTGGGTACCCAATATGAGGTTGAATGTGATGCAAATATAGCAGATCAGGAAATAAATACTGTGCCTACTCCTGTTCTTGTGCAGGAATACACAACTTGTCTAAAAGATAGGCGAAACCAGTCTAAATCCTCAGTGGGAGCAAAAGGAGTCAAAATTAAGCAGACTATGCAGTTGTACCGCCAAAATATTTTTCGCCACCAGATTATTCCAGATTTGAGCAAATGTCCGTAATTCAAATTTTCGAAGAGTTTATAGATGATGAATATATAAAACATTTGGTGGCGGAAACTCGCAGGTATGCATTATTTTTGAACTCTCCAGACCCTAATATTACACCAGATGAAATTCGTTGCTTCATAGCAATATTATTTGTAAGCTATCATAATTTGCCATCTAAAAGGCAATATTGGAAGATCTTAAAAATTTAGCTGTGTCTCAAGCAATGCGCCGTAATCGATTTTTACAGATCACTTGGTTTCTTCATTGCTCTGATAATACAAAACTAGACAAAAATGATAAGTTCTACAAGATTCGACCTGTCATAAAAATGTTAAAAAAAAAACTGTTTGAAAAATTTCGTTCCGGAATAAAATTTGGCTTATGATGAGAGTATGGTTCGATATTTCAGGCGACATAGCTGCAAACAATTTATTCGTGGTAAGCCCATAAGATTTGGGTATAAAATTTGGAGCCTAAATACTACAGACGGCTATTTGGTAAATTTTGATGTTTATCAAGGTAAAAGTCCCAAATCTAATGCGGACTACGATTTATTGTTTGGCAGAGCTGCAAGCCCTTTGGTAGTAATGTTAGATGAATTGCCGCCAGAAAAAAAAGATTTGCGATATGATTTTTATATGGATAATTTGTTTTTAAACCCAGCGCTTTACTCATATTTGCAATTTCGTGGTTATTCTGCAACTGGAACAATTCGTGAAAACCGAATGCCCAAACAATGCCCCCTCATGAATAAAAAAATGTTTGTCAAAAAAGACCGTATATTTCGAAACAGCCATGGAGAAATCCGATGGCCATTTGTATGTGAGATGGATGGATAATTAAGTGGTAACTATAATGTCTACTTCGCATGGAGCTGAAGAAATTGGACAAGTTAAAAGGTACTCACAACAACAAAAGAAAAATATAATGGTAACACGACCAAAAGTTATTGCGAAATATAATGCCCACATGGGAGGAACTGATCAGATGGACCAGAACCTTGGCTGCTATCGCATCGGTATTCGAGGTAAAAAATGGTATTGGCCTTTGCTAACTTGGATTTTGGATGTTGCTCTTCAAAACTCCTGGATACTATACAATCGATCTCGAAAACAAAAGGTTTCACAGTTAGAGTGTAAAAGAGAGGTGGCGGCCGTATACCTAAAAAAATTTCAAGTTTTGCCGAAAGAATCTGGGCGACGAGCTTCTGCATTGGAATCTTCAGATTCGCGAGTTTTGGATAATATCCGGTTTGATCGTTTTGACCATTTAGTTCAACAAACAACACAAAACAAACGAAGACGATGTGCACCCAAAACATGCAATTCCACAGTAAGAACCATGTGTTCAAGATGTGATGTAGCTCTATGTATTTCTTGCTTTGCACCTTATCATTCCCGTTAACTTAAACCTGTTTACTTATTTTATATTACGTAGTATAACGTTCTATAATAAAATTTTAATATTTTCTAATTAAAAAGATTGTTTCAATTTTTGGTAGTGTAAAGTCCTAGCGTTGCCATATGGTAACGGCTAATATCTCAAAATGTAAGTAGCTAAAATTAAAAAACTAAATTTTTACAGCTTCCTGAACGTATTTTTAGTAATCTTAAAAGAGCATAGAAAAGTAGCATACAAAAAATAATTCCCGCGCTAATGGGTTTATTAAAGCAATCATATTTTTTTTTAATTTCTAATATTTTAATAACATTTGAAATATACATTAATTATTATGAGTGCACTATTTCCACTGGGGCCTTAATTATTTTTAAAATATCTCCCTACAAAGGCTCTGCCTTTAGTTTTAATCCGTTTTTCCTTGGCAAACTTCCTAATAATACTCTACTTGTTGGCATTTATTAATTAAAGATAAAGCAAATATTTGGCTACCGTTTATGTATTCACTGGAGAAATTATTAAGAAGGATTATTAGGGGAAAGTTAAATTTTGCAAAACTGTGAACCTTACTGCTTTTGTTTGTTTTTATAAAATATAAGATAGGTAAACATAAGCAAATTACCTTCCACTGTTTAGAAGGTTAACATATTTATTAATGGTGCATGATTTTTAAAGATCATGGGCCAAAATAAATTAAAAAACAAGAGGGTTTTGATTTATATTTTTAAATATTGCTTTAAAGGTTATGAAACACATGCAAATATAACAGAGTCCTTAATAAGTAATTAGGTTAAAGTTACTTTTATTAAGAATAAAATCTTGACAAATTTTTTTTTAACTAAAGATTCGTTATGAATAGAAGATATAACACAGAGAAATATAACATTAAGAAAAAACCAAAATTAGGCAGTTTGACTAGTTACATGAGTCTTATTTACAGGTGATGCGAAAAAAATAAACTATTTCAAAGACTTTTACTTTTAGAATTTGTTTCCTATCTTGTTATCTTAAAAAAAAAACTTGAAATTTTACTCAATATGGTTTATTAGTGGATATAATATTTATAAAAGTTACTAATTTTTTTAAACTTTTCCCCCTTTACCAAAAATAAATTTGATGGTAACCAACTCTTTGGCTGTTTTGAAGACTCGTTTCACTCATTTTATATTGTATAAGCTTGTGCCTGATATACTCTCTACTTGGAAAGACTGTATCATCAGCAAATAACATACATTCTCTTGATGAGATTGCTTGACCGCAGTAAGCAGAATCTATCAAAAAGCATTACTCGGATCTTCTACTGCACTTATTTTCAATTTGATAGTGTATCTATCAATATTTACGACAACTAAATCATTCTTATTTTAGAAAGGCTAAATTCCTATAGGATTCCAAAACTAGCAAAATTAGACTTTAACCAGTTAGAATTTCTACTTTGATATTTTAATGCTTTCTGATGTGGAAACTATTTAAGAGAGTATATAATAGGAAGTTAGTTTATTAGATTTTCTTTACTTAAAAAATGTAGTTTCTTAGAAAAACCAAATCTTCACAGATTTATTTAATGGCTTTCAGAGGTTCTTATGAGGTTGCTTCACTGGTGTCAAAAGCCTTCGCAAGGTCCTAAACGACACACTCTCCTTGTTTCGTTATCGAGGTCGGATTCAATACAGTGAATTACTCTAAATATTACATCATTGGTATTTTTGGAAGACCATATTGATTTTCATTTAGAATTTTGTTTCTAATCAAAAATGGAGAAAGACAAATTGTTTTTGAGAAACTTCTTAAATGTCTTGGAAAATGTACTTATTAGGCTTATTGGGCAATAATAATATATTTCAGTCTTGTTACTAAATTTATAGATAAGTACAACAATCGATTCCTGGAAATCATCGACTCATTGATGAAAGTCAGGGGAGATATGGTCCTAATACAGAACCTTCAGGGATATGCACATAAGTGTTTAATTTATCTAAATCCAAATTGATTGTTGAAAGTTGGAAAATCGATTATTTTATTTAAAAATGCATTATTCAGGTAGCTAATATTTTGAAAATATATGAAAATTAAGATAAGTTCCTAGTTTCTTTTCTGGATATCTAAAAACAATAACTAATATAGTAACAACAAAAGTAAATAGATAAAAAACAAAATAATTCTTGTAGTTTTTAAAAATTTAAGTTTTCTGTATAGTTATAAGATTTTCTACTATTACTACAGTATAATTTCATTACTTGACTGTATTTTTCGGAGAAACCCTAGTGTGTCCACATTAGGTTTTTCATTCATCCGGTATTTATATACCGCATATATGTATTTATATGTATACTTTCTATTAATCCATTTTTAAGTCAATATATATATAATAACCTTATACAGGGAAAGGTAGCCAAGGAGCGAAGCAAGGAGCCTATAAAATTGTAGATTTTTAAGTAGCTCAAAATTCATGAAGCGCTTCCCAAACCCAGTTTAAATATGTTTGAAAAAATTCAAATGACGACGTGTAGTTGGCCACTGCTTATTTTATAATATTTAAATTTAAAATCTGGACTTAAGTAAAGCAGTAAAAGTCACGTCACTCCATTGTATTGCAATCAAATTTTTATGTTTTTCTCTAAAAGCATTTGGCTTACGATAGTCTAAAACTAAACTCTAACGAAAAGAGACACATCTTTTAGTCAATCTACATCATGAAGCCGAATTTATAGAATTAAAGTACTTACTTTGGTCCACAGAGCTTCTACCAACTGATTTTCCAGTCTTCAAACAGTAGTTTGACCTGCACTTAAAACCTCAAGTTTAATAGGCCTTTTTTTACAGCATGGATCACGTTATTTTTTAATGATTTGATACATTTTATCTACTTAAGTAATTGCATCATAGCTAATATTTTGACATTTTTGCTTAAGCACTATCTTGTATCAAAAATACCGCTCTAGTAATTTGAATCTTTATTAAATATGCTTTACTCTGAGGCTTTTGAGCCAAATACATAAAAATTCTTAAATATTGTCATGTCTTCAGAATTAAATATTATTAAATTAGTAATAAATATATTTATTAAGATCGCTCTTAACTTGGTTCTTAATAACAATTTGATTATATATCTTATTTAAGTTTTATTGGCGTAAGAGTTTATTCTAGTTAATTAAAATATAAATGGAAGCCCATCCCTATTAATTAAATAAAAAAAAGAACAATTAAAGGTAAGACAATAAAACGTCACTCAGATTCGCAGCATCTGCAAAGCTCCTTATTTCCCAAGAAAGTTACGAAAGGAACAAGATGCAAAACTTACTAACTCCGAACAGAAGGTAACATTGAACTTTCGACAGAATTAATTGGAAGTGGATTATTCCAATTAGTGTTCGGGAGAGCACTGTCTGCCTTTATAAATATTCTATGCTTTGTTTAAATTTCCGAAATGAAGATGCATAATCAAGCGTAAGGCGCACCGTCAGATTTTTGATTAATTCTCTTAAATGTATACAGGTTTGAAGATATTTTGGTCAACTCAATAGAATTTAGTATTAGTATATCATTTTTGCCTATGGAAAAGGGAATATAAAAAAAATATTCTTAAACAATAGTATACAATGCTTTCATTTAAAAAGGAACCACCCTTAATAACTTCTTAAAAAAAAAAAATTAAAAAAACATCAATCTAGATATACAGGGGAAGGTTTAATTTTATATTTGACAAAGTTCTGTCAATCACCTCCTCAACTCCAGCTAACCTCACTTTATTATGTTAATTAGGAACAATAAAATAGTCAAGCAGCATTAAAATGTCTATTTAACAGTGCCAAAAAAAAAATAAATCGGTTGACCAGCGAATAGTGCATAAGTTTGGGAATTGCTAGATTTCCTTCCTTTTTAGAAAACACAACTATTCTTCAAAATATTTGTAAATCCTTAACCACACAACATGCTAGAGCATTCTTAACTGAGCCAGTTAACAGGTTTTTGCTGCACTTCACAGGTCTCGCCGTACCGACTCTTTCGGCTATTAGAGTGATGAGCCATGACTTCGTCGAATTTTAAATCCTACGCTTGGAACTACACTGGTTCCTACACTGGAATTGCCGCAGCTTGGCATCTTCGTAATTCCCATAATAAGGAGCCAGTCGGTTAGAGTGAATGACTCGAGCTTTACCTATCGACGGCTTTTGAATTCTGTAAAGAACATCGCTGATGACTTTTAAAACTTGTACGGACCTTCCCAGGATGTTTGAAGTTTGAAGGCAGATGTTTGAAGTCAAACCTCTGCCTCCTCTTAGGGTCCTAAAGCTAAACCAAGTCATCATTATTGTATCTGGTCTTGGCATTCACATATAAGTCCTTCGTACGATTGCTGGTATCTTGAATGGAAATGCGCCTTAACTATGAATAATATCTATTTTTCTACGCAGCTTACTAAGGTAGTCTTCCCATTCGTTCTGACAGGCATCCAAATTATAGATCGCATGGGAGACATATCTCTTTTCCATCTCAATTGAAACCAGAAACGCGCTTGCGCTCTCATGAATAGCCAATCGATAAGCCAGCAGAAATAAATAAAGAAACCTATCCCAGTTTCTTCGGCGGCTAGAGATTGTTCTGGCCAAATACCGCTTCATGGTCCTATTTACTGGTTTCACGATGCCATCTTACTGAGTATATATACTGTAATTTACTTTTGGTTTTTTTGATTCCAAGCGTCTTATAGATGTTCTGCAATAAGGTGGATTCAAAATTTGGACCTTGGTCTAAATGTATCTTCAAATCGGCAGATCTATTCTTTACTTCCTGGCTTCCATGTTAAGTAAAGGATACGCATGAGAATACTCACTTGCTAAGGTAGTCCATCACAAACACGTATTTATTCTTTCCCTCTGATTTGGGGAACGGACCAGCAACGTCAATATCAGTCCTTTTAAAGGAACTTTTTACGTTGGACTAAAGCTTCAAAGCCTTTTGCCTTCTCTGCCGTACATACAACGCATCTTATGCACCAGCCCTTTACGTCTGCCTTGCTATTGACCAAGTAATATATTTCCCTTACTTTTTTCAAGATTTTTGTTACTCCAAGGTGTCTTTTGGACACACCGATGTCGTTTCAGCTAGAAACTCCGAAATCCGACGTTTAGGCACAACGATTTACCCTCTTTGCTCTTTGCTGTGATCAGCCATTTCCGCCTCAAGAGTTCCAATGTACCCAATGAAGTTCCATTGTACCCAAAATTACTTGGCATTGGGAAAATACTTGGCAATTTGTTTCCAAGTTGGCTGCTCCCCCTCGGATCGTATAACATATCGAAATCTTCTCTTATAAGATTCCCATTTTGCCAAGTATCATCGACGGTGGTGGTTCTAAGCAACTGAGCATCTTGCCTCCTTTGGCCGCTCACAATGTTTGCAGTCCTCCCGAACAGGGTCTTCTTGAAAGGGCATCTGCATTCCCACGGATTCATCTTGCTACATACCCTTCAGATTTTTAAACTAGAGGAGCCAATATAAAGCTACATGGTCAGTTTACAGCAGGATATTTCTTCCATAGAAGTACTCGTATACACAAATTATGCATCTTTCTAAGCTAAAATCGATTTAGCCTGGCCTGAAAGTGCACAAATTATACATCTTTCTAAGCTATAATCGGTTTAGCCTGGCCTGAAAGTGCAATAAATAAATTTGAATGAAAGCAATGGAGCATATATATTGCTTTGCTAATAGCTAGCAACTCTCAGCGAGGGACGCAATAGTTTAGATCCTCTAGATTGGACGGCGGCTACTAAAATAACCAATGACTTTTTCTTCTCAGCCATCCTGAATATGAGACAGCACGGCTCCTATGCCCCCTTTGCTATTTTCTTTAGGTATGATTGGAAACGACGTGACCCAGGTACTGTAGAACTATTTGAAACAGATGAAATGTATTTGGTCTTTAACATTAATCTAGAACCTCGTCGCCTTAGATACAGTTCTTCTAGATTTTTCGTGTGATCCTCAAACGATTTTTCTACCATAACAATGTTATTAAGAAGGCAAGTCCTCCACGATAGTGCTCTTAAGATCGTTTTTATCAGCCGTTGAAAAGTAGCAGGAACTTTGCATAGTCCAAATGATATCACGTTAAATTGCTATAATACAGCACTCGCCGTGAAAACTAATCTTTCTCAATCTTTAGGGTTTAAGTGATTTTACGAGTATCCACTTTTCAGATTCAGCATTAAAAAAGATACTGGATCCTGCCACAAAATCCAAATTGTCACTGTGCGAGGAAGCGGATAGCTGTTCTTTTCAGTCAGGTTATTACTGACGGTAGACTACGCAGAATCTGATCCATCTTCCTTCTTTATCCGTGAAGACCATGGACCGCTAGATGGTTTTTTGACGCCTTCCTTTGCCATACTCCTAAATATCTTATCAGCCTCTTCTCTCTTCACCAGTGGCGGCCTTTAAGCCGTCTGCCGGATGGAAGAAGCATTTTTTATATTGATTTTGTTATGGACTATATTGGTCTTCCTTTTTTTCCCAGTATTAAAACGTTTCGATATCTATATGGACCAAATGTCTTAACTTGTCTCTTTGCTCTGGTATTAGGCTGGCTTCTCTTATTCTTCCGGAATAACTTCTCTGTTGATGTCCGCAGCCGAATTTTCAGGACTTCTTGCTTAAAGCTCAAGAGTTTGTTGCGAACGCGATGTTTGTTTCACTATGGATCTTTGGTTAATGCCTCGTTGTTACTCGTAGACCACATTTTAATTATCGACTCTTAGCTGCAGATTTTAATATGGCGGATCTTGTAATAATTATCTTATAATTGTTTTTGTCGCAATTGTATATGCAGCAGCCCAGTGCGAGGAGTTCCATCCACAGATGCATTATTGTGCTATGGTTCTGCAGCAAGGAAATCTGGGCAATATTTACTTTTACTGTAGCTTGCTGAATACAGGTCAACGATCGCCTCTCCTGCTTTAGTTTTCCGGATTGGCGGAAGTAGAACTATCCTTCTGGACAATGTCTTTTTATGTAATCTGCTTTGCCACATTTTTATACTTAAATTTCCTGGCGGCTGTGTTCTGCATTCGCCTCCCTAATCATCCGCTTAATAGATTCCTTAAAGTTGTCCTCTCTCAGAATCATTTGCCAGATATGAGATACTTGGACTCCCAAACGTTGCATAGTCCTTTACTAGACATCTTCATATGCCAGAAAAAGTAAACATGCTATATAAGCTTCAAATTCTTACAAGGATTTTCCTAAGTTTTGGAACTAATTTTTTAATTACATGTAGTAGACATGTTGCAGATGTGATTGGCCATAATGCATCTCCAAATGCCTCACTAGGTAGTCGTAGACTTCTTGTTCTTCGGGGGACATTCTTTGTAGAATGGCAACAGCATCTTCTCTCAAGGTCAATGTAAGGGCAGTGGATGACCAACCATTTACTTCTTTCGCCTTCAAACCAACTGCTTCAAACTGACGCTGATAAATATTCTAGGATGTAGTACGATCAAATTGAGGCGGTTTAAGGCGCATCAGCCAACAGATTTTATCAAATTGACACAAACTGTGATTTTGCTGTCCACTGCTGAAGATCTACAGGGCAGTTTATTTATTGTGTTGACGCTCAATGTTGAGATTCTGCTTTGAACTTCCTGAATCCTGTCCCCCACCAATTAGACAATTCGCTTTTCCAGTGACGAAGATTTTCCAGGATATTTTCCTTTAATTCCTTGTTGTTTCCAAAATATTTTTTTCTAACCTAGCAGAATTCTCCCCTAGCTTTTTCTTAAGTTCACTTTTTAAATTGGCGACTGTAACAAAGTTTTCATGCAGACAATTATTAAACAACTTAGCTTCTAGGTTAGCAGAATTGTCTTCTATTTTTGCAGCATTTTCCATCGGTTTCACGCTGGCGATATTTTTTAGCTATTATATTCCAGAACTTGCAACTTATGACCAATATCAAATCTTCCTTATCCCTTTCCTCCAGCTCCCTTTTTAGCTTAGCAACTTTTAAATTTATCAGTTGTGACATTTCCACACACTTTAGTTCGATTTATTTTAGTTATTTTTAAAAATTTTTAATACTATTTTTTAAAATTTTTTGTGGACCTGACTCACGTTTGATTCATATCTCCTTCCTGACACCAATATAGCGTGTTTACCGTTCATTAGGTATAAATTAAAACAATCGATGTACGAAAATAGTGAAGTGATTTAGAATTATTTATTTTTACGGTATT
The DNA here is from genome assembly GCF_022605725.1 of Anthonomus grandis grandis. NCBI lineage: Eukaryota > Metazoa > Arthropoda > Insecta > Coleoptera > Curculionidae > Anthonomus > Anthonomus grandis. The sequence goes on from NC_065557.1 coordinate 18,378,054, forward strand.
TATATACTACTATTTATGTCCGATTTAAATGCCGCACCAATATTCCGAACTCTACTGCACTAAACTGTCAACTACCTCCCAGCGGTGATGCAACTCCTTATGAAGTATTTCCAGAATTATATATTATATTTCCATTTATGAATAATTCCAGAATAAAGGAGAATAGCTGATATTTCGGCGTTTTCAATACATATTTATTTATATATATATATATATATATATATATATGGAATGAATGCCTGAATATATTATTTGCAAAAATTAATAAGCTTATGATAACTAAAATTGTAAAAAGATATTTTACTAAAAAATAGTGATTTAATCGAAGAAAATTGTTAAACCACTGCCTTAAATGTGGTTGGTATATGATAAAAAAAATGGACTTTTTATTTATTTCGTCAATAGTTTTGCTACTTATTGCTCGTTTTAGTTTTGCCTTTAGGAATCATATCTATTTAAGTTATGCATTTATTTATTTAGGAATTTTACTAGGATAAAATACACAGCTGTTGTTGCAATTACAGTTATTGACCCATCTACAGTTAGCCACAAAACTTTTGTTAAAAAAAATGAAAACTCTAAAACTTAGTTATATATTTTATTACATTATTAAAATTTATTTTTTTTAAACAAGTGCTAAAATAACAATCACTAACAGACAATTTTATTTTGTGGCAAATTTTTGTGTGAATGAAGAATCCTATACAAAAGTTATTTCGGTGGATTACTATCAACAGGATTATTAAATGAGCCGATTTTTTTTGTAAGTATGTAGAACCATACTTTATTATTTGATCCTTTGAATTCTTTAATGTATTCCAATACTTCTAATGTTATTAGATAAATTTCTTTCTAATGTCCATGTATATAACAAAACACTTAATGTTAAAGTATGCTTTAAATAAATATATTTAATAAATGTTAATTAACAAAGAAATTAAAAAAAACTAATTTTAAATTGAAATATACTCCAATAAAAAAAATTTATGTCATAAAATTATACTTGAGACTTTAGGACTAAATTCACTATATTTTGTAGAATTATAGCTATTACATTATCGGGAAAAGCGATTCCTTTAATCCTTATATAGAATATATTTACAATAGTAGCCCGAAGCTTTTGACTAGGAAGAGTATAGCAAAGCATTCAAAACTTTAAACCATCAACTATCATTATTGGTACTTACATTTTAAGGTTTTTAAAAAAGTCCAACTTAATTGATTCCAGGTATGCTTGGTGACAAATATCTGGTGGTGACTAGTGACACGAGTACTAAAATTTCCGATATTTTTACCCTTTTTTGTACGTTGTTCGATCGATTTCATTTCTATTGTGATAATAAACAATAGGCTTTATAACTTTTTAAACTGAAAAATACCCAAAATAAGCCATGGTAGCACTAAATTATGATCTGCAAAATATAGCACATATACAGAAATACTGCTTAAACATGAATTCTTTAGAAAATCCATTGTTCGAGCAGTATATAATTTGATTTTTCCAGTCATATTTATTAAAAGTACTCATAAAGTTCACAGGCATTGGTAACCTAAAAGGAAGCTTTATATTTTCCTTAGATACCAATATTTAAATTAGGCAAAAATTGTCTTGGATGGTAACGTGATTACTTATGGATTTCCTCGTAATGATCTTATAATTTTTTTTTAAATCTTTGAACTCTACGTTTTGATTATGTATGAACCGTACTGTACGAGTATTAATTAGCATCTAAAAATTATATTTAGCTAACCCAGCACATAGCCATAACAAGCGTTAAACTATTTGGTGAACAAAGTATCATTTCAAAAACTTTGAGCCCAAATCTTTACGAATTCTTTAAGCTAAATTTTTTTTTTCATGGATTGATGACTATAAGCAATGCAATAAAAATATTTCGAAAAAAAATTCAATAACACCATAAGTTTTTGAATCTAAGAAAATAACAACATTAGTGTTTTATTATTAGTTTTTATAGTATTTATTTCTATTTTTTTTACTAATAAAAAATTAATCTTTCAATATGCCAAATCCCAAATATCCATTGACATTTAAACTATAATTTTTTTCAAATATGATTATGTCATATTATTTTGATAATTTTTAAATTATCATTAATAATCACAAAACATTTTGTCGGAGATTGTTTAATTTAACCATCGTCACGAATAACTAAAACCAACCAGGCGCCAAATTCAACGTGGAATCTGAATCATCACATTAAGTTGATAAATGATATTGGCAGAGATTCGCGGACCGGCAGACGTTACTTAGCGTCATGTAACGGATTCAAGAATATTAAGGTTCATTTTTCAAAGTAAACACCTTCACATTTGACCAAGCATACTTAAAAGCACAATTTTATACCTTTCCTAAAATATTTGTCAGCTGGAATTAAGAATTTGTCAGTTTAATGCTCTTCACTTCGTGGTTTCTTAGCGGACCAACGGAAAGGTAATGTGTTAGGAGCATACATTTTATTTAAGTGAAAGACATGTGCTTGCCAAGAATTACAAAAATAAAAATTAAAGTACCTGAATGTAGTGCGTGGCTAAAATATGGTAACATATTAATTTAAAAACAAGATATTAATTTTTGAAAAAAAAACAAAGGCTTTTTAAATGTTTATTTTATTTTTACGCTAAAAAGAATACATACATGGCTTATCAAAATGTATAATTATTATACTATGTTTTAAAATAAAATTTTTTGCATAATTATTAACATAGTTACCCTAAATTTTTCAGAAGTTTAAAAAATGGGTAGGTAAGTATACAAAAAGTCATAATATTATTAAACCGCTCTTATTTAGCAAAATTAAAATTTATAATCATGTCAAAGAATATAAAGAAGATGACTTTTCCACCACCTACCTATCTTTACCACTACCTCTAACCTTGTGGTTACTTTTACCATACAGGGTGAGTTTTTTAAAGTGTTACAAAATGATATGTCAAAAACGGTTGCAATGTCAAAATTTTTTGTGTCTATTATTAGTTTATGGAAGGAAACATTTTATGATATTTTTGATCCCTAAGAGAGGGAAGGGTCACTTTCTTATCTTAAATAGTATAATGTCACTTTACTAGTTACGGAATTATGACTAAGTATGCAACTATAATAAAACAAATTTTTACTACCTAATTTTTAATTATTTATCGTCTTCTATGCCTTTAAAGTCGTTTAAAATGACCGCCATTGACACTGTAACATTGTTGGTGTCACTAGTAAACAAGCAGAACGAATTCTATTTTTCATGTCCTCGGAAGTCGTAGGTGCAGTAGCCATTACTTTATTCCTTATGAATTCCTAAAAAATAGGGGTTAAATCTGATCAACAAGCAGGTCAGTTAACAGAGGTTCTTTCAAACGACCAATTTACCTGTTTCCAAAAAATATGTTATGCCTTTATGGCATAATGGAGTAGAGCTTTGTTCTGCTGAAACCATACGTCAGATTTATATTCTGGTTTAGTTATCGAGGTATTAACAACAGCAAACTTCAAATTTAAAATTAATGAATTATAACAACATAATTTATCAATAAAGCGTTAAAATTTTAGTAAGCATGGTTAATGTTGTAAACTGACCTTTTTAAATAAGACCGTTAACTTTCCAGTCATAGTCGTTTTATTATTTACTAACACGGACAGGGCTAGCCAATACGCGATAATACAATTAAACGGGTATAACGGAGAGGCGACCGGAAAGGAACTGTTCGATTCCATAGAAGAATACTTCTTAGATAGGAAACTCAATAGAGCCAAGAGAACACTGAACGTCGATTGACTGTTGCACTTCCTGAATGTCCAGGAGTAGTACTAACCGCAAGCAAATAGCACATAGCAGAAAATTTAAATTTTGCTCTTCTATACGGTGCGCTTAAAATTAGTAGGAAATGCGAGGTTCAAAAATTATATTACGCAAATAGACAAAGTGACAAATCGAGAAATCTATTTAATATGGGGAAAAAAGTCCCAATTTAACACTTTTTCAGGCATATTAAAAAAGTATCCGTAAATCGCTTAAGCTTTCAAGTAGCTACCGGTTGGCAACCATTATTTTAAAAATAAATTAAAATATTTTTGATTATAATTTCGAAATCAGCAGAGCGATATTCTATTTAGAATTAAAAAAAGGCCCTCCTCTTAGGGGGGTAAAAGAACAAATGTCAAGAATATCTTAAAATGTGTCCCTTCGTATACTTATGATCTTACCAAAATGTGAAAAAAAAAGTTTTTGATATATCGCAATATGAAACTAAAAAAAACTTACCCTATATATGTATAAATACTTTCCGATGCTCTTAATAGTAAAACGCAAGATATTTTTTTTACAAAAAATTTAGAGATAATGCACATAGAATTTTTTGCAAAATTCCCATATTAGCACAATCTTTTTTCAGGAACTTTCGATACGTGAATATTTAAATGCAGTGAGAGTGAAATAAGACTAGCAAGATCGTAGAACCTTATATAAATAAATTTTTTCTTTTTCATATGCATTCTTTATTTTGGAGGTTGCCTATCATCATTGCTATTTTCATTCTGGAAACTGCCTTTTGAATAAACCAGATGTAGTACGATTCTGGTAAATTTCTAAAATATTTTTCTTATTTAATACATCCGTTTTTCTAAATTTTGCATTGGAAGAATTTCGTCCCACGGAACATAACATTTTTATTTTTTTTTAACAAAGTATATACAAACTTACGTATTTCTTTTTGTTTTTAGAACTTTCATTTTAGTTACGTGTTCGGTCTTTAAAATTCGATTTTAAATCGTTTAATCGTAGTAATTAGGTTTAAAGTTTAGCTACTTACTAGCTTAGTATAAAGTGTTGGATGATTAAATTATGTTAACAAGATATAATTGACATATTTTATATTTCTTCATACCTTTTCCTTCTTTTAGCAATTATTTTAATACACTTAGTAAAATCTTGAGGACCAACATTTTGCACGATCAATATTAAATAATTTACTTTAATAGTAAAACCCTTTAAATACTTGTTAGCCAACCAAAATATTTTACGTCTTTTAAAAAGTTTTATAAGGGAACTTTTTTCTCCACAAACAGTCGATTTCTATATATATATATATATATATATATATATATCATTTTATTACCTAATGTATCTTATACATTTATCATATACTTTTATCTATCAAAAATATTTCTTAATATATATTCATAGATGTATTATTTATATAAGTTATAAATCTATACAAAATTTCAATACGACTACATATGGCAAATGCTATAACTATATCCACTATTTTTAAAGCAACAAGAGTTTATAAAAGTATATTGTTAAAATGTATTACATTAACAACACTAATTAAGAAAAATGAAATTATTATGACAAAACATACATTTGAATATAAAACTATTTGACTAAATGTTTCCTTCGATGGTAAAGCAATCCATTAATTTACATTGAAAATCATTTGCAACTTTTTCTAGGATATTAAAAGTAATACTTTGATATTATCTATCTATTTTCCGTTTTAGATTATGCATATATATTTATTCGTCTTGTCATATAGACCATAATTTTTAATTTTAACTGTTTCTTAACGAAGTAGTCTATTATAATTTTCATAAACTTGTATCTCAAAATTTAACTTAAATTCTTCTGAGCGCCATGCTGTTAAAACAAAGTTATTAAAAAATTATGGACTTTAAAATTATTTTTAATTACGTTCTTTTTTTTATTTGCAATTATACCGATTTACTTTGCCGTTTATTCAAAGTCGATTCATCAGAAAAATAAGTACTCCTCCTTAGACAAAAGTAAAAAGGTATCAATATGTATGATTACGATTCGTTGGCATAATCGTCAAGATTTGTGATAATAGTCTGAATATGACTTTTCACATAAAGCAAGTTCTCTAGGAAATATTCTAATAAAAGTGTCAAGAGTCAAAGGTCTCCAAGACCATAATCTACACATTCTCCCTATAACTTAAGCCAGCCAAAACCCTAATAGCCATTGTTTAAACACCAAGAAGACTTTTAGCCTCAGCCAAGATGGTAGAGGCCAGCCGGAGACTTTATCTCCGATATTTGCAAGAACACTGTTGGAGAGTATGGAAGCTAATCTGGCTAATATGATTCTTTCAACGCACTCCTCCAGATTGTTAACCTTTAGCAATTATATAGTATTTATAGGCTTTACCCGGTTCAAATCCGCATCGAGACCATCCTGGCTATCTCGTCAGCATTTACCAGGAGCCTTTTATTCCAATTGATTGATTGATTCAACCATCAACCTTTCCCCCTGCCTCCAAGGATCCGACCAAAGCCACCGCCCGGTGATGTCATCACAGATGAGTGAGATTAAATAAGTAGTAGATAATTGATGTATGCTACAAACAATAGACCATAATATAAACAAAGCCCTAGATTTGAGCTATGATGTCATTTTTCGCTATATCACCCCAGAAACACGCAACCTCTAAAGTAAAAGTTATAAGCTTCTAGCTCTTGCAAGAGAATTCTATGGTCGACTTAGTCAAAGGCCTTATTAAGGTTATAAAAGAGGACCATAATATATCGAGAGGTGAAATACCAAATCTAGCATACCAATTATAGTTCTATCTAAAACCAATTTAAATAATATTAAATAGGCGGTTTTTCCTAATGAAATCAATAATGTGCCGAGCTAAGCACTTTTCCAAAATTTTCAAGTGATATAAAACGATATTTTTTAGGTTTCTTTGAGTCACCTTTCTTAAACAGTGGAAAACTAGGGTCTACTTCAAGATAAAATTTCTTTTTAATTAAAATATTAACTCAAAGCTTCCTTTATATTTATCAATAAAAAATATTCACTATAAATTTCTACTGTATATTTGGTTTTGCAAGTTATTTTACTAAATTACAAAAAAAAATTGAATTGCTAATTGTCATTGTTAGAATAATATATTATTTTACCAGAATATGTTTCGCAATTTGTTGTCTGGATACAATTAATTAAAACTCCAAACCAATTAGTATGCAAAGTAATATATTGTCCACCTGTGCGTTTCACTCATAACCGAATATGTGAAGTGTTAGGTAATTATTCATTTTGTCTAAGCAAAGGCTGAAGCTCAAGACAATTAGTGAAATATAGGAAGGTTTTACGTTTGAATTAATTTCCGTAAAACATGTAGGTTAGGTATAATTAAGGGGTAAGAAGCTTTTTTTAGGGTGCATACATTTAATATTCATAAATACTTTAACTAAAAAATTAAGAATAGTAATAGGTCTTATAGCAAGAAATTCAAGTTCTTTTAAATTGTGAAGACGTGGTGACTAAACATATTACCTTACATACAAAAAATACTGTTTTACATCTTGATATAATCTAAAAAATTGTCATAACAATAAATCTACCGCACCTTGCCGATAAAATTTGCCCTCATTTTTTTTGCAACATCTGCTCCTGAGGGTGGTTTTATTACAATAGGTATGAATACATTAGTAAAATTGCCTTTTTTCATAATCGATTTTATTTACCTACGAGGAGTATGTTCACAAAATGCAAATAGTGTGACAATATTTATGGAGGATAAATAAGGATAAATACTGTCTGAATAAGTTAAAATAGATAAACTATGATAGTATTTTATTTTAGGCTTATTATGCTCATTAATAATTATTTAATTTTTTTATTGGTGAGTTAACTAAATTAGCTTTTTAAATCATAAAATGTCTTCCTTTTGTCTCAAAACTTTTAAAGTAGTTTGGCCAGATAGCCAGAGATATCTCTGTCTGAAGAACTTATAAAATATGTAAAACTATTTGTAGTTTTAAATTATTTGTGCAGATCCCTTATAAGTATGATTTTCAACTATAGATCTAATAATCTTGAAAAATGCTAACAAGTAAGAAATAACCGGCTAGCAAAAAATAAGACATTGCATTAAAAAAATTATCAATATTAATTAAGAAAAAAATATATTTTATGTTTAGAAAAATACCACAATTACTTAGCAAACTCACTGAAAACTCCTTGAATAAAATTTAAAAATCTTGGTTTATCAAAAAAATATTTAAAGATAAAATAACTAATTTTTTAACAAATTATATTTCCTTTTAATTCTAAAGATATTTTATATATTCTGTACTTCATTCGTTAGGAAATCAATAAAAGTCAGATAAAAATTAACATAATTTTTCAAGAAATATTACAGTTTGTTAATAATTTATTTACTAATTACAAATTTATGCATAACATAAATTAGCATGGTACGCTGTTTTCCATAAAATTTAATATGAAGATTATAAGTTCGAAGAGTTATTTGGAAAAATAACCAAAAGTATTGTAGACTGTTATTTAAGACTCATAACTTTTGAAATTGCAACAACTTACTAAATAAATTTAAAAATATAACAAGTTTAGTAGCTCTTTATTAATTTTAAAAATATATTAACTTTTTTAATACTTTTTCAGTTAATTATTAATTGGTAGTTCAAAAATTGCCCATGATAGCTTCTAGACCTACCGCAGCCTCTAAGATTGGATAAGAACATTGTACTTTGTTAGTTCTTTACAACCTAAAGAGCTGTAAAAAGACTGAGATACGCTATGGATTCACTGGTTTATTATTTCTATACTAGTTTCCACTAATCTTTTTTAGTAATATTTATGACTATTTCTTATTTTGAAATAATATAATAAACATATTTTTTTGATTTTAAAGCCGACGTATTTTGAGAAAAAAAAAGGTAAGAAACTTATTATTAATAATATAAATAATAAAATATAGAAATATTGTTACTGCACATACCTACCTTATTACCTCTTATTTAATTTAATATTTTAGAATGAATTTCCAACATTACCTTCGTATGACGGTAAATAGGGAACAAAGAAGAACAAGGGCACACATGGTTTCAATCTGGCGTATATTTGGTAAATGTAAACGAGAAATTCAGACGGTAAAGTATTTTAACTGAATCTGAATGTGGTAATGTCTTAGCTTTACACCTGTTTTCCATCCGAACCGGCAAGGCACGGCGTGTGAATAACAGACTTACCTTCTACCTATGTATTTTATTATATTTTTAGACAACAGTGGCATACGGTAAATTAAAAAAAAATTATTTTATTGTAATTTTATTGTATATTAAAATTTTATTGTAATTTTGTTTAGCTTTCAATTTATTTTTACTAAAATAGTAATAAAGAAATTTGTCAAGTCACATACCTGATACTCATATCTAATTTAGTTTCTGTTTATTTGAGATATACTTTACGCAATCATTTATTAATTTATAAGGATAATTTAAATACTGATTAATATCTTATTTCCTGCAACAATCTTTGACTTAGATTTTGCGATTTAAAAAGATGAATTTGGGATTGCAAATTCTTCCTTATCAAGATAGTCATTTTTTAAGTAGTGTTAAAAGAACAAACAAAACCCACAATACTATGAGGGCGAGTATAAAATAGGAGAACCAAGACAAATGAATTTGGTCGAATAAATTATTTCAAATGTGTTTGGCACCTAATCAGAAATTTGCTTTACGATATAGAATGAATTCATTTGTAGTGGTTTGTTTATATTGCTTTTTTAAGTAATTGCTTTGTTTTGTTTGTTAAGTATTGGCATAATTTTTTCACATACAGACTTAACAGAAAAATTATTATTTGACTTAATTTAATAATTTTTAATAACCTTGTCCATCAACAGAAAAAATATTTCGTAAAACAAACCAGGCACATTTAAATATACTATCGGCTCCTACACCAGTATTTTAAAAAAAATATCTTGCTAGTTCCTTACGTCTTAATGAAGTTTATAGTGATTATATTTTTATTTTCTCTTGCACAATTTTTATCTTTCAGTTCTGTTTATTCGAGTTTTGTTAATTGAAATCTATAGCTTTTAATCATATCAAGTAGGTCAAGTAAATACCTGTTTCGTGTGGTATTCAAATATGAATATATTATGAGTTTGACAGGCACCATGTTTGTTTATACAAATAAAGAAAATGTAGAGATGCTACTTGTATACGTATATTATAAGCCAAATGGAGATCAGCAGTAGCCACATAACATCGCCAAATTAAAGAATATTTAATAAACAAGTATTTGGAAGAGTTTTCATTTAGAGTTGAATTAAGAGTTCAACATGAATATTTCAGTGCTTCATTTCATGCGCTTAGCAGCTAGCTACTCATGGCGTCATATTGGACAATGTTGAACGGTCATCATCAGTTAGTATTTGCAAAGAATATCACATTGCTCTAGTTGTTTTACCCAGATTACTGTACTGCACCGTTCTCTAGTGCATACGTTTCATTTATACCCATTTCCACCAACCAATGCAAGCTCTGCAGCTCACTGATCTGAACCGACGTATGTAGTTCTTAAATTCACTTATTGCACTTTGTAATTTGGTTAATATCATTTTATTTACTGATAAGGTTTTACTGAATTAAGACTGAGTCAATAATTTAAGGAATTCCTATGTCTGGCAACTTAATAATACCATTAATCAACGGATTTTCCAGTATCGTTTTTCAATTGTTGTTTGGTGCAATTTGTTTAGTAAATGAACAGTTAGTTTAGCTGCAACACTATTAAATAAAAAATAATATATTTGTTTAAGGAATCAAGTTCATGAACATTTTTAACTCGAATTTGCTTAAAGAAATGTATCCCTATAAGCAAACCCTGTATAAATTACAATCCTTTAAAAATTACATTTTCAAACAATGACCGGAATTTTTCGATTTTTCTTTTATTTAAGGAGCCTTTTATCCTATACCTATACAACGGCTAACAAATTGAATTTACACGTCTCCTTTGTTATTTCCTCATTTCATTCCATTTGTGGCTTAATCTCAGAGTGGAATGCGAACATCTAATCTGTAAATTTTATTCCTTTGAATCCTTTTAAATTTAGGGGCCATTCATTGGTTAACAGATATATATTAGAATTTTTACTAATCGTAGAAAATAGGTTGTGGTTAGAATGGACTTATATATAAGAGTATTAACAACTAATAAAAAAGTGATATTAACCTCATAAAAAATAATCACAGGGTATTTGATATTCTAGGTGGTCAATCAGTTTATATTTTCCCTTCAACCACCAATTATATTTACTTACCACGTCGTATTAGAACTAAGCCTTCTTCCTTTGACTGTTTAGAGAGTAGTCAAGTTAAGGTAATCTGATTCAAAAATCAATAAATAATATAGTTACAAAATGTAAGGGTTACTATGCTTAAGGTATTAGTTTCTAAAAATACAATTTTTGTTTAAAAATTTGGGTAACGCCAGTAAGACTTTCTTTAAAACGAGCGCTTTTAATCGGATTTTCATATAGACTAATTAAAATACATCAAGAAAGAGGGGCAGTTACGAAGCTGCAAAATCTCTCTAATTGCTAATTATAACTCTGTGTATTTTATAAATTGTGATTCTAATCGCCAATCATGATAATGAATTAATCGAGAACCTTGCCAGAAGTAAACCAGTTTTAATTGCTTTTCCGTTTTCTGAATCGCCGAACTTCTTTCGACGATTATTGTCTTTCTTGGGCAAAGGTACGTTTTTATCTGGCGTTTTCTCCAAGATGCAAATTGCTTTGGTTTATTAACTTCTTCTTATCTGATCCCTCGAGTCCTTTATTCGCTTTTAAAATTTGAAACTTTTTGACGGGATATTGAATTTGCCGATATTATTTTTATAATTAGGCCGGATTTTAAAGTTAACCTTTTTATTTCAAAACCTGTTTTGTTCTTTATCTTTTAGATTTTTGACTATAGTGCGAAACTTTATTCGAAAGGATATCTAATATTTAATATTGTTTTCCTAGATGCCAATTTTTCAAATCTTTTCTGCATTTTACCACATTTATATGTATGCATAACCTAAACGGGCATGAGGCAAGGTAAAGTAGTGTGATGAGCATTATGAGTAACAAAGCGACTAGCTAACACCTACTAACTTTCAAGTTTGCTGTTAGTAAGTAAAATGTAGAAAATAAAATATAAAGATAATTAAATCTAGTAGCCAGAAAATCAAATTTAATGTTTCTCAAAGAACGCCAAAGAAAGAAATACAATTTCGATTTTAAGATTTCCTCATAGATCACACATTCTTTAAGAGAGGTTCCAAATTAATGCCAAGTCAATTACACTTTGCAAGCCACTCATACATTTATTAATTTCATGCATTTATTTTTTTGTCAATATTATTTTTTTAGTATATTTGTTTTAAGTATATACAAATTATTTAGAAAAAATAGTTTTATTCATTTGCATCAAAGAAGTATTTGTAAAATTGTCTCGATAAAAATCACTTGAGGAAAACATATATTTTAATAAATTGTTTATTACTAGCGGATTTACTTACTATTATTTACGAGTATAATTTTGTTTTTGTAATATTTGCTTACAATATTTTTTTTTTAATTGAAATTGAGTCTAACAGACCTGCAGAACACTAAATTTATTAATTAAAATGCAGTTTTTAACTGTTAAAGTGTAGTATATTAGTGGCCTTTATGCCATTTGTTATCTACTAAGGATTTTTTTATATTAGCCTATATCCCATGGTATAATGGGAATAGCTTACCCATGTGCTTGTCTAGCCATGTGTCCCACACAAATTTATTTATCAAAAAAATACACTTTAATATTAAATTTTGTATATACATTGGCTTCTTTTACACATTAGATTATCTCTTAATGATACTTAACTAACATAACTCTCGTTATTGCTCTTTACTTAATTTCTACGTTGTTAGCTGCTTTAACAATTAATTTGGCTTTTTACGAACTTTTTTTAAACACTCAAGATTGACCCAAGAATATTATTCTAATACTGAAAACTTTTAAAAATTGTGTTTTTATCAAGAATGTTTACATTTTTGCAATACCTTAATTTAAGCTAGCTACTAGTCATTTGCAATTCCAAAAACATTTCTTAGAAAGTCTTCCGTCTGTACAATTCTTTCCACAGAATAGGCAAATATTAAAAAAAAATATTTTTTTTAATATACTCTATTTACTTATAATTAAATCATTTGTTGGTTCCTTTTTTATTAAAGAACCAGAAGTACTATATTTCTAATAATAATTTTTTACCTTACTCCTTTAACGAAGTAACAAGATCTCCTCGTTTTTACTTTATAGAAATATTAGTTAGCTCAAGCAGTATTTTACCAGAAAACTTAGTTATAGAGAAAAAACTTGATAATTTTTGCACCGTTAACTGCATTTAATTACACAATGTTTAATTTACCTAAAAGTAATGTGTATTTTAAGCTTTACCTATGGGTTATAGGTAACTTGCAACTCTATTTTGATAAGCTAATTTGAGGAGGCTTTTATACTAGATAATGCCCAGAGTAGATTAGATTTCTAATAGGTTGTACCCAGTCCTCCATGCAACAAATGCCTAATGTCAACAGTTTTTTAATACTAGAGCCTATGTTTTTTAGTTGTTTACATGAAATTTTCTTTAATTTTGTGTATACTGTTCACATCTTCTTTTATACTAGTTCTAAAGGTCTAAGGTCGTAGAAAGGACTGCTAAAAGAGCGGATGTGACCTATTGTCTAGTTTTCTACGATTTTCCCAAAAAGCCTGGTTTTCTGGTGCACGTGTCATCAACATTTGTCCCCCTCTTTTTAACTAAAATAACTGTTTTTGAGGACTAAAATTAAATTAACTGTGTTTATGTATAATGTCATAACATGTTCGTTTGTACCATTTTCCCGAATTCTCTATTTTCTTTGAGTTTTCCTCAACTGCATTTTTTTGACCCGAATACTAATCTCGAAGATGGTTTATAAACGTTCGCGTTGTAAACATTTGCTAATTCCTGCCGTGGACATAAAAGGTGCCAGGTCCATCAGACTGATGCATTTCGATTCCGACATTCGTTGCAGTAAGGTCATACCGTACCTTTCAAGTAAATTATATATTATTTTCCGGCTTTTCAGTAGTTTTCTGGTACAGTAGTTTTAGTAGTTTCAGTATTTTTTTTTATTGTTTAAATTTGTTCTTAACAGTTTGTGAATTAGGTAAAAGTCACCTGTTGAGTTAACCTGTCGCTTCCGAGCATAGCGTTTTCCAATTGTCACACTAATGTATTGACTGTTATCATCATTCCTTCCCGTTTCGTTTTTATTATTAAAACATATTTTATATTATCTTTCTTCGGTTTTATAGGGCAGACAGCAGCCGTGTTTTCTTTTGTTAAATTATCACCTGAACTTATTTTTCTTCTATGTTGTAGGATGGGTAATAAGCGGGATATGTTAGCAAGAGAACCGTTAAGCAATCCGCGTTACGGCTTATTTTTTTTTCTAATTTTAAATGCTTGAAAAACCTAGGTAATTTTATTTCTTTCCGTTGTGGATTTTTTTCTGAGACTTATAATTCTTTACCAGACAGTTCCGCTTCGAGTTATTTCTGTTTAATACTGTTATTTGGGCCTATCTTTCTTCGGTTTTATAGGACAGGTAGTAAGCGGGTTATTTGAGCAACTTTTCGTAAGAGTTCCGCTTCCGAAAAAGTTACATTTTTATTTTGACCTTAAGTAAACGATTTACTTATTCATTTCTAACTTTTGCTTTTGACTTTTAATTTCTGCTCTGTACGCGGCCATACCGTCCCGTTTTTTTTTTTTAATGAAAACTGCTGTTTGGGCCTATTTGTCTTCGGTTTTGTAGGGCAAACAGTAGACGCGCTTAGTATTTAAGGCTTGGTCTTATTTTTTTTCGGTTTTGTGAAGCAAATAATAACCGAGTTCATGCGATGTTAATTTGTCGTTTAAATGCTAACAGAGCAGGGTGAATTTTATTTAGGAAAGGGTAGGTTGCGCCCGAGGCATGTTTTTTTTTTGATTTTCCTTCTATATCTGTAGGTAATTGTACAGCAAAAATTGAAGAGTCGACAGATACCCTGGGTCGCCAAAGTTAGAGGGATTTTTGTGTCATAGATTATTTACCCTCTACACTTCGTATACAAATTCTATTTACTTAATTAAATCTGTAATAAGAAAAAAATTAATATTATTCTAAACATGTGTAATAAATACCACATTAACGATTTTTCAACTTCTCCTGGATTTCATAATCAAAGAAGCACAGATGAATTTTGATCATACATTGTTAATTGTACTCATAAACAGTCTACGTCCAATATTTAAACTTTTTGATTTATTAAATTTCGCTAATATTTTTTCTACTTTACGCAGTTTTTCAAACCTAGAAAAGAATTAAAAAAATATGAAGCAATCGAGATTTAGTGAGGAATATAGCTTTAATCCTGCATTATCTTCTTCTAACGACACAACTTATCCGTTAACCGATATTAGCGAGCATCATGCAATTTAAACCTTTAAAATAGCGTTTTCCATTTCGCATTATAAAAACTAAATACTTAAGCTTTCTACTCCAGATCTTCTTTATGATCTCCATAACTTTATTTATTTTCTTGAGAACCTTAACATTTGTGACGTGAGCTGTCCAAGGTATTATAAGTATTCGCCGTTATACTCAGGAGTAACTCCTCGAGGTATTTAAGATAATGTGGAGAGAGAACAGGAGAGACTCCTTTTTTGTAGAGTATTAATTGAATGTCCATAATTCCGCTCCGTAAAGCAACACTGGAAACACGTAACACCGAAGCGTTCTTACTTTTATTGTTAGACTAGGGTCGTGTCTTTTAAAAAGGTTTGACATTTTTAGAAACGCTACACGAAATTTTTCAAAGCGGCAATAAATTTTACGAGAACGGTGCATCATCATTAATTGTTATGCCAGGGTAACTTCATGCAAAGCAATTTTTTTGATTTGCTAATTTCTAATAGAAAGTTGAGGTGCGGTATATTGATTCCTTTCTGGATTATCATAAATTTGATGTTATCTTTGAATCTTGTCATAAAATCTTGTAACTATAGGCTTTATAGATAAGGCAATATTAAGGAGGGTTCTAGATCTAGAACTTTTTAAGTGTAGTATATTAGTGGCGTTTATGCCATTTGTTACCTACTAATTTTTTTTTTATATTAGCTTATATCCCATGGTATAAGGGGAATAGGTTTCCCATGTACTTGTCAAGCCATGTGTCACACAAATTTATTTATCAAAAAAACACACTTCAATATTAAATTTTGTATATACCTTGGCTTCTTAGTTATACATATTAGATTATTTTTTAGTGATACTTAACTAACATAACTCTCGTTATTGATCTTTACTCAATTTTTAGGTTAATAGCTGCTTTAGCAATTACTTTGGCTTTTTAAGAACTTTTTTAAACACTTAAAATTGACTCGAAAACATTACTCTAACACTGAAAACTTCTAAAAATTGTGTTTTTATCAAGAATGTCTTACATTTTACAATACCTTAATTTAAGCTAACTACTAGTCATTTGCAATTCCAAAAACATGTCTTAGAAAGTTTTCCATCCGTCCAGTTCTTTCTACAGAGTAGCGAAAAATCATTATTTTTTAATATACTGTTTTTACTTATGAAAATTAAATCATTTGTTGGTTCCTTTGACGTTTAAGAATCAGAAATACTATGTTTCTAATAGAAATTTCTTACCTAACTCCTGTAACGAAATTACAAGATTTAGTTTTTACTTTATAGATTTATTTATTAACTTTATAGAAATACTAACGAATTACTTTATAGAAATTTGATGTTACCTTTGAATCTTGTCATGAAATCTTGTAACTATAGGCCCAGGATATGTAAGTTGTACTTGGTCCTTCATAGACTGTATTGTGATCCCTGGTCTTTATTGTTTTCAGTCCCGGTTATTCTTGTGACAATGAACAGCAACTTTTTTGATTTGCTGGCTTCTGTTATGTAAGTGGGTATGGCGCGTTGATTCTATTCTCGATTATCATGAATTTGGTGTTATTTTTGAATGTTGTAGGCCTTTAATATTGTCAGTAAATACCACGCTATAGTCTGCGTGCATATTATTCAATCGATGATCGTTTACAGATATTTCGAGGTCTATGTCATCTAGGGCTGGTTTATATATTTCTTCTTCTCTATGTATAGGTTAAATAATATAGGGACGAGACGACATATCCTTTGTATTTTGGTTACATTGCTGTCTTCTGCTCGTATTTGTATATTTGCTGTTTGACCCCAATAAAGGTTAATATTAATTTTAAAGTCTCGGTCAACTAATCCGACATTCCTTAAGATCTCTGCAATTTTTCAATGCTAGACTTTTTCAAATGTCTTTTAATAGTTTCCGAGGCATGCATATACATCGCAGTTCATATGGGATAAAAGACACAATCATTTAATCTTTAGATGGAAATAAAGCCTCAGTTCTCCTAATACTAAATTATTCCAAACCCTTCGACACTTTGACACGTACTTTCAGTATTGTCATTATTACATATATGCAGCCGATACCCAATTAATTATAAATTTTGATGAATTTAAGAAACCAACATAAATATGAGTCGAATAATCTGTCATTGAGACATTTATTAATGTTATATTCACACAAATAATATTTAAATTAAAATACATAAAAAAATATTACGTGAATCTTTGATATTGCCGCCTTTTAATTTGTGTGACATAATCCAGAAAAACTGCCTCGATAATGTAACTAAATGATAACGTAATTTAAGTTTTAGAGAACTCTAAGGTTTTTTTTAAGGATTATAATGGATATTAAGTAACTTAATATGAAGTAAGTCAAGATGCAGAGAACTACACTTAATACATTTTACTGCAAAAGTTTAAAGAAACGTTGTCTTGTTGATATTGCAAACCATAATAAAAAAAAATTTAATGTTTTTTTTTCTATAACGTACAGCCTGATTAATATCTACAAAATCTTGGATTTGGTTCTATTTGTGGAATCATTTCTGAGTATGATCTAAAAAAATTTTGTTATATCTAATATCTAATAAATTAAATAAAAAGCCTTTCTTCTTTTTTTACCTGATTATTGCCCTTTTTCTTTCCTTCCTATTACGGTTTTCTTTAATTGGCTCACTCTTCTCTCCTTTATATTTATCATTTTTTTAAACACCAAAAACTACTTTTATGTTTAAATTTTGTGTATTATTATTATAATACGTTTCGGAATTTTCCTAGTCTCGTAAAGTAAATTAAAAATAGCATCTTTACACTATTAAAAATTATTATATTAAATAATTGTTCTTTATATTTGTGTATTAGCATCCCCTATTGAGTCGCCTATGATAGTATTTTAAAAACCACGAATAGAAATGTCGCAATACTAGCGACACCCCTTGACTCTCGGACTAACCAAACAAAACGGGCTCTCCGCGTTAGATCCATGCACTGGATTCCTGCAGTGTCAAACAAATCTGGCCACGAAGATGGGATTCCGACAGACAGCGCTCGACTGTGTTTAATAAACAAAGCTTTTTATTAGTGTTTCAAAACTTCCAACAACAATTATGATTATGATGGTTTCAGGTTGCTGATGAATAAGTTTGCGTCACATAAATAGGGAATTACCTTATAAATTGATCTGTATAAATACTCTAATATAAGGAATAAAAAATCTGTATTTCTAATGCACTGTAATAATTTTCCTAATAATTTGACATTACCATTATGTTAAATCTCTTTATAAATAAAAATATTATATATTTATTGTTAAAAAAAAAACACCTGGTGTATGTCAATCCCGGAAATCTGTGAAAAATTACGCATTCGTTAATCATCATCTATTCATTTAAATTTAATTTAAGAATTTTAATGCGAGGTTTTAGGTTTAAATCCATTGGGTTCTTTCCTACAATTTTAATTTTATAATCTTGTAAAGCTTTGTACAATGGCACCTTACAAAAATTTTATCCTGGTAAGTTTATTTAAAATATTTAATATATTTGTAAGTAGTGTTTATGGTGCTTATAAAGCTTTCGTTATATTTAAAGTTAAATAGTGAGATTGCACCCAATGAAGCTTTAAAATGCAATTTGAACCATTTTTTTAATTCTATCTAGATCCAATATAAAATACTTGCATTTAATTATGAGAAAATACAACTAGCCCTTTATAAATAAAATCGATAAGCCGTGAAATTTTTTATGTTTTTTTTTTATATGAAAGATTACAAATTGCACAAAGAAATACATTTGAGTGAAAAAAAATTGAACATAGGCAACTTGCTTGTGCAATATTTTCTTTTTGACAAAATTTTGATTTAATAAACTTGAACTGAACAAGAATATAACATAAATATTTAAAAAAAAAAAATTAACTTTGCAAGTCAATAAGCTATTGATGCGCTTATTTACAAAATTGCTTAGTCAAAAAAAATACATTCAATATAAAAATTAAATAATACTTTATTAATTATTATACTTCAACATATGTATGTCCTCTAATCCCACATAAATTTTAAATAAATTTATTACGGCACTATACGCAGGTGCAGGCCTACTTTCGTTAACTCAAAATGGTCCTCCTGTCTCTAGACGCCAACTAAGAGAAGTACCAAAAGAGTTCAAACAAATTTCTCCCAAAAAATGTTTCCAATCGATTTTTAAGTACAAGTTCTTCTTTAAATGGAAGTAATTATGTACGAACTTCTCTTTTCTAAGTCTATTGCTATTTTGGATCATCCAAAAGTACCAAAACGCATCTTCCTCCGTTTGTAGTTAATTGTTTTAATCAAGGTTCACTATGATATTATATTACTAACTGAGCACTGGTTAAAGCCCTAACGAATATTTCTTAACATCTGATTATATTCCTATATCAATTTTTTGTCGGCAACACTCCATACATGAAGGAACAGCTATTTCAGTTAAACAAACAATTGAAGCTTTTTTCTGTAAAATTAATAAGTATGATAGCTTTCTGTTGGAGAAGGTTTTTGAATTCTCCCTTTGTTTTTGTAAGCGATTTAATTTATATGTTCTTTGTGTTTATAGACCATCCACAGGAGATATTGGTATGTTCCTGGACAAACTTGATTCTCTATTATCCCAATTGTCTCTACACTTCATAGTTATATTAGCTGATGACTTTAATATTAACTTCACTGATGTAAGCTTGCCATCATATCATACATTTCTTTTAAGAATATTGGAATCTTATGACTTGAAGATGCATGTTCTTTCACCCACACGTATAACATCCTCATCTGCAACTACTATTGATTATTTGTGTACAAATTTAAATGATGTGTCATGTAGAGTACTCTCATCTAGTATTTCTGACCATGAAGCCATTCTCGCTAGGATTCCATGCAACACTATTTCCTTCATCTCATTATTAAGGAAGAATTTTCAGCAGAGCAAATTTCAATGTTTTTTCTTCTACTACAGCTTTGGTAAATTGGAATGCAGTTAAAATGGCTCCTAACCCGTTTACTTTGTTATTTCATGTGCTATGTGGCAAGATCAATCAGTGTTTTCCTAAAAAGAGGCTTAAAATGAAAAATAGAAAACCATGGGTCACAGCAGGCCTCAGAACTTCAGCTAAAAACCTACGTTTTTTGGCTTAGTTGTGCAAGTATACAACTAATGCAAACATTATTCTTTATCATCAGAAATGTCGTAGTCTATACAGAAAGACGATAAAAGCAGCAAAGGTTAAATATTATAGTGACCGCTTGAATGTGTCCTCAAATAGTCAGAGAGAATGTTGGTCAATTATAAATGACTTCAGGCATTCTCACAAGAAAGTTTCAGAACCAGAAGTAAGACCAAATAGTTTAAATGATTATTACTGTAATATTCCTCATTTATTATGTGTGAATAATAATATTGATCCTTTGCATTATATTCAACAAGTGTCAGTTCAAAATTCTCTTTTCTTTTATTTTGTTAGCCTTACTGACGTTAGAGATGCAATTAAAAACTTAAAAAACCATAAATCAGCTGGAGCTGATGGGATATCATCAAAATTACTACTCATTTTGCCTGACTCAGCATTAAAAGCCTTAGCTTCTGCCATAAACAATTCCTTTCATAATGGCATCTTCCCAGCATGTTTGAAAGAGGCAGTGGTTATCCCTTTTTATAAGGGTGGAGATTTGAGTGAGCCTTGTAATTTCCGTCCAATTTCTATATTATCTACCCTCTCCAAGATAATTGAAAAACTTGCAAAAATCAGAATTTTGTCTTTTTGCAACATAATTGCATTTTATCTGCAAATCAGTTTGGATTTCAAACAGGAAAAGGGCCTCATGACGCTGTTTTTCGGCTTTTTGGAGAGTGTTTATGTGTCCTTAAATTCTGGAGAGTCCGCGGCGGCAGTGTTTTGCGATTTATCCAAGGCATTTGATTGTGTAGATCATGGAATACTGCTGTCTAAGCTCAATAATTATGGCTTTAGAGGTGTGGCATTGCAATGGCTGGAATCCTATCTGTCTAATCGTACCCAAAGAGTTACAGTATCTGGATGTTTATCCGATTCCGGATTCCTTAAAACTGGAGTACCTCAGGGTTTGGTGTTAGGACCACTATTATTTTTGCTCTATGTAAATGATTCGGGTTCATTAAAATTGCAGGGCAAAGTGGTTCAGTTTGCTGATGATACCACCATTTTATGGAATCATAGAGATTCTGATAGTGTTAGAGCCCAGGTTTTTAAGGATCTTAAGATTTTAGTAGAGTGGTGTGCTGCAAACAGGCTTGTATTTAATGTGGGCAAAACCTTTATTATGGGATTTAAGTGTGACGTTCAGGGCCTTATGTTTAGTGAAAACTCCCCTTTGCAAAACAAAGAAAGCTCTAAGTTCCTTGGTATTACCATTGATGGTCGCCTTCGCTTCGAAGATCATATCCTAAATCTTGCATCAAAATTATCCTCTGGATGCTTTGCAATAAGAATGGCAGGGCATGACCTGGGAGGGTAGTTGCACGTTCAGTGTACTTTTCTCTTATTAAGTCCCATCTTCGTAATGGCTTGCCTTTTGGGGTTTAAGCAACAGGGGATTATTAAACATAATTTTTGTGATTCAAAAAAAGGCAGTTAGATACCTATGTTTCGCTGGGTTAAGAGATTCTTGTAAACCTCTCTTTATATCTCAAAGAAACCTAACTCTTTTTTCTCTTTTTATCTGAGAAATAGCTTATTATAAATGTCCTAAACCTCCCTCTAACACTGGTCATATGACTCGCCAGGTTAACGATTTTCCCTTACCAATCCCTACATCCTCCCTCACCAAGAACTCACTTAAATACCTTAGCAAAAAAATTTACAACCATGTTCCTCTATGTATCAGACAAATTTTAAAAGTTAAGAAATTCAAAAAGAAATTAAAATCACTATTATTATCCAGGGCATATTACAGCCTTGACGATTTTTTTAATGATACCTTTTGACCTGTGCTCTGACATCATTTTAGTGTTATAGTTTTGTTTCCTATTAAATAATTTAATTTACTTTCTCTAAATTCTGTTTTATTGACAGCTTTACTTATTTTTTAATCAAATTTATCAAAAAGATGCTTTTTTTTCAATCTGTTTTGTTATAATTAATTTTGGTAATGTGTGTAAATTTTATGGTAAAGTGTTTTAGATGTTATGTTTGTTTGAAATTTGAAATTTAAAGTGAATTTGGAATTTTTTAGTTTTTAGGATGCTTGTACACAAGATTTTGTTGTCTTACGTAATATAGCACATTTTCTTTCTTTCTTTCTTTCTTTCTATAAATTTCAATTATTGGTCAGGGGTACAATAACATTGCGCAAATATGAAAGGAAACACAACGGCTTATAAAAAAAATAATTATACAGAAGCTTTTTTGTGCCTTGTGCAGCATATCCTTAACTTAGATGTAAATGAAGCATGTAAGGGTTCTTTTAAAGCAATTGAATACTTTGCTACAATTTGATTTTAGTACCAAATACTACCAAATAGTGGCCTGCTTAATAGAAGCTCAAAAATTATTTTACATTAAAATCAATATCCGACACATGTTGGAAAAATAGGATAGATACTGTAAAAGCTCTACATTTTAAAATTAGAAATATCATCATCAAGTAACATGCACCTCAAATAGAATATAAAATTTTTCTCTCGACAGTTATCATATTGTTTAAAATTGTATCTAATATGAAACTGTCATGAAAATACAAGAAAGCATTAATAGTAATTGTCTAGCTATCATGGATTATTTAGGCAAGCTAAAATTAACAATTATAGGTTAGGAAATAACAATATTTCATCACAATGTTTAAAAGTTAAAAACAACTTCCCGTCTGTTTATATTATAAGCAATCGAAAAAGAAATTTAGATTAGGAAGGAGAAGCTTAAAGTGCCTAAAGAAAGATGTTGAAAGTGATTTTTTCTTTACATTTACTAATGCTATTTTTCGGAGATAATAAAAATAATACTAATATTTAAAATTTATTATTTCTCATGACAGATTTCCTAAAATATATACGAAAATGCAAAATATAAATTAAGATAACTTAAAAATAAATAACTTTCATAAAGAATTTCGTTGTTGACAAAAAAAAGGCCTGGCCAAAGATTTCACAGGAAAAGGTTATAATAAAACTAATATAATTTGAAAAAAAAAGAATATTATAAAATATGTTAAAATTAGTACTACAGAATTACGCTAAAATTAAAAAGAAAGAATACTATACACTAAATATTGTAATTAGTTTTTATTACAGGGATTTTTACACAATATTTAATTTTAACCACGCATTATTCTAATCCTGGTAAGTGTTATATTTATTATTGAAAACGTATATTTTTAATTTAGTGCTACTCTACTTTGAGCACATTGCGCATAATCTATTACCATTAAAATTATAACAGGCGCTTTGCTAATATCCTATCATAAATGATTGTTTGGTATTAATAAAAATATATTTATTATTAGTTTAAAAATAAAAAGGAGAGTAATAAAATTTTGTACCACCGGACTAATAAATATGCTTTACCAAATTTAATCACTTTAGAAAGGTTATTCTATATTTATTTAATTTATAATTTTATGCCCTGCACAGACTTACCCTCTAGGTATAACTTGTAAGTATTCTTGTAAGTATATTGTAAGTATTCAATAATAGTCTAATATTAAGAAATGCATTGGTATAGTCAAAATCGCTCTTATCGTGCGGGTGTATCGGATTATCAACGACAAACTTTTGTAGTTACGTTTCATTTCAATTTGCGCAACAACGTTTTTTAACTACAACGCGTCAGATAAACGAAACAGATATATGCAGCGTTAATGTATCAAAAGAAGATAAAATTATAAATGTCAGTGGTTTTAAAACAATTACTTTCATAACAAACATGTCTGTCTCGTTTCGATTGATAGATGACATTATTTGTCACAATATAATTTAAATTTCAAATTATGGAAAAGAAAAATCCTTTTTGTCGATTTCTAAATCCTCAAGCCAAAAAAATGGTACTTAATGTTATTAATTACTTCGAGAACGAAAAAGAAAATAAAGGGTTGCCTAAGAATGTACAAGAAGAAGTAGCTTAAGCGCTTGGAATTAGTTTAAGAATGGTGCAAAAGGTTGTATATGAAAACAAGAACAATCTTATTCCCAAGAAGGAAAAAAAGTGTAAAAGGAAGAAGCCGAAGACTAAAGATTTAAGTGAATGTGTAAAAATGGAAGTAAGGGCTAGGATTTATGAACTATATAGGCTAAAAACAAATATAACGCTGCCATTTCTGAGGGATGTTTTAAAGCAACGCGGCACTTTGGAAATTGGACTTTCTGCTTTATCAAAATTAATTAAAAACATAGGTTGTCGCTATAAAAAAGACTGCAATAGAAGATATTTGTGTGAACTACCAAATATTGTGAGCCAACGAATAGGATTTTTAAGACAATATACACAAAATGAAAAATCAAAGTTAAGGAAAGTGGTATTCTTAGATGAAACTTGGATATTTTCAAACGGGAGTGGAATAAAATCTTGGCAAGATGAATCTGTGAAAAGCATGAAAAGAAAAAAAGGATGTGGTCAGGGAAAACGATTTATTATTTTATATGCCTGGTCTTCAACGGGATTCATTCCAGATGCAAGTTAAATTTTTTCTTCTAAGTCTAAAAGTATGGATTATCATGACAATATGAATTGCGAAATGTTTGAAAAATGGTTAAAGAAACAGTTAATGCCGAACTTGCAAGAACCTTCCTTAATAGTATTAGACAATGCGTCGTATCATTCAAGAATTTTGAATAAATAACCAAATGGAAGTTGGAGAAAAAGCGAAATTTATGAATGGTTAGTAAGAGAAAATCATAATCCCTTGCCATATATGCTAAAATCCGAACTTCTTTCAATTCCAAAATCGCTGAAAAGACCAAAAATATATGCTGTTGACGAAATAGTACGTGAATATGGCCATGAAGTTTTAATATTGCCACCATACCATTGTCAGTTTAATGCCATTGAGCTTATATGAGCAGGGTCAAAATCTTATTATGAGAAGCATGTGGGTGCTGGGCTTAGATCTGACCAGGTTGAAGCTGTTTGGAATGAGGCATTGAATCACATCACAAAGGAGTATTGGCGGAAATCAGTGGACCATACAGAAAACATTATTAGAACCTTGTGGAGAGAGAAAAAGTACTCGATATCCAAGTTGAACCATTGATCATTGCTCCATTTGAAGAAGATTTGGAAAATGACGAAGAGTTTTCCGACTCTGATAGTGATAATGATAGTTATAATTATTTTCTTTTTTTAGTCAAATTTGTTACTTTATTTTTACACATTCACTTAAACCTTCAGTCTTCGGCTTCTTCCTTTTACACTTTGTTTCCTGCTTGGAAATGAGATTGTTCTTGTGTTGCGTTTTAGCTACTTCTTCTTGTACATTCTAAGCAATCCATTATTTTCCTTTTCGTTATTAAAATAATTAGTTATTAAAAAATTTTCTTTTTGCATTTCATTTATTATTTAGGTATAATTAAAAAGTACAAAAAAATTTTTTTTAAACAAGGCTAAGTAGATAAATTGGTGAATGCGCTGGGAGATAGATATGCCCGGCGCATTCTCAATTTTTTTAATAGTTAGTTTCAATCTTGTTTTGCCTTGTAATTTGTAAATTAATAAATATTTATAAGAAACTGACATTTTAAAGAACTCTCGTAGCTCCCCTCGTATTTATCTTTTTAAAAAAATCTAAGTAAATAAATTGGTGAATGCCCTGGGAGATAGAAATGCCCGCTGCATTTACCAGTTTTTTTTTAAGTTATTTTTTGTCTTTTTTCGACTTTTAACTGATATAAAAGAAAAGATAACACAACTTTTTTAATTTTCTGTGCATCAACGTATAGATTGGGTCGAACGACAAATAATAAATCATAAAATTAAAATGTCATTTTAAAAGTGAGATTGAACATGAACTTGCCTTTAAACAAAGAAAGTAGTTTTCTGGTCTCTGACTGCACTGCATCACACAATACAAATTAATTGTTTGTCATTATACCAAAATGTATAGTTTCCCAATAATAATTACAAAAAAACACAATCACACAGAAACAAAGAAGAAGACAAATAATCGTTAAAAATTAGACGCTGTGCCCTGAAATCGACAAATTAGTATGTTATGCACATACATAGGGTCATGCTGAATCGTATACTAATTTCTCAAAAATTTAGGTAACGACCATTTTTAAATGAAATATGTACAATTTTAATGAAAGGCTAGGGAGGCATTTTTGCTCTCATAAAAAATATAAAATGCTGAGATTTAGATATTATTGCGTAAAGAAAAATTGTTATTGAGAATTCCGTCTATTTCGGACAATTTTTCAAAAAAGAAAAGTAAATATTATGTCTGGCAACTTAGCAGAATATCGGGGATTCTAGGCATATACCGATGAGGCATATACCCAACGGGCTTCATACTTATGGGCTTTTTCACGTCATAAAAGGAAATAACCAACGTATGTTTTACATGTCGAATCTCGGATACGTAGTATTCCGCAGACATTTTTACGGCGTTAAAGGCATCACGTCAGTTAATAATTATGATCTAAGGTGTATACGCGGTTTTAATATGTCACATGACGGCGTTCAATGTATTGTCAAACTCTCAAGGAAATAACATTTTGGCAGCCACTGATTTTTCAATTTGATTCATATTACGTGGTGATGTTTGAACCCCCACGATAAGAGCGAAGGCGACTATATGTATTTATTAGCTTTTACTCGTAATTTTTTGTTTTAAAATAACCTTAAATATTAGCGAAGCTATAGCGATTTTATGAAAAAAAGCAGAATAAAAAGAGGTTTAATAAATTAATGAATTGTCTTTTGAAAAATAAACTTTGAAAACATATATAACTCCTTTTACAAAGTACTTCATTTTTAATAACAGGATATATATTTTTTATATGTGCAATATCAGCAAATATCAGATAGGAATTAGGAAAATTTGATAATCTGAAAATTATTGTGAAATATATAATGAGTTATACATACAAGATATATTATATTATACAAATAATATCAATAATCTTTAAGAACTAATAAAAGACAAACGAAAATTATCTAAAAAACTAGAAACATTCAACTAAAATAACACTGACATATTTGTAATTGACTTTTATTAGAAAATTGGCATCATTATGAAAATAATATGTAAAAAAGCGATATTTTACAAAGTCTTATTTCTTCTGCTTGGATTTTGATGCACCATGCGTTTAAAGCGATGTTCTAGAGCTTAATTTAATATTGGTTGCAATATAGCCAGAATTTAAACCTTTTCTTTAAAGTCCATTCTTTTCATTACAACATTTTTTAAAATAATAAGAACTACGCCCAGAAGCAATAAAGTTAATATGTTTTGTCAGAAATATATTAATAATAGTCACTCTAAAACTGTTGACTTAATAGAGGGGCAAACGTAGCTTTAGACAAAGGAGTTTTTATTTTTACATATTTTAACCGTTCTTCTTTGTTCTAGGATTCTATTTAGGTTAAGATCGTAATATAGGCTATTTATATATGACAAAATAATTTCTTTGATCTGTCACAAAATATTCGAAGCGTTTAGGACGAATCTGTGTATAAAAGTCAATTATTTTGTCTGCTACTTCTTTAATTTAATATATGTATACATTAATCCTCCCTTCCCTAGTAAAACATGATGGCAGTGAAGTTACTTAAAATACAACAATAAGATTTTCGATAAGTATATTATATGTATTTAAAAAGTAATGATAATAAAGATAAAAGTTAACAACCTAATCAAAAATTAAACAACCCAGAAGAATCCGTTATTACCGATTATATAATTTTGACAATTGCAGGATATATTGTAAAGATACCTAGCAAGTAAAAAGCTTAAAAAAGTACTATGAAAAATCTTTTTCACCCATCGCATCGTTATAAAATAGGAAGTAGAATCAGTCAATAAAAAGAAGCAATATGACAAGAGAACACAAGAAGAAAAATACTAAACTTCTTGATTTTTTATTATTAAAAGCAATCTGTTATCAAACGTTAAAACAAAACTTTATTATTTTAAATATAAAGAATTTGGTTCTATTATTAAGTGCGTAAATTTTATTTATTTGTCATTTATATTCACCAGCTTGATAATGATATCTAAAGAGAATTGTGCGTAATTCTTTTCTTAAGTTAGTAATATAATCTTATCCCTTATCATCTTCTCATATCTCAATAAAAAAAGCAAATATTTCTTTTAACGCACAATTCTCCACTTTCAGAGCAAACAAACCCGATTTTTGGGGCACGCATAGGTTTCAACGCAATAATAACAATTTTGTCCCGTGCATGTACTTTGCCGACCCTCTATACCCACATTGCTTGCGGGCTTTGAGGCGACCCTGGTCTGGCTAATAAAAAAACTGATATGACTACGGTCAACGGTAGACATCAGGACGATGCGGTGGACATACTTCTATTTACGGTGTAGGTGTTTTTAAAAACAGGACTGGATCCGAAAAATGTTTGATGGAGAAAATCAGCAATTTTTACATAGCCGGGTGGGTTTTAATATTTTTAGTAATTGGTAAAATACTATAACCAACACAAAGTGAAGTTGAAGATCATATCTATATATAAGAAAAATTATTATCGTAACTTTTAGTAAAATTAACTAATTAGTCTCAACGTAACTATGATTGGCTCAAAAGTACTTTAATTTTTTTTAAAGCATATGAAGTAGCTTAACATTTATATACAGAGAGCGTTCCTATAATTTATTCTTCTTGTCGCTTCACCCCATAATGCCCAAATAATTACTCATTATTTAGACCATAGATTTCCTCAAAGGTGGTCTTTCAAATAGGGGGTCCTATTAGGTGGCCAGCCCGCTCTCCAGATATGACCCCAATAGATTTTTTATCTAGGGTTATTTAAAGGATCTTGTTTATCAACGACCATTCAATAATCTTGAAGAGCTTAAAAATCGAATTCGTGAAGCCTGTCGAACAATTACTGCTCCCATGATTACTGCAGGCTGCACAATAGAAATCTTTCGGCGATATGAAGCTTGCGTGAAAGTTGATGGAGCTCAATTTGAGCATTTAATTAATTAAGAAATTTAAATTTTGTGAAATAGATTAATTATGAGGTTAAAATATTGTATAATAAATAAATTGAATTTAAAGAGAAACTTGCTATTTTAATTTGTCAACAGAAACATTTAAATTTTAAAATTTTTAAATTTAAAAACCTCTTACGTTGATGTTGATGATACACGTGATTTTTTTATGAAATTAAATTAATAGTTTTACAAGCATTCCAAATATTAGAGGAAATAGTGCTGGTGCCCTTTGAAAAAAAAGTTGGGGTGGTTTTAAATGAATGAATTTGTCAAGGATAGTTTTTTAAGTACTTTTGGGTAGTGATCCTATAACTATTAATACATTTACATACTACATTTTCTTAAAAAAATGTATATTTAAAAATAAAAAAAGGTATAGCCTGTGACGTTGATTCTATGACATCCTCTGTAACATGTGTCAAGTGATATAGAATATACTTATTTATTTTAATAGCATACCTCTAGGCTTTATTACCTCTTTGTTAAAAAACCAAATCCTTAGCGTATGGGTTAAACCAAATTCCCACAATAAATTTGTATCTAGCTGATCACCTACCACTTGTAATCGAAAGAAAAAAGATAAGACTAGCATTGTGTCTTATCCCTATACCTAAAAAATACTTATTTAATCAAATGCAAAAACCTACTTTTATTGAAACCGATAATCAAGATCTTTTAAAATATACTTTAAGGTAATAACTTAAAAAAGAAACCGAGTTACTCCCCTGTCTTCCCTCAAGCGAAGATGACCTCGCTACTGATATTAGATAATATCAAGAAAAAACATGCAGGGAGCGTCCTTATATCCGGCGGCCACTGGCCATATAATAAAATGGTCCAATATCCGCAGCGACACACCACCTTGTACGCTCGCACAAATGGAATAACATAAAAGTGTGTCCAGGTCACCTCAGGGATGTGTCCCATACATTGTCGGCGAGCCAGAGAACAGGAAATTTGAAAATATAAAAGTTGTCGTGCCTTGACGGGATTCTGTCATCTAATTTTTTGCTTGCTTGGCTTGGGCTCAAAGTTCGCATGAAAGAATATTTTATTATTGTCGGTGGTATTCATAATTTGGTAATTATCTTTGAAAATAGTAACTGACAAAGGCTTTTATAAATTTAAAGAATTTTTTGACGCTTATTCCGTAATTGAAAAAAAACTATACAAATAAAAAATTTTAACTACTGATTTAGCTTATTTACATGATTATTTTTTTGATCAAAATGAATTAATAGATAAAATGAGTTAAGTAAAGGTATAATAGTTGCTAAAAGGCCTAACGCCTAAGCCAGTACATAACTAAAAGTGGCAATAATATAGTACATTTTGCAAGCATAGGATTTAATATGAAAATTCCAAAATATTCATTTTGATTTTGCATCTCTAATAATATTCTTACTTTTCTAAGAATTAACATAAATACAGGGGTTTTGTAATTAATGGGACAAACTTGCTGGGGTTCTAGAGGGCCCCAAAATAAACAATAAACCCCTATCCGAAAATCACTAGATTTTGAGATAGATGGTGATAAAATTTTATGAAAAAATCTTATTTTTTACGATAATCTTGATAGACCTGTAGATATTTATCTGAAAATTAGTGGATAGTTTCTATGCATTTGGTACTATTTTTTTAAACATAATTTAGTTTTTTATTTTACCACTGGCGTACATGAGGACTAGAACCTAGTGAACTCTTTAAAAAAAATGGTACGTCACTTTTTTTTCTTTAAATAAAAAATATTTTTCGAATCCAAATTTAATTTAGAGTAAATATTGTCTCCTGGCTTTGTTTTCTCTAATCTATTGTTTTCAAATCAAAAATTTAATTCATTGTTCGAATCTCATTTCTTGCTAAAATTTAAATTTTTAGCTTCATCCGTGTGATAATATTTACGGTATTTATTATAGGGAAAAAAATGACTAGCCTTAATGTGGAATTTGGTACCAGAAAGTTAATTTTTGCCATTGTTTATGTTAAAAATAAGATTTTTCATAAAATTTAATCACCCTGTATTTCAAAATCTAATCATTATTGGGATAGGTGTTTATGGCGCAAACTTGCTTATTTGAAGCCATTCAAGTTTGTCCCACTAATTATGAAACACCCAGCATATATTTTGAATCAATATAAGACGACTTAAATATATAAGTATTTTGTTTTTATAAGCATTTGAGATTATTTAACATACGATGATTGACATAGTTCAATTTTAAAATTCAATCCTTTTAAAGATTTAAGGGAGCTTAGGTTTCTGATTATCTGCTCTTAAAACCCTGTAGTCAAGGAAATTCAATAGATGGCGCACATGTTTAACATTATAACCTACAGGAACAAAGAAAATGTAATAACTGCCGCATTTTTTTAAATTTTACTAGTTACATGACAAGAATAATCAAATTATAGTGTGAGCTAGATAATGCATTGGTACTCAGAAGCTTACACGAAAAGTGACGAGCTAGGGATATAAAGTACTTTGCTTCAACAAAGAACTAAGAAAACTGGATCTAGTGCTAAAAGTAATTGCAACTTTTACATCGTCAGTCAGCATAGTTGTTATATTAAACTAAAGTATTTTCTTGTCTTTGTATTTGCATTTTTGTGACATATGCTAGGTGTATACGAATTTCTTTAATGCATATTGATAACTTTTATTGTATAGCTCATAACTAATAAAAGTTAACATAGTACTGCTAAACGTACCCATTTACGTATTACCGTCATATTTACAACTTTTAACGCATAAACATAACGCACGAGTATTAAAGTTGAAAATTTTCAAATTTTTACACTAATACTACACTAAGTCAAAAATAAGGTTGTCATATTTTGAAGAACATTGAAAGGTGAAAATTAGCATTGTCGTAGAACTATGGGTAATTTGTTTGCTTGCAACCTCTCTGATGCAATGATGTCAAATGTTTGTATAGAATTCGCATAAAAAGACAGCCCTTAATATCATAAAAATTTGACACTAACTTTGACAAAGGCAATACTACTATTATACAAATACTACTAAGCGTATTTTTTAATAAAATATGATAAAATACTCTATAAAAAATCAAAAAATATTTATTAATAATAAATTAAAACTCTTTATGCCCTTTTTTAGCGTACTTCATTAGAGTAAAGGCACGTCTAATAAAAAATATGTTTATGGAAATTAAATATTTTATAATTATTATAGATTTCTTAAAAAGTTTTTATTTGGGTTTATTACTATGATTCCGTATTCTACGTTTATGATGACGGTTCTCCTTTGGTAGAATTTTATGACAATATCGGTATTTACTTGTGAAAAGATCGGCTTGAGTAATTTTTTTCTAATGGTGCGGCACAAACGGCATAAGTTTTTATCATCGTAACAGTTCACAAAAACACTCAAATGAGATTTTTTTTCCTTTTTCAACCAAAAACAAAAGAAAAAAGTATAGAAATTCATAAATGCCGAATGGAAACACAAAGCCATTGACAAGATGACATTTCGCAAGGTGACATCAGTTTTTGCTTGCGGTGTTGCAATTCCAATTTTTTTAGAAGCAGTTTTTGGAATAAGTATATTAATAATTTTTTTTTCGCTTTGAAGATGTTATTTTTGCGCTTAGAATAAGATATATTTATTCTTACTTTAAATTTTTTATCCAAAATCTAACACTAACAAGTTAAATTAACTTTATTATTAATTGTTAATATATAGCTGAAACTTACCTTTTTTGCAAATGTATGTAAACTTGGCAACAGAGAATCGGTGAATATGTTTGTAAACAAAACACCCCTCGTACCCGTGAGCATATGTTCAACTCGAGCAAAGTTGTTGTTTACTAATTTTGCATTAAGTAAAATTGTTTTTATTTTTTTTTTGCGAAAGCCATGCATCGGATAAAAAAACAAAAATTAAATTTGCTAAAAAGTAATTGAGGATTTTAAAAATAATTTTTATTTTAAGAAAAAGCAGTGGCATAGTATTTCTTTCACTAAAAATATTCAATAGAAGAACTGTAGGGACGCCACTGGCCGAGAAAATATTTCTTTTTGCACATCAAAAAATGCGTCTTGATACATGGAATATACGTACCAAATTTCATAAAAATGTCTACAATTTTGTTTAAGTTATTATTAAGAAACTGATTTTTTTTTGAAAAGTTTAACACTCTGTATCTCAAAAGTTAAGACGTTTAGGACATATATTCATAAAAACTTTTTTTCTTAAAATGGGTCCAGGAATCACCCTCTTAAATATTATCACGTCTTGAAGGAACACCCTGTATAATTTAAGCGTAAAATTATAAACTGCAGCCAATTATAAAACTCTTAGCTAGATTTAATTATTTTCTAAGATATTATAAATCTAAAAAGTCAAAGATATGGCATTATGAATTTATGAAAGTTTCAATGACGGAAAAGCAGTATGTACATTGAAAATGTAATATTAAATAATTCGAAAATTATATCAGTATTTATTGACTGCTCTAACTAACCGCAAGCATAAAGACCTAAATCCAAAACTATAATCTAATGATTAAGCTACGAAATCAATTTCTGACTATTAATTATTACTTACTGTTATTCTTAACACATGTCTAAAAGAACTTATACGAATTTTTTGTAAAATAATGATCAAAACTACAAAAGTATTAAACTAACCTACACCTTACCCTCTAATTTACTAATTTTAAAACTAATTAATTCTACAAAAAATATCAATAAATTTCCTACTAAATTAACAGCAAACCTGAGTTTTAAGTGAATTTGTGCCTTTCATCGTGAATGCACTGTAGGATATATTTTACACACATATATACATGGTGTTTCCTAACTACGGTATGAAACTATACAGGGTGAATCGTTAGGTCGTTTTATGAAAAAAAGTTCCTATGAACGTATGTCGGGAGTTGCTTTGTTTCTGAGATACAAAATACAAAATACTGAATACAAAAATAAATAAAAAGCTGCAAAACAATTAATTATTGGCCTTGTTTTTTTCTCAACAATAAGCATGTGGTGCCCACTGACACGCCACTGGACCTAATAATTTTAATCTAGTTACAGCTAAATAAGCGTCTTATAACTTTAAATAACTGCACCAAATTTCAACCAAATCGGTTTAAGGATAGTTATAGTATTTTTAAAATACCGTTATTTTTTTTAACCTTCATCGCCTCACCTTCAACGATTCACCCTAGATAGTTTTGTACCGTAGTTAGGAAACACCCTGTATATATAACAAATTTCCTTTCTTCAAAGTTGATCGTACAAAACGTACATACGTTTTTTCTAGTTACACTAACTTCTAAAGGATATGAAATTTTATGTTATTAAAGTAATGAATTTAATAACATAAAGTTGAGCAGTTCAGTTTAAAGGGAAAAGTGACAGACAGAAAACTAGCAAAGTATATACATGCTACCCGACAAGTAAATTTATATCTCTGTAATTTACAATTGGCTCAGAGTAGATTAAGAAATAATTATTCTTTACTAAGTTCTTTAATAAAATTTCGTCTCTTATAAAAAATATGTCTAAATTTAAAAACCATCAAGCATAGCGTCCAACGATTTTTAAACGAGTAGTGATATAATTTATTGTTTTTTTTTTGTCTTAATTTATTTAAAGATTATATATTTTATAATTTTTTTACTTGACGATTGCAAATGTCTTACCTCAAGGCGTGATGTACATGATATTAATACCATAATGTATAATTTAAATTATTATATGACTTTAAACTTAACTTTTCATAGAAAATTATAAATTAACATTTTTATTTTATATGTTTACGTAATCCGTTTTTAACGGAAAAATGTATGCTTAATCAAAAAATAGGACTAGAATATATTCTATTAACTTATTGTTTAACAAATAAAGTCTGATTTATTTTAAAGGCATTATTGCAAATATAAAATAAAATTTACTTCTTTTAAATTTAAAAAAAAATTAAAATTAAAAAGTAGAATATTTCACTTTTCTAACCAAGACTGAAAGTCGATCCATCCTGAGGGCCGTTAAGTCTAGTTAAACTTATCCAAAGTTCGTAAGGCCAGTGACCTGTATCGAAATACGATAGTTATTTCTTTCAAATTAGTTTTTCGATAAAGTAGCGTGACGAATTGCTATAGGTGAACGTTAGAGGCTGTAAATATGTCAACTTAAAAGCAGCTAATTAATTTTGTTGTAGATTTCTCTCTGGATTCTTTTGTTTCAAATTGTGGCTATTTTAGATTCTGGAAGATGTATTATCAGTAAATCAGATAGGTATTTTTAAGTGAATAAATTTAGCTATAATTTCAAGGATTTAATTTAAGAGGTATGGCTTAGTTCTAATGATGTAAGTAATAGAACATTATTTTCTATAGAATATAACTATAAATATATAATTAAATATTAAAATGGAAAATAAGTATTTAGGCAGTAAATTAATATAATCTATTTATATATTTTTTAAAGTAAATGAATTAAAAATCCTGACCGGTTTATGATAAATACAGATTTAATAGGGTTTTTTTTTCAATATTCCAGTATTAAAGAAATACTAGTTTAGTTACAGTTATTTACAGTTAGTAAGCCTTAAAAAGGCTATTTTAACTTTTGGTAAACTTCTATACTATTACTAAAATAAATTAATTATTCATTTCAGTAAGGAAAAAGAGCTTTGATTAATAGTATTGGGTCAGTAGTTTTCAAAATATAAAATTTAACACTAAGTTATGATATTTAAGCCGGAAAATAAAATAGTTTTCTAATTTTTTTTACAAACCGGCATGCAGATAATATTTAATAAAATAGGCCTAAATAATTTAATATAATAAAAAAAACATATTTATTACATGTTTCACATGCTCCTAAAAATCTTCATATTTTAATTTAGAGGAAAAAACTAAATGCGGTTCAAATACTTTAAATTTGCTTTTAAAATCCATGTAAAAATAAATTTTACATTCCAGCTAACAAGAAAAAAATGCTTTTAATAATTGGTTTTAAATCGGTGAACTATTGAAAACAATGTTGTGGTTTAAATGTTTTTAAAAAGTAAGGGGTCTATAACTTTTGAACTTCCATGCTGAGATGTCACAGTATCGAGGTAGATAAAAAAAAAATAATAAATTTACTGACATCGGGTTTTTAAAGGTTTAACTCACTACGTATTAAGTTAAATATTACACGGATTAAATATATCACAAATTAAGAAAGCATCAAAATTACTGTAGAGATAAATAGGTCATTGCTAAGGGACTGAACATATAATAGCATTGAAACGAACATATTTTTTAAATAATTTTAAAAGAACTTTGTGTATGTAATAAGAGATAACATTTTTTTATTTGATAATATCTGAATGTATAGAGAAAAAAAAATATTTTTAATTGGCTATGAGTCGAATAATTGTTAACTTAACTGCCGAGATTAGTTTGTTAGCGCAAGTAATAATTATTAGACGTCATATAAGGTGATAACTTGGATGACGTCAAATAGTATGAGAGAACAACTGGCCAATACACTTTAAAATTAAGATTGTGTAATGTAACTGTATACAAGATGATACGGAAAAAAGCATCCAAGTACAAAAAAAAACAAATAAGATCATCATGAAAACTATAAAACTAGTACCAAAATAAGTACGATTTCTCATCATCTTAGGTAATAAGATAAATCAATAATACTGCTTTAGCAGGCACATTTTTTAAAATCACGTATATCAATAGGATTGTTTTATTATGCATTATGGTTTATTAAATATAATATTTCTGTGGAACTAGTAAAATTATACATAACTGTTTAAAAAAATTATACTGATAGTACTTTTGGTGAAATAGACTTATACGGTACTTTTCTATCATTAAATATTACTAGTTTTATTATTTTTTATTTAAATTATATTTTAAAAAGGGTACTTTTTATACTAGTCTAAAAAAATTAAAAGAAAATTATAGGACCTTATTTTAGTTACACTCGTGCAGGTTTTTTATAAATTTAGAGATATATTATATTATAAGTTTATGGCTTTGTTTGTAAAAATTTTAATTTAAGATCTTTGAATCTTCATACTCTTCTTTAAAGGGAACCAAATTAAAAATTATTATTATTATTATTATTATTATTATTATTATTATTATTATTATTATTATTATTATTATTATTATTATTATTATAGATTTCATGCCAATCGGCAATCGCACTTCAAAAGAATGAAGCTCTGATGTAGTCCTTTCCATGTTATCGGACTTGTTTTTAACCTTTATTAACTCAAATATTACACCTAAACCTAAATTACATGATATGTTTCTTAAACTACATACATTGATGTTATTTGAGTTCCCAATAATCTTTCAAATG
Organism: Anthonomus grandis grandis; assembly: GCF_022605725.1. NCBI lineage: Eukaryota > Metazoa > Arthropoda > Insecta > Coleoptera > Curculionidae > Anthonomus > Anthonomus grandis. The sequence goes on from NC_065557.1 coordinate 18,415,888, forward strand.
ACTCGAGATGTATAATATATATGTATATATATAGATATATATAATAGCGTCCATTTATGCATTAGTTTTTAGATGCTTTACTTAAAGTTGAGCAGTTTTATGTTTTCGATCAGGCTCTTTGGTATTACTCCTGTTGACACAATAATTGGGATTGTCCGCATTGCTTCCCTGATTTTCCATTGTCTTCGAATCTAGTGTTAGCTCCCTGGTACTTAACAATCTTTTCATTATGTTTCGCTCTTAGGTTGTTATTATTAGAAATAGCTACATCATTAAAGGTTGTTTTCCTAGAAATTTGACCGATTAGTATTAGCTTAACTCTTTTGTTACTTACTCGTTGGTCTGTAAGTACAGTGCGATCCCAATACACTTTGTGTTGCTCATTTTCAAGAACTGGTTTCGGCTTATAATTATATTATGGTTCCTTGGCTACTGATAAGAGGTTTAGTTTTTCTGCGAGCTTTTGATACAGTATCTGTGCAACTAGATCATGCCTTTCTTTATATTCCGTTGGTGCAAAAGTGTGACATCCACCGGTGACTCGCTAAATGGACTTCGTTGTCTCACATTCATATCTACATCTGTCATTTTATCGGATATATGTCACACCATTGCATTATTTACGACAAACTTTAAATAATTTTATGTTCGGGGAAAAACTGTCTTGAAGTCAACCAGTGTATGTCGACATACTCTTATTGATTGAACCTCCTGAACAAGCCTCCCGTGTCTTCTCATTTCTTTCTTTTACTAATGTGCTAAGTCAGTTGTTTCCCTATATCGGCCATTCCTCTTCCTCCCATATGTCGAGGTAGCGTAGTTTGTTGTACGGCACTGGGCGGATGATGCTGTTCTAGCCTTTTTTTGTTCTGTTTTCGATGTCCGTTGTAGTTTATCCTATAATACCAAAATAGTAAGTTAGTGAACTGACTACATAAGTATAAATCGCGTTAAATAAGTTTCTGCTATTAAGACTTGTTTTAAGGAGTCGTCGCATTCTTGTAGTGAACTTACTAGTTCATCTCCATTCTTTATAGTTCTATGGTTTATTCTTTGCGCCTAAGTTATTCCTAGATATTTGTAGGGTTTTTCTTCTTAATCTTTCATTAACTGTTTGACCGTTTTCCATCTGAAACTTACCTGTTTGTAGTTCACCCTTAATAATGTTCACAGTTTGTCTAGGAATCATATTAGTCTCAATACAGATACCATTAGGCACCTGAAATTTTATTGATGTTCGCCAAGATTCTATAGTGAATTATTTACATCACAGTGCTTAGACCAACACACGGGAACCAAGTCGAAAATAAAAATCGATACCGATCTTAACAAGTGAATGATTTTCCTTCCACACCCAAAGCAGATCAACGTCAAATCAACCACACATGGACAATGAAGGAGAGCAGAGTCCAATAAATTAAGAATTAAATAAGAACTCCGTATAGCGATACTAACGCCGTCAGTATACAAAACTCCTGATCCACTTATAAATTCAAATCGAGCAATAAAAATGTATTTTAGTTATTATTAAAAATATATCATTAAAAATGGTTGCTTTATTTGCTTCAAAACTGAAAATAATCTATATTATGATTTATTTAAGAAATGAGAGCACGTGCTTTTTCTTTAACAGTCGTACCTGGATTTCTCTCTGGATCTATTTTTTTTAGCATTCCTTAGCTGTTTTTAATTTCTATCCAAAAATCTTTTAGGACTTTTATACTGTGTATTTTTTTAACCCATAGACATAACATTTGTTGGTAATGGTAAAATGTTTAACCTTTGGCGTACGTTTTTATAATGCATAGTACGATCCACATGCCTACGCCTTTGTAAAAATACCGAATGCGTCTGGCGACTTTTTACCAGTAGTATCGTTACAGTTGTTATGTAGTTCAGTGCTGATACAGTTTTTTTATAGTTTCTACCTGTTTCATTTTGATATGAATGGAAGATATTTGACTGGTCGCGAATTTAAAGAAGCTCTTTATGCTGAGGATGAAGATGATGTGAGGGATTACATAAATCCAGATTTGCAAAGTTCAGATGAAGAATCCGATGACGATCAAGGTGAACAGCAGAATCGCTTTTGTCAAGAAACGGAAAATAACTCATTATCAAGTAACATATATTATAAATAAGTAAATAAATAACTAGTTTTAAAAAATCATAAAAACGTAGCGCGTTGTGGCAAATATTTTACTGCGTTTGTATTCTATATTTTTTTGTATTCTTTTAGCTTCAAATATTCAATCAGAGCAGCATGAATCTTCTGAAGAAATTATGGATGAGGAATCAGATGAGGAAAGTAGTAGTACGGAAGAAAATAGTGGTACCTCTAGCTTCAAAATGGTTTATTAGTAGTTCTGATTGGTTTCTTTCTAGATTCTACAGCAAGACGTCGTCCACGGCCTAAAGCTGTAATAAATCAAGTTAATTCTGACATGATTTCTGCATCAGGTCTTACATGGAAATCTGATCCTATTGCCCGACGAAGGCAAATTGCTGCAAATGTTATGAGAGAAGCGCCAGGTCTCAAAAATGGAGTAAATCCTAAAACGCCACTTGAAGCGATTCGACTTTTTTTCGATGACGACACCATCGAATTTATTTCGCAATATATTCGAAAGAGAAACTCGCCCTTGTAAAAGAAACCACTCCAGAATTCACTCTTCTTTCATACAAAAATCTAGGAGTTTTGAAAGAGAAGAAATATTAGGCTACATCGGCTTCTTGATAACAGCAGGTGCTTACAAGCAAAACAAAGATCTGCTTATCGACTTATTCAATGAAGGGAATTTGCCAATTTATAGGGCTACGTTTTCAGACTACCGTTTCCAACTACTCCAAAAATGTATAAGGTTTGATGATAAAACTACTCGAGATGTTCATAAAGAATATGACAACTTTGCTGCAGCAAGAGATATATGGGAGCGTGTCACAGGCAAATTTCCAGACTTTTTGGTTCCTTCAGAGTCAGTTGTAATAGACGAGGAGCTTATAACATTCCATGGCAGATGTAAATTCCGTTTATATATTCCTATAAAACCTGGTAAATATGGGATTAAAGCTAATGTGCTCTGTGACTCAGAAAACTACTATTGTTTTGCTGCAGAACCATATGCTGGAAAAGTAATTAATCAGCCCAAAGATTACAATAGTGGTCCAGAAGTCGTAAAACGTCTTGTAGAATTAGCAAAATGGCAGAATAGTGGTCGCAATATTACAATGGAAAGAAAATTTACGTCAGTGCTAACAGCAAATGCTTCGTTGGAACAAAATCTTACAGTCGTGGGAACAATAATGAGTAACAGAAAAGATGTTTTACCAGAACTAAGACCACAATCGTTGAAGCATGCAACTCCCGGCACTATTCGCTTTGCTTTTCGAGACCGTGAAATACTTGTAAGTTATATACCCAAAAAGAAGAAGGTCGTCACTGCTCTTTCTATACAACATCATATTATGCAAGTGAAAAATGACAAGCCAGAAATTTTTTTGTACTATAACTCCACAAAAACCGGCGTTGATATGCTTGGTAAATGTGTAAGGGCATATAGTTGTCGGCGAAGCACAAGAAGAAGGCCGATAGCTGTTTTTTTCAATATGATCGATATAGTTGCCTACAACTCCTATATTCTTTTCATAAAAGCTAACGAGAACTGGGCAAGAGAGAATCCAAAATAATAATCTGGGAGAAAAATTATTCTAAAATGCTTAGGCAAGGAGTTGTGTCAAATCAACATGAAAAATCGTTTAAAGTATAAGGGCTATATATATAGGTTCTTTACAAATTTTTGGAAATGTCAACAGGATCAGCACACAGCAAGAGGTTTAGTTCGTCAAGAGGCAAATGGACCAGCTACTCGGTCCGCTGTGCAGAAGATTCCCAAAAAAGGAAAATGTTTTATTTGTCCAAGATCGGCTGATAGAAAATATATGAAGGCATGTCCTAATTGCAAAAAGTATATTTGCCCTACTCATACGGCCAGCGAACATATTAAAACAACTAGACATTGCACAATCTATAATAATAGTTAGTTTATTTGCACACTTATTTTTTTATTAAAGTCTTTAAAAAAATAAAATGTTTTTTTTTTTAAGATCATTGATTTTATTACCTTAACAAAAAGGACCTACACACACACAAAAATCTGGGGTCAGCCGCTAACCCCCCTGTAGGAAACCTGGGGTTAGTTCCTAACCCCCTCCTTCCATATTCTCCGGGTACACTGTTAGGATCCCAGTGCGACTGTTAATAAAAATTAGAAAATGAAATAAAAAAACAAAATGCTGTAACGTCTCCCTTTTTGTTGAAACTCCACATCGTTTTATATCAATGCATATTATGCATATCTATTTGAATATAATTGTACACTTACCTTAGTTATATTAAATTTAAACCACTTTTGGCAATAATCTAAATATGTTATTTACCAGGGTTTTCATTGAGATAATCGATAATTCCTTAATTGTTATTATCTGAAAGATTATTATGGTGATGCCAGTAGCTTATAAATGATTTAAAAAAAAAGTTAAGTTTGTTCAGTTATGGTCACTACTGTGTTTTTTGGTCTGTATATATTTTTTTAATAGTGCAAAGTTTATTAAAAAAAATAATAAGTATAGTCAATACCAAACATAATTTATTTTGGTCACTTGCCAAAAAAATTAACAAACAAATAGTAGGTTGCAACATAGATTTGACGGGCAAAAAGTAGGAGTTAACAGTTGTTCAAAATAATTTATATCTGATGACGATATATTTTCTAATAGGCGTGACTTTTAAATAATTTTAACGAGCATTCTTCCTTGGCTCTAAAGTTTAATTTAAGTTCTTTCTAACCTGACAGGCGTCCTTCCCTTTTTTTCTAACGACTAATAAAACTCACATGCACACATACATGAGGCCATAAAAAGAATTATATACGTAATTTAAATTCAACTGCCGAAATTAAAGAAATTGAGAATAGGTGGAATGCGACCAGTCCCGCTTCGAAAACTAATTTTCCCCCTACCGTGTCACATATATCACGTATTGGAGCTTTTTCTCGCACAAACTGTCGATTGTTATTGCTTTTACAAAGAAGACTTTACTGTGACACATTTAAAGTCAGATTACTTTTATTATTTTTATTCGGTCACGCTGCCGATGCTGGCGATACCTTTGGCGAAGAGACAGCGGCAGGACATTATTGGATAGGAGAATTCGTTCGACGATTTTCGCCGCTATTTTGTTGCGCCATCAGAATTTAATCAAACGGCCAATGTGTTAGGGAAAACAACTTTCGTGAAATGGAAGATCGCGTATAATTCAATCAGGAGGATCATATGTTGCCTTTGGTAGACGAATATTCTAAATAAGTCAAAGAGGAACTTTTAGAAAAAAAACAGAAAATTAGGATAGTGAAAGCAAAAAGATAATATGGATATTACACAAGCTAATTGCAACCTGTAGCCTATATAATTTTGGTTTTCTTTAAGGCGGATGCAGGGTGTTCCAGGACACACTGGTGATGATAGGGGACACATAGATGTTTAAGAATTGATGGCTGAAATTAGTCAATATAAATTTGTTGAGAATATACAGAGTGGCTTTGCTATTTTTGCCTAAACAAAAAGCCCATGTAGCTTCGTCAATAGTAATTATTATTTTTTTAAATTTTGTTGGCATAATATACTAGCATAATTAAAACTTAAAGTGTATTTACAAAAGTTAAATTTCTGAGTCGGACTAAAAAATTTCAATATTTTTACCTTTGTAAAAATATCTGTATATTTGATTTTGGTATTTCTTTAAACTTGCGTAAAACTATATTAGACTACGATAGAGCAGCGTTTCTGGAATTTAAAACTAATTTTTTAGGCCAAAAAATACCAAATCACCAAACTTTTGCCAAGGTTTTTAGTTATTCAAAAGCTAACGGTCGGGGTAAGGTTCTTCTAATGATATTTACGTTAAGAGAACTCCAACTGAAGAACCTTTGGAAGAATAGGTGCTCAATTAAGATTACAGCCAACATTGGTATGGAGTGTGCTTTACAAAGAAAATTTATATTAGTATTATATCCAACAGGTACAAAGAGGGAGACCAGGTATCTAGTTGCTTTTTCGCAATGGATAAAAGTGCATAGAAGGACGTTTTCTCGAATTTTGTTCACTGATGAAGGCTAATTTATGCGAAATGATATTTTTAATACACAAAATTCCAATGTCTGGGCCATCGAAAATCCACATTCCATTAGCCATTTTCATCAACAATTTTATTTGACCTTAATGTTTGGTGTATATTAGGTTTAAATAACTTTGCAAATCACATAGTTAATTTGTACATTAAAAAATGTGTTTTGAATTTAAATTTAAATTTATTAATGTTATGCAATCAAAACTCATCCGGAAGTGAGTTGAGTAACTTTATTACGTTATAGGCGAAGAACTTATAAAATTTTGTACGAAAGCGGGGTATAGAATACTTTTTCTTATCTCTAATATTTATAGAATATATAGAACGACGTGTTTTAAAGATATTGCGCAAGATATGAAGATTGCGATCATGATTAGCTAAAACTTTATTAGTGAAATTGGATAAATAATATTTTCATCTGTTTTCCATACGAGGCCGTTTTAAGTCAAAAATTAAAAGCGCAGTTTTTTACAAAATTTTTTGTCTGGTTTACTGCTAATTAATGTTAATTTACGAGGAATGTATTTTCAGCATGATGGTGCTCCAGCACATTTTGGTAAGGGAATAATATATCTAGATAATCAATTTTTAAATCGTTTGATCGGGCGAGGTGAGACGGTTCCTTGAACACCAAGTTACACCAACTTACTTAAACTTAGTAGAAATTTTTTTTATTTAAAAGAGACGATTTATAGTATTCCCCGACAGGCAGCAATTAATATTAATCACATTTTGAATGTTTTTTACTTCTATTGTATACGTATGTTTTTTTTTGTTTGTAAGACTTTAATGATAATAATTTGTTTGAATTTTTTAGATAGTAAAGTAATCATCGTCTTAAAAATTTGAAATTTGTTAAAAGAAAATTTAAATAATAAAAACTTGTTGCATAGTCACTTAAAAAATAATTATTGGTTCCAAAAGAGTATCATGAAAAAAAACTTGTATGTTTGTAAAAAATAATGTTACATGTATATATTGTAAGTATAAATTAAGTCTAACAAAAATCAATAATATTTAAAAAAATACATAATATTCAATTTATATTTTTTCTTACTAACTTCTGTGGGTGTGCAAACAATTTTTTATCTTATTTTATTCATAATTTAATAAAATGTTTTAAACAGTTTAAATAAATATCAACACCCACACAAATTTAAAGAATATTTTATAAGAGAAATAAATATTTAGATATTCTAGTCCTATCGTGGAATTAAATTTTTGCAGATATACTTTTAGCTTTAGTTGTTATTGTGTATTATGCCAACAGGGTTTAAAAAAATTATATTAACTATTGACCAAGTTACAGGGAAGTTTTTTATTAAAGCTAAAATCACAAAACCACCCTGGCTGGATATTCATATTGACCAATTCAGGCACTCAATTCCTGAACACCTAAGTGTCTCTTTTTACTTATAGTGCATACCTTACAGTACACTGGGTTCTGGAATACCCTGCATATTTCTTTGCTATAACAGATCTAATTTTATTAAGTCCCTACACTATTAATTATAGGTAAATAAACACAGTTGTTATTTGATTAATAAGGCGTTTATTCATATTTTACAAAAAAACTATAACAGCTTATTATGAAATGATAAAAATAATTATTTGTTAAAAATGAAGAATTAGTACTTGGTGTAGTATTCTTTGTTTCCGATGACTTCTTTGCAACGTTTTGTCATTTGTTCATTTGCCTGTTGTTCTTTTAAAAATTTAGGTTCAGTTATTTTTCTAGTAAAGCCTCGAATAGTTGACACTTATTTCTATAAGTTTTTGTCCTAATTTTCTGTTTTAATATTTTCCAAAAGTTTTTTATAGGAGTCAAATCTGGGGACAAAGATGATCACTTTATGACAGGAACCATTAGTTGACTTTACCAATTTATAACTGAGTTAGAAACACGTTTGGAGTTACCAGCCTGTTAAAAATAAAAAAGAAATGGCGTTTCGTCTTCCACATATAGAAGCATTTGGTTTGATACGATATACTCGGAAATAAACCTGTTTAATATACTTTGTATTCTAAGCAATAAGCTAATATCTAGCATCTCTATACCACAGCAGATCTCCTCTCAAGGTTGGATTTCAAATATATAAGTTGAGGCACTCAGGCATTTTTGAAATACCTCTAGAAAAAAGAAACACTTTTTAAAAATTTTATTAATACCAAATTTATGTTAAAAAAGCATTAAGGAAACATTGAGTGAGGTCGGGTAAAGAGGAGGGCCAAGAATAGCTCCGTTCCAGGATATCACCTGATTTAAGAAAACTAGATTTCAATATTTTTAATTTTTAATTTTTTCATTATTTTTATTATAGGTTTCACTATTATTCAATTAACGGTTTCATCATTCAGTCCATGTGCTCGAAGATGAGGAATAAAGAATGTTCGTAACATATCCAAGAAACGCTCTCCGTATGTGGCAACAGCTTGTCCCCTTTTATTTTAAAAAAAGAATGGGCCTATAATTCTTGTTGGAGAAATTGCACACCAAACAATTGGCCAAATGGACAGTTTTTGAGTTCTAGATTTTTAGAAGGTTGGAAATCATTCCAGTATATCAAGTTTTGCTTACCAACGTAGCCGAGGAGTTGGAAATGCGCCTCATCGCTCATCCAGAGCAACGTGTAAAGTTTGTCGCGTTCTTTCATTACTTCTAAAAATGTTTCACAAAAGTGCCCTCGCACAGCGAAATAGTTCTCATTTAGAGCCTGAACTATTTGAATTCCGTAGGAGTAAATCTAGTTTTAAGACTCTAAGATAATTCTTAGCCCAGAAGCTGTATCGACGCTTTGATGTCCGAGAACTTCTTATCATAGCATCTTATCCTCGTAAAATGTTGGTGTAAGTACCAGGACTATAGCAGCTCGATTAGGGGATAATCATTCCAATAGCACTGTGTGGCAGGTTCTCTCCGAACAACTTTTGTATCCGTATTATGTTCAACGTGTGCAGGCATTTTGAGGCCCGTTTGCAGTTTTGCCGATGGTATTACGAAAAAGTTAATAATAACATAAAGTTTAATAAAACCATACTTTTTACGGACAAAGCTGGATTTCGGCGTGATGGTATTGTTAATTTTTATAATATTCATGCTTGGAGTGACAAAAATTCCCATGCTTACGTACAATGTCGCTACCAAGAGCAATTTTCTTTAAATGTGTGTATGGGTGTTATTGGTAACAATTTAATTGGGCCTTTCTTTTGACCTTTAAGATTAAACGGTGAATCTTACTTGTTCAACAAAAATTGCCCGTACTGCTAGAAGAAGTTCCTCTAAATGTACGTAGTCAAATAACTTTTATGTACGATGGAGCTCCTCCTCATTTTAGTATAGCGGTTAAAATTCATCTCAATAATACCTCTGGGGAAAATTGGGTTGGAAGAGGTGGACCAATTCAATGGCCACCTCGCTCCCCTGACTTAAATCCAATACAATTTTATTTATGAGGACACCTTAAAAGTCTGCTTTATGCTAGTCCCATACAAACAATAGAAGAGTTAAGAAATAAAATTGTAAATGCTTGCGAAGAAGTGAGAAATAGACCTCGAATTTTAGCTCGAGTGCGTTTAATGATTCGTCGAGTGAGAAGGTGTACAGAAATGGATGGTGGACATTTCCGACATGTGTTGTAGTTGTTGTTACAATAAAAAACTCCTAGAAATGTTTTTGATTTTTGTTTCCAAGGCACCTGTGATTTTTTTATCAAAAATTAATAAATCAATTTTGTCTAGTGGCATGCAACAAAACGGTATTTATTTTTTTTGTTGAAAACGAAGTGAGATACGAAAAAAATACAGGAGGCAAAAAAGTTGTATTTTTAAATGCCTAATCAAACAACAAATATTAAAGTTAAAAAATGTCCCCCGGGATGCCACTGGACCTTATAATTATCATCTAATTAGGGCTAAATTAGCCTCTTAATACAACAAGTATTACTGCCAAATTTATAAGTAATACTGCAAAAAATTATTATTCTTAAAAAAATTATCACCCTGTATCTTGAAAACTGTTCATTTCCGGACCCATGTTTATAGAAACTTTTTCTCATATTTTTTCACAAGGAATCACTCATTGAAATATCTCCATCTATTTTTCGAACACCCTGTATAATATACAAAGAATACCTTTGCTAAAATCTTCTGTTAGGGGCCGTCGCAAATGTCGAACTCCATCTAACAAAAAAATACTGAATTTATAACTAAAATATACATCTTTCTATTATGCAGCTCTATAGTATTGATGATCTTTAACAAATTTCATCCGTCCTTTTATATTTTTTAGGAAAAGTATTTGTTTTTCGCAGGTCTTCTAGATCATTTAAAATTCCTCATTAAAAGATTTTTGATAAATGAGTTACTTATTATCGAACAGGTTTTCATATTTTGATGCACAATTTACAATGATTTTAATACCATTGTCATAAGTATTGCAGCAAGACATCAGTAGCTGGATAAAATACAAAAACTAGTTTGTCTGGATATAATAGGGGCCATGAAAGCAACACTCATAGCATCCATGAAGAACTTACTATACCTGGCGCCACTTTTTTTAATTGTTCAAGGTGAAGCCAGACTGGAACTATAGCGGATGGGATTTAACAACAATCAATTATCAACTTGGTTTGACAGGACATTAAATCAAGCATTGGAACAATCTATAAAAATGAAACCATTTAAATATTATTGGATCATATGATTTATAGATAAACATTTCATATACCCCTCTAAGTTAAGTACTTAAGCAGAAAAGAACGAAACCACAGTGACCCTAAGTTTTTTTTAAGGATTTTTCAAAAAAAACTTGAAGTAAAAACCAGGACAATAGTTATTTCACCTTTTAGGAAATCTACTGTGACTTTCACAAAGAAATCTGTGCATATGCGAGAGAAAATAATAGGAGAACCGATAATATCAATCAGAATTGACTAATATCTGATAGCCAGGCCGCCCTGAAAGCATTTATGTATGCACTTACGTATACGAGAAAGTCAGAAATTTGATGAACTTGCTAAAGAAAGATCTGGTTGTCCCTTTATTCCACCATTGGATTGGTGCACACGCAGAGAACTATAAACCTGAGTTAAGGCAATATGAAATTCACAAAAATTCGACAGTGAAAAGAAAATCACGTTCATAACATTTTCCATAAATGAAAAAATTGCTACAATTCTTCAACTTTCAGGGATATACTAAAAACAAGTATAGAAATTTAAACCGGATGCATGGCAATTACGGAACACCTTGAATTCATGAGTCTGCCAGTCTTTACAAAAAAGAAAACAATAAACAGTCAGATATATAATCTTGAGAGACATTTAGCGGCAGAAGGCAACCGATATTTGAGAAGGACACGCTGGATCCACCAGAATCTGAGCACATTTGAACGATCATAGAAATTAAGTACACTCACGAGTAATAAAAAAAAATTGGTAGAAATAAAATAAATAGCAGTGGTTGTGGCATTATTCTTTTGATTACTATAAGTGGCTCGTACAAAATGTTAAAAAAGATATCCGTTTCTCAGTGTTTGTTCTCAATATATTATTGTACCTATATTTTCGTAAGGGTATCGAGTCACAAAAAAACAAAACAACCCTTATGAGTAATAATTAAACTCTTTCCCCTCCGGTATTTCATTAGCGCAACAGACTAGACTGGTTTGTACAATAAACTTTAATATAAAGCAATTGTGTTTCTGCGGGTATTCAATTTATAAAAGTACCCACCGGTGTTTATTACTACTCTTCTCTCCGGGCCGTGTATAAGCAATAAAGACCTAGGACGGTTTTAATTGTCTGTAAGTGAAGGTAATGGACCACACCTGTAGCCAACCCGCATCACGAGACTCGCTAACTAAAAGAATAAAATTCATGCGTTGTGATCTCGAGGTTAAAAAGTTTTAATTAAAGTGTTAGATAAACACGTATTAATTTAGCCAATTTAGCCGTTAGTCATCGAGGTATATTGGGCAATTACAGGCTGAAAAACGTAGCCAGCATTCAGAATGAGTATATTACTTTTAAAAAATAAAATAATAAATTTTATAGGTTATTTGATCGTAAAAAAGATATGATAAACCATTTACTTTAGGCATATGGTTTGCTATACAAAAAGTATTCAGAATATATCATAGAATTATAAAACGTCATAACATGCACAGAGTTCTATTTTAAAAAATTAATGTTGACGCCATAGTTTCTACTTATTTAAGAAAACGTGCAAGTAATAATACTAATCGATGTATCCAAAAAATAAAAGAAAAAAAATGCCTGAATTTTAAATGAATTTGTTGCTTTCATCGTGAATGCACTGTATGTATATATACTTACGGTACAAATAATATAGGTTCACAATTATAAATTGAGCTTAAAAATAAAAAAGGGTATGTTTCTGACTTAAAATTGTTTCTGGAAGAATAGTGTGTTTATTTGGTCTTACTGCCTTCAAATATTTACCATACTAAAAGGGATTCTCTTAAAACATAGTTTCAAAATATATTATAATTTAAATGATCATTTTATCATTTTGAGCTGGTTATTTTGTGTTAGAGATGAAATACGAATATTTTCTCAGGCAGCATAAACACATTGCATGTATATTGTATATGCCCAGAATATCTAATTGGCATATTCAGGAGACATCGCAGGTCACCTTAAAACATATGCCAGGAATATCTTTTTATTTTCTATAATATATACTAGGCATATCTGTTGCATATATCAGGGAGATTTTTAATTCATATCATTGCAATATTTTTTTTATCTTTTAAAATATATCCTAGGCATATCATATTATTTATAAAGGGTGTTAATTTAAAAAGTGTCAATGTGAATATCTCAAGAAATATCAGAGTTGAAAAAATTCGATTTGGAATAACAGTCAGGTTGGAAAACTAAGCGTTTTCCACATCAACATTTTAAATGAAACTAGCTCGTTTTGTCACAACTTAAATTAAGGACCTTTTTGAGTAGAATTCATTTACGCAAGAAAACTTGTCCTATTTACTCCTCAATGAGACCTTTAATTGAAGGTTTGACAAAGGAATTTATAATAAATATATGGTGCTTCTATAGTTTCACCAACCTTTCTAAAAGTCCCATCTGTAAATTCCAAGCTGCATTTTTTCAACTTAAATATTTTCTGAAAAAAAATCAAATAATACACTGGTTTTATTTGGCCATTAAAAACCATTGACATGTTTTCTTTTAATTATTTTAAAAAAATTTTGAATTTTCGATTTCTGATCCTTTTTCTAAAGATAAAGTCGAGTCAAGATTCTTTTGCAATAAAAATTAAAAAATACTAGCCAGACCAAAAAAAAAGAATTTATTGTTACTAAGTTAAAATTGAAAAAATGTGTACATAAAGGGATTGAGAAAGAAACTACTGTGTAAGAAATACCGTGTTTTATTATTTCTTCCCAAAAGATTTTAAATGATCATAAGAATGAAGAAAATAACAAAGCAAATATTTTAAATACAACTTTACATATTAAATAAACATTGATTTTAAACCTATAAAAAAAACTATAATTATACAGCCGAAAACTAAAACAAAAATTTTTAAAAAACATAAAAACATGGTGTAATAAACTAAATATATATTAATATAAATATTTTTTAGACATTTGTACTATTAATTGATTAGTCGCTTGATCAGCTTTACATTACACAAGTAAAAATTAAAGCAATAAATATTTAAGTGTGAAAAAACTAAAAAGAAACTTAAACACTAGAAGTGTTTAGTAATTTTTTTTGTTATTCTATAAAAAAAAATTAAAAAAAAATAAAACCAATTATGGAAATTATTTAAATTAGAATATAGAGTTTTCAAAGAAATAGTAAAAACCTTAAAACATTAAAAAACTAGAATTAGTAAACAACAACTTTGTTTAAGTTCAGCATTATACAGGGGCAAGTGAGGTGTTTTGTTTACAAAGATATTTATTGATTCTTTATTGTTTAGCTCACATAGTATTGTTGTTAGATTTTTCGATTCAAAATAAAAAGTAGGAATAGGTAAATCTTATTTTAAGTGCAAAAATAATATCTTCAAAGCAAAAAAAAAAAAATTAGCATTTTTATTTCTAAAACCGCTTTTAAAAAATTTGAAATGGCATCACCGCAGGCAATAACTGATGTCATTTTGCGAAATGTCATCTTGTCAAACGGCTTTATGTTTATATTTGGCATTTATGAAGTTTTGTGTTTTCTCTTTAGTTTTTGGTTCAAAAAGGAAAAAAGTTCCATTTGAGTGTTTTTGTGAGCTGTTACGATGGTAAAAACTTGTACCGTTTGTAGCGTACTATAGAAAAAAGGTGATTCAAGTCAATAGTTTCACAAGTAAATACCGCTACTGTCATAACATCATGATACTGTCAGCATAAATGTAGAACAATAAAAACTTAATAAGAAATCTATATTAATTATAAAAAAACTAATTTTCATAAAAATGCTTTTTGAACAGTTTTTATTTATATAAATAATTGTGTTACGCCACTGTTCTGTTTAATCGTCAACTATCGTAGATAGACATTGACATTTCGTAGCTTACTACGGCTCGACACTCGAAGGGAGAAGCGATCGTCGTCACGTCATCTCCACGCGCTATATGTGTAAGAGTGAAAGAGAAAATAATGTTGCGTTGTTCACGCGTTCAGCTCAACGGAGCCGTCGCCATTGGGAGGGGTTTCTACCTTTTGATCTCTCTCTGTTACAGTCCACTATAACATAACCTTAACCATTAGATTAAAGTTGTAAAATTGAACTTTTTGTGTCTTAATCCACCCGCATTATAGTAGAAAGATCCTGCCAAGCCTATTTGAAACAAAGGGAATTCTGCACTTTCACTTTTTATTAGACCTTTACTCTAATGACACACCTGAAAAAAACGTATAAAGAGTTCATAAGCGGTAAGATTTTTAATAATTTAAAATACCTACAATCTATTATTAATAAATATTTAATTGAAATGCAAATTATAAATATAAAAAAATGGTAATTCTGCGGTTTCGCGGCTTTTGTCTAAACTAACGAAAAATGCGACTTTTTGCACAATGGGTAGATTTGGATATATATTTTTCACTAAGAGTGGCGGAAAGCCAAATTTTATCACGATGAGGGTGTTATCACGCACTAAATCACTCACTCTAGTACATAATTAATCATTAGAATAACCCTGTATTCGATTAGTTTTTAGTTTAGTTTTAAGTCCGTCATTTTCGTGCAACAAAAATACCGCAAAGACACCCATAATGTATTTGTGTATTGGTAATTTTTAGATTTTGGTCCGAATTAAAAATAATATGATTCTGCAATTTAGCGGCTTTCGTCAAATTTAGCGTATTTTCATCGGTTTTTTTCATGGCTTAATTTTACCTGAAAAATATTATTAAAGTGGCGGAAGGTGTATTTTACAAATAGTTTCTTTATAAACAATGTGAAGTACTCACAAATAAAGGCAAACTGATTTATTTAATATTTTTGCTGCTTTTTTTCCATAAATTCAATGACAGACGCTATCTGTCAAATGGGTTGTCGACTCTGGAAGTATATGTGCAGTGTTGGGTATATCTATGATCAGTGCTCAGGGCCTTATGTCACCCTCGCGGTGATAGAGAAACGGAACAAACCAAAACACTGCACATATACTCCCAGAGTCGACAACCTACTTGACAGATAGCGACTGTCATTAAATTTATGAAAAAAAAACAGCAAAAAGTTTAAATGAATCAGCTTACCTCCATTTGTGAGCACTTCACATTGTTTATATAGAAACTATTTGCAAAATACATCTTCCGCCACTTTATTATTTTTTTTCCAGATAAAATTAAGCTATTTAAAAAAAAAACGGTGAAAATACGCCAAATGTGACAAAAGCCGCTAAACTGCAAAATCATATTATTTTTAATTCGGACCAAAATCTAAAAATTACCAAAATAATAATACGTTATGGGTGTCTTCGGTATAACTGTTGCACGAAAATAATAGATTAAATTACAAGAAAAGGTAAAAACAGTTTTTGCGAATTTATTTTACGCATAATACCTAACATTTCACGTGACTAAAAAAATATAGAGTGAATTCGCCACTTTAGAGAAGGCACTCATGAGTCAGCCACACTGGGAACAAGGCTGAAGCTGCAGAGTGACAAAACGCAGTTGACGACACAACTGGCAACACCACACCTAACCTCACCTCAGTTGTCACCTATTTGTTGACAAAACTAATCGAATACAGGGTTGTTTTAATGACGTTATTTTATTCATGTCCCATAGTGAGTGATTTAGTGCGTGATTACACCCTCTTCGTGATAAAATTTGGCTTTCCGCCACTCTTAGTGAAAAATATATATCGAAATTTACCCATTTTGCAAAAAACCCGAACATTTTTTGTTAGTTTTGACAAAAGCCGCTAAACTGCAGAATTACCGTTAGACGTTTTGATATATCTTATAATTAGTGCAAAAATAATATCTTCATAGAAAAAAAAAATAGCATTCTTATTCCTAAAACCGCCTTTAAAAAATTTGAAATGGCATCACCGTAAGCAATAACTGATGTCATCTTGTCAAACGGCTTTGTTTTTATATTCGGCATTTATAAAGTTCTGTGTTTTCTCTTTAATTTTTAGTTCAAAAAGGAAAAAATTTTTGTGAACTGTTACGATGATAGAAAATTACGCACTATAGAAAAAACGTGATTCAAGCCGATACTTTCACAAGTAAATACCGCTACTGTCATAACATCATGATACTGTCAGCATAAACGTAGAATAATAAAAATTTAATAAGAAACACATATTAATTATAAAAAAATTAATTTCCATGAAAATGCTTTTTATTGGATAGGTACCTTTACTCTAATGACACACATTAAAAAAAAACGTATAAAGAGTTCATAAGTGGTTTCGTTTTTCTGTAAAAAAGATTATATTATGAGTATTAGCTTGGTTAAGAATGAAACCATTACTTTAAAATCACAGCTTGGCCTCCAATTGTGCCTGACATATAAGTTAAAAATTTTTAATGGATCAAGATGGACCCTTGAAATAAAGAATATTGTATCGACTTATTTTTTTCTATTAGAGGAACAAGAAATATAGGACACTAAATTCATTATGCCCGAAGCTGTACATAAATCTGCCCAAAATCCAAACTGTCAATTAGTAAACAATAAAAGTTGTTCCAGATATTCAACTATTCATTGAGTAATACACTTTAACAGAGAGACTAAAGCAATATTTACTTTTTTATTTTTTATTTGTTTAAAAATTTTAAGCAGAATTATTGAGCAGTGAGATGGATTCAAGGGTAATCTAAGTTAGATTACTTGTCATTAGACGTTGAACAATAATCACAAAAAAAAGTATTAAATTCATCAGCAGTATGACTAGACTTTTAAACTTTTTTCGAGAATTTCTATGATTATTGATTATTTGCCATGAGCATTTTGATTAATTGTTTGCATTAGAAATTAGTTTATCATTATAATAGTGTTTAGCATGATTTATGGCATTTATGTAGTCTTTTGTATTTTTTTTTCATACTAGAATTTTCTAATGTGGTATTTATTTTTGCATTATCATAGCAAAAACGTATCATTAAAATCATTATTAAGTAAGTTTTCTTTTTAAATTTGTAGTATAGGAAATTGTTTTTTAAAGAAATAAGTATTCAAGACATCACTTTCTACCAGTAGAGGAGGCTGGACATTAATAATAATATTAAAATTAATAAATTAAAATAAATATTCATTATTATTATTATCATTAGTATAACTTACTTGAAAAAAAGTAAAAAGAAATTCTATAACATGACAGAATCTTGCGATATTATAGTTACATCATTTAAATTGACATATTATAAATTATTGCGAAAATTGAAAATGACTAATCTCAGATTATTAGCAAAACGTATATGAGAAACTCATTCAAAATAAATCTAAAACACATTTTTTACCTATTCGAATTTCATTTATAATAAACGTAAAGGAAAACCAAATTTCACTAATTTCATTTCGTGTCAAGACTTCGCATTGCATCGGTTTAGCTAACAAGCCGTAGATCTCCTTAAATGCAATTTACATGAAGCTTTTAACAAATTGCATGTTCCCTAACAAACATTGTTTACAGATACCCCAGGAAAGCCACAACAAGTAAATTATCGGCGAGTTTATACGAGATGTTGTAAAGTGGTCCAGAAAAGAAATATAGCTTGTTTCCTCGTCGTGAGAGAGTATAATAAAACGAAAATTCATAACTCCAGTCTCCGCGGCTCTATTTATAATGAGACTCTATACGAGATTAATGTCGTACTATTAATTCTGAGGCTGGCAATTCGAGAACTTTATTGGAAAGTTAATTTTTTACAGGAGAGCAAAGTACCTAAAAAATATGACTTGCAGAAAAGCGTTGCAAAAATTATATATTAGTTGTTAAGCAGCAAGCTTAAATTAATCTGAAATAAGTATAAAATATTCGTTAAGAGATATAACATTATTGATCCATTCTCAACCACGTTCTATCATTGATATTTTCTTTGTATATAGTTTAATCATTGATTGACATTTTGAGATCATTCAAAAAATTATTGCTTAGTATTACTTTTTTGATTTATTTTTTTTAGCAAATATAGACTTATTAATAGACCTATTAATGATAGCATTCAGACGATGTACAATTTTCTTGTAAGCAATGCAAAAGGTCCCACGGTCTAACAAAAATCTTATAGAATTACTTTCAGGTCACTTAACAAATAATATAATAAATAATAAATAATAAATAAATAAATGTAGAGGGTGCTAACAAAACTAATAAAACAAAAATATAAAACACAGTAAATATTTTGCAGGCATCAGAAAACATACCCAGACCATTTTGGGTTATCTAGAATATCAAATTTTAATATAAAAGTCATTTTACTTATCATCGAGGGTATATCTTCCACACATCGGGAAACTCTGTTAAATATTTATCTGTAAAAGGAATATATAAGGATATATACTTTTTTTATAGAAATAGAAATCGATTTGACATCTTTTTAATTGCATGGTCTCTGTGGATTTTGATGTTATTGTTTTAACTGAAACACACTATATTGAAAATTTAAACTTTTTTCATATTAACCACTACAATTAAATCTATAATAAGGGCCAAGTCAATAAATGTGATGGATGTGTAGTATTTATTAAAAGTAAATTATCTTGTATTCACAAGTTAGTACAAGTCGGGCCTATAAAAATAATTAAAATTGAATTGGAGGGTTATGACTTTGTTATTGGATGATTTTAATAAGTTGTATGTACCAACTACCAAGCACAGATAAGCAATTTTTCAATCGCGAATTGTATCAGTATCTTCAGAGTAAGAAATACTATGAAATACACGTTTTAACAGGGGATTTAAATATAAACCTTTTTTCCAATGAATATCTAAATGAAGAATACAAGAATATTCTCTCTTTTTTTGGATTCCTATCTTTCATTAATGAAATTACAAGACCTATATCAGGAACATGTATCGACCAATATTTTGTTAAATTGCGCAATTTTTTTTTTAAATATCAAATTTTATATACTTAATTATGATTTCACTGATCACTACCCAATAGTATTGATATTAGAGTAAAATAAATCAGTAAAAACTCAAATACCAGATCATAGCAATAAAAAATTTATAAATTATGACCAGTTGAAAATGGATTTAGAGCAAGAAACATGGGCCTTTTCCACTTGTAATAACGATGTTAATATTTACATAGATCCTTTTATTAATAAATTAAAATTTTACATAGAAAAAAATACGCATACAATAAAACGAACAAGGAAAAATTGTGGTAAGCAAGTTTAGGTTGATAAGAAGTTACTTAAGGCGATAAATAATAAAAATGATCTTTTTAAAAAGTGTATACAACAATCAAATATTGAGCAGCCTAAAGCAGAATACAAAAGGTGCAATAATTTGGTTAATCGCGACATAAAATAAGCCAAGAAAAAATATATATCTTCACAAATAAATAAAAGTAAAAATAATACTAAGATTCTATGGAAAAATGTTAATCGTTTGTGTCGCAGAAAGAACACCGAGCAAAGGCAGATAACAAATTTAAAAAGCGAGAATGGCGATATTATGTCTGAAAATACGGCAGTGTCAGATTATCTTAATGACTTTTTTAGTAACATTAGGCTCAAAGTTTAATTGTTAAGAGAGTTTAGTTGAGGATACATTTGTGGAAGAGTCCATGTTTCTGTTTTTGACCGATCAGCAAGAAGTTGAAAAAACAACAAACCAACTAAAAAATAATAAAGCTCCTGGGCATGACAATCTTCAATCAGAGATTTTGGATAAAATTTCCAAATATATTTTTTACAGCCTTTATGTTTAATAACAAATTTATGCTTTAGTACAGGTGTTTTTCCAGATGTTCTAAAAATGGGCACTGTTATACCACTTCATAAATCAGGGTCTTTGGATGATGTAAGTAATTTTAGACCAGTTTCTCTAATTTCGAATGTATCTAAGATACAGTGAAACCTCTCTTGAGCGGACACTCATGGGCCTTCAAAAAGTGTCCGCTCAACGGAGGTGTCCGTCCAGAGAAAAAGGCCACACAGAAGCAAAATTAAACAGCATGTTATTTTTTTAAACAAGTTTAATATTAATTATTTAATGACAATAAGTATATAATTAGGGTTACAAAATAATTATAATTATGGCAAAAAATAAGCTTAAAAAACAAACCAAAACAAAAAATTATGAAATAGCAAACCGAAAATAAACTAAACTAGTACATACATATATATAAAGATTTTTGTAAGAAATAATATGTAAATATTTTGGAACACATGTACAAATTAAGATCATTGTTTATGTTTAAAATATTCTAATAAAGACGTTTGTCGATTTTTTTTGTTGAGCAAAGTATCTTGGAAATGAAGATCAAGCTTAGATAGTAAATCTAGAGCAGATAGGTCACCCCTATCCTGAGTGAAGCGTTTTAACTGTTGCGTCATATTAAAAGCCTGTTGGTAGGTAGTCAATTCCTCTTCTTCCTCAACGTATTCCTCTTCTGACTCATCGGATGATACCACTACTTCCTCTTGATTCGAAACCTCCAGGTCATCAATTTGCTCCAATATTAAATCATTGTCTACATTAAAAAATTCGTTGATATCATTATTGTTGATTATTCCAAAATAATCCTTATCCCTCAACATTTAAGCTAAAAGTGACAATGGAATGTCGTCTTTATTTTCCTAGATTTCCTGGTTTTCTGCTCTATTTTCTGAACTATTAGAGTGTGTAATGCCAGACTTATTAAAGCAATTTTGAATCGTTTTCTTCGTCACTTGGTCCCATGCAATGTTTCTAAAGTAAATTGCATCTAGGACGTGTATTTTTCTGGCTAATTCTTGGGCTGATTCAGCAGTATTTATGGCTTATAAAAGTTTTTTAATAATAATTGTCCTATAAAATGTTTTAAAACTCTTAATAATGCCCTGATCTAAAGTCTGTACAATAGAAGTGCAATTTGGAGGCAAAAAAATCATTTCAATATTTTTCAATCTTATATCCTTTGGGTGACAACATGCATTGTCGAGAAATAATAAAATTTCTCGTTTTTCACGCATCATTTTTTTATGAAATTGATTTAACCATTCGGCCATTAGTTCACCGGTCATCCAAGCTTTTTTATTCCACCTATAAGCAACTGGCAATTCTTTCACATTAATATTTTTAAATGCTCTTGGTTTGGCCGTTTTTCCGATCACTAGAGGTTTTTCTTTTTGTCACTCCATATTTACACAAAAAAGTATAGTCAGTCTCTCTTTTGAAAATTTCCCTCCAATACATCTTTCTCGCTTCAAATGTAGAGACCTGTTTGGCACTGCTCGGAAAAATAGCCCAGTCTCATCAGCATTATAAATATTTTTGGGAGCATAGTTCTTAATTATAGATGGTACTTTCTCCCAAAATGTCGTGACATCGGCAGAGTTCACACTTGCGGCCTCCCCACTGATAGTTCTAAAAGCAATGTTGTGCCGGGTACGAAACTTTTGCAGCCAACCTTCTGATGCACTGAAAGTTCTATACCCCAAACCATTAGCGATTTTTTTGGCTTCCGTTTTAACAATTGTACCTAAAGATAATAGGCACATGTAAAATATACAGTGATATGTGTAATAATTGAAGTATATTACCTGATAATGGAATATTTTTGCTTCGAGCTTTAATGAACCACTTATAGCACTGTCTGTCAATATTTCTGCCCTCTTCTCTTAGGAAGCTTCTTCTTTCATTCACATTTATATTTGAGTGGAACTTACTTAATAAAACATCCTTACTTATAATAATCTCAGCTGCCTGTGTTTTTCCTATTCCAATCCGTTTTGCTAAGTCGCGTACGTTTAGTTTATCTTTATTAAAAAGCTCAATTACGTCAACTTTTTCTTTAAGAGTTAGCACTTTACGTTTCGACGACATATCGGTTGTTACGCTAACAACGCTAGAAGATACGACAATAAACTAAAGCCAAATGCCATTAACAAAACAGTCAAAACACAAAA
Organism: Anthonomus grandis grandis; assembly: GCF_022605725.1. Classification (NCBI taxonomy): domain Eukaryota; kingdom Metazoa; phylum Arthropoda; class Insecta; order Coleoptera; family Curculionidae; genus Anthonomus; species Anthonomus grandis. Next base: position 18,438,642 of record NC_065557.1, read on the forward strand.
ACATCTCGACAAACCGGCGCCATGCGAGGAGTACCGTGACGTCGTATCGGAGAAAACCCAGGCTCTGGCGCCAATGCAACCCTCGATTGCGTGTTTAAATTTTTTCTGTGTCCGCTCAAGAGAAAGTTTAACGGTTCTTCGGACCGGTGTCCGGGTCCACCCGAGAGAGTGTCCGTTAAAGCATATGGGAATTTAGTGTATTTTCAATGGGACCAAAAAAAATTTCCGCTCAAGGGAGTTGTCCGTCTATTGGAGGTGTTCGTATCGGGAGGTTTCACTGTAATTGAAATAATTATGAAACAAAGAGTAAATAACTTTTAAAAAAATTATAAGATCTTATCCCCAAACCAATGTTGGTTTCGGGAGAAGACGTCAACCGAGGATGCCATTATTAAATTAACGGAACAGCTGTATGACGTATTGGATGAAAATAAACCAATCTTAGGTATATTTGTAGACCTAACAAAAGCATTTGACACGGTTAAGCACTCAATACTTTTTAAAAAATTAAGAAGTTGCGGCATTCGGGGCGTAGCCAATAAAATTATCGAATGTTATTTGATAGGTAGGAAACAAGTGGTAAAAGTTAACAACACTTATAGCGAAATGAGAGATATCAAATGTGGAGTACCCCAAGGCACTGTAATGGGATCACTTTTAATTATTATATATATAAATAGTCTTTTTTCTATAAGAACTGTGGGAAGAATTATAAGTTTCGCCGACGACACATTTCTTGTCTACACAGGAGAGACCTGGCAAGCCCTTAAACAAATAGCTGAAAATAATGTTCAATTAATTGCAGATTGGTTAAAGAAAAGCAAACTAACATTAAATGAGCAAAAAACAAAATATATTAGTTTTACTTTTTACATAGAAATCTTCCCCAAATAGGTGCTTTAGAAATTAGTCAATCGTTTTCAATTCCTGCATCACCGTCTATAAAATATTTGGGTATTATTGTAGACCAACATCTTAAATGGGATTTACAATTAAAGCAGTTGACCAATAAAATTAGAGGTTTAGTTTCAACTTTTAAATATTTGAAACAATACCTAACTATCAAGAACCTTACCATAATATACTATTCGTTGGTTCAATCTCATTTGACATATGGATTGATCGGGTGGGGTGGTATCCGGGATTGCCACTTACAGCAATTAACCATCATTCAAAAATGGATACTAAAAATTATATTTGAAAAAAATCGATTATTTCCAACTAATTTACTTTACAAAAATAATGGACATGAGGAAACTTTACTGTTTCAATTTAAGTATGAATATATATAGGAAAAAAATTATTCTTGAAATTTTATCGCACACATACCCCACAAGAAATAGGCTTAATCAAAATGCGCGTGATGGTAGGACCAAAAAAAAGAATTGGTCAGCGTCATTTCAAGTATTTAGCACCGAAACTTTATAATATTATACCAAGACCCATACAGGAAAAATTGTCTACAGCAACGTTTAAAGTTTATGTAAGGCAATGGAATGAACAGACAGATGCGGCTATATTTCATCATTTGGTGAATAACTTGTAGCTTGTTCTTATTATTTTTGTAATAACAGAGCGATAACTTTCATTAAACGTTTGATAATTCCCATGTTCCTTTGTTGATTCCTATGTGCTACTGTGAGTAGTTGAATTTAAATATTGTTGTCTTTTTTTATTGTATGTGTGGTGATGCCCGAATTGGACTATATATATCCCTAAAGAAAAAGTAACAACAAGTGTCTAAATAGAACAGCTTCGGTACTAATCGTTAGTTTCTTCCTTGTACTTGTACGTAAAGCAGAATAAGTATTTTATATTTCAATTTTGTAATTTTAGAAATAAACGTATTATTATTATTATTTTTTTTTCTTTTATTACAGGTTTTGGGTAACTAGATATGGAAAGTATATTCCAAAATGGAATTAAACAAGAGAGGAAAAAGTCTGAATCGTAATTTTTATACTAAGATCTCCTATATTTCGTACAAAAACTTAAAGAATTATAAATAACTTATATATAGTACTACTATTACTAAAATGGATGTTGAATTTGAATGTGACCTTTAATCTTATAACGCCTCTTATTTTTTTAATTTTTCAATAAAATAACTCCCAATCGCCATCCTAGTTTTAATATACTTAGTTATTATATATTTAATATGGAATCCGTGTGAAATAAAAGAGAAGTTAAAAATATTTTTAGCTCCTAATTTATGACAAAAAGAACCACGTGAAAAGCTATAAATTGTTTTTTTTTTAATATTTTACTCAAGCAATTCAGTACACTTATTAATCGATGCTATTTTTGCTGTTGCAACTTTTCAAATATAGTGACACAATAATCTTTTTAAGTTTTTCAGAAAAAGTAACTTTATGCTGATTTAAAATTGTAAAATAAAAATCCGATTTATGAAATAAAGATTATTCATGAACTATAAAAATGCGATATATACTAACAAAAAACCGCAAATATGAATGAATTTTGCAATAAGATTTGAATTCCTCTTGAAATCTATTTAAATTAAAGAAATTTATAGTAGATTTTGCATAGCTGAGAAGACAAATACACTTATAAAATATAAAGTGTTCGGTGGCCTTTATGCAGGTGTCATCATATTTTTGTTAAGGCTATTATGTACTTGTCAATGACTGTAGAAATTATGGAAAAAATTGCATATGTCTGTATAGGTTCTTACTAATTCGTTTTAAATACAAAGATAAGCGGTTTAAGAAATACTAGGAGCAATAAGTGGGCAAAAAATCATTGCTCTTAATAGGTAGAAAATACTATTATAGATATATTATCACAAAGTTTGTTAAAAATTAAAATAAATAGGAATTATACTTGAAATTTATACTACAGATTTAATTTTTACAACACGTCAATCTTTTCCAACCAAGTTTTTAACTTTAACCGATTTGTCTTAGAATATAGGTTTGAAATGATCCAGAAAAATAATAAAGAATATCAAGTTCACGCAGATTATATACCATTAATATTCGCAGAATATTTGACATATTTATTGTAGGTTTCATGACTAATTATTGTTTTGAGTGATTTACTCTTGACATTTCTTGCTAATCCAAAGAGTAAAAAAGATGTGTTTCCCGTGTACTTCAGAGGCCATTAAGCTGTTACCGTAACTACTGAACGATATTATACTGCTTAAGTCGGTGATAAGGTTTCCTGTAAAAGCATATTATACTAATTAATATAAGTAAAGGTTTCTTAGGATAATCTGCGAAGTGGGAAGCAGCAGAAACAACGATGATACCTGTTGACACGTGTTTCTGCTTATTGGCTTCTTCAAGGCAAAGCAACCGAAAACCTAAAGGAAAAAGACAGAAATCACGAATGGGAGCGAGCAACTAATTTATATAATAAGCTGTAGTGCCCTCAGTTTTGGAGAAAAATAATTAATAAATAAAATGGTGGAATTTAAATTAGATGAACATGACGTTGAACTATTGATTCATTTACAAATTATCATTTTCACTCTACTGAAAAATCACTATTAGTTACTTCTATAGTTTTATTTTTAAATTTTAAACTAAAGCATCATTTTTAAAATAAAGATACCGGAAATATGATAGTTTTTCATGTGTTTTTTCATATGAAAATTATATTGACTGCTATCAAATATAACATGCACTTACTTTCGAAAAAACTTTACGGAAAGATAGAAGTCAATATTCTCTGATATGCTTAAAACTAATACTGAAGCCATTAGAACTAGTAACCTAGTAAAAGGAACTAGGACAAATTTTTAGCTGTAATGTCAGTGATGTTCAGCAGCTTTCCTTACTGCACTATTTATTTAATTAACAGGAAAACACTTATAAAAACTAATGGTTTTTAAAATAGAAGATACTATTTTCTATTGTTTTATTAGACTACTGTACCTTAAAATTCACAAATCAGTATTATTTTATAAAAATTAGGCTTTATAACAGTTTAATAAAATTCTGAATTTTACTGAAATACTCGTATCTTTAAAAGAATCCTATCCTAAAGCTCTAGGGTACTCAACCTAAGCAGGGAAAATAGACTATAATATTATACATTCTTGGCTTTTGTAGGTGTAACAATGTGTCGGTGAGTGATTGTAGGTCGATAAGGATGAAAACGAAGCCAAGGATTTTTGGTAAGAATTCATGGGCGTTACTAAAAGAATTACAGTTTAATAAGAGAGATATAAAAATCAAACACGATTTAATAATAATAGTATCATAGAAGACCTATTTACCAAAAATTAGTTAATTTAGTTAAACAAAATAAGCAATAGCGACCAACAAAGTAGCAAAAATATGTGAGTTATGAGGTTTCTTTATAATAAATCTTTTACTTTTTTTTAAATCTTCCTTTCTATTGAAAATAAAGCTCTTTTCATTCTAACTATTTGACCTGACTATTAGTACACCTTTCTACATTTTAAATATTTTTCTGCTTCTTTTTTTTTTCTTTGTTAATGGCCCTTTGTCGAGCACATTTAGCCACAAGTTCCAAGTGAAACAACGGTATTCATGTTATATGATGGCACTTATCTGACAGCCACCTTTAGACCTGTATCTCAAACAAATTAAAAAAACTCATTGGTTCACTGAATTATCTAAAAACTTATATCTAACTCTCTATAATATAGATATCTGCTTAAATCAATTATTTTACAATCTATGCTTATGATACTTATTTACTTTATTTATTTTTATATATCTACTACCTAATAGGAAAGAGTAGGACATTGAGTTTTAAAATTTTTAGACAGGGTCACTCGCTTGTCGCCTTAGAGTTCAAGCAAGGCATTGTTTTAATTTAGGACAATACAGGGTGACTCGGATAGGTAGGAAAATAACACTAGAAAAAACATAGGGAGTGACTTTACCTAGCTTATATTTTATATCCTATGTCTAATTTTATCTATCTTATTCTAAACTAACATAATTTTACTATTTAATATTGCAAGTTTAGTTTTTATGTGAATTATATTCTCTTTTTACATAGATTTAAAAATTTTACAAAAATTGCTTATAGTTTTTATTTGTGGTAACTTCTACCATAAAGGTTGCGTGGCACATTGGAAGTAAGGATTTCTAGTAAGGATAGTAAGGAATAAGTTCCATATTTAAAAATTGAATGGCTTGAGAGTTGTTTTTATAAGCAAAAAGTCTATCATTCAGATCATTAATTGACTGATTATCACAATCACAAATTTCTGTGTCTTTCATGTTTATTTTATATAGGTATTGATTGAAATTACCGTGTCCTATTAAAAACCTAAAATAGGATAATGACAAGTATCTTGGAAAATTATGGCTAAAGACTAGTGTGTGTTTTTCTCCAGCCTTTTTCTAATTGAAGTATAGGTATTTTTTTGTGTTTGATACATATTCCAAAAATGTGTTTTCCCAACATTCAAAGGCTTTTAAGTAGATAAAAGGGAATAAATCCCTGTAGTGTACTTTAGGTATAAAGTTGTTGCAAGAAATGGCTTTCTTTGCTTTTTGTCTTCTTAAAAACATAAAACTATAGTTTTGTGCCTAGGGGACAGCGTTGTTACGTTCCCCGACCATGAGAGTCATAGCGTTAAGAGTACGGTATACAGTATCAAATTTTGGATATACGTCAAGATTTTTGTGGCTATCCAAATCCTAAAAATTTATTATGCTTAATTGGTGGAAGTTAATTGTATGCAATTTAGTGACCGAGGGTAAGCATACACAGCAATTTTTTTTAAATTGTGTAGTTGTGCTACCAAAAAAAGGAAACATATTAATCGAAGGGTAATATACTTGGTTTTAAATAATTAGCTAAAGCTATGCTTATAGTAAACTTAGACAACTAAATTATCAATACACCGTATATTAACATTTCGTTAGTTATCAACGTTAATTCGGCACTTGTTTTATTTAACTTCACTAATATAAAAAAAACCTTTGAAAAAAATACGCCATCTCTTTGTATTTTTTCCTTGTCGCATTGTGACCTTGTTAGACTAGACAGAATAATCACAATTCAGGCTCTAGATATATATGAGGTGTAGATATTTATGAGGTGATTATTAATGAGGTGATTAGGCTTTTTATAGTTTATCTAAGGTAAGATCAATTGAGTATTCTTGGTGACTAAAAATATTTAAGTGTCGAATTGCCACGGTATTTAAAAAAAGTAATTGATAAAAAAATTTAATTATTTAAAAAAATAAAGGTTACCAAGTGCTTGTTGGTAAGTAAGTTGCCCCGGTGAACAGGGTGGATAAAAAGGGTTTAATACATAATGAGCCCCTAAATGGTACCAGAACTTACCAACAATAACACGATTTAATAGTAATAATAATAATAATAATATTAATAATAAAAAGGAAGTTAACCTTAGGTTATTAAGGTCGGTAGGGTCAAACACATACTTAAAGCTGCTTGCAGGTCTTAAGGCAAAAAAATAGTAAAAGTTGGTGAGGTTGAACGTTGGATAAAATACGAGGAAAAAAACCCTATGAGAAAAATTGTTGCTATGCTGTGCCATATTATTTGAGTAAAAAAAATTAATTAGAAAAGAACAAAGTCTCTTTACTTGTTGGTTACAGGGTTTTTTCTGGTAGTCTGCACCGGCGATTGGCAGCAGTAGCTTTAGTAGTGGAACCTTCTCAAAGGGCACCTCACACCTTCTGTGAAGAACGACAATGACAATAAAAAAACTGCACGAGGTGCAAAAAAAAAGTTGACAAAAGAACACTTACCTCTGCTATAGTTGCTTAATAAATCTCGCAAAACGGTTATCCACAGGGCTGTTAAGGTAGATAAGAAGCGACAAAATAAAAACCCTGTGAAATTGTGGTGAGCCCCAAAATCGGTTTACGAAAATGTCGAGGCGCTCAACCAGCAGCAACCAAAAGAAAAGTGACTCCACAGAACACAAATAAGGCGGGTTGCCGTGTTAAAGCGACGAAATTTTGGCCTTCTACTGAAGGTGCAATATTTCTAGCTATATACTAGTTTTGACATTTATCATAATTATTGGCAACCCCTCTAACCAATCAGATTTAAAAGAAAGCGTGGTCAAATCCGGCACCAAATTTGAATATAGCTCGGGAAATTAGAATTTTAAGACGAGCCCAACTAAGTCGCATTCACAATGATTCGAGATAAACTGTTGCTAAACTAAAGGAATATAATACTGCGATAAATGTAAAAGATTACAAAGTAAATTAAGTTACAGTCAACCAACACCTACACTGTATGAAATACAAACCAATGAAATAATGAAGTTAAATGACATATTTAGTTGCCTTGGTGTTGCTAGTATTTTCAGTAGGTTCTTCAACAGTGAGAAAGATACAATAGTTAATCGTAAGCAATAGTTATTATCTAAACTTTGATTATTCACTATAGCCTTACGTTCCACCTTTCGGGTTTTCTCACTTATATGAAGTACTTTTTTATCTAAATATACAATGTGGCTTTTAGTTGTCTCCCCTCTTATCTTTTGAATGTGTTTATATACAAAATTTTAAATTTGTCACACATCATTAGCAACCTAAGTACAACTTTTTGGTTATTAGCTCATTTTGCAAAACTTTAGCTCATTTTGCAAACAAACTAAAATTAAATAGAAAGGAGGATCATACGATAGATCGTTTGAAGGCTCCTCCTGAATGCTTTATGATCTTAGAATGTTGGGTGATTGCTCCTTCCCATAGCAAAATGGCAGCCTTTTAAAATCATATCTTTTGCATTTTTATTTATTTTACTCCACCTGTTCAGGTGTAATTTATTTGTAGGTGTTTTGTTGTTTTTAAAGTTTTTTTTTTGAATCTCAAAAAAAATAACTCTATCTAAAACTCTACAATAACAAAAAAAAAAACTAAACTCTACAAACAATAACACAGCTACAAATAAATTACACCTGAATTGGTGTCGTAAGGAAAATAAAAATTAATAAAAATGCGAAAAATAAGATTTTGAAAGGCTTCCATTTTGCTATGGGTAGAAGTAATGACTTCAGTGGGAGCTTTTATACTCTGTATTGCATGACCTCCCTTTCTATTTAATTTTATTTTTCCGGCGTCGTCCCGCCGCCATTTCAAAAAATAGTAGTATTTAAGTTGTTAATGATGTGTGCCAAATTTAAAATTTTTATATAAACGCATTCAGAAGATAAGAGGGAAGGGGACAATTAAGAGCCGCACTGTATAATGCTTATATTTCATAAAATGATACCTTCAGAATTTAAAATTATAAAACCTTTAAGTAAATAAGCAACTTTAGCCTTTGACATACCTAGTTTCAATCGCAATTCAATGGTCAAATCAAGCCAAAAGTATAAAACCAAAAGTGTGATTTTGATTCGTTCCTGAAATATTTTATTCTTTATTAAAGATAACTGAGTAAGATGTTTAGATTTGGCCTTAATGTTTTACTATTCATCCTTATTCTCGTATTTATTGGGTTCTTAAACTATCTCTGTTGTATGTCTGTATCGTTTGAGGCATTTATTTCTGCTTACAAGCTTTTAGCGTTATATAGTCCTGTACATACTTTAGTCTCATAATAATCAGATTTTGATTTCATTGTACGTGTTTGCTTATTACGAAGGATATACCAAATAATGATACCCTGGATACATTTAAAAGGTACTTAACTTTGCTTTTTGTTTTATTCCTTCATCTCTTGTTTTTATTTTCTTTCTCTTCTATGCCTTTATCATCCCTACTTGGATTATATTCCAATTTTCTCTGACTTATTAATTACTACCTTATATTTTAGCTTTGACCATTTGATAATTGTCAATAGATAATCGCATCCTGCAAATAGAACGTACTATTTTTATAATAAAAAAGATAATATACAACTACTACGTCACTGAGCGGATAGAGCCCTATTCCCATAGTAAATCGCCGCTGCCGCAACAATGCCAATTCAAATTTCTTGCTAATGGCATGTTACATTGTTACCTTTTTCAGCGTAATCCAACCTTCGCTGTTTTTGGCAGACGCACTTAAGTGCCAGTGCCAATAATGGGGTAGTGCCGTAGTGGGGTTCTGGGCCTGGGAAAATTTATACATAGTTAATATGCGATGCGACAAACTTTAATCCCTTTTTTCATACTAATAGATAAGTAAGTATCTCTCCAAAGACCAAATGTGTTTTTTTCGAAATAGATGATTGAATGATATTTTAAATATAGTACAAGGGTCAGACGTAGGTGTCTTGTTAGTAGTTTGTGAAGTTATCTTAAAATTTTAAAATGCAGGGTATGTCAATATCATGTCATAATTTGTACGTAAACGCTAATGTACGTAAAACGTAAATGCTTAGTTTTTAAGGTACAGTGGTATAAAGTCTTTTTTTTTTTTCATTTTTAGGTTTTATTTAGTTTTTCAAAGACGATTCGAGATATTAAACAAAATTTTGGCACAGAATTGTATGGTATAAAAACAAGCTTATAAGACGTTCATTCACTCTTTTTTAGCAACCAGTGACGTAGCTATAATAAATTTTTAATACAATTGTACAAAAGAAAAGTACTACGCTATTGACTTAAAAACAGCTATAAACAAAAAAGGCTTCTTCAACTTTTGCAGTGTCAAACTTACCGTTTAAATTACCGGAGAAATCATTAAACAATAACTTATAGACATAAACTGCATTTTGAAAAATTATTAAAAGCAAATCTAGTTAGCTTTGCTCATTGCCAGCAATTATTGTTCTAAATATTATGACACTGATGTTAATGATTATTCTTAACAGTTTGTTTTTGATCTAAAAAATGGGTATTGTGCTAAATAAAAAATGGCAAATTATTCTAAATTGGAAATGACACAGAAGAATTTTCCTTATGATCTTGCCATAATATTATGGAGGTGTAGCGTTTTTATCAAGGAAGGTATCCTAATTTAAGGCTAATACTTCCGAGGGTAATCCAAGAGTTAGAATACAGCCAGTTAAAGAGGCTGTTCTCCATGTAGACGATGATATGATAGTTAAATCTGCTATAATATGGTATAGTCAATTTGAGGGGATTTTTTGCTATATCCTTTTCATATACGAAAGTCATAATTTTAATGTCAACATCTTATTTAAGGATGAAATAAATTTTTCAAAAAGTTGTAACGACTTATTTTCTCCAAATACATAAAAAATAAGAAAATATGATAAGCTCAAAATCTTGACGAGAACATAGATCAGACTTACAGAACTTTAAAAGGTAATTTCTGAGTTAGTCTAACACTAAGATTAAAAAAATAAACAGCAATCTATTTTTGATACTAATAATTTTAAACCCTTATATTAGAACTGAAATTATTATTCATAATATTATTTTGTTTATTGTTTTTATTTCATTGATGTTCTAGCCAATACGATCTCAGCTATCTATATCCCTACCCAATTAGCAATTTTTCGATGCGACAACATTGCAAATTGCAACGTAACATTGCATTGTCACGTTGTCTTAACCGTAGAGACAACCCCGTTTTACACCAATTTGAAAGAAATTTTTTGGCTGTCTCAACGTTACGCAGTGACTACTCGTTAATTTTCTAAACGCTTCTGCAACGTTTTTAGAGTTACTGATTTTTGGACGGATGGACGCCATAACGACAGAAAAATTAATTACTTTTTTAACAATAAACTAATAGTTAACTGCAGTAGGCAGCCATTCCAAAAATACAACCTTTTTAGTCCATCTTTTGAACAGTCCTTATTAATATTTGTTTTGTATGTAGTTTAATATATTGAATTATACGGGTAAAATACATGTTTTGAAAGATTTACAAGCACTACTTAATTTATAAACAGAACATACATAGTTTACTGTGAAAAGATATTATTTTAACCCTAAATAATACGCTCGCCCAGAATTTATACTGGATTTTGAAAAAAAATTAAAAGTAATTTTTTTATTGGTTACATAAGAAACCCGCTGTCGTTGTCCCTGGTTGGCCTGAAGCAAGAGGAAGAACGGATGAACCTAACCTAAAATTTTATTAATTCATATATTGTTTGCAATTTGCCATATTTTTGTTTTTTTACCAACTTTAATAAACAAACACTTTAACTTTTACAAAGAAATTACAAAATAAACTCTTCGAAAAATATAAACTAATCTTAATTACATTCTGAGTTTTCATTACTACTGCTATATAAATCTTAAAAAATAAAACTTTCTAAAATTTACCATTGTTTTCAAACTAGTTAGTCTCTTGTGTAAAGAAAGGCTATAAAGTAGTATATAGGAACCATGAAGGAAACCATTTACAAAAAGTAAACCCAATATTTTAAACTTTAAATATGTAAAATTTAATACAAACCTTTTCACTGCTCTCTTCCGCCACTTCCATTGATTCTACATAATCCATATCAACTTCAGGTAAGCTAGTTGTAGGCATTTTTGCTTCTATTGCAAGTTTTTTTTGCATCTGTATAAGTTGCAGAATATTGAGTCTTTATATCTCTTCATTTTTTAAAGCAAAACGAAAATAATAAATCTCAATAATTCCAAGCAAAAAATTAATTATAAAAGTAAAAATATAGATTAAGTAGGTTATGTTGAATTGAATAGTTTTTCTTCCTCCTATTCTCTCTACCTTTGTTTGTCATCTTCATCTTAAAACTCTTAACACCTCAAAAAGCTCCTTCTACAGCGAAAAATGCTTAACACAGACGATCAGGCAATGTAATACTTATTTGCTTACGATGAGGTAACATTGTTTTTACTGGGTTTTTGATTCAAAAAATTGTACACGTCTGCACGTCGTTTTTTTAAGTACAAATTACTACTGTTACCATCTATAATAAAAATATACGTTGTAAAAACAGCAGAGTCTTACAACAGTTGCGATACAGGTGCATAGGATTCCTAAAGAACCTTTGAAGCCTTTGAAGAAAGTAGAAGTTTTGGTGCTTTTGTCGATTTTTCTCTAATGAAAAATTAAAAACTTACCTTGATTGGGTATTTTAGTTAGCGAATACTAAATTCCATACTGCTCTAGTACAGGATTATATGCGGTGTAAATAAATCCCAACTTTTTCAAAGTTTTTGTTTAGTGTCTAGTCTTGTGTCTCCGAGAACAGTTTAAGAATTTCATTGGTAAGTCCTAAGATTTCCTTTGCCTTATTGGTTTATAATGCTTTAAATATCATATATATGCATTTTTGTTTAAATATATTTAAGCATATTGTTACAATTTAGCTCTCAAAGCTTGTATCTACTTAAGATCCCTCAATCTGAGTTTTTTTATATTCAGGCCTTTATTTCTCTTTTCTTTGTGTGTTTCTGGTCTACTGCTACAAAAAATAGAAATCTTCTTACATTTTGTTTCGATAAATTCCACTACATTTACATTGACTTCTACATTTATAGATCCTCCTAGGTCCTCCATCTCAATACTGCAGCTCTCTTGGAGTCAGGTTTGATCTATGTTTGTAAGGCATAATCCTGTCGATGTTTAGCTGCGTTACTCTTTTTATAATATACAAGATATCCCTGTTTAACTGGTTAAAAAATTCTAGAGTATATACAGGAATCATAGAGAAATATAGTCGAAAATGTGTCCTTTCCAAAATACAAATTGTTCAAATTTTTCAAAAAAATCAAATTTTTCTCTCTATATTAAAAACGCTTTTAGCGATTTTAATGAAGTTTTTAGGTTTTTAATGATAAGTGGTGGGACCACTTTTTGAGGAATTGTAGATGATTTGAGTTTTCCAGGGACTTACTTGCAGCACGTATGTGTTAATGAAAAAAAAAAGGGCACAGCACTGTTTAAAAAAAAAAAAAAATTCGAAATATTCTTTTATTTTTCAACAAAAAAGGACCATTGATTCTTTGCACTCCGACGCGGCGCACCGTTTACGTTAAATAAAATAAAATCCACACAAAGCCAGTATCTAATTAATAATGATATCAGCCAGTTTTCTTTGCAATATATCATTAAATTAAAATAGAAGAAAATAAAATGTTTTTATAGAGTTAAGTGTTGGTGCACACTATTGACTATCGTATTTTTAGGGTATACCAAGAAACCATTTTTAGAAGATATCATACCCAAATGCAAATAGTAGTTTTAAGGCAATAACATAAACAAAACATTATATTTTGTTTTTGACCCTTTTATTCTTACAGAACATATGATTAATTTGGGTTAATATAATTTCCTTTCTCAAATTCTCCTGTCTGTTCTTCGTTGTGAGATTTTCTTTCAGGTTTGTAAGTATATCGCTTGTAGTAATTTCTTGTTTTAATAATTAACGGATCCTTATTCATTTGGGATGAAACAGGTGGCGCTTATATTTTATTGAACTCTAGTTGAATCCACGCCACTCTGCCAAGCTGGGTAGTGCTGGTCGGCTTCCCTTTGGAAAGATCCATGAAGCAGTCACTTTCATTATGTCTCCCTCCTAGCTCTTACATTCTATATTTTTACCTCTTTCTTGTTCCCTTGTTTTGCTTGCACTCATTTTCTTTTCTTTATTATCATCATGATTACTTAATCTTTTGAATGATCCAACATCCAGTTTTCCACATGCTTCCATTATTTCAATTGAACTATTTTTTTACCAGGGCTTTTTAAAAAACGGTATTATTGTAATTTTCTCCAAAATAATTTGACTTTGCTTCTTGAAAATTGGCTTCGTTAGTGGTGGCAACAACTTTGGTAATGGTGCTCCAGTCGACTTTAGCATATTGGCTCTTGAGCACTAAATATTCAAAAAAATATTTGGAATTTTTAAAACAGGTCGTAATTCTATGAGAAAAAGAACAGAAGCCTGCATAGAGGCGAGAATTTTAAATTTTTTTTAAATTTTGTAATAGTATTGTAGTTAATTGTTATTGCTTTTTGTTAACTTTTTTTACTGTTTTTTATACTATTTTTGTTGTTATTATAGTACTACTTAATTCGCTTAATTTCATTTGTTACTGTACAGAGGTCTTACTACAGAATTATGACAAAATAATAAATAAATATTTTCCAGTTCAATATCTGAAACCGCCTTTGACCTTGAATATAAAACAGAACTTTTTAACACACTGTATCTTAAAAACTAAGCATTTTAGAGACCACGTTTATATAAACCTTTCGACTTAGAATCGCTCCAGGAATGCTTCTTCCAAATTATGACATACCATTAAATAACATCCTGTATATAGACACGTATAAAAGGAAACATGCTGAAATTCCTTGCTTCTATATTTATAGTTAAATTTCTGGACTATTCAAAAACAATCATGTATTAAATCATTCAAAAATAATTACTTGTCAGTTAGTGATAATAATGACCTTTATCTAAATTATAAACAAAGCAAAAATTAAAGACTGTTAGTTTTCTGTAGTTTCTTTATTTAAAAAAAAATTCGAACAGGTGAAAAAATTTTAAATCCGCATTTTGTATAATAGAGCATACTCTTTTCTTTTTCAATGATCTGTCGCACTTAATAAAAAAATATTTAAATTCTAAAATAAAAACAAAATTTTATTACAAATCAGGCAACATTGGAAAATTAAAATTTAAAAAGATTTTTACTCTTTTATTGTTAATATAATATTTTTTTATGTATGAAAAAAACTACGACAAAGATTGTGAAAAAATCAAAGGCGACTTAACAAAAAAACGCCATTATAAATTATTAATTTTCGCAACGCACAAATTAATTAATAGAAATTTAATTTTTTTGTAACAACATAATATGATAAAATAGCTTAGTATTTTATGATATAGAAAAAATATACTTATAAAAAGTGATTTTATTTGATTAAGTTAAATTGGGTGTTTTCAAAAATTAATAATTATACTGTTTGTTAGATTGTAGTAACAATCAATATTGAATAAAACAGTATATTGATTTTTTCACTTTCTTGGATATATCATTTTTTTTCATATTCATTGAATATAACTCTTTTGAATTTTAGGTTCTTGTTATACGAAATATCTAGATTTGTAATTAAATCATATAGGTCTTCTTATATTAAATGTAATATATTATTAAAAAAGCAAATGAAAAGGTTTTATATAGATATAATAATAATCTATACTTAAGCTTAAAGCCGTTTGCCACAAAAAATGCTTTAAACGGCTTTACAAATTAAACTAAATTATTTACAAAAAAATATAAATAAAGAGACAACTGACTATTTTAAAAGAAAAAGTATATAAAATGGACAAAAAATATAACAGACAATAAAATAGCACTTTTCGAGATTATCAATTTTATATATATATATATATATATCTCTTGATGATCTTGATTATTAATGATCAATATATTTTGTTTATCTTTCTTTAGCATATTCCAAACAGCGGCGACAACAAACTTTTGAAAAAAATTGGTGTCTGATGATTATTCATCTTTTATATACTAGGTTATGTGAAATATCCGTCACTGTCAATCAAAAATATTGGTTTGTCAACTTGTTCTTGAAAGTTATGTTATTTCGAAAAGTGTTAGATAATGCCTAAAAAAAGATATAACAGGTATAATGAACAAATGATGATTTTAAATATATTGGCTTTTTTTTAACTGGAAAAGGAACAAGTCCGAAACGGAATTGCACTTCAAATTGAGAATGTGATACAGCGAGCCGCAGATACAACAAAATTGAGCAGAACAACGATCGCAAATATAAAGAAGAATGAGATAAAATCAAATCAGGATTACGCAGCCCGTATTTTTTCCAAGCAAAAGACAGCAAAAACCAAAATTACAACATATTTGAAACATAGAATTCGGGACACAATTTATTCTATGTACGCCAGAAAAGAATATGTAATATTGGCAACAATAAGAGAAAAGTTCAGGGAAGAAATTAAATATTTTGAGTTTTTCATTGACTTCTTAAGAAGATGGATCAATAGTATAGGCTTCAAGTGGAAAAAATCAAATAACAGAAAATATTTGATGGACTTGCCAAATATTGTTCATAAAGAATCAATTTTTAAGGGAGTATATCAAAAATAGAAATGTAGATCCGGAAGGTTTTACTCCAGTTTTCATTGACGAGACGTGGATTTTTAGCAAAGGATCATTTCGTAGTAGTTGGCAAAATGACACCAAGCACACGGATTCAAGGAAAAACAGTGAAGGTAAAAATTATCTGGTTATCTTTTTAGATTTTTTTTGAATCAAAACTATTGCCCTTGTAAGGGCCCTCTAACTTCATAATTTCATTTGTTTCATAGTTTCATATAATTTCTCTCTAAGACAATATGAGGGAATTTAACTCCATACACTACTCGTATGTGCATGGAACATTACTTATTAATTATATTAAATTTATGTTCTGGAAGAATGATTTCTAAAAGAAGAGAATTGAATTATCTTTTATTTTTAAGGTCATCGTTATATCGTGGTCCACGCCGGAACCAAAGATGGCTTCATCAAGGGTGCAAATTTAATATTCAAGAGTGGATTAAAGACGGGAGATTATCATGACAATATGAACAGGAAAAACTTCGAAAACTGGTTTAAAACTCAGCTGGTTCCAAATCTTCCCCCAAAGTTATTTATAATCATGGACAATGCAAGTTACCATTCTGGTTTATTAGAAGAAATCCCGAGAAAATCTTGGACAAAGCAGAGACTGACCGAATGGTTGAAGAAAAAGAATATTGGCTTTCCAGAAAAAGCCATGAAAGATAAAATATGGAGTATTGCACGCAGAAACTGCCCTAGTGAAAAAAAGTACTTCCTTGATAAATATGTTAAACCTTTAGAACACAAAATTTTGCGACTGCCACCATATCATTGCCCGCTTAATGCAATTGAAATGGTATGGTCGGAATGTAAACGAAAATATGATCAATATATTTCCAATTTTAAGGAGTCACCTTCAAAAGTCGTAGATCATTGGCAAAAATATGTGTTTCATACAGAAAAGGTAATTAAAAAGGCTTGGGAGGCAATACAAGTGTGTGATGCCTATGAGATTCTGCCACTTGTGATTACGACTGACGAAAACGAAGATGACGAAGACAATATCTCTGATTTCAGTTCTAACTCTGACTAAGCTTTTTTTGTTCTAGCAAATTTTATTTTATGATCGTCGTTTAAGTATTTAATCATATCGTTGCAATTTCATTAACTTGGTAATGTAATATGGCGTGTTTTTATGAGTTTAGTTTTTATGTTTTATTTTTTGGAATGGTATTTTCATTTTAATGTGTTAACATATTCCTTCAAGCAGTATTTTTTTTCATGAACAGGTAAATTAAATTATCAGTATTTAAATTTTTCCCAGTGAGTTAAAATTATTTTATACCATTATTCACAATTTTTGTAAGCTCGGTTTTGTTACGTCTACTGCTCGTGCCGAATTCTACTTTTCAAATATGTTGTAGATTTGGTTTTTGCGGTCATTTGCTTGGAAAATATATGAGCAGCGTAATCCTGATCTGATTTTATCTCATTCTTCTTTATATTTGCGATCGTTGTTGTGCTCAATTTTGTTGCATCTGGCTCGCTCTATCACATTCTCAATTTGAAGTGCAATTCCGTTTCGGACTTGTTGTTTATGTCCCATTATTTATGATTAATTATAATAATATTTGTTAATTGTTAAGTTTGTTAATAATACAATAAATACTACAAGATTTTTTTAAATTTTTTGGGAATGAAAGTATATACATGAATATGAAAATATAATAATATGCTGCTAAAATAAATCATTTGCTAATTTCTGAACGTATAAAAATACATAGCCGACTATTAATTTCTGAAGGCGATGGTAAAGTTTCTAACCTAATAGTGATTGGCAAAATATCTACGCCATACGTTTTTTCTCACCTGGATAACGTAACTACAAATGGGTATAATTTCGACTTTTGCTATTCTTCAATATATAATGGTAAATAAAAAAAGAATGAGGTTATGTTAAATTTTCCTAGTCTGAAATTTAAAGACAACCGAAAAGGGTGAATCGAAGCACGATTTTTGAAGTATATCTTTTTTAAGCAAAACCTTTTGCACAATGCATATTTAAAATGAAAAATTAAATTATGCAAATCGTAAAAGTTACGGAAATGTCAAAAAAATTAAAATGTTACGGGCGCTCTCTGTGGTATAATTTAAAAAAAGATTCATTTTAAAATTTGCCATATAAAAACAACTCAGTGTTTGTTAAAATTTTGTTAAAAAAGAAAAATAAATGCTAACTTTATGGCCTACATTCAAAAAAATTACATTGACTTTATCACTCTATATCTTGGTTGTCTTTGACTTTTGAGCTAGGATCATTTAACATAACTTTATTCTTTTTGTAAAAAACTATGGTCAATAATAAGGTGGATGCGCTAATTAAAATGTTACTTTTAATAAAATAGCTTGTAACTGAGACTATCGTAATTTAAACCAAACTGTTATTAAAATTACTTACATGACATAATAAACACATCGCTCAGTTATCAGGATAGCAAGCCCACTACAGCTTAAGAAAGAACATTTTAAAAATTACCCTTTCCCTTTCCTGCGACTTCATAGACAATTGTCATGAGCAGGTACTATATTAATTATTCACCTAGCAATCTCTTTTCCTAGCCTCTAATAACGTCAACCAACCCCTTCATTTTTTGCAGAACTTTAAGAGTCCTGGCCATCATCTATTTATATAATGGTGTACACGATCGATGGTTTTAGAAATATCCTGGAATTTTTGATACGTTAACTATGATATGTTATCTGGTTCTCTAGTTGCTTTGAAAACAAATTTCCACTTGCTACTTTCAGGTTTTTCTATATATGAAGTCTGAAATTTTTCATTAGATGTTTATTATCAGCTTTTTTGTTCAATATTATTAAAATAAGAGAGCGCCAATGATTTTTTTTAATTATTTGAGGTACTAAATATAGTTAGACAAATATTTTGTTACAAATATGACTTTCTATAACCCTTAAACATGTATGTATTTTTCATATGATGACATTAACTTGTAACTGTATATTTTCGTAACTGTGATATATCTTAAAGAAAAATAATCAAAAATAAGATGCTAAAATGCTGCAGAATTATCCTACACAGATAAGCTTTAACCTAGCGAATGTTTTGCTACGAATAATGAAATGTTATTTTTGCCAATATATGAGATCAACTGAAATTCTATAGTAAAATCTTTTTTTTATTAAATAATCACTTATCATGAACCTTTCAACTTATATTAAGTTGGTTAAAGAAAAACCATATACAGGAGTTGAAATTTTCCCTTAAAGGAGCTAAGAGATATTCAAAAGATATTCTCCAAACTATCTTACCGGCTTTGTAAATATCCAATAAACGAGACCAATCATCCTACGGGCGAATTTCTATGAAGCGGAAAAACAACCAGCCGAGCGCTCCATTTGAGTGCATTGTTGCCTTTATGTTATAAATACCTCCTTTATCCCGAGGGATAGGTCTTAGGCAGAACTTTAAAAGAGGAGAAAACCGGACGATTTAAATTAATCGAAAATGAAATTCTTTCGGGGAGATATTAGATTAAACTTATATAAGGCACAGGGAACAGATAATAATCCCCTAAAAAGGTCAGCGGGGTTCAGTTTTCCGCATCAACTGACCATACGGGATTATTAAGGAAATTTTTGATTATATTAGGACTTTATATCTGACGGTTTAAACCTAATGACAAAGTTTTGTGTTTATCATGAAGGGAAGATGATAAGGGTTAGTAATTAAAAATTAATTTTATACAAATTATTATTTGGAAGTTATAATTAAATTAATTGCGTGTTTCCTATAGGGGTGTACTAATATCTCTTTTGTTCTGACCCTAATAGGCAAATATGTATACGGTTATAAATGCCGTCAACGATAGCAGTGTCGTTACAGTTTTCCAAAATAGTACCAGACGGTTTAAGTGTTGTATACTTCCTAGGTTTTAAATTTCAGTAAATGTGTAATAATCGCAAAAAAAAAAATAATATAAATGAATAGGTTTGTCGGGATGCTCCGCAAGATTTAAAGCAAGTGGTACGAGACGTGTATGTGCTCCTTAAGAACAAGCAACTAGAAAGACAATCGAAAAAGAGAGAAAAAACCAATTTGTGTTATCAGCTGTACTATGTTCGATTTTAAAATAGAAAATATAGCATCTACACTAAGAAAGCATAAGCTACCTGTGTGGTACAACCTTAATTCGAGTAAATATAGTTAAAAAAAAAGTTGGTATGAAATGGTAAATGTTAAACGGATGAGTTTGTTGAGATGTTTCAGGAAACGGAAAGTAAAAAAAATAAGGATCTTACTTGCCGATATATATTTCTTCTTATTAGCTTATTTAGAGCAAAGTAGCTGAGCATCTATAATAAGGAAGCCGGAGCTATCTGTGTGGTACAACCTTATCCCATGTCAATGTAGTTTTGAAGGAAGCAAGTGAGAAGAATGAAAGGATAAAAAGATGGGCTTGTCGAAATAAAGTAAGAAAAAAAATGTGGTACCTAACAATACGTGTGTTTGTTTGTGAGCTTCTTCAGAGCATAGCAACCAAAAAAAAAATTAAGAAAAAAAAAGAAATAACTAACAGAAGCGAACAACCATTTTGTGTACCCAGCTTTGGAATCTCCGGTTTTTAAGGAAAATTACAATATATACAATCCTTTGTTTCACTTTAAGTATGAAGTAGTAAGTACTATTAACTTCATTTCTTAATCAGTGCAAAAAGTAAACTATTTAATTAGGTATAAATAGACAAAATTAAATTTAAATTTTTATATAAATAAGAGGCAGTTCTAAGGTATGCCTTAGTTTTTCATTGCTGAATATTTATACGATTACTTATTTATTCTTTTTAAGAGTAAACTCCTAAATAAATAACAGAACATTGAATTGATGAATTCAAATAGTACAAGAAGAATCAATATGGCTTTATACTGATGTAAGATAATTAAACTAAGATATGCTTTAAATTAATACTTAGGATACTGAAATTGCGATGGCTCTATGCAGAATAAAAAATTAATAAGACTCTCTGCTCTATCAGGAACTAATTTTCTTCGGATCTAACTCACACATATCAACTGTAAACAAAAATTACTCACTAGTCATTATCTGCTGGTGTATATACCGAGTAAAAGTAAACGGCATCCGTTGGTCATCCGTCAACATGGGTCCACAAACGTTGCTTAAGGGAGTTATTTCTCTTTTAATAACACACCTTAAAAACAATTTTTTCTCTTTAACTTTAAAACCGTTTACAATAAAATTTAAAAAAATGGTGTAGTGTAAAACATAAGGTGGTGGTTAAACTACTAAATAAAATAAATTAAAATTTTAATTAGTGGCGCACATACAGGGGTGAGTAGTGGTTAAAACATCTCTATTTCTTTTACACTCTGGGTTATTGCGATTCTTTTTAAAAAATAATAAAACTTAGTCTAGAGTCTTTTACGTAAAAAAGGTACTCTGAGCTCATTTCGATAAAACGTTACGTTTATGAGAAAATTGACTTTAAAAATTTCCTGGTTATGAATAAAAATTAGTACGCATTTAAAACAAAGTTCAGTATAATATACCTAATTTTAAATCGTGCATCGTAAATACTTTCCATAAAAATCTTTTTTAATATCATGGACTGAAGATTGCGTTTATTACCTTACAAAATTTATTTTGGTGTTTGGTGTACATTTTTTGTAGATCACCAATGATTGTCATTGTCATGTAAAATACGCTTAAAGCTTGAAAACCAAAAATGAATTTTAGTTATGAAGAACAAGCTGATATTTAGATTATGTATGGAAGGGCTTTTAATGATTGTATAGAAGCAAGACGATTGTATAAAGAGGCATTTCCTGATTTCGATCAAGAAATGCACTCTTCGGAGTGCCACATCGTTCAGTTTTCTTAAGAGTAGATCGTAATTTAAGCGAAAGAGGTTAATTCTAAAAATTTAGGGAAAAGGTGTTGCATAATACCTTCTTACATTTTATTCTAGGACCTTTTCAAAGAAAGTTGTTAGGCGACCAAGAAATGCTTTGCTGAATTGTAGCATTGGAAGAACGAGTGTTTGATTGTGCTAAAGCAGATCCATCGTTAAGTACCCGCATCATCGCAAATCAAGAAGGGACCTCTCAGTCAACTGTAAGGAGAATTTTGCACGAGATGTTATTGCACCTTTACCATATTCAGCGAGTTCATGCATTGGGAAATTTTCCACTTCGTATTTAATTTTGTCATTGGCCGGCTTTACAAGAAATTGAATTTTTAATTTCCATAATAACCATGTATGGGCAGATGAGAATCTTTGTTCTACAATACAAAAATATCATTAGAAGCAGTTTTTTTTAATGTATGGGCTGGAATTATCGATATACATTTATTAGGACCTATATTTTTACCGCAGCGGCTAAATGGAAAAACCTACATATTACTTTAACAAAATGAATTACCGCCACTATTAGAAAGTCTTCCACTTCTGTTACAGCCACAAATGTAGTTTATGCATAACAGGGTATTTTACGATTATCTCTAGAAACTATTTACATAATGCTTACCCATAGCGTTGGATAGGTCGTGCTGGTCCAGTGTCATGGCCAGGCCATCATGGTCTACTGACCTAAACCTCTTTAATTTTTACTTATGGATGGCGGGGGCACATAAAACAGCTCGTTTACTCTTGCCTAATACCCAATATTAATGTTTCTAGGTAAAGAATAGAGGAGGGATTCTAAACAGTTAATAACAATTCATGTATTCTTCCATGAATGCATCGTAATCTAGTAAAAAAATAGCAGCTTATTGTAATAATTTCCTTTAAATTTTTAAATAAAATAATAAAGTAAACATCGTTTTTAAGATGTCTTATTAAAAGGGGAATAACTCAGTTAGGACACGTTTGCGGACCCATGTTAATAGGAATTTTTTGTCTTATTTTCATGTAAGGATTACACCTCTGAAAGGATGCTGATCACCCTGTATTGCATTTTAGGAGAGATTGGTAAATTTGAGGTTAATGCTATTACAGCTATGATATTTATGATACTCTATTTTCTAAGAGTTTGCAGATTCTGATATAGTTATATTTCATCATCCAGCACTTTACAACAAAACTTTAGTGTCTTTCCTCTATTTAAACATATTGTCATTTATTCATCCAAAAATTGATCATATTACTCTCAAAATACGTTACGTAATTTTTTTGATACTTAAATTTATTTACACGCCATTTGGTAGGGATAATATTTTGTCCATCATTGCTCTCACATTCTGAAATTATTTTAATTTTCTTGCTTTTTCAATCTGAAGCAAAAATTTTGAAAGATGTTTTGACTTAAGTATATCTTGGATATTTTTTCTTCTATGAATGATTGCCACCTTTGCATGCATAAAATTCTCCTTTTTTCCCTAGCAAAACATCTTATTTCTTTAATGTCCTAAGTGAAATTTTCAAGGTAGGGGTAAGAAATGAGCCAGAATTTGAAATTAAAATAAAAGATAATCTCGGGAGTCTCTGGATTAACCCCAAAAAAGTAGAGCTCCTACTATTCACGAGAAGACGTAACTTTGGCACGCCTCCTGTTATACCTCTAGGTGGTGTGCAGCTGCATTACTCCAGTACAGTTCGATTTCTGAGAATTATGTTAGATTCCAAACTCTTCTGGTACGAAGGCAGACTCCAGAATCAAGAAGAACACTTGCTAGCTAAGAGCCTACAAGTGGGCTTTCGGCAATACCTGAGGTCTGTCTCCTAAGATCCTATACTAAATCTACTCGCGCATTGTGAGACGCCTTCTCACATACGGGGCTATCGTTCGGTGGCCATGTACTAAAAAAGCAAAAAATTTGTGCTCAACTGCACAGAGTCCAACGTCTTGCATGTCTCAGCTTAAAGGGGTCGCGAATGGCGCCAACTAGAGCGCTTGAGAGTCTGCTGAGCCTTCCGCCTCTGGACCTCGTTGTGCAATTCGAGGCAATGAAGACTGTGCACAGGCTATACGTCCTCGGCAAACTACGTGCTGGTGAAACCGGTGATGCAAAAATCTAATCACGGGCCATACAGGAATATCTTTTCTTTTTGATTGCCAGTGACTGTATGGCTTTAGTGACAGTGGACTGCAAGGGATTCGTGACGCACCTTGCAAGCAGAGAAAAGTGGCAGCATTCCA
Organism: Anthonomus grandis grandis; assembly: GCF_022605725.1. Classification (NCBI taxonomy): domain Eukaryota; kingdom Metazoa; phylum Arthropoda; class Insecta; order Coleoptera; family Curculionidae; genus Anthonomus; species Anthonomus grandis. Next base: position 18,462,723 of record NC_065557.1, read on the forward strand.
ACAGGCCTTCGTTACTAAAGAGGGGGACCATCTGGTACACAGATGGCTCCAGAATGAATAACAGAGCTGGATCAGGGCCTTGTGGTGGGATCCCACATACCAGTAGGGCATACTCGCTAGGGGAGCACGCCACTGTCTTCCAGGCCAAAGTATTCGCTGTATTAAAATGCGGACAGAAAATCCTAAGCTTCGGATACCGCGAAACAGTCGTATCAATATGCTCGGACAGCAGAGCTGCCATTAAAGCTATCACGGCCGTAAAGATAGGCTCCAAGCTCGAACTAGAGTGCATAAAAGTCATAGAAAAACTTGTGCAGGTTGGCCGCAAGGCTTAGCTCGTCTGGGTACCTGGCCATGCAGGCCATGCAGGTAACGAGGAAGCGGACTCTCTTGTCAGACTGGGATCCGGGAATGTGCCGATGGGGCCGGAACCCATAATTGGTATCGCCAAATGCGTAGCGGTCGCGTCAATGAAGGATCTGCTGGGCAAGTGGACTTACCGAAGATGGACTGAGTCCCTTGGTATGAGACAGGCCAGAGAGCACATAGGTGAGCCCTCTGCCTGTCTCACCAAAAATCTACTTCGCCTAAAAAGACGCAAAATTCGGCTAGTGACATGTTTTTTAACCGGACACTGGCACTTAAGAAGCCATACCATCAGTATTGCGGATAACCCGGAATGCTGGTGGTGCTGGAAGGAGGATGAAACCGTTGACCACGACCATAAAAAAAATCAAGAGGTGTTTAGCAGTGGAGGGACACAAGGTACCCCATTTACAAGAAACCTAACCTATGCCAGGAAATCTCGGAGCCTATATTACGGACCTCAGGTTGCCTACACACTTGCTGGGAAATTCATTATTTAAAGATTCTATGATACTACGTTCATTATTTGGCATAGCACCATTTTGCTACAAATTCAAGTTTTGTTGAGTAGCCACGAGTAGCGCTTCTACTACTACTTGTAAGAGGTTCAAATCTTTCAGAATTTAAGTTCTCATTAAAAAAATGGCTGATCTCAGTAGCACGGTGGACAAGTGTTCACAATGCGATCGTGTAGTCTCATGTTTAGATCCTGGCTTGGGCATGGTTATTTGCCTTTGTCTTCCAAAAAAATCAACTCTCATGGTTCGGAGCCTATATTAAATTGTAGGCCCATAAGAAGCAAGCCACAAGATTGGGTGGCCGTCGAAGTACATCTTGAGTCCATGGTAGTGACGACAAAAAAATAAAAAAAGGGTCTTATTATGTGGGTACCCACAATATCCAATACCTAATCAAACGATAAATCCAAACATAACTTGGTGCCTAACTTAACGAACTAACCATGGATTTTCATCTGAATAATAAGCGATATTTTTACGATTAAATAATCTACAGCTAATAAATTGACTCTAATTTGACCAAGGAATTTGTTTGAAAAGTTTGGTATCTCGTTATGTTTCTAAATAAACTACTGACAAAATGTCATTTTTCTAATCGCATTGCCATTCTGAAGTCCCTGGTACGACTGTTCACGATGGAGGTGATATGACGCTTTAAAATACTATTCGCTGTTGGTCTCTTGTGACTTCAATTTGACGTTAAGACGTACGTGGTGTCTCAACTCAAGATTGCCTTTTATCTGAAAGGTATTAATCTGAACATAGCTCTACTAGAATTACAAAAACAGTTTAATCAGTTACTAAAGCTCCTTATTTTAATCTCGACGCGTATTTCGCTTACGATGTTAGCATCTCCGTGAGAAAATTAAAACTAAAGATGATCACACAGTTAGCAAAGCACGAGTCGAGAATAAAATAAAGAGTTTTAGTAAGTGGTAAAAGTATTTGGTGATTTGAACGTCATACCAAAGGTTCCACTTGTAGCACTACAGCTCTACCAGGTTGTCGTATTTCTAGATATTTATTTAAAAACATTTCTTTAGCTTCTGCTTCATTTTGATGACAGAGAATAGAATAATCCAACGTTACGTATTTTTCGTAGTTTAAAAAGGTACACATTCTAAAACTCACAATTAATTACACATATTTGACACTAACATTGAATTCTACTTTGACAATTACCTAGATAATTAAAACAAATAAAGTAATTATCACTATGGAGAAATTGATGAGTAATATCAAAATCTATTACTATAAAAAACATAATTTAGTGGATTTTAATTGTTTATCTGGACCGAACATAAATAATGTTATATATGGTGGAGGAGCATTTCTAAAGGTAAATATAAAAAAATGTAATATGGCAAAAATTTAATATGGCGCCCCTAAGAAAAACAAAACTTGACTTCGGCCTCATTCAACATATTGGGATTTAATTATGTTTTACTTTATTTTCAAATTCACGCTCATTTCTGACCCCCATACTAAAAATTTCCTTATTATTGTATCCTATAATATTATATAACAAACAAGATAAAACGGATTTTATAAAACGCACTTTTCTCTTTTTTTCCATATAATAGATGACAGAATATTTAGGTATAGCAAATTGATTGTGCAACTTTTTCCTTATTTGGGCCACCAGTAATACCTTTACTAGTTTCCAATATTCCCATGTTTATACATCATTTTAAACTGGACGCTCTGCATATCACAAAAATACTTGGTTTTAATAGGATTTAAAAAGGGTTTTATTGAGTACAAGACTTGCGGATAGTCTTCTTGGATCTAAAAGTATGAAAAAAGAGCTTATAATTTGTGATGATATTAGCGAGATCTTACCCTAAACATCACAAAAATACCGTGTAAAATTGTGATTAGTAACCACTTCTACTTGTGTCAAATTTTAAACAATATTTCCATAATCATCATAATCATCTTTGAAATATCTGTTTTTTTTTCAAAGATGATCCTCTTTACTGAAGAAGCCAGAATTTATTAAACTAATATTTTAAGCACTGGGGTTTAAATATTGGATTTTTTGTTAAATAAGTTAATTTCTACATTAGCAAACCTATTTTCTAATTGAAATCGGCCTAATTTATTAGATAGATCTATTCAGTTTTTATAGGAGGGTGTTCAACCATAGTTTGCTTCATACACTAAATCACAGTTTCTTCCAAATAGTAAGTTAGCAAGATGCCTGGATTGCCGCTAGATTTGTTCTCTGGAATTATTTAAATTATAAAATAATAAAGAAATAACACAACAACGAAAAATCATGATTAAGAATTTGATACAAATTAAAAAAAAATAGTAAAAATTAGGTGAGAGAACTAGTCAACATCGTGGTTATGATTCAGAAAATTTTTAAATAAATATTTTTGAGAACTAAATAGGTGGATTTTTTAACATCTTAAATATAAATTTTAAATTATTTTATATAATTTTGTTTTAAACCTTAAAAAATCTTCTTAAAAATGGACGAAAAATTTGCAAAATTGAATTTTAAGAACTTGATTTTTAAAACAAACCATTATTTTATATAATGACAAATCTTTATGTATTTATGTAATTTAAGTCAAAATACTATTACATATAATATTTATGCTTAAAAAAACTATAGTGAACAAAAAACCGCGCCTTTCTTTTCATTGTGAGGTAAAAACTCCCCTCAACAGCCTCAATTCAATACATTAAAGTGCTTCCTTTTAGCTTGAAGCCCCCGGATAAGAATAAGTACCTTACCGCTTATAAGTGAACTGAAGGTAAGACCAGGGCTTTTTCGGTAAAGCTCGCTCTATAAAGGTGACAGATTTGAAGAAAACGCTTAGCATATAAAAGTTCATTTACGTAAAACGAGAGAGTGGATTGTTTAATTCACTTCCATTTTATTGAGCTACAAAGGGAATACGTTCAGAAGTAAGTTTTTCGTAATAGAACTTGTAAGCATTTTTAATTTGATGCTTTAGATTTGCTTAAGAGTTTGTTTTTTTATTTTTTCTTGTATATTTATTGAATTTAGTTTTAGCCATAATTTAATAACACTCTCAACAAGTAAATAAATTATTAAAAATATAAAAAATTTTAAAAATTTTATTATTTACGTGGATCGAAAAAAATTATTGAGAAAAATTATTTATGAATAAATTAAATAAATCAAATTGTTTTTTTTTCATTCCGTTAAGACTCTTTGTTTTAGTTGTTTATGATTTGTAACATTAAACTGCTATAATGTGGTGAATTTCTTAATAACATAAATGTCATGAAATATAATAAAAGTTAACAAAAATATTTAGTACTGTCTGTGTAAATAATAATAATTATATAAAACCAATAGTTTTCCAACCATATTTCTTTATCTTTGTCCTACTCTTTTTCTGTTCCACCTGTAGCTCCACCTGCCTTTTTAACCAACCCAACTACCTGTTGCAACTGCCAATAAATACAGTATACACCTTATTTAGCATGTGGTGTGGGAGTTAGGGAGGGCCTTAGCACCTTTCTTAATGGCTATTTATTTAGTTTCAGCCAAATTAGGGGAAAAGGTTTTATATTCTATTTGTACAGGTGTTACTATTTTAAATATGAGTTTGCAACATATGCTAAATACTCATCTGTTTGATAATAAAATATGTTTTTATTACAAGGTAAATTTTTTAAAATTAAATATTATAAACATATTTATTAAATAGTAAAAGAACTAGTTGGCAGAACTAGAGTTATCTAATATTCTTGTTACTAAATTGCCGTTATAATTAAAAATATATCTAGTAATACTACAATACAAATACTGTAACTAAATTGCTTTTTGATATATACCTTTAAAAATTATTATTAGTAAACACAAAACCTTTTAACTCATATCATCTGGAAGCATAATGCGTAGAATCAGTGAGGTCTATGGCGTCACCGGCCAACATTCAGGCAAAAAACAAAACCATATTGTGCGGCTTTAATGTTTCCGTTAAAGGCATTTTTTATTAATTGTGACGCTAAATTATATGCGTGCATGCACAACCTCTTTGCCTTTAATTTAGCTCGAATTTCTATCTCACGGTATTCGACTTCCCATCGATGTACTAACCTGTAGAGCAAGAAGCAAACTGTATAGTTTAAAGTCGTCCTGTAAAATTCTTATTTATTCAAAATATTAAAAGATAAACTAAACAGTTACAAAACAAACAGCATAAGCATTATTAAAAGATTTTAGGATAAACGGGGTTTTAAATATATTTTTTTTAAAGGGAAGTAAGCAAGAATCAAAGTAAGTGAATGACTTATTTGAGAAATTCGATAAATTCAGCATTACACCTGTTTGACGTTTTACGATAAATAGCTTTAATACAAATCCATGCACTTATCGGCATCTTAATTAGCATTGAATATTATATTTTTTAAATTAAACTGCTAGCTGTAAACTTCTCCTGATTTAATAAAAAGCTAGGCAAAGTTGTTTACGATAGAAAAATATTGAAATAAGCGTTAAAAATGCATTTAACGTATGATATGGTAGTGTGAAAAAATTAAAAGATGACTACAAATTCCATAAAAAGTAAAAAAGTTCCTTTGCATTTAACGTATTTCAGTTTATACAGTTTTCTAACAACAAAAACTTTAGACTTTTTAAGGGACAGTAATAATATATTAGTATATAGATGGATCAAAAAATTATTCGTTTCAAATTGGCATAAGTATAGCCCAGTGGACATTTTACAGGATCAGTTTAATGTCAAAATACCCTAAAAATTTAAAAAAATGGTTATTATTAGAAAAATTTTTAAAAGCTACTTACCGGATGAACATGAAGTCAGAAGTTTTTATCGAAGAACTTTTTTGTGGCCGACTGAAGTTGATGACTTGGTGCAAGAAGAACTATAATATTGTTTTTTTATATTTATTAGAAGTTGTGCTTTTTTGCAAAAATAATTTAACATATTTTTTTTTTTAAGTGAATATGTTTAACTACCTCATCCCAACATACATTGAACAACTAAACCTTAAAAAAAAACTGAACTGAAAATAGCTGCGCTTTTTTTTTATTTTTCTCAGAACTATGTTTATGGTATTATATGGTGTTTCAACTAAGTGATTTATAATAATAATAATAACAATAATAAGCCTCTATTTCCAACAGGCAACTTGCTCAATAACAGGAAACAGTTGCAAAACAATGAAAAATACAGTTAAAAAAACACACACAAACAAACCTAAAAGAATGAAAAGAAAAGAAAAAAACTAAAGTAAAGTCACAATCTCAAAAGTTATCCAAAAAATTAGAACAAATAACTATTAATATGATATAAAAACCCAATTATAAAAGTTTAACAAGATAATCACGTATTCAACAAAATAAAATTAAATTAACTGAAATATACCTACTAACTATAACTTAAACACATAAGTCTTAATCCCAAGAGTAATGATCCACCAAGATATCGACAGTCACATGAACCGGAGAGAAATTTATATCGCACATGTGACAGATCCGATTAAATATAGCGCATATTGTATATAGTGGCGATTTCAACAGGATGTTAGTATGAGGCCTTGGCAGAAAGGATGTCTAGCATTAAGCCTAGGCACCATGAAACGTACAACAGAAAGAAGTACAGGACTATCAATGAATCCATTCAGTAACCCATGCAGGAATTTTACAGAGAAAATCATTCTTCTGAGATGTAATGGATGTAGATTGAAGCCTTCCAATAGTTGCCGATGATCAAACCCTCTAACCGGATATATGCCATCCTACCTGAATGCCAAAAACTTACAGAACAGAAAAGCAGTCTTAATGTGGATTCCAAAGTAAAATCCTGAGAACTTCTAATTATGAATCCGAGCCTTCTCAGAGCTGACTTGACTATGTCGTTGAAGTGTGGAGCGAATCTAAAAACAGAGTCAAAGGTGATACCAAGATCAGTAATTTGCTCTAATCTACTCAAAATAGTATTATTAAGAAAGTAATTAAAATTTAAGGGTGTTTTTGATCTAGAGTAACTGACCACACTACATTTAGCCGCATTTAAGCCTAACCTGTTAACAGCGCACCATACCTCCAATGTATTTAGACAGTTCTGAAGAAAAACACAATCCTCCAAACCGTATACATTTAAATATAGCTTCAAATCATTGGCAAAAACCAGCCGATGACAAGTGAGTGACTAATTCAAGTCATTTATAAAAAAACTAAACAGGAGCGCACCCAGGTTCGAGCCCTGTGGCACACTCAACGTTACGTTAAAAAGTTTCGATTTAAAGCCGTCATATTCAACATATTGAGATCTACCAATCAAGTAGGAATGAAATAAATTAAATAATCTCCCTACGCCCAGAGTTAATTTATGCAGCAAAATATAGTGTAGTATCTATTCGATCAAAGGCTTTTTGGAAGTCGATATAAATAACATCGACTTGAGTATTAACATCAAGTGATTCACAGATGTGGCTAGACAGATAGGATTAGTTAGTAACACAAGATCGCCTGCTAAAAAATCCATGCTGGTCTACAGAGATGAGTTCTTTTGCGTGACTAAATAGCGACCGATTCAGGATAATTTCGAAAATTTTTGAGAAGTTACAGAGTAATGAGATTGGCCTGTAGTTCACGATTTGATCAGAGTCCCCAGCTTTTAAAATAGGTATTATTTTAGCAGTCTTCCAAATTTCAGGAATTTGTTTTGTTGAAAGTATTAAGTTGAAAGTGTAGGTCAGCGGATCAGCCAGAACACCAATGCAATCTTTAACCAAGAAGCTAGGTACACCGTCTACACCAGATGTTAACTTATTTTTGAGTTTTTTACTAGCCAAAATAATCTGGGAAGCATCAACGTTGGAAATGTCAAGGTGGGGCACATTATTAGACGTCGACGAATGGTTAATGAAATTTGATTGTATAAATGCCTCACCAATGAACAATGCGAAAGCATGAACTGTGTCTTGTGGGTGTTTAATTACCACGTCTTCGGGTAGCCTCATCATACCAGGAATCCTGGTGCCAGCCTTCTTAGAACCAATAAAATTCCAAAAGCTAGATGGGTCCAAAGAAATATTCTTTTCGGTGTTTGATATATACAACTTATATTCATTGCGCATTTGTAGTTTGATAAGGCGTCTAAGAGAATGGAATTTATTTTGAAAGAATAGAGAATTATACATTTTAAAGTCCTTAAAAGCCTTTTCTTTCCTATAAATATTCTTAATCAATTCTCGAGAATAATAATTTGGAAATCTTCTTTTACGTTGCTGCTTAAGAGGAATGTGTGCGGTAAATATGCCATTCAATATATCATATAGGGCTCCACATGCATCATTAACGTTAGAGGATAAATACACAGTAGACCAGTCAGCTTCAAGGATCGAGTCATAAAGGAGATGGAAGTTGGCCTTTCTAAAATTAAAAGAATGAGATAAGTTTTTATTAAGCTGAAAATTATGGACACGTTGGCCTGAGACAGTAAAATCAATTTCCAGTGCAGGGTGATGCAAATCCTCCAAGACAAAAAGCACGTCACTACGCGAAACAGTACAGGTGAAGTTAGATAAAACAAGATCCAATAGTCTGTTATTATATGAGAGTCATTATATGAATGTTATCTGGAGACTTATTATATATTCCCATTTTCTGTTTTCCTTTTACATTTTTAATAATCGTGAAGGTAAATTCCAAAAAGTTACTTATGAAATCTTGCGATTAGATTTAGTGATTCTTGATTACTTCGATTAGATATTTCATTTAACATTTTTCATCTTTTTTTGCGTTTAGTATAGAATATTAAACATTTAGTCTATACTTATAAACAAAAGTTATTTGCAGTTCATCTTTTGCAAAAAATGATGTAGCTACCGTTTACTTTTGGTAAACTTCAGCCCCTTTATCGAAATCTTTAATCCAATTTTTGGTATAGAGTAGTCTTATATTCTTGACCTTATTATATTGGTATAATTTATTTAAAATTCTTATCTTCATGGCATTCACACGTACCATTTTTCTTTTTTATAATATATTTAAGGAATTTCTTGTCCAGACTTAACATATTCTAGTTACATTATGGCTCTTTTACTTGTATACTACGAGGACTTTTAAAAAAGTCCTGTTCAGTAAATGAGCATAAACAGATACTTCCCAAAATAAAATTGGAAATTCATATAAGAAAATATGTAATACCTATACTTTAACAATTGTAACAATCATCACTATATCCTAACGATGTAGATATAGAAATCAGTTGGGATCCGATCCTTAATATCAATCATCGTTAGATAGCATTTAGATAAACCAAATTGCGCAGAGAGATCGACAAACGAACGGACCGGTAGATTGACTTTTGAATTGATAGCAGATGTCAATACAAATGCCATTATATAAGACTTACTAATCTGATCCTTTAATAATAAAAGTATAAATAAACGGTCTTGCGTTTTTAAGTATAAACTATTTATTTCCGTACAATTAAATAGAAATATAGTATGCATAGAATACTTCAAATTTTTTAGAACTTTATCTAGAATCTAGCAAGTTGATTGCGATTTGATTTATTTAAAATAAATTGTAAGCCTTAACTACTGCTACATGACAAATTTGGTGTTAGTTTTGTTATTGTAAAAGCGCAGTTGAAAATACCAATTACCGTATACCAATAACAAGCATTTTTTTGAAGGTGCCCCTATTTATTTTTTACCTAATTTATTTCAGATATTTAACTTAATATTGTTCGCAACGGCTTTGTTTCCGTTTTTTCTATACTCAGTTACACTAATATTTAAAAAATGACAAAAATGCATATTATAATTTTTTTCAGCTTTGATATCCTTAACTGGGAAATAAAGCTATGTAGAATAATGCTTATGTAAGCAAGTCACTTTTAAATAGCAATTATCTAGCCGAGCATTCGATGGTTAAAATTTGTCTACATATTTTATTAACACGCTGTATAATGCAAAGAAAGTGTAGCAGGTTTAGGACCCTAATTACAGCTAATTTTGTTCTAAAAAAAATTCGACGTTTCTGTTTTTGTTAAGGAGATCTTAAAGATTATTTCTTTTTAAAAAACTAGCTCTTATCGAGAAATAAGAAAACATTATAAAACCATTCGCTACGTTTATGGCATTGTGTTTTTTAGAAAATATAGAACCAAACTAATACAGGAACATTAAAAAACAAAAAATAAATTATTAAGTATATTATATTGAACTAAAGACATTTCTTGAATGTGACAAAACTATTGCATACAGTTTATGGGAAGACTTTGAAATTAATAGAGCAAATATTGATAATTTCCGATTTTTTTAATATCTTTTTTGGAACCTTGTCTTGTTATAGTTAAAGGCTGCAGCATGATATCAAGTTGCTCAAAATTTTGTTGAAAGGAAAGAGTTAGTCTATTAATAAAATATGTAATATTAGATAAGGTTAATATCTAAGCTATCTGTTTTAATTTTAGAACATCAATTTTTGCTCTTGGAGAAATTTAGTAAATATCCTGGCAATACGAGGTCTTGTATTATCATGTTGGATTAATTTTGAGCGTTCCTTGTTGACCAATATTACTATATATGGTTATATAAATATAGATATATTTTACCTATTTGTCTTTTTTTGGTCTCAGATAGATAAATTTTAGTTAATTATTTATATTACATTTTTCGGCTTCAAAAAATTAATCGATGTTACGAGTTAATTTTTTAATAATTGTAACCCTTTATCGTATACCGTTTGTGAAGTCCTGAAGTAAATTTATCCTGTTCCTTAAGTGTAAGAATAGATTAGGCTTCCTGTAGCAATAAAATAAAGACCGATAATATTCCGCGCTATTTTTGTCCTATTTTAAAGAGAGCAAGGTTATAGTCATTCATCAAAATTATTGTCTTCTTTGCTCTTTTACTGAAAAATAAAATCTTCTTGTAATGACACCAAGCTCAATATCTTTTTATAGGCCTGGATAAAATAAATAACTAATTTGCAATTTTTGAATAATGATTGACATCTCCTTGTTAGTGTAGAATAAGTGCTCTTATTACTCATTTGACCTCAGTGTCTTTTTTGACCAACAGGCCTTCTTAATACATGATACATGAAATATATAATAACTTAAAGGTGTTAAAGTAAAAAATTGTACTTATAAATTGTACATATTTCACTTTTAAGGGTTAAGCTTGTAAATACTCTAACTCTAAACTTACAATAGCCTCTCACATTTCATCTTAAATGAATGAATCTAAAAATTTTGGATCAAAACTACATCCGGGTTCTGTTTATTAATGATATGGAAAGCATAGCAGTATAATTATTTTGGTAATTCTGAATCATACGCACCACCAAAGTTCTTTTTTATGGATTTATTACCAGATTTATATCTCATAGATATAACTCAAAAAAACTTGACTAAACGTCTACTAATCGTTAAATTGATTCTGATAGAGTCATTTTGTAGCAACTATTGGTTGAAACCAAAATGATAAAAAATAGAAAATCATTACAATCTTTAGCATAATCTGAAGCAGATTCAAACTCAATTTGAGCCAAATATATTGCGAATTTTCGCGGTTTTGAATTTGTAATTTAAAGTAAACTTGTATGGTGTAAAAGTAAGTATTTGCAGATTTATTGGTGCAGAGTTTTTAAGGAAGTTGGATTTGTTCAGAGCAAAATTAAATTTAAAAGAAACCTAAAAAAAGCTTATGGTCTTAAAAGTTATGGCAAATAATTTTTCCTATAAACCTTTTTTGTAAACTTTTCCTATAAACTGCATAAAAAACTCAATATAACAAATTTACTAAACGCAAACAAAAGTGTGTCATCTTTAAATTAGTACGTCGACGGTCGAAGTAACATAAGTGATTTCATCGAGGTCAATCACACTAATCTAACTGTTTTTATCATCATCAAGGAGCTATGGTATAAGGCATTTAAAGTCCAGAACACACTTAATTGATCTGTGTGACTCCTCTCCATCTGTTTAATTGTTATTTGAATTAAAAGTTAGCGTAAATTGTTGGGTAGTGCGGCCAGCTTATAAAAAAGGTCAACGTGGAGCAATAAAGTGAAATTGGAATAAATTCTAAGTCAAGTGTTAACAATTCATTTGTTACTGTTTCAACCTTTTAGCTCTCTGGCAGGAGAATTGACGTTAATAGCCACTGGAATGTTTTTAATGGCTAACTTTATAATTAATTACGTGCGCGTATGGTGGGTTAAGGTTTTTTATAGTTCTTTCAGTTTTATGTAAATGTTTACTAGCTAATTAGCTATTGGTTATTTATAAAGACTTAAAAATAAATCTAATGTTTTAAAAGTAAATGAATAAAATATTAACTTTTTTATTAGTAAATATAAGTAACTAAAACTTTAGTTATGGAAACATGGTTATAATAACTAGTATTTGATAGTATATCGAATATGATTCTCGAGAAATTAAGATTTTTCAGTTTTAGTTAATGAAAGCCATACTTATATTATTCTGTCATCTTTAGTTTCTTATTTTTTTTAGTTGATAAGAAATATCTGACAAAAATATGGATTACAAAAGTACCAAGTAGACCCTGAATGCATTTTTACCTTACGAATTATCAGGCCCAGGTAAAAGGGTAATTCAATGCAATAACATTACATAATATTACTGTTTCGTTTTCTCTTCTTTTGTTAATTTTACTTATTTTTAGTAACCATAAGTTTTCTTTAAAGTTTAAGATATTTAATAACTAGTTTGGTAATACTTTGTTTATTTTGGTTTATTTACATTGATTTTGCATATAAAAGTTCACCCGGTATAGCACACGCGGTTCTTGGTAAATTCTTAATATTTAAACTCGACCTATCTTACATTTCCTTACTCTCTTACTCCAATGTTCCTTCCATAAAGCCTTGCTCTTTTATCCTACTTTACCTTATGGACCCTTCGGGGCGAGAGGAGTAAGCTATTTGACCGAGGTCATCCCCCAAAAACTTAAGATACGGAACAGGTGTGCGATACCGGAAAGCAGTAGTACTACGGCAATTATTGAATCGGTACCTAAATCTCATGCGAGATAATACCGAAGTGCATCACGTCTTTATCGATTTAATGAAAGCTGATTGGGGTGTTCCTTATATCAGCATCCTTTACTTTATTTATTACTAGGGTAAGTCGAGTCATTTTTTTCCTTTCACGTTAAATTGTGTCTCTTCTTATTTTGCTTCTATTTTATTTCACTCATTACATAGTCACTAAGGGTGTGCGTCGAAAACAGAAGGATCACCTTATTTTAGTATGACTGGAGCAGCGTCCCTATTTTTTTACAGTCTTGCCTTGATAACTTGATAAATAATTAAGATCGAAATAACCTTCATTTAAGTAATTAAACCTATATTATAAACAGGCCCGAAACAATTACCGAGAAAAGGTCTTGTATAAGTATGGCATTAGCCATATAAATATGAGGCGCTTGTGAGATTCTGCAAAGAGGCGTTCATGCATGCTCTGAATAGACTTCTGCCAAAGTCACCTAATAACAAAAAATTAACATTAGTAATATTCCTAGACATAAAAAGAACATTTAGTATTGTCCCAACCACATCACCTTTCAATGCACTTACCAGTATGCGAATAAGAATTTTGACGACTCTCTGCAACTAGACTAAGGCATTACCATTGTGAACATAAGATAAAGTATAACTAGTTAAGCCTTGGGGAAAGACATAGTGAGAGTGGCATCAATAAAGGTCTTTTATCGCTTTTAAACGTGTCAGTTCTCTTGGATAATCTAATAATAAGAATTAACAGAAAAAAATTGCATTGGCTGTGGTAATCATGGATAAACTATGTTTTAGAAGCTGATACAGAATACAAGATACACTAAAAAATATTAGCAAGTGGAACAAGGACGCTTGTGGATAATCCACTGTGGATAAATCCGCAAATGAAACTCAAATACCGTTTCCCAAAGTTACCTTGGAGTTATTTTTGACAAAAGAATGAGCCTTAAGCACCACATCAAAAAACTTTCATTATGACAAAAACTATGGAGACTTATGATAGAAATTGGAGCTAACGATATAAAATACACTTCAAAGGCTAACATGCTTATGAACATTTTCGAGTCTGGTAATGGAGGTGCTGCCGGATCTATCGCTCATTCATTCAGGGGGATCTACAGTGACAGGCCAAGGTCAAATATTGCTATGAGGGACTGATACCACAGTATACCAGGCAGAAGTTGCTGCTGTTCTTATTCATGTTAGAAATAATATAAAAATACATGCTAAAACAACCAAGAAGTCATCTCCCATAAAGTCAACTTTCGACTAGTAAAAGATAGTTTAAGCGTGCTAGAGATGATAGCCGTGTCCAATAATTCATTTTTAGCATGGGTAGCAGGCCATAAAGACTATCATTTAACGAAAAAGTAGGAGGATGCCAGGAAAGGCTCAAGTAATAAATTAATAGACTCGGAGCCATTTTGTGGTGTTCCAGAAAGACTTCTCAGCTTCTAATCTCACAAAGACTAATATAAAAAGGTGTTTCATGAGATGATCTCACAGCTGGTGGTTTTAAACACCGAGATAAGCCTAAAATTATTTAAATAAAAGCGAGACTCAATATTCATGAGGTTGGTCTGCACCAGCTTTTCTTAAGAGAGAATTTAGTCGACTTTCGCAATTGAGTTAGATCAATTCGTGCTTATGAATTTATTAAATATACATTAAATTTATTTGCTGAAATCGTACTCGTAGGTTTTTTCTATTTCAAATTTCCACCATAAAATAGTTCCTTTTACACATTAGGTCAAGCATTTAAAAAACATATTAAACACAGGGGCACTATTGCATCGCCACTGTGTTTTAATATGACCCTTTTCTTCACTTCAAAAATGAAATAGAATTTTAAGTTTGTAAGGTTTAGTTGGATATGGGGCCAAAAAAAACTTCAAACTTTTTAAAATTTTCGTAGCCAACTAAACAATTAACTGGGTCACTAATTCAACATATTAAATAATATACTAGTTACAAGACATAAATAGTCCTGTCTAAATGGAAACTATAGGGACTACGTACTAGATCTGTAGACTCCTATATCAATATACAGTCTATATAACTTTTGCAGTATGAAAAAAATACATTAAATGTATAAGTAAAAAAATAAACTAATTTAAGCTGTAAGACTAATTTAGCATTCTGATTTATTTGTTTTCACCTTTTTACAGTCACAAGCTAAGGAGATGCTAAACAAGTCGTAGAATAGAAAAAAAGTTATCATTTTCTGTCTGAACGACATTTTTTAGTATTTTTAAATTTTCAGGTAGCTTTGAGTATCCATGCATAATTATATAAATTTGTTTATGCTAGTCGATAAAGGTGCTTGTGATGGATCTTAAGCTCACGTTTGTTATAAGTTCGCAAGGTCATCATTGGCAAATAGTTAAAATTATGATTACGTTGCTATCTTGATTTTTATAATTACCACGAATTGCTATTTTAAGATTAATATAAATAGTTGTTAATTTTTGTGAATAAACAAGTATTGAGTTCTACACCCAGTAGTCTCTTATTGCTCAACCTACTACGATCAAGCCACCTTGTCTTAAGCCTATACTGATGCTGCTATAGGGTAGTAGAGAAAAAAAAGGTCTAGAGAAAAGATCTTTTCATGATCCTTCTAGCAGTCAAGTCAAGTCAGGAGTAACCGCCAAAAAGGGCCGTCTCCATCTTCAAATCAAAGCCGTCAAAGCAGTCAAGTCAATCAATGCAGTCAAAGCAGACAAGTCAGTTAAAGCAGGCAAGCCAATCAAAGCAGCCAAAGCAGTTGAGCCAATCAAAGAATCAAGTCAATCAAAGCCGCCAAAGCAGTCAAGCCAGCCAAAGTAGTCAAGCAAGAAAGGCAAATCAAGCCAAAACAGCTGCGTCCATCATCGAGAAAATTAGTAGGGAAAAAAAGGTTTAGGAAAAAGCCCTAGATCTAAATAATTTTTTGAGGATTTACAAGATTTATATTAATTTATATTTTTTATGTACAATTTAGTAATAAACTTAGTAGCAGAATAATATAAGTTAGTTATTTGACTTAGGGTCTTTGAAGAATTTTTTTTTTCGTAGAAATACTGTTGTGGTAGAAAGTTAAAAGATTTTGGATAAAATCTGCATCTAAATATTAAAAGTTGTAAAGAGCTTAAATTTAAGATATAAACACAATTGTTTCAAACATTTTGCAATATTCTTTCCTAGTGTGAGTCCACAATAATTAATAGCAATTAGAACATACTTAATTTAAATATACCCTAAGCTGTTTGGAATAAAAAATAAAACACACTTACATTAAGCCACTAAGATTTAAAGTCGGATCGTTTCCTTAAACCTATCCGTAAAGTAACCGAATTACCGAAAATCGAATATACGTTTACAAGTGTCCTCGTCTATAGCAAATCTATAGATCTTTTAGAGCGTTCTAACAGCAATGTATCTCAGCTTAATTGCCAGACTGGTTTATGCACTTCTCGAATTGGATTTGTGGTAAAATACGCTCCGTGGTTTCTGGTAAACTTCGCAAGGGACCTGTCTCTCTATGTATACAACTCTATTACTAGAGGTAATATATCGAATTCTAAAGGGCTTTACATATATTTCAACCCATCGAATCTACTTTAATAGAATTATTCCTCTCAAAGGACCTATTGGTTATATGTGTATTTTTAGTTTAACTTCAAAGAAAATTTATTTACATGCTAGGCTTTTATTATCCATTATACAAAGTGATTATTTTTTATTATCTTATTTGCTGTAGCTAATGTCATAGAAGATTAAATATAGATTATTTTCCAATAGCTACTTCTCAATTACATCTAATTTAAACTTATATGATGATACCTATGAACCTATATGTATATGTATACTATGTTATTTCAAATAATATTATACCGTTGATTGAGAATATGGGCCTATTATTCAATAGATTTATAATGTAGCCCATTATTCAATTAACAATTTATTTTATTTTAATGTTAAGCTAAATTAATGATAAACAATATTGTATTTGTATCTTTGTTAGGGCCGTTAGACATTTTTTAAAAGTAAAATATCATTCTAACCACTCATGATGATATTTAACGGCATACATGATTTAATTCTCTATAACTAATATTAAAAACAATAAAGTTTTTTAGAACGTCAATATAATTAAAATAAAAACAAATATCAGTTCAAATTATTTTGATAAAAGTCTTTGTGAATAGACTGAATATTATTGTTAAGAAATCATTTTCTTAGGAATTCATTTATATCAGACTGGTACAATATAACACACACTATATAATATATAATATAAAAAAAACACACTAGTAACTGATTTTTTATTTGTCATTTGTCACAATTTTTGTACTAATTTCAAAAACGGTTTTTTCATAAATCTGAAAATTCTTACTTGACTTAAGAATATGATCTTAGTAACAAAAAAAATTGAACAAGTTTTTTTGTTGAAATTTTGCTTTTTTTTCATAGATTTTTCAATAACCCTCCGTGAGACTATAGATAAAGGCGACTATAGATAAACACGATAACGCAAATGTCATCTAGCTTAGCTCTAATTTTCTCCTGAAGATGCGGAACATTTGTGTAGTGGTGATCTAGTTTGTTTGGTAAAAATATTAGTTTAACTATCAATAATTTGTCATCGAAAAGGTTATCACATGCGAGGCATGACGTCACTTGTTACTTAAACTATATTTTTCAGGGGCATCAAGCGTGAAAGCTTGGTAATGGTGGTGTTATCACAATATTCTCAGTATTTTATTTATCTGAAAATTTAAATTATTTGTTTTAAAGGAGTTTTCTAGACCAACTAAAGTTTTTAAGTGCGAGGATAATTTTTGTGTAAGAGATAAAAAATATATTAGAAAAGGTGCTGGGTTAGATATTTTTCTCTCAATTTTAAGTTATTTTCTTAAAAGTTCATATTTAGGGATGTGTGTATTTTAAGTTCATAATTGAAGAGGATAGGTAGATATAAAGGGTGTCCCAATAAGAGCGCACATTTTAATTGGTAAATAAAAGTCATAATTTATTTTAAAGTGAGTGTTATTTATATTTTAATGTAAAGCTAATACACTGCAATTAAACGTGAAAAATAATATCTGGCAAATGGCCGCCTCGACCTTCGTGACATACTCTTATTCGTTTTGAGAAATTTTCAATTACATTTTCACATAATTGCGGCCCAATTTCGCTAATAATACGTCTAATCTCGTTTTTCAACTGTGGAATTGTTGTTGGGTTATTAGCGTATACGAGGGATTTTAAAAAACCCCAAAGAAAAAAGTCACAAGGCGTTAAATCGCATGATCTTGCGAGCCAGTTCTGGTCTCCATTCCGTGAAATGACACGACCGGGAAACTTTCTTTGCAACAATTGAATTGCTTCACATGTAGTGTGACATGTCACACCATCCTGTTGGTACCATATACCGCCCGTATCCATACCATCCAATTGAGGCCATAAAAACTCAGTGAGCATATTACGATAGCGTTCGCTGTTCACGGTAACTGCATTTTCAGCTTCGTCCTCTAAGAAGTACGGTCTAATTACTCCACCTGTCCAAAGTCCGCACCAAACAGTGACTCTTAATGGATAAATTTTCTTCTCATGAATGACTCTAGGATTTTCTTCGCCCCAAATTCGGCAATTTTGTTTATTAACAAAGCCATTAAGGTGAAAGTGTGCCTAATCGGTAAACAAAATTTTTTTCGAAAAATCGACATCCATTTGTTGTTTTTGCAATACCCAAGAAGAAAATGTACGGCGCGTCGCATAGTCCACTGGCTTTAATTCTTGGGTCAATTGAATCTTATAGGTATGTAAATGAAGATCTTTTATTAGAATTCGGTGGGTAGTGCTCTTCGAAATGTGAAACTGCTGTGCACGATAACGGATAGATGATCCCGGATTCTCGCCAACACTTTCACGCACTGCGGCAATATTTTCAACAGAACGGCTAGTACGGTGACGCACTGGTTTTTTTACATCCACGACAGAACCATTTTGTTCAAATTTATCTTTATCTTTATCTAAAAATTATATTAGTCTTTGGACCGTCGTGTGATTTGGTGCATCGTGTCGACCAAAAATGCCCCGCAATTTACGAACTGTTTCCGCAAAACATTCTCCATATTTGTAGTGTGTTTTAACAATAATAATTCGTTGTTCGACCGCATATCGTTCCATGGCTACTAATCGCAAACTGTTTACATTATTCTTTTCAGTTTTTTTTTTACATACTGCGATAAAATAAGAATGCTGCGCAATTCAAAACGTGCGTTTCTATTGGGACACCATTTACTTTTATCGACATGTTATGTGGTACATTATGTTATTAAATGATGTTAAATACTGTTATTAGGGTTATAAGATAGGAAATATGAGACTTTTTTTTCATAAAAATATTTATAATTCTGTCGTACGATATTTAATAAAAAAATATTGTTAACGTCCCTTACATAAATTAAAATATTTTCCTATGTACTACCGACTCTGTCAAGCTAATACTTTAGATTTCTTATTAATCAAAACATTCTTAGTTTTTTTACATTGTATATTTTAATTTTTTAATTTATTAGTTTATAAACGTTTTACCCGAGCCTTTATATATAGCTATTACATATTTTTAATTTCGTCTATAAGCATGTTATTATTAAATAGGTCTATTTTTTTTTATTCGAAATTTGCAATTTTACAATTAAAATTACATGTTTTTATAACAATTGTAATAAATCAATAAATGCCTAACTTTTTAATAAATAAGTAATAAAATAAACCTAAAACAAGTATTATTTTTAATATTTCTTGCTTGTTTATTATTTTTACAAGTCAGTCACCCTACTGACGCTTCTTCCCTTTCATTCTAGTTTGTTTGTTCTTAAGTATCAAAGGAACATTAACTCATTCGATCGTCACTCAGCAAAAAGGTATTAACTTAATTTTTTATTATCTGTTGATGTGATATATTTTAACAAGTGGGGCCCTAGGTAGTCAGGGCTCTAGACGTATAAAAACAAAACTCTGATGAATATAACGGCTCCCTTCTCTACTGGTAATTAATTTGAAGTCGGTTCTCAAAAACAACTCGTCCATTAAAGAAAGTAATATAAGATAACATTATGAGTCAGGACAGTATTCAAACAATTTTTATTACTTTCAACTTATATTGGTATAAACTTGTTTTAATGCCTTTTGATAATCAAGTTCATTTTAGCTTATAAAATTATAGAATTATTTTTTTTCAGTAATTCATATTTCATTAACTATTGTCATTTTTATAATTTCAAATTATACAACGATTTTGGGATACTCCATAAGCTGGGAAGATGGCAAAAACAAAGGGGATAACTGCCGGCATAGAGAAAGTTAGCACAAAAAGGATTTTTTAATTATAATGGATATTTTATTATATTGTTTCATGCACGAAAAATCAGTTAATCTGGACCTCTTACAAGTCTATCCTCCCACATCGATATGCTCTCAAATTGAAATAAGTCAATTTTTTTATGAGGTACTAAACACAA